>NC_067166.1:4362543-5002543 GCF_903995435.1 Acomys russatus | reverse complement strand
GGGCAGAGAGCTACTCCTGGAAGAATGATAAATTCAGAGTTGGAAGGTTAAGAAGACAAAAACAAGCAAACAAACAAATAAACAAACAAAACCCAGGAAAAATCATAATGGATCAGGGTTTAATGGCAGTGAACACAACCCCAGAAAGGAGGAAGAACTGCTCATGAGCAGTTGTCACGAAGCCATGAGAGACCATGATAGAGGGGGGCACTTTGGGTATTTGCTGGATCTCTTTGAAACCTCTTGGTATGATTTAAAGATATTTTCAGTTTTATGTTTGGCTTTTGGACTTGTGCCCCTGTAGGACATTGATCTAACCCTGGTCATGAGAATGGTCTCACTTCATGTGCATTATTTACCTCCTTGGAGAGGGGGGTAACCAAGGTAAAGCCATGAAACCATTAATACAAATGAATCGCTGAGGCTTGGATGCATGTTTAGAGTCCAGACAAAGCAACAGGCTGTGGGGCTGGGCGTGATGATGAGAGTTTCAAAGAACCCAGTGGACCAGAACAGGGCCTTAGGCCACAAGCACGTATAGACGGTTGGGGAAAACGGGGAGAAGGAGAGATGTTACAAGAAAGTGAGGCTGGAAAGAATGCTGCAAGCAAGAAGTCACCCCGTTAGGCCAAAGATGAAGAGAAGGAGGGATGGACATTGACTGGAAACGAGAAGGCAGCAGGAAAAGTAGAGTGCATCTATGGTTAGATTATAGAGGGTTCTGGAAGCCATACAGAATTTTAAGTTTTGTAGAGTGATGGAAAAGCTAGGAAAGACTCATCAGGTGGAAATGAGTAAAGTTGTCGAAGGCTGGAGAAAGTTGTCTGTAGAAGACAGGGGTTAGGATTTGGTGGACAGGGGATGTTGAAAGGACAAATCGCAAGACCTTGCAACTGACTGGAAGTGCAGGGTAGATGTAAGAACAGATCCAATTACATGCTCATATTTTTTTGTTCTGGTGGAGCATTCTGAACCCTGAGCATTATGGCCAGCTCTTTCATTTGCCCATCTGTACTTTTATCTGCTTGAGAGATATTTACAGAGTGCCTAGTATTCCCACCACCTCGATACCATGAACCAAACCACTGGAACACTTCCTGACCTCATGGAACATATATGAAGTGGAGAGAGGAACACAATAAAAAAAATGCAAATGGGAAAACATTTCTAGTCCACAGGAAGAAGAAGAGGAAAGTAGAAGAGGTTGAGGGCCTGATAGGAAACACGTTCAACGAGAACAAAGAGAAAGTCCATTTCAGAGACCCATTGAAGTTTTAAATTAGACACTGAGAACAACAGTTGGTGACAAGTTCTGTAAGGAATTTAAAAAGATCAGGAGAAGTGGAGCAGAGTTGGGGCCTTGGTGAGCAGTTACGGAGGGTGGGAAAGGAGCTGGTATTAGGAAAAGATGGAACGTGAACACATCCAGTGGCATTTTTTTGGGTGGGTGGGGGGAATCCAAATGAAAAAAACTCTTAGAGGATATTGCAATTGGAAATGTAAATTCGAGAAGCATTAGTGTAGCTTTGACAGCCAAGGCCCTGATGTGGGGACATTCCTTGAAGAATAGGCTTTCCAGGCTTTCAGTGGCCTTACAGAGGACTGGAGTTTGGTTCTCACCAGCCGTGTTGGATAGCTATCTTATTTACGTGTGTATAATACATATGTAAGCGTCCATATACACCCATTGCCTCAAGTCTAGAGCCTGCATCCTCTGGAAGAAGAAAGAGGATCTAGGGCCAGAGGAGGAATATTTGTGGTGCCACCACAGTTAGCATGATAGATAGTTAAGAGAGAGAATGCATTTTTTTTAAATAGGTATTTTCAGATTGTGTTTTGGTGATTAATGAAGACTGTAAGTTGTCAACAGTGTCTTTCTGTTCCCACAGTTTTAATCTCTTTCTGGTAATATCCTAAAGCTGTTCCAGCAAATACTTGGAAAATTGCTAGTCATCTGTGGTTAGTGAGCCAATATGGAGGTTTTACAATTTAGCATGTACAGTAATGTGGCGTGGTATGCAGGCTCTTTAGATAGGGGGGGAAACATCAATAAACAAACATAATACACAAAGGAATAAATAGATGACTAACACTACCGTCTGAGGGCATGGCTTACCAATTAGGCAATTGCTTCTCATTATTTTATAAGGCAATATTACTAATCCCTTTCGGGCTGCCCAGATGTCTGTTCTTTGCTACCTCTGCATTCGGCTAGTTTTCTTTTTAATTTAAAAGATCTCCGAGATAGACACATGAAGCAAGCTGTAGGATGTAGAGGCTGAGTTATGAGTCCTGGCCTGTGAGCTGTAAAGATATCCTCAGCTGACACTCCTGTGTGAACTTGCAGGCTGCTCTGATAAACAGCAATGGTGTAACAGAGGCAGCACAGTCCTCGAGCCTTTAAAGGATGGCGGCATTACAAAACCTGAAATATTAATGAGCCTTGTAAAATTGTGTATTCCACTGCACAGAAGTCTAACAAGGAAAAAAAGTGACATTTAGTGGTCGTCTTTGCCATGAAGACAGAGATTTACAAAACAATTTACTATTCACTGACTTGCATTTGTAATTAAGACAATTACAAATGACGGCAGCTATTCTAGCAAAAACTTCACATGTCTAAACACCGAGAGAAACCCTAAGACAGTGGTCCTCAGCCTGTGTGCCCCAACCTACCTTGGGGGTTAGCTAATGACCCTTTCACAAGGGGTCGCCTAAGACCATCATTAAAAAAAAAACCAGATATTTACATTACAATTTATAACAGTATCAAAATTACAGTTATGAGATAGCAACAAAAATAATTTTATGGTGGGGGTGGGCTGGGTGACCACAATGCAAAGAGCCGTATTAAAGGGTTTCCATGTCAGGAAGGTTGAGAACCACATTGTAAGTATTTGCATCCTTGTTCTAATCAGACCATTGTTCACTGGCATGAAGGAACAAGTGCCTGGCTGTAGTCTAGATGCTCAGGGATTGTGTGTGTTTCACCCTCTCTTTTGGAATTGGAATGGTTGAATAATATTCTCCCTGACTTTGTGGCTCAGGTTTTGCTCCTGGGAGCTAAGACTTCCTTTCCCTCCCCTCTGCTCTTTTCTCTCTCTGGTTCAGGACAGACGCAGTGCTCATAATCTGAGTTCTGTTCTAGCGGCGTAATGTCAGCACTCTTGAGCAACAGCAGGTGTCCGAGAACGCGGGAGCGAACTTGATTTCATTTGCCTGCTTACAGTTGGGCTAGACATTTCGGTTACCAAAAGGTTTCGTGTTTCTTTGTTCTTTGCTGTGAGAAAGGAAGGCTACTTCATTAAGCATTTAACCTGTATTTAAACATTTACACTATCAGCCTTATACTAACGTTAGTATTGAAAACAGCTTTTTTTTTTTTAACGTTATGAAGTTTTGTACTTGATAAACGAGACAAAGTAAAGTCAATGAAACAGTAGTCACGCTGATTTTTCATAACCCCTCTTCCACAAGGTCATCTGGGATGTATTAAACACTTCTTCCCTTTACCACAAAATCATAGCGGGGGAATAAATATTTTCACAGAAGTAAGTCATTCCTATTTGAAGTCAGTGAGGTTGTGGGCACCCTCAGATTTCTTTGTTAAAGAAACTCAAAAGATACTTTACTGCATGGTTTAGTCTGGCCAAATGAAAGGAGAAATTGGGAACAAGATGTAAGGAAAGTGTGTGCAGTGTACAGTATTTGTGTTAGGATATGCTTTAAAAGACTCAGAAAAAAAAGGCCTCACATATATTCCAACATATCACATATCTTTACATATTATTAACATTTTAAAAAGCTGGACATAAAATGAAATATGTACAAGCCAACATTATGTCACAGGCAACAAAAAGAGAAGATTATAAATGTTCTTATATGCTTTACCAAAACTCTTTAAAAAAAAAAAAACCCAAAAAACCAAGCTAGAATGTGGAGTGCAGCCATAGGTGTAAATAGATGATAAATTAATTTGGAAGCAGGTGTTTCCTGGGCTGCGGGAAACGGTGCCAAGCGAGCATTTCCACTGCAGTAAAAGAACAGACTGTGGTTCTGCTTGCGGCAGGCGGGGAAGAGAAGTCAGACCACGGCTCTGGACACATTCCTATCTTCTGAAGCAAAACCCGGAGCCATAAACACTGCTGCTGCGGCTGGAAGAGTTCTGTAGGAGTTTTGATCCTGGTGGGTGAATTCAGCATTAGCGTCTTTAACTCAGGCACAGAGCTCGCAATAAATCCCACATCCATGAGGTATTTTCTGCTCCCAGCTGTCAACTTTCTGTTCCTTTTTTTTCTCATCTCTTTAAAAGAAATAAACAAAGACCAAAAAAAAAAAAAAAAAAAAAAAAAAATCAATCTATTTGCTAAAATCAATTTGTCATTTCTTGAAAGAAATAAAGTTACAGAACAGAAATCTCAGTTTCTCTTTTTGCCTCCTGTCCCATCTCTGTCTCATATATATATACACACACATATATACACACATACATACATATATACACACATATATATGTATATACATGCATAGCAGACTGTGGGATACATATAGACAAGTTAAAAGAAATAGTGACCTTATCCTTCAATAGCTACTTACTTGATAATTAGTGGCTTGTCATAATTACAATGAACATTTACAGTTAATATAAGTGTATATTTAAATATATGCACACATATACTAAATATATAAAGAAATAAATGAAGTTGATTTTTGCCATGTTTTACTAATAACTTTTATATTTGCTTATATTTTAGTTTACTTAAATCTGCTTGGCAAAACAAAACAACAAAATAAGTGAGCCGTGTATTCAAAGTTATTTCCTGCCATCCTCCTCTGGTTTGGAAGTCACCAAGGTAACTCTCTGGTTACGTTGATATGGTCCAACCACACAGCCTTGTTATTTCCACAGGCGAAGAATAGTCACACATTAGCAACATCTTGTAGCTCAGACTAGTAAATTCACATTTAATCCACCAGTTGTGTTTCCCTTTTCTGGTCCCAGCTGAAAATACTTGGACTGGGAATCTCTCCCCTCTGTGTGTCCATTGGAACGGCTCAGCTTTCCCTCACCGATCTGCCATATGCTTTTATTTCCTCTTCAAAGGGCCTTCCCTCCCCCATATTATTTTTATTCTCTTCCTTGATGTGTTTTTATTTGACGTCTTTCTCTGACCCAAAGACTTCTCACTACTTTTCCCCTTCTAAGTTTTCTCATGATCTGCAGCTACATAATGGAAGCAAATAATTAATCCTCAGCAGGCTTGCTGCCTAGCTAGCTATTTGTCCACTGATCACGTTTGCTGATAAACGAATTAAGATAGTGAATTGGAAGAAAGGTAATTTAAAGGATTTTAGATTCTACTGGGTAAAAAAAAAATAACTAGACTTACAAAGGCCGAGGGAAACTAGTGAGACAATTATTTAAAAGACATAGAGCAAGCTGGGTACAAAGGAATCAGGCAAAAAAAGTTACCAATGCAATCAAAAGGACAGAATTGATTTTGATTGATGCCCCAAATTGGTTGTCGCATAGCCGTCTGTAATATCATGGGATGTACACTGAACCGGGTTTCCTCTTCCATTCATAGGTTCTGACTGTGGACATAACTGTTCTGTGGATGACAAAGGAAGATGATGCGGGGAAGGAGAAAGAAAGGGCGGGGGGGGGGCGGAGAAGAAGGGAGGAAGAAAGAATGGTAGAGAAAAGTGGGCTGTGACCTCTAAGTCTTCCTAAAGGTTCTAACCTTAAAATATGCTTAGGTTGGTGCAGCGATCAAAAGAGGTGACTTCCTGCTTTGACGGATGTATGGCCCAGAAAGGCTGACATTCAAGGAGGCAGCCATGATAGGAAACACCGGATGGCTATACCTCAGTCCCACAGGATTGGAAATGTTAATAGATTTAAGTAGACTGTTGTGGTGGTTTTTTAAATTATTTTATTTTTGTACATACACATTTATGCCATTACACATACATACAATAGATTACCTATGGCAAGAAGAACCGTGACACAATCAGGAGTTATATAAACGCTACATTCCTAGTGTTTTGGCTATTTGTATTTGGCAGCCTTGAAGGGAGATTGATTTACTTTCAGATATTTAGACCCACCAAGATAGGAAAGATGAGGTAGCTGATTTTGACCATCAATTTGAGTGGGTCAAGAAATACCTAGGAGATGGGTGAAACATCCTTCTGGGTGTGACCGTGAGTGCGTTTCCAGAGAAAATCAGCCGAGGAAGGAAGAGCTGCCTTGAGTGTGGTTGGCACCATCCGGGGGGCTGGGGCCCTGCGTGCAGTAAAGAAAGATGTTGTTTGTCCTCCCAGACCTGCTCCCTTCACTGTGTCCTGCCCACCCTGAGGCAAGCACTCTCCTCCTCCACACCCTCAGTCTGCCTTTCTCAGGCCTGTAGCAATGCAGCTCCCATGCTTGACCTGAAAATGTAAGCTACAGCAAAATCTTTCTTTTTCTTTCATTCTTCCTTTTTTTTTAAATACTGTTTTGAGGGGGTAGAGGCATTTACTGTTTTACTGTGGCTACTTGAGAGTAGCCAGAGCTAAGCTAAGTCAGAAAACATACAATCTCCTTTCAACTGTCTGTCTCTCTCTCTCTCTGTCTCTCTCTGTGTCTCTCTCTGTCTGTCTCTCTGTCTGTCTGTCTGTCTCTCTTTCCGTCTCTGTCTCTGTCTGTCTGTCTGTCTGTCTCTCTCTTGTCTCTCTGTCTGTTTGTCTGTCTCTCTCTGTCTCTGTCTGTCTGTCTTTTTGTCTCTCTCTCTATCTCTCTGTGTCTTTGTCTCTCTCTGTCTCTCTGTCTCTCTCTCTCTCTCTCTGTCTCTGATACAATGTCTCCTGTAGTCCAAGCTGGCCTTAAACTTGATACACAGGCCAAGGCTGACCTTGCATTTCTAATCCTCCTGGCTCTTCTCTGGAGTTCTGGGGTTACAGGCAGGTCTCAGCACATATGTCTTATGTAGTACTTGGGATCAAACCCAGGGCCTTGTCCATGCTAGGCAAGCACCCAAGCACTAAGCTGCAGCTGGAGACCTGCTTTAAGCAAGAATATATACAGTAGATAGCTCTTGACAAGTAGATCTCCAGAATCTATTTATCTCCTATAACTGAAATTCTATACCCTTTAACTAGCACCCCCACCTCCATTCCTTTTAACAAGATTGAGAAATTGGCATGCAATAGACCTCACAAAGGCAAATATTCTTCTGGGGAAAGGGCTTAGAGTTTATAGGGAGATTCCAAGAACACTGAAGGAGTTCTATGTGCCAGGTGAGCTCAGGAAGCTCACTTCTTGGAGGGAGAGGAGAGAATGGGAGCTGGAGACCTTCCTGGACGATGGTCAGCCATGTTCCCTAGAGTGCAAGTTCGAGTCACGACTGGCTAGGTTTGTGATCGAGATAGTAAATGGAAGAAGTCTGTGAGCATGAATAGATTTTAACTGGAAGCCAAAGAAGAAGCTTAGTGCCTAGTGTAGAGTTATGAGAGGATGTGGATGGGGAAAAGTTCAGTGACTGCTCAGGCACAAGGATGGAAAATGACAGGGTGACACTCAAGTCTCACTCTGTCCCATTTCTCTTTCTGTATGTGTGTCTGGTCACCTCGCTGAGGGTGCCTTCCTGGGACTCTTCTTGCGCCAGGATTCTCCGTTCCTGTGCCTGCCCTTTAGTAGCCTGGATTACAATGATAACCTTTCCCACACTTTTCTCTCTCTCCTTCCAGAGAGACTTTCCCACTGAGTTATTGCTTCCCATCCACTCACTTCTATGGCAAGCTCACGTAGATGAGCGGAGATTCTTCCAAGTCATTCTGGCCTTGTCTTTACTGATGTATCTAACAAGACAAAAGAAAAAAAAGGAGGGGATAAAAACACCATTTGAGACCCATGAGTGCTGTGTCTTCATATTGTCATTTCTCTTATTCTGCTTCTTAGATGCCTTGTATCTCAGCAATCTTTTAAAACCTAACTAAAGGCACCTTCCCCTCCCCTCATATCATTGGAGCATTTATTTTCTCATTCCGGCCCTTGCTGATTGCCTTTCTAGCACTCATTTTGTCTTTCCAACTCTACTGAATCTTCTTTGGAGATAAAGTATGTTTTCTATTTTCTGGAACTCTTGTGGTACCTTGCAGAATGCTACACACAGCATTTCAAGCGTGGCACACTGGTTAAAACTGTAAGGCCCTGAAGCGTGGTGTCTCAGCCTTGCAGGCATTTCCTGTAAGCATTCACACGGAGCAGTGAGGCAGTGAGCTTCAGAAACTTCACTAGGAGTCTCCAGGTATATATTCTTTCTCTGATAATAATGAATGCAAAACAACAGCAAACCACTATGTAGGCATTCTCCAGTGCCCAGGTGAGCTAAGGGAACAGTTATTACAACTGTCACCTGCTGAGACTTCAACTGTGTTTCTTCTGTGCAAGCATTTCTGTAATGTTTCTTAAAGAACTTTAAATTCACCCTGAACTGAATAATAATTATTAGAAACCACGTAAGAGTAGTGTATAAGTAGAAGAGTCAGCAGCCATTGGTTCATAGTAGAGCTCGGAAAAAAATGGAATTAAGCCAGAGTCTCTCTACTCATGCAAAGAGAACTCATACCTTCTTTAATGTCTTGGGTTATTAATAATAATAATAAACGTTGTCAGCTACTTGGATGCAGAGAGCATTCCAAGACCAACAGAAATGCTTTCAAAGAGCCAAGTGTTCAGGGTTTGCATAATTGCTAAGCACTGTACTTCTCAGTTTTCATAAGACAAACCCATCTTCAACATTTATTTATGAAATGAACAAATGAGCCTGAAAATTTGGTCCTGACATTTCCCTTCCTTCTTGTGGACCTCTGAAGAGTTGTCCCTAGTCACGTTTTCTGTAGCATCCAAGGAAGACATTTTTCCTAACTCTTAAAAGAAGAAACCACAGGCAAATTTCAGTGTAAGTGATGGCTTTAATTTGGTAACCATGTCCTTTTGGGGCAGGCATTTGTGCATCTTTTATTTGTGAAACAGGCCCTGCAGAAATGGGAGGACCATGTCCTGCAGTTCTCCCTGTATGCAATTCATATCATGGAGGATTTGACTTCACAGAAAAGCCTCTAGGCGTTGTAGATGGAGGGCATTCTTTTTCGTCTCTGTGGAAGTTGTATTGCCCAGTGAGTCGCGTAGGGGATGGTCGGGCGAGGCAGGGATGAACTGGCTCATTGATATATCTCCCGTGAACTCTCTGGGTTGCTTTAGAAGGACGGGGCTAAGCAGTACAATGATCGTCTAAATTCCGAGGCAGAGAACCTGGCTTAAGAAGAAGAAACACAGTTCAGGCCTGTGTAAAATAGAAGGCTTTCCAGGGGATCAGAGGAAACCTGTTTTGCACAGGTGCCACCCCAGTCGTGATCCAGAGCTGTGCAGAATTTCAGTGTGCACTGAGACCACAGCTGTTACGATCCAAGCCTCTCTCTACCCTGTGTGGTGGTTGTGCATTGTTCCCTAGGCCCATAATAGCAAGCACAAAGGAAAATACAGTAAGACATCAAGGCTCAAGTGGTACTTTTATTCTTGCAGTTACGTTTTGATCTGTTTAGTAGGCCTTTACAGGCAAATAAGCAGACTAAAAACTTCTTCGAGTGTGTTGAGTTAATTATTTTAGAAGTCACCAGTTGAAGGTTACAAATGCTTTGAGGTTAAGTTGGAAGGCAGAGTTAAAGAAAACAGCAGCCACACACAAAATGTCTCATGTTCTAAAGACTGGCATCCTAATGGATTGGATACTGATGTCTGTCAATAGAGAATCTTCTTCTTCTGATTTATTTATTTATTTATTTATATTTTTTGGAAAGTGTTGAGTTCTGAGTGCTAGCAAGATGATTCTGCTACATTAAATTGTGGGAGTGAGAAATGAAAATGTATATTCCTTTCCGTTAGTGGGTTTACATACTGGTAGATAATGGTCATTTAGCTCTGTTTTTGAACTGTGGCTTGAGTTTTCTTGAGGAAACAATGGTTTAGGAGAATCTACCAGGTTTTAACTCATTTGGTTTCCATGTATCCTTAGACCATGAAACAAGAATAAACCTTAAAAATTTCAACAATAAATAACTATTCATTGGCTTTTCTGCATTCTTTACTGAATATTCCTTTGGATTCTTAATTTTGAAAATCTTTTGAACCTGTTACAGTTTGGATATGGCCTGAGCGTGTTTCCCAAAGGGTCATATGCTGGAATCTTGGCCCTCAGTGTGGCAGTATTGACATGGTTGAGTCTTTTGTTTGTTTTTGTTTGTTTGTTTTGTTTTTCAAGACAGGATTTTTCTGTGTAGTCTTGGCTGTCCTAGACTCACATTGTAGACCAGGCTGGCCTCACAGGGATCCACCGGCCTCTGCCCCCCACCCCAAGTGCTGGGATTAAAGGCATGCACCACCATTGCCCGGCATATGGTTGGGCCTTTAAAGAAGCAAGGCTCACTGGAAGGCAATTGCTGCAGGAGGAACCCCAGAAGGTTAAAACTGCTTTCCTGGTCCTCACAAGCCTGAGCCATTATCACAGGAGTGGCTTCTCCACAGTCTCTATCTATTTGTACCCTCCATGAACCCATGGTTTATGCCAGTGGTTTTCAAGCTGTGGGTTGTGACCCCTTTAGGGTCACAAGACCAACAGAAAACACAGACATTTACATTACAACTCATAACAGTAGCAAGAATACAGCTATGAAGTAACAATGAGAATAATGTTATGGTTGGGGGACAGCACCACATGAGGACCTGTGTTAAAGGGTGGCAGCAATAGGAAGGCCGAGAACACTGCTCTATGCTGTGCCATAACCAGAAGGATCCTTACCAAAGCCGACAGATGGGGCTGGCTGATCTTAGACTTTGCGGCTTTAGAACTGTGTGCCAAGGGGCCTGGGGAGATGGGTCAGTGGATAAGAGCGCTGACTATTCTCTCAGAGAGAGAACCTAGGTTCAATTCCCAGCACCCACATGGAACCTCACACCTGGCTGTAGCTCCAATTCCAGGGGAGCTGACACTTTCACAGACATACATTCAGATAAAACACCAGTGGGTACACACAAACATACCACACACACACACACACACACACACACACACACACACACACACACGTAAATAAACCTTTAAAAAAATGTGAGCCAAAGACTTCTGTACTAATTCTTAGGTATTTTGGTAAAAAAGTAGAAAATAGACCAAACTTCTTGGTGTTAGACAATTTCATATTCCCAAATTTCTCCAAAGCTTTTCTTTACTCACTGGATATTATACAAATGGCTTCATAGTAATTTTCCCACAATGCCAAATTTCAGAGATTTTTTTTCTTCCTGTTTCCATAGCATTTTGTATGTTAGAAGTAGACTGTAATGTTAAATTCATGAGAAAATAGAAACTGTTATATTTTATCTCCATATACCAAAGAATGTATTCTTTATTTCCAAGACCATTCCCTGTGTGTCTTCTTTTCAGACATGTACTTCTTTATGTAATATGCTTTCTACTATCTCTCTCTAGTCTTTGTTAGCACTTTAATGCATCTGTCATCAGTGAAAACAACACACGTTTATCACCTGAGGAAAATGTCAATATCTGTGTGGCATCTGTAGAAATTCTGATTCAATTGGTTTGAGTATAAGGCTGCGAAATTAAAACCATACATTTATGTATGTGTGTATCTGTGTGTGTATGTGTGAGTACATGTTTGCTGTGTTTGGAGGTCAAAGGAGGACTTGTGGGAATCCGTTCTCCCTGTCCACTGTGTGAGTTCTGGGGCTCAAACTCTCTGGTCACCAGGCTTGGAGGAAAGCACCTTTACCCGCTGAGCCATCCCACCATCTCTTTTTTCTTTTTAAAACACTCCACATGTTGTTCTAATGTCCAGCCAGGGCTGAGAGCTGCTGTCCTAACAGCTCATCCGCTTGCACTCTCTGCCACTGTATAGCACTTTGAGTTTTTACCACATTTACTTAAAGTGAAGACAGTAATAACTATAAAGACATTTGATAATTATCAAACACTATATGCTAGTTGAAAATTTTGCAAAAATATTATGAGATAAAATACGGTATTATTGCTATTTCATAGATGAAGAGATAGAAGTATAGTGAATCATTAAATAAATTGTTCCAAGTTACATAGCTAGTACTGGATAGAACTGAGATTTCTATCCAAGCAGGTAGGCTCCCAACCATCTCACTATGATGTTTTCTGTCCCACTTTTTTTGCTTGAGGCAATGGCTCTTGGTGAGTGGGAGTTTCCAACCGTGGACCAGCCAACAGTGTAATATCTCTCCAGTTGCTTTTATTTACACATCTTCCAATCAATGGTTTGAAAAATAAATGTTTAGCTGGGCATCGTGGCTCATGCCTAAAATCTCACCATTTAAGGGACCTGAGGCAGGACGATTGCTCTGAATTCCAGGTCCTCCTGGCTGTAAAGTGACATCTTGTCTAAAAAACAAAACAGAAACAGAAACAAAACCAAAAACAAAACCCAGAAAAGCAAGCAACAACCCTGAAAAGAAAACAAAACAAAATGAAAATTCAAGAAAAGGAAGAAAGGGTCTAGACTCAGAATGAAGGGATTAGCTTAGGACCCAGCATGCACAGACTCTGCTTGGTGTCCCTGCACTTAGGAAGCTGAGACACTGCCGAAGTTCAAGGTCATCCCTGGCTGCATATTGAGTTCCAGACCAGCCTGAGATACATGAGATCCTGTCTCAAACAAACAACGTGCCCCAAGCAAGCAAGCAAGCAAGCAAGCAAACAAACAACAACAAAACCCCACAAATAAAAACAATAACAAACAAACTCTACTGAAGAGAGAAGAGAAAGACCATATTGCACAAGAAAACACACCAAGGAGTTATGAACTTTCTTCTGGGGCTCTCTCATTGGCTGTAGGTGGTAAGCAGCACCTCAGCCTCTTTCCTTTCTGTCCTTCAAGTTGTAACAAGTCAGGTGTTTCCAGACGTTTCTGAAAGTCCTCTCATTGGAAACCACTGCTCCAATCAAACAGCCTTTAAGGTGGCAACATCAGTGAAGGCCACACTTGCAAGTATTAGGACGTTGTTGCTCAGATGACAATGCTTTATAAAGCCAATGTGTCCTAATTTGTTTATTCAAATAAATCCTCTCACCCGAGTAGGCAATTTGGAAAACACACTGGTCCAGATAACATTGCTGTTGCTTGAAACAGATATTGAAATTTTGTCCAGAATATGATCTTTAAAATGTTGCTAAGGACAAGAAATCACTCCTTAGTGGTGGTTTACTATTTAGAGAGCTCAACGTTCATGTTTAGAAACAGGTGTTCTGACAGAGGTGGGCTGCCGTTAACTGGGGAGATGTTTGCACCTTTAACAACGTTGTGCTGTTGTTTGGTTCATAAAATGTCTCTGACATCTACAAAGCAAGAAGAGTTCAAACTAATGTGGACACTCTGGCTGCTCTTTGTAGAAGTCCTAAGGACTTTTCTTTTTCTCTGAAGGACAGTGTTGTACACTTTTGGTGTCCTTGTGTCCATGTAAGTTTTTTTTCCTTTTTTTTTTTCATGTAAGTTTTATTTTCATGAGTATACTAAGAATTTGTTTAGGTACAGGAAGAGAGAGGGAAGGGTTCCTAATGGCAGGTTAGTTTTGAATGAGAAACAGTCATTGATAGGATGAGAAAAGTTAGGGGTTCAATCTAGGTAGGGACAGGAACTGGGCAAAGTTCTGGAGGGGGAGGAAGTCAATCATGAGTTAGGGAAGGTAAGTAGGTGCTTGACCTGGGTAGGGGAGTCTGAGTGTGGCTCTCCAGTCCAGCTGCATCTCTCCACCGTATGAGAAGCTGACTTTGTTTTTTAGAGCTGGCTTCTGTTTTCAAAGGCCTGCCTTGAACCTATTAAACGAAAAGTCTCTGGAGGTGATACCTTGAGTCTCTTGTTTTGCCAGTCTCCACAAGGCAACTTAATGCACAGGCATGTCTGAGGATCAAGTTAATAAGACATGAACTTGACTGAGTCTAAAGCAAAGGGAATCTGCAGTCCCACGTTTTCCATGACTCACAAGCAGCAGTAGGGGCTAGGCCAGGCTTCTGAGCTGGGGTGTAATGTAGCATCACAGAGTTTTGTAGATATAAAGATGATGATGTTGATTTAACATCAAAGAATCAAAAGGAGAAGGGGCCTAAATAACCAGTCCAAGTACACTTAGCTAGTTAGTTCAAACCCAAGGCGTGATGTCATGCCTTTTGGTTTTAGCTAAGTGACTGTGCCATGAAGGCATCCTCGAAAAGGAGTAAGAATTAGAGAGTAGAGAGGCGAAGATTTCAAATGAGTCAAAGGGTCTTTATATTGACAGAATCTCAAAGCAGGAAGAAAGCAAACTAGAAGTTGAAGACCTATTGTGTGCCTTGCTAAAACTCCTTTAACTCTCTGAATACCCCAGGAAGTTAGTAGTGACACAGTCAAGGACATTGACGCTCTAAGTGGGCAATGGCTTGCCCATGTCACATGGGCAGAAGTGTGAAGAGGACCTACACCTAAATTTGTTGCCTTCAGAGTGATGCTTCCAAACCTGGGGCAGCTTTGTACCTTCCCAGCTGGATACTTGGCAATGCCTAGAGGCACTGTGGGTTGTCCCAGTTGGAGAAAAGATGGGCTGCCATAGTTATCTAGTGGGTAGGGCAGGCCTGCTGCTCAATGACGCACAGAGTGGACGCAAAGACTTACCCAACTCCAAATGGCAATGGCTGGGGATAGACAGGGATGGTTGTGAGTAAGATCACTGAGGTGAGGGAAGAGTTTCTGGGCAAGGTGACCAAGAGGCTTCAATGTACTTGGTAGACGTTGATTAGTTCCAGCCCTGTCTCATCTCTTTCTGCCTAAGAAACTTGAGGCTGAGATATTGTCCTCCACATTGTAATCTAGAAAACTACTAACTGACTCTGAGATTCCGTTATCTGGCTGCATCTATACAAATGACTACAACTCCAAGAATAGCCTTTGTGCCAGTACACCTATTTGTGAGAAGAACATTACTACCTTTTCTTTCTGTCTTTCTTTCTTTGTTTCTTTTCTTCTTTTTCTTCTTCTTTTTCTTTTTCTTCTTCTTCTTCTTCTTCTTCTTCTTCTTCTTCTTCTTTATTATCTTCTCCCCCCCCCCTTCATTCTTCCTTTTTAACTTTATTATGGCTCAATGAATTCTTGGCCGATCTGTTAGATCTTTGGTCCAAGTTTCTGTTTTGTTGGAGGGAGGCAAATTCTTGTTTACTGGGACCTAAGTAGAAACTACCCAGCCCAGAGGCCACAATAAGGTGGCCATTTTTAGTTGCTTTCCCCCTGGGTCTAAAGTGAGCCAGAAGATAAGAGGCAAAACATATCCCATTATCAACCTCCTAAGCCACCGACTCCCCTGATATCTCCCACGGATATTCTTGTGTCAGTGCCAGCAGGCCCACAGACTATGTTTGTGGTGGCTTGGAGCCAAAACCCAGGTACAATATTCTGAAGCGTTCTTGCAGAGGAGTTTTCAGCTGGTATTTTGTTTACCTGAGTTTTTGGCCAGTCTCAGCCTCTCGGGAGCCAAGAGCTAACAGAACTGTAATATCTCCAATTTTTACTACCCGTGTCTATAAACTATGCATAAAGACAGACCTTACACAATGTGTCTGTGGCCTTTGGTGACCTCTTTATCTTTCTTTAGCAAATTCCAAGAGGCTCTGGAAACACCTCACATCCAGCTACTGCTCCGTGGAAATCTAGGCCCTTCACAAAGTGCTCTGAGGTTCTTGGCAAGAAAACAGGAGTCACTGTAAAAACGAGGTGTGCTGGTCTTTAGGTAACTTCCTGTTATTTAGGCGAAGACCCTTCTCAAATGCTCACTTTCAGGTAACCCCTGGAGAAAGATCATAATACGGGTACTAAATATGGATAAATATCAACACCTCTTCCCCACCATCCTAAGAAAAGATCTTAAAATAATCTAGAGTTGGATTTGGGTGCGTTCAGTTATGGGGTCTCCGTCTTCCTCGATCTCTCTCCCCTTCGGCTTCTGGAGGGCCATTGTGTGGGTCCTCTCAGTTAGGGCGCTTTGCCTTATGTGTTCTGCCTGGCTCTGGGATTTCCTTTGTTCCAGTCTGCAAGCGTCCCGGGACTTATCTGCCGAGAGAACGCGGTGCAGAGGGTGCCAGGGGCTGGTAGGTAGAGAAGTAGCGCGGTGCAGAGGGTGCCAGGGGCTGGTAGGTAGAGAAGTAGCGCGGTGCAGAGGGTGCCAGGGGCTGGTAGGTAGAGAAGCAGCGCGGTGCAAGAGGGTGCCAGGGGCTGGTAGGCAGAGAAGCCGCGCGGGCTTGCATGCTACCTGTGCTCGGCAACAAGGAGCTTAAAACTCTGTCCTTGTACGAGATGAACAGTGCTATCTGGCTTCTTCTTGACTCAGAGGGCCGTGCCTTGATCACTGCGTCTAGGACAGCGTTTGGTGCCTAGCAGCCATGCACAAATATCCCCTGAACAACGGAATAAACACCACGTCAGAGCTTCTACTTCTAAATTAATTCGAGATACCGGTTTTGGGGGGCGGGGGGAGGATGCTGTACTTCAGTCTGTTTTTAGCACACCAGATAAAGTAGAAAATTTTTGATTCTCTTTCTGCCCTGACTTGCTTCTGGCCCTGTGCCACACAAACATCAGAGAGCCCAAGGAATGAGACTTGAATTTTTCCATATAAGTAGCGAGGGGCCTTTCAGCACACACAGAGTCTTCTCTTCGTCATGATTTTAGTGGAAAATGATGACTATTGCTTTATGTGCACTTCAACAGCCTATGTTACCTCCTGATTCATAGACACGTTTCACATACATGCAAACACATGTGTGTACATGTGCACTCCCCCCTGTAAGGACATCTGTTTTGATGGCAGAATCGGAGAAGACAGGCAAACGTGCCCATGTGTCTTGTTTACTCACTCAATCTTGGATAATCTGAGCCTGGATGAAAAGAAAGAAGTATCTGTTGCTCAGTAATATGTGCCTTTTTTTTTTTTTTTTTGACATCCGCATGATTAACACTTGAAATGTTAGGTTCTTTTCTCCCATTGAGCTGTCTGACCCTCTGGCTTAAAAAATTAGGAACACTGGAATCTTGGCATCTTAAGATTTGAGTTTAAATTTAGTTTTACACTTTAGACTTTTAAAAAGGGCAAAAGGTGCATTTTTTAAATGCTACATGATAACCCTTATTGTGGTTGGAACCAGCATCTGTAGACAATAGAAAATATCCAACAGAGCACGCGACAATTGCACTAGTGGGGATCAATGAAGGTAGACACCTTCATTGAAACTCAGGTGAAACTGAGTTCACCTGAACTTTATCAAATGAGTTCGATTTATTGTCTAAATAAGTTTAGGAAATAGAACAAACAAATATTTTTTTTAAAAAGCAGCTTTGGATATTTAGAATGATAGAAAAATGTATTGCAGATTGGTATTTTAAAAACTATAGTTACTAGTTTGTTCTGTTTAAAAGGAATTCCATCAGCAGAGACTTTGTTATGTAGAAAACCCGGTGAGTGTCTTGCCTTAGGATGCTTTTTTTTTCCTCTGTAGAAAGCCTACAGTCTTCCTGTGATATGTGTGAAAACTGGTTCAGTGTGCTTCTTGCAAAAGGCTGCTGAAATGGCGTGGATGCCACTGGAGGGCAGCTAGGCCTTGTTGCCATGGACCTCTGCTTCACCAGCTCCGACCCTGTCCTAATTGATAGGTTTTGTTATTGACCACTACCCATCTTTTCCCCTACAGGTAGCACTCATCAGGACTGCTTGGGGTCACCCACATGTCTGCGTGGGGATGACTCTTGTCGGGCCATGTGCAGCTTAGATGTGTCTCCTGAGGCCCCTCTTCACGTCTGGTTGGCTGTTGAGATGGAGTGATTGTGACATGTGCAGTATGGCCTGAGACTCTGCCACCTGTCCTCCAGTCCTCTGAAATCTGGGGAAGGTTATCCTCATCCGCTCACTAAAGCAAGCTTAGCAAATGAGGCTGAGCCCTCGACACGCCCCTTCCCTACACAGACTTCCATCACATCTCCTCTAACTTGTTACAAGTGACTATGACTGGTTTAGACTTTCACATCCCCACATCCCTACCTATTCTACCACATTTGTTTCCCAGCCACCACCCATCCAACTGGTGTCCCAACTCTAGGCATGCCTCTCTGTGTGTCCAAACCCCTGTCTTATCTCTGCTCCCCTCCTGCCCATCCCTGGGTCCTTTAACCAACGCGATGGTGCTTTTCAAGTTGTGTAAAAGGCCAGCGCAAGAAGTAGCAGGACACTCAACTTTCCCATGGTAGGAATTCATACGCGGGTGGGCTTTAAATCTTGCACGATTCCTGTATGTATGAGTTTCAGTTCCTATGATTTATTATTTTAGTTTTTATTTATGTTCATATCAGTTTTCCAATAGCAGTCTCTCAGCAATAATAAGTCTCTGATTTTGAATCTCCACCTAGTGAATCTTCTGTGTAGGAATAATAATTTTTTGGAGAGCTTATGTGCATATGTACATATGGAATGCACAGAGGAGCTATTAGAAAATAATAACATCTAATTGCAAGGTGGCTTCCTCTGGGTGGGGAGTGGAAATAGCAGCATGGAGCATTTTGCTTATCTTCTCAGTTACACAGACATCTGCATGGTTGGAGTGCAGCGTGAGAATTGTCTATGCATTACTTGAGTAATAGAAGAGAGTCAGAAACAGAATGAACGTCGTGCTGTGACTGAATTTTAAATGGTCATCCATGTTTTCCTAAATAGCTCAAAATTGCTTCGGAGATACTGCTAAGATGTTTAAAATATCATATTTTTAGTAATTCTTTGATTATCTCATAGTATACTATGCATTTTAATTATGTTTACTCCCATCTTCCCTCTAACTCAGCAGTTCTCAACCTGTGGGTTGCGACCCCTTTGGGGGATGAATGCCAGATATCCTGCATATCACATATTTATGTTACGATTCGCAAAAGTAGCAAACTTATAGTTATGAAGTAGCAATGAAGCGATTTTACGGTTAGTGGTCAACACATACGAGGGACTGTATCAGAGGGCCGTAGCGTTAGGAAGGTTGGGAGTCACTGCTCTGATTCCTCTCAGATCCACCCTGACCTTCCCTGCCCTTCCCAACTTCAAGTCCTTTTGGTTTCATTTTTTGGAAATGAAAAAAAAAAATCATGTTTTGGAATTATAATATAGTTACATCAAATCCCTCTCTCCTTTCCCCCTCCAGATCCCCCCATTTAGTCCCCCTCATGCGCTTTCAAATTTATGGCCTCTTTTTCTTATATATATGTGTGTGTGTGTGTGTGTGTGTGTGTGTGTGTGTGTGTGTGTGTGTGTGTGTACATATATCCCTAAATGTACAAATACAGCCTGCTTAGTCCTCATATTGCTCCTTACATGTACTCTTCAGGGCTGACCATCTGACATTGGATAACCAGGTTGATGTGTTCTTTCTTCTCAGTGTTCCTTAGTTGGCTGTGGGTCTTCGTTTAGGGCTGAGGCCTTGTGAGCTGAGCTTCCTCAGTTGCATGCTAGCATGTCTTAAACATGTTTTTTTTTTTTTAAGATTTTATTTATTATTATGTATACAGTGCTCTGTCTGCAGGTACACCTGCAGGCTAGAAGAGGGCATCAGATCACCTTACAGATGGTTGTGAGCCACCATGTGGTTGCTGGGAATTGAACTCAGGACCTCTGAAAGAGCAGTCACTGCCCTTAACCTCTGAGCCACCTCTCCAGCTCCACCATGTTTTTTTTTTTTTTTTTTTAAATAATCTACCAAACAAACTTTGTGCTGCCCAATAACCCGTGGGCATGAGGCTATGCACTGGAATTGCAAAGACACAATTTTCCGAAACTCCACTCTCAGGTCAATTCCAGCACTGACTTGCTATTCACTTTGTTATGTTTGTCTCTTACATTTTCTCATTATGACACAAATACCTCATCCTCTTCCCCCATGGATGAATAATAACATTTACCTTCTTGAATGGGGTGTGGCTGGGTGATAGAATGCTTGCTTAACACAGCTCAAACAAACAAACAAACAAACAACAACAAAACAAAACAAAGAAAAAAAGCAACAACAAAACTGCCTTTACCTAACACCTTAGGAAGTCTTCCAAGCTAAGCAAACAACAAAAACAGAGGCTGGAGAGATGGCTCGGTGCTGAGGAGCATGCTGCTTTTGCAGGGGACCCAGCACTCAATGGTGGCTCACCACTGCCTGTAACTTCAGTTCCAGAGGATACCACACTTTCTTCTGACCTTTGAAGGCACCAGACAGTCATGCAATTTACACACATAGATGCAGGCAAAAACATTCATAGCTATGAGGTAAAAATAAGTAGATCTTTAAGCAAACTAACTAAAAACAAAACCAAATCCTGGTTGTCTAGTTTTGTTCACTTCTCCGTCCATTTTCACTCAGCCGTTAGTGTTCCTCATCACTACTGCCCAGTTGAACACAGCTAATGTGAAAGGTACATCAAAATCAAAATCAGCTAGTACGGGACGGGGTGGAGGTGCGGGAGAAAATAGAACAAAGAAAAAAAGGGAAGGATAATTGTATTTATATGTGTGCATACCCTCACAAGCTTTTTATTTTGTCTTGTTTTCTTTCTCTTCCTTCCTTCCTTCCTTCCTTCCTTCCTTCCTTCCTTCCTTCCCCCCTCCCTTTCCCCCTCTCTCCTCCATCTGTCTCTCCCCTCTTTCCTTCCTTCCTTCACTCCCTCCTTCCTTTTTTTCTTTCTTTTTAAAATAAAATGGAGAAGAGAGAAACATCACCAAGAAATCTTGAAGCTGGCTCACTACACACAGTGTGGAGAACCTACTGCATTCATCCTATTAGGACTCTTAATGAAGAAAGCACACTTACCTGAGAGCTGGGCAGCTTGCTCTGATGTTTCTTTGTTTTATTCAAATGCAGACATACTTCCATAAGGTCTCCTTCATAAGTATGCATTCATGTAACTAATACATAAATGATGTCTTATTAACCCTCCTACTTTTGTATGCCTTGTGAGATTTTTATCCCATGTGGAATCCTTAAATGGAATTCCTTAAACTCCCGGCTAGGGCTGGGAGTGTAGCTCATCATTGAAGTGCACAATTAGCAGGTACAAGGCCCTAGTTTCAAAATGAGTGCAAATGCAACACACACACACACAGACACACACACGCACACACACAGAGTTACTACATTAAATAGTTGGCTCATTTTGTGTTTTGATAGGTTGTCAAAATGAATCCATCTATTATTTGAATATGCTCCTTTTTATTTTCTTAATACTTAATATTTTAATAAGTACTTAAGTAATGAATGATATATGACGATTAAAACACATTTCACTATTGCTTCACTTCAGTCTGCATTCTTCTAATATCTGTTATAATTGAGATGTGTGTGTGTGTGTGTGTGTGTGTGTGTGTGTGTGTGTGTGTATTTTGCCCAGATTTGCAACTTTTTTTTTTAAAGTTAAAAGAGCTCTTTGGAGTAACTTGTTGAATCGGGAAAGCAAGCTTTTCGCAGTCATCGCCTTTGTGTAGCGTAAAGCCCCATGCTGGAACCTCAGGGTTGTGTGATAGAAGTCTCCAGCCTCTTGTGGGAGGAAATAAAAGCTTGCAAAGAAAATAAACCAGACAATAAACTATGACAACTGTCATGTTACACAAACTGTCTACTCAGAAACATTGCCTTATGGGTACTTGCTTATCAGTCATCATCAGGAAAGATTGAACATAACACGGAATTCCATTCTAGTAGGAAATCCGCAACATATTGAAAGTTGCTTACCATGATTTCCTTCCTTCCTTCCTTCATTCCTCCTTCCTTCCATTCTTCTTCCTTCCTTCCTTTCTTTTTTTCTCCTCCTTCCTTCCTTTCTTTCTGTTTGTTTTTTTGTTTTGTTTTTCAAGACAGTGTTTCCCTGTGCGACATCCTTGACTGTTCTGGAACTTGCTTTGTAGACCACACTGGCCTTGACGGTGTTTTCATTTTAGGCCTATTGTCCTGTTTTTAAATGTGACTTTTTACATACTTAGGTTGGAAACTGTTTCATATAAGATGGTTCTAAAGGTTATTTAGTATCTCAGTATTGTTTTTTTTTTTTTTTTACAACATCTTTGATGCGCTCACTCAACCAGAACCAGAGCCTTTGTCAGCTTCCATGACTGCCGCCCACATATATCCAAGCAGGCACACTCAGACGTGCACACCAACCACACAACCACAGCCAGATCAAGTGCCATCATGAGAAAAGACTAGATAAGACGCTAATGGGACATTGCTTACCTGGGAACATTATAGCTGAGGCCCACCATGTTCATGAGATCTGTTTGTCACTTGAATGAAGGACATTGTTTAATACATCAGTGTTGTAGCTTATTAAGAGAAACTGTAGAGACCAGACTGTATTAGCGAGACAGTACATGCCCTGTTCCTGTGCAGGGCTGAGGTTTATGCTATCTTTCTAATGATCGAACTCAACTTACTTGTAAACAAACAAACAAACAAACAAATAACAAACAACAAACACCATCACCAGTGATAACTGATTCTTCAATTCTTCAAGCAGAAAGGAGGGTGAAAGGTTCAGATTTCCTGAGGTGTTCTCCGTGATCTTATGTGGATAGAAGAGTCAATGGTCTCTTTTCCTTTAACACAGAGTTCCAGTAAGATAAATATGCCAGGCAGGGTTATCAGTGAGCTCATTACGGGGTAGCACAGGGATTCTCTCTCCTGACCGTGCCTATGCTAAAAGCCTCCCAGGCTGAGGGGAGCATGTCAGAAACATGACAAGCCACGAAACACTATAGTACATGAAATAGCATGTTATGAGCCAGTAGTGATGTTTCCTATAAAGACACAAACATCGCCCAAGGATTTTTAATTTCAGCTACCCAACCTGTTTCTAAGCCATACTCTAGTTTGAACAGAACTGTTCTGGTATCTGTATTTGCATAACAAATACTTATTTTTTTTCCTTTTTTGGTTTACATAGTATCAGTGTACATTTTAGGCACTCCACAACCCCAAAGTTCCCCTGCAAAGAGATCCCTGTGATAGCACCCCAGAGCTTTGCAAGGTAGGCACTTATAAGAAAGATAACCTATGACCGCCATCTTGTGGTGGGATTCAGTTACCAAACTAGAAGGAGCGTGAAGTGGTGGGAGTGGGGGAGGGGCCAGGAAAGTGTTCATGAATTGTTCCCCAAATGATTTCTTACTAGAGGATTTCAGTAAGGGTTTACTGAGAAAGGAAGCCCTCAGACACAGAACTTGCCACCTGACAGGAGACCTCTACGACCTGGGCCTGTGTAGGAAGTCTTCCTTTGATTGGATTTGTGCTTTTGCGATGTGGAGAATCTGGGGCGATGTGGAGAATCTGGGGCAATTGTGAGGGGCGTTTGTCGTCCTTTATCTTTTTGCTTCCAGATCCCCTAAGTTTTATTTTATTCTACATTCTCTAGAGTTCAAAGAGTTCATGGAACAACAGAAAACCTAATATTTATTCTTCAATGTAATTCCATTATATAGTCCACCGGAACACATTTTCACAACATTTAATTAGATTTCCCGGACATGGGAAAGCCATTTGCTTTTTTTTTATGGATTTACTATCAGTCTGTAAAACCAGAACCTTTCCAATAGTTTAAAGCAAACCAGTCATACTGACTTGAATTAGAGGAATATGTTCCAAGTAGAAATAAAACTGATAAAAAGAACCTTCTGACATGTCCAGGGTAGACCCCAGACTAACCAGATAACATTTTGGTGAAACCGAGTAAGACATGGTGGTGAAGGGCTTCGTGGTTTTTTTCTTTCTTTCTCGAAATATTTAAGATAGAATAGCAAACACAACAACAACAACAACAACAACAACAGGAACCATGTGGCCATTTCTCACATTGCAAAGAGTCCCTGCAGAGTCTCGTCGGTATTGGATGACTTGAGGACACAGGCACCGCATTCATCTCTGAAAGTTCTTCACCAGGTCCAAATGGCTTTTGTTGATGCCAGGAGTGGGTGAGGCACGTCTCGTTTTTTTCCAACGAGTACAATTTGTCTGCAATGTCTGTAACATAGCATGCTCAGGAACAGCTCTGGCTAAAGACTCTTTCATTGACTGTGTCTATAACTGCAAGATCACAGAAGCTGACACATATTTCTAACATCCACACCCAAAGATGATCATATAAAAAATGCTGCAGCAGTGCCTAATACAGCGCATGGCACACAGCGGGTGGTGTCTGGACACGTTAAGACGGAGTGGTCTGGTCAATTCAAGCCTAGGGATGGACTGAAATTCTTGAGTGAATGTATACAGTGACCTCTTCAAACCTGGCTGTTTGGCCATTGGGTTAGACATTCTTTTTCTTGGGAAGCTGTCCTGTGAATTTCTGGGTGCTTAGTAGCCCTCCTGGCCTCTACTCATTAGATGCCAGTGATGCACCCCAGTTGTGAAAACCAAAAATGTTTTGAGGTATTGACAAATGTTCTCTGGGAGACTAAAACTATGCTTGGGTAGAAATCATTTCAGAATCCAACCCTGGTGGTGGGGGTAAGATCTTTCACTTTAGTTTAACCAGCAATAAAGAACTATGAGATGTGATGTTAATACAATGGAACTGCTGTTCTGCTGTTCTGACCAATGACATCTCTCCTGCCCACTGTGTTTTCCAGGAAGATTGACCATAAACATTTTAGATGGGACCGTGGGTTTTTTAATTTTATTTTTATTTTTTATTTTTTTGCAGAAAGTTGAGAACAGAGAATGAGCAATTAGTCTGGGAAAAGGTCCCTTTGTGTTTTAAAGAAAAGGACAGTCACCTGAGAGTCATGCAGTTACTTGTAAAACAAAACAAAACAAAACAAAAAACAAAAAAACAAAAAACCAAAAAAACCAAACAAACCAGGTGTGTTCAGGAGACTGTGTCATGTAATGGGGAATAAAAATTACAAAAACAAGTAGAAAATTAATGCTGGCTTGGATACTGATCCCCCAGAGGCCCCAAGAAAACTCTTCTTTGGCCAATACTTACAGGGTAATGAAGAAAGCACAAATCTATTTATCCAATGAACAGACCATTGTTACTATTTTGCAGAGGATAAGCTAGCACTTGAACCAAGTGCAGAATCAAGGAGGAGGACACTTAGAGCATAAGGATAAGATAGAAGTTTTGGGGATGTCATGATTTTTTGGGGATACCATGATTTAACCAAGCATGAAGGAGCTGGCTTAGAAGGAAATCAGAACGTACAAGGTAGAGTGAACCAGAAGCCATTTTTGTCCACACCTCCAGAGAGAGAGAGAGAGAGAGAGAGAGAGAGAGAGAGAGAAAGAGAGAGAGAGAGAAAGAGAGAGAATGAGAGACAGAGAGAGACAGAGGAGGGAGGAGGAGGAGGGAAGGGAGGGGGAAGGGGAGGGGGAGGAAGAGAAAGACCCGAAGAGAGACAGGGGTGAGGGGGTGGGGGGGAAGAGAGAGAGAGAGGCAGAGGGAGAGGGGGAGAGAGAAGGAAGGGAAGAAGGATGGGGAGGGGGAGGGGAGGGGATGGAGAGAGGGGAGGGGGGAGCACGAGAGCATGTAGACGTAGCTTGGTGGCCAGGATGGTATCATAGCTGGCAAGCTAGTCAATGTTGTAGTTCTTCAAGGAGGAGGAAGGTTTACTGAGAACATGTTCTCATCAATTATGAAAACCAATAGCAAGTCCCAGCATCGGTCCCAATCCCCTGCCGAGTGACGACTCTTAGAGTCGCCATCCATGTTGGGCTAGTGTCCAATTATAAGTGAGGATATACCATGTTTATCTTTCTGGGTCTGGGTTAAATCACTCAGGACAATCATTTCTAGTTTCATCCATTTGCCTGCAAATTTCAAGATTTCCTTGTTTTTGATAGCTGAGTAGTATTCCACAGTGTAAATGTACCACAGTTTATCTGTTCTTGGACTGAGGGACATCTAGGTTGTTTCCAGGTTCTGCCTATTACAAATAAGGCTGCCATGAACGTGGTTAAGCAAGTGTCCTTGTTGTGTGGTGGAACATCTTTCGGGTATATTCCAAGGAGTCGAATAGCTGGGTCTTGAGGTAGCCCTATTCCCAATTTGAGAGATGTATGGGAGACTGGGGAAATAGAAGGACCCAGAGGGTCCTGAAACCCTACAACAAGACCATCAAGGCGGGTGAATCTGGACCCAGGGGACATACACAAACTACTGTATCAGCCGAGGACAATCCATGCAGTAAACCTAGACCCCCTACTCAGATCTAGCCAATGGACAGTGCATTCTCCACAGTTGTGTGGAGAGTGGGGACTGACTCTGAAATGAACTCTGGTGCCCCCTATTTGAACACTTCCCCTTGGTGGGGAGGCCTGGTGGCATCCAGAGGAAGGGTAAGCAGGCTAACTGGATGAGACCTGATAGGCTGTGATCATATGGTGGGGAAGGAGGTCCCCTTCTGTCACAGACCTAGGGGAGGGGAACAGGGTGAAAGAGGGAGGGAGGGAGGATGAGAAGATACAAGTGAAGGGATAACGATTTAGATGTAATCTGAATAAATTATTTAAATAAAAAAAGTAAAAAAAATATGAAAACCACCTTTACAGGTGGCTGCAGACAGCGGGCATTTTTGGATGCATATTGAAACACTCATCAGAGCCTGCGATGGGTTCACATGGAGGCAGATACGTGTGACAAAACAGTCTGTAAATATTATGTCTTGTAAGAACCTACGTCATGGTTCATTCACTTTAGAAGTGAAGTGGCATGAAAAATTCTGATACTCAATAGCACACCAACCAAGGCTGGGCAAGCCTGGTTATATAATGAGGGCAAGTCTGGTTGTATTATGAGGGCAAGTCTGGTTGTATTATGAATGTTTGAAGGGTTATTAGCTATTTTGGACTTGATAAAAGAGCAAGTTCAGCCCCTGAAACACTCTTACCCTTGCCTTTTAAACACCATGTGTATTTGAAAGGAAAGTCAATCCATGTGTTTTTGATTAATTTTACTTAACTCATCAAAATATTATTTTTTAAGAATTGTTTGATGTCTATGAAATATTTAGCCCCTTTGAATAACTTAGAAAATATACGTTTTCCCCCCTTCTTTAAAACAGGAAATCACTTCTTAAAGAGTTTAGATGGGTTTGGACGCAAATGGGATTCGGAATTGGAATCCTGACCCTGTAAAATTAAGAAAAGCTTAAGAACTGCCCAAGCAGACCCTTCCACTCCTCTCCCATTCTCTCTGTCCCTCTGATGCCGTGTTGTCACTGGAAATACTGGACCATGGGCTAACCCAATCCAGCCACCTCTGACCCTGCCCTATAGCCTCAGTGAACGTTGCCATTCTTCCTCATCCAGCGGCTCCTCTTTTGCACCAATCTTCATTGCAATAAGTCACCAGGTTTCCTGCCATTTTCCTTTTGTTTTGCCCTCTTGCTTTGTGCTGTGTCTACCTCCCACAGGCGTTCATCATGGCACACCCAGATCATAGCATTTGTCATCTAGCTGTGTCCCCCCCATCCCCCCCACCCTGCATCCCTGCCACCCCCGCCCACCTATGTCTAGTCAAATGTATATATTGATGCCTTTGAATTTCTATTAAAGTGCTTACTCAGTCTTCCCTGAAACCATTCCCTTTGCACTATAGGCACTTCACTGGCTGCTAAGATCCATAGATCCTTTAGTCTGCCTACAAGGGCTCTCATGAGCATGCTGGCTTTCCCATAGCTTCTCATACAGTCCGCTCACAGCTGGCCACAGGAGGAGCCATATTCAGAGTGGCCTGGATACTAGGTGAAACAAAACAGTGGTTTCAAGTTGAGCTACCTGCCTTCCTCTTCTGGCCACTCACTGGGAGGCAGCTTCCCTCACCACGCCTGCCTGTGGGATCACTTTTTCCTTAGAGTTCCTACTCATCTCTCTGAAGTGTGCGGTCTTATGCTGCTCTGTACATGCTTTGTATTCCTGGGGAGA
Organism: Acomys russatus; assembly: GCF_903995435.1. Taxonomy (NCBI): domain Eukaryota; kingdom Metazoa; phylum Chordata; class Mammalia; order Rodentia; family Muridae; genus Acomys; species Acomys russatus. The sequence goes on along the minus strand of NC_067166.1, from coordinate 4,974,512 downwards.
CATGGACAGATGTCTGTTCACTCCAGGTGCCAAATCAATGACAGATCAATGTACGGACACCATCAAAGTCCAAGGTGGTGAAACAGGTTGTTGGGTTATTTCTAGGACTATGGGTAAGGGATTGCTTACAGGATCAGAAACAAAGACAGCTTAATCATGAAAAATCCACCCCAGCGTGGCTGACAACACACGGCAGCTGAAAACCTGGAGCACACTGCACAACCTACAGGTATCTCAACAGGCTGGAGAGTGTTTTGTTGTTGTTGTTGTTTTGTTTTTTTTCTAGATACTTCAGTTGCTCTGAGCCTCTTGTAGGCAGTTCATATTACCCGGAGAGAGATTCCCATCAGTTCTTATTGCTTTTATGTATTCATGCAGGTAAGGGCCTAGTGAATCTCAGTTTCAGGGACTTCCTAAATCTCCGAGTTGTTTGTTCCCTAAGCTTAAATAGCGTCTCCATAGAAAATAGAATATTTTACTTCCCCTAAGAATGCTCTGTATCTTTAACAAGCTTCCTTGTAGGATGGAATGTTTCATCTTTGCTACAACATGTTGCTGCTTTATTTTCTAACATCCCGTTTCTTAATGAGTTTCCATTCCTCAAAAACGGAAGATCTTTTAATCTCAGAGAAAACTGCCACACAGTACAGCCCCCCACTTCATGGGGTTCTATGTCTTGCTGCCTTAGGTGGTCTTGGACTGGGACATCAACGTCATTGATACTCTGAGCTGTAATCTCTTAGGTTCCATCCTAGTTCTGCTGATTCAGAAATCCAGGGAGAGAGAGAGACAGAGAGAGAGAGAGACAGAGAGACAGAGACAGCAAGACACACACACACAGAGGGGGGGAGAGAGAGCGAGAGAGAGAGAGAGAGAGAGAGAGAGAGAGAGAGAGAGAGAGAGAGAGAGAGAGAGAGAGAGAGAGAGAGAGAGAACATGAGAATCCGTAAGAAACCCCCAGCTGATTTAAACTGCACCATCACCATTGAATCTGAGAAACATTGCCATAAAATAACCAAACTCTAGGTTTTCTTGGCTTCCTCTAAAAAAATCAAACCATAGAAGATACTGACATTCTAACTACATTGACACTGAACCCACGTTCTCAATGTCATGCAAAGAACCAAAATGCTCTCAAAAGTTCATTATGAAGTCTCAAGATATAAAGAGCTCCTGGGTTGTTGTTTTTTTTTTTTTTAAACTGATTTACCACGGAAGATTAACAAGTTGTGAGTGGATTGGTGATCTACTTGGAGTGAATTTCTTTTGCTTACTATCTTTGTCATTAAAACCCTCTGTTATATAGTTTTGAGCTCGTCTACAATAATGAAGATTGCTACAGCATCAAAAACAGGTGTTAATCAGATGTAGTTGATGGGCAGGTGGGCAGCTCAGGCTTCGTGTGGATCCCCTGTAAGGGGAGGGGGGGCTGTCTCTGACATGGACTCCGTTGCCTGCTCTGTTTTTCATTTTTTATTTATTATAATTTATAATTTATTCACATTACATTCCAATTGTTATCCCCTCACTTGTATCTTCCCATTCCCACCCTCCCTCCCTCTTCTGCCCTATTCCCCTCTCCTAGACCTCTGACAGGTGGGAGGGGCTCCTCCCTGACTATCTGATCACAGTCTATCAGGTCTCATCAGGATAGCCTGCATACCCTTCCTCTGTGTGCCCACAAAGCCTCCCTGCCAGGGGGCAGTGATCAAATTGCAAGCATCAGAGTTCATGCCAGAGGCAGTCCCTCCTCCCCCTTACCCACCAACCATGGAGAATGAGCTGTCCATGAACAAGGGGGGAGGTCTAGATTCTCTGTATGCATTGTCCTTGGTTGGGTCTGCTGGGCTTTGATGGTTTCCCTATAGATCTCCTGACCCCTACGGCTCCTTCTATTGCCCCCAGTCTTCCATACAACTCTCAGCTCTCCACCCAGAGTCCAGCTGCTTCTGTCCCAATGGAATCTCTTGGAGGACATCTATAATAGGCTAATATCCACTTATAAGTGAGCATATACCTTGCATGTCTTTCTGGGTCTGGGTTACATCACTGAGAATGATCCTTTCTAGTTTCATCCATTTGCATGCAAATTTCATGATTTAATTGTTTTTGATAGCTGAGTAGTATTCCATTGTGTAAATGTACCACAGTTTCTTTATCCATTCTTCGACTGAGGGACATCTAGGTTGTTTCCAGATTCTGGCTATTAAGAATAAAGCTGCTATGAACATAGTTGAGCAAATTCCCTTGCTGTATAGTGGAACATCTTTTGGGTATATGCTCAGGAGTGATATAGCTGGGTCTTGAGGCAGCACTATTCCCAGTTTTCTGAGAAAGCACCAGATTGATTTCCAAAGTGGTTGTACAAGTTTGCACTCCCCCCAGCAATGGAGAAATGTTCCCCTTTCTCCACATTCTCCCTAGCATGTGCTGTCACTTGAGTGACACCAAACCAAATGATCCAATTAAAAAATGGGGTACAGAGCTAAACAGAATTGTAGGCTCAATTTTCTTAACAAATATATTTTATTACTAACTTATTAACCAAGCATACGTCACTTATACTAACCTAAACAATAGGAAAAGAGGATTAAAGAACACAATAACAAAACCGTAAGGATATCAGTTCTGAGGAACAATTCTCCTGAGGTAATCCGCAGGATTTCTTCTGCTGGAACCTGGAGCAACCAGAACCTGGAACCTCAGCAGGAGCCCAGAGCCCCGAAGCCTTCCCTCGAGTGGTTCTCTCTAGGGGTGTCTCGAAGTGGAGTGATGAACAGCCAAAACTATCCCAAGTCTCCAAAAGCCCCCTCCTCTTGTTTTTGGCTCACATACATATCTCCTCCGATTCTGTTCTCAGATCTTTTCAGCTGGCAACAATCAAGCTCTCGCACGAGGTGGTTTGCCTTCTAGTGGATTAACATCACCTGTTCTCTCACAAGACCGTTCCCCATCCCACACTTGGGATCCTAACAAAAACAGGTTTATCTCTCCTTCACAGAGTTCTCTATAGAGAAATGTTGAATGGCTGAGAAGCGCTTAAAGACATGTTCAGCATTCTTTGTTACCTGCTTTTTTTTTTTTTTTTTTTTTTTAAAATCACACAGCCCTGGTGGAGCTGTCTTCCCAGGCTACTGGTGAGCTGGGGTGAGTGGGTGGGTGGGGTTCCCCTTTTCTGAGGGGAAGGGGAGGATGAGGAAGAGGGAGGGAAGGTAGGACTGGGAGGGATAGAGGGAGGGGCTATTAGCTGGATCTAAAGTGATTAAGTAAGTAAATTAATTAAAAAAGTAGATGTTAATGAAAAAAATTGACTCCAGTCAGTTTACACACTCAGAGAAAGAAGTTTAACTCACCATTTTTAAGTAGTGTAAGCATTTTCTTTTCTTTTCCCTACTTTCTTGTTGAAAGCAAATTTTGTACATTACAATGTATGGATCTCAGTGATGACGTGAGCCTTAACCCAGTAATGTGTTTTCCAAGCTTCCAAAGAAGTGTGGGGTCAGGAATAAATCGTACAAAGTCCCTGGTAGTGGCAGACCAGACCTTGGAGCAAGCCAGTAGTTGCACTGAGCCAGTATAATGGGGCTTATGTACCTGGGCCCATGCGTTCCTTCCCATGGCTCTCCACCGGTGGGTCACCTGAGGCCACCAGAAAACACAGATATTTACAGTGTGGTTCAAAACAGTAGCAAATTTACAGTTATAAAGTAGCTACAAAAGTAATTTTCATGCTGGGGGTCAGCACAACATGAGGAAGTGTATTAAAGGGCTGCAGGGTTAGGAAGGTTGAGAACCAGTGCCTTTCAGAAACCAAGCTACAGTAGTTTCCATGGTAACAGTTAGTGAACCTAATTATTATTGTTGTTGTTGTTATTATTGGTGTTATTATTATTATTACTATTATTATACAAAGTCTGGCCTCTATGTAGCCCAGGCTGCCTCAGTTGTGACCCTCCTTCGTCAGCACACTGAGTGCTGAGACAACAGATGTGCTCCGTGTACCCTCCTGCATGACTAACGGCAACAGATTAGTCTGGTGACGAGGAGAAATTTTGTGCTGTGAATCTGGGTTTGAATCGCAGGTTCCCTCTAACTAACCTCATGTCATGTTGCGCCCATTTGAGGGAGAGTCCTAAAGTCTCTTTCCTTGCAGGCTTGCTGAAATATGTTTGATAGTACAAGTGAAATACACAGGCCCAAGTTAGACCTTCAGGAAATGATGGAATTATCGTTGTCAGTGACTGACAATTGCTGTTTGTAATTCTTTTATTTTTATTTTTTCTCCCTCGTAAAGATAGAGCTCAAATGAAGCCACGCATGCCTGTTATTTGTTTATTTATTCTTCTGGAGTTCTGCTTCCAATTGTTTCCCTTTTTATAACAGCTGTGCTGCATTCACCTACCGTGCGTGAGACAACTGTCTCTGGTCTGTTTGTTATGAAGCTGGGTCTCCCAGGTTTCTGTAACGCAGGAGTGTAGCTCCATTATCTTTCAGTCAGGAGCCAAGTCTGTCTGGACTTCCTCTTTCCTCCCATGGGTACTTCCTGGATGCTGATTCTCCGCCCAGGTTCTATGGAGACAGGCACAGATTTGCATAGGAAATAGCTGAAGTGAAAACAGTGTCATTAGAACCATCCTCTTGTCTATTTTTCCTCTTCCCAAAATCCAGCTGCGGGAGTTGCTAAAGCAGGCATGTGCTGAAGGGGCAAGGCTTTCCAGGACTAAGTAACAGGACACTTTGCCACGAATTTGCAATGTGTCCACGATTACTTTCTCTACTGCAGTTTGTTCTTGGTCAAGGCATTGGATTTTATTTTCTGATGGAGGAGAATGTGTCAGAACACTCTCTGATCCTACGGGTAAGCATTAACTTATCAGGTTGCCAAATGCTACATTTAGCAAAGAGTAAAGAGAAGACAATAAATGTACAAAAATCTGATTATCTTGGAATGAAGCCATTTGGAGACAAGGATGGGGAAAAATAGGCAGTCTAGGGTAGAGAGACTCAGTTAGTGAGGGCCAAGGGTGACTTCCATGATGGCTCCCCGCGATTTCTGCTTCCTTGTAGTCACACTCTTGTGTTGGCCCTTCCCATATATAATATAATTATATATACTAATAACATGACAGGCAATCATTGTGTTATTGTATAAGCCATAGGGCATTGTGGAAGTGACCCCTTGGCTAGGTTATGGAAGACACGGAGTGTTCTGCATTTCTCACTCTTTAAAAAAAAGCCTCCTCAGACATTCCAGGGGGCGATGGCAGCCATAGCAACCATAGCGTATGGATACACAAATAGTTCTGTGGAGAGTTTCTCCTGGTGAAGAACTGAGGCCTCTCAAGACCAGTATTATGTGTATACGTGACCCATATGTGAGTGACCCATGCTGAAAGTGAATTCTCCAGCCCCAAGGAAGCTGTCACATGCTTGTAATGTGTGTGTGTGTGTGTATGTGTGTGTGTGTGCGCGCGCGCGCGCGCGCGCGCGTGCGCTCATGCGTGTGTGTGTGTGTATAATTTTAATTTGAGACAGGGTCTTGCTGTGTAACACAAGCTAACTTTGAACTCATCATGTAGCTTAGGCTCCCTTCAGAGCTGAAGCAACCCTCTGTGTGTGTGGGAGCTCAGATTCTAGCAGCCATCTTAACTCTAGCCTTGGGGTAACTCCCAGGCAGGGCCACATCCTTGGCCCACGGAAACCATGAAATGCTAAGAGTTTGTTTTAAATCGTAAGGTTTGGGGTGGATGTAGTGGCCAACAGGAGACCCACCAAGTGATGATAGATGCTTAGAAGAAAAGAGGAAAACAGAGGAAAGAGGTACTGAAAGGGAAGGAAGCAAGCCTAAAGACAGACCCTTTCTTCATGCTGTTGCCTATAACCAGCATTGTTTATCAAGGGTACCAGGCCAGGGGAAAATGATGGTTTTAGTTTGAGAAAAAACCGTAAATACTAAGACTTAGAAATGAATCTGTCTTTCAATACTACGTGTTTTTTTTTTGTTTTTGTTTTTTTGAGATAAGGTCTCTGGTAATCCAGGCTGGACTTAAACTATCTGTGTAGCTAAGGTGGACCATGACCTCTTGCAGGGATCACAGGCCATGTGCCACCCTTTCCAGTTTATGTGTTACTAGGCTCAAAACCACAACCTCATGCATGCTAGGTAATTATTCTGTTAACTGAACTACATCTCTGTCACCACTATGCCTATTTTTAAAATGGCTTTTTATTTAATTATTGTGTGTGTGTGTGTGTGTGTGTGTGTGTTATTGTGTGTGTGTGTGTGTGGTGGATATGTGGAGGTCAAAGGGCAACTGACAAAGTAGGTTCTTGACTTCTGACAAGTAGGTCTCGAGGCTTGGTCTTAAACTGTCAGGGTTGGCAACAGACACCTTTATCCACTAAAGTCATCTCCCTAGTGCCTATATGAAATTAAAAAATAGACTTATTTATTTTTGTATTCATTTATTTGCGTGCGCATGAGCATGCATGCCACAGGGGGGTTAGAGGTGAGGTGGTTCTTTTCTGCAATCATGTGGGGTCCAGCGATTGAACTCAGTTTTGGCAGAAGCGTCTTTTCCAGCTGTGTCATCTTGAAGCCGCTATGTGAATTAATTATTATTATTATTATTTTTACTTGAGCACCTCCTAGATTTCATCACAGTAGGATACTCTTTATGTAGATAATAGAAACCTCAGGAAATCCTTTCATCCTTTTATTTTTTTCCTATAATTAAAGTGACTGAGATCACCCCATCTTTTAATGGTTAATATGTCAATGAAAGCAGCAATTTCAAGGCTTGCAAAAAGCTCTAGTAGTCGGCTCCACACCTATGCACACACAGTTAGTACTGAGTGAAATCAATTTTTTTTGTTTTGTTTTGTTTTGTTTTGTTTTTTTAAACATGTGAAGTTGAGAGGGAAGTTGGTGGAGAGGATGGGAGAGGGGCTTGATCAAGCACATTATATGCACGTATAAACTTTTCCAACAACAAAGCAAGCCTACAAAAAATGTCTTGCACCCATTGAAACAAAGGGAAGGGCTCCTCCTAACATCATCTCTCATTTTATTTGAAGCCCTGAGCAGCTTTCTTTGGGTTTTCGTCTGGTAAAAAGTGACATGTGAGGTTTAGGTAAGAAGGCTTTGCATTAGAGATTTAAGAAAAAGAAAAAAAATTCCAACAACTTTTTTTTCTCTTTCCTGTGCCAGGTCTTTCCATGCACTGTTTGCTGTCCACTTAGGGGGCGGAGTCATGATTCATACCATTCTGCACATGCTTTTCTGACGAGTTTTAGTCACAAACCTGGGTCCACTTACATAACAAAAACATTAAAACAGGGCAATTTTAAACTGCGTCTCTTTATTAATCATGTATCTGCTCTTGTAAATAATACACGCAAGAACATCCTCGTTACGTCAGTTGGGAAGCAATGGTTTACTCGCTGTTTAGCTCCGAGGATGGGGGAGGGACTATCTTGCAGTTTTATATGCACTTCTTAAAAAGCTGCAGATGCTCTCCCGTGCTAATTTAATTTGAATCGGGCAAATATTTTACAACTTAGAATTTCTTTAATTGTAGTTTTAATTTTCACTATCCTTTTCCTCTCTCCTTGCATCAAATAGCAGCTTTTAGGGCACTACAGTCAATCCTGCAACAGCCTATTGAAAGAAGGGTACATTTATTTGAAAGAAATATACTTTGTTATTTCAAAGTCCCTTTGATATCATTAAAGATGGGTGTGCTCTAGCTCACCCCTTCAGCTCAATTCTTTTTCTCCTTTGTTTCTATTGGGATGAGGTAATCCCGGCTTGTAAAGTCTTTTGTGATGGAAATGGCTATGGCCACACAGACAGCATAATATTTACTAGGAATAAGAGAAGGCGAGGTAGCAACCGTGCTGCCTTTCAACGCCAGAGAGAAACACCACCATTCACCATGCTCATTGCTGCCTCGAGTGTCTGAAATACAGTGTGCACACGTAGGTTACAAAATTGAATGAGGAGAATAGTAAGGTTTAAAAAATTGTTTTTTGTCGTGGCAAGTCAGGGAGATGGTCTGAAACGGAAGAAGCCCAATTCATTGGCAAGGCACAGACATGACAGAGAGCGCCCTTAAGGCAAGAGAGTTCTATGTGGCCAAGTATTCTCAACAGCTAAGTAGGGTGGCTTCTAACTATAGTACCTAGCTCTGTGGTTGGTTATAGCTTAGACTCTTGAATAGAGGTTAGCATCAACTCTGTTTTCAGTGAAACGCCAGACAGTAATTGAAATCTGGAGGCTGTAAGATCTCTGTTATAGCTACTGAACTTTGCAACAATAATAGCCTTTTTTTTTTTTTTTTTTTTTTTTTTTGAGCCTGTCACGTAGTCCAGGCTGGCTTTGAGCTTGCTATGTATCTGAGGAGGGCCTTGAACTTCCAGTCATCCTCCCTGGATCTCCTGAGTGCTGCCATTGTAGGTGTGCGCTGCCACACCCAGGGCTACAGACGTGCAGGGCCTAGGGCTCAGGGCTCAGGGCTCTGCACATGCCAAGCACACATGCTGCCATCCGAGCAATACTCTAAGCCCCTGCTGTGTTAATAGAATGCAGTCATAGACAATATGGAGATGCGCTGATGGAGTTGTATTTTAATAAAACTTTACTGTTTGAAGCAGGCGACGGACTGGCTTTGGTTTGTAGGCTGTGGCTTGATGACCCTAGTCCATAACATGTGATATTTCTTAGTTGTTTATTCTTATGTTCATAATGAGTTCAAAGCAATTTATTAGAACCTATCACACCAATGCATATGACAAGAACTTGAATACTGAGAACTGCAGGCATTTTGTGGGTTGAAACGGAGTCAATTCTATATTACACCAGAGTCCATATCTTTTGCTGCCACAGGGAATCATGCACAGGCAAAGTCAGTGTGTGTGGACCAGTTTCCATTTCAGTGATATTATACTTGGGCTGACTACTGTTTTACATAACATTAGTGACTATTATACATAGCTTGTGTTTTTGTTGTTGTTTTGTTTTTTCAAGACAGGGTTTCTCTGTGTAACCCTGGCTGTCCTGAGCTCACTTTGTAGACCAGGCTGGCCTCGAACTCACAGAGCTGCCTGCCTCTGCCTCCCAAGTGCTTGGATTAAAGTCATACACTAATGGACTCTGTTGTCCACTCATTGATCACCACACCCTGGTGGGGCGGCCTTGTCAGGCCACAGAGGAAGAGGGTGCAGGCAGTCCAGATGAGACTTGATAGGCCGTGGTCAGATGGTAGAGGAGGCGGGCTCCCCCTTTCTGAGAACTAGGGGAGAGGGGAGGGGAGAAGAAAGAGGGTGGGTCGGACTGGAGTTGACAAGGGAAGGGGCTACAACTGGGGTGTTAGTGAATAAATTAAAAATAAATAGATTTTTAGAAAAGGCGTGCTCTACCACACCCAGCTGTGCTATTATTATACATAGTTTTAGTGAGTATTATACATAGCCTTGTAAATGTCACTCATATAAAGTAGCCCTTCTATCCCCCTCAACCCTACACAAACGGGTGACAAAAAGAACGCGCTAGGGAAGAGCACACCACCTAGTTATGCAATGTCAACTGGTCAGACCAGAAACGCACCTACATCCTGAGTGGTTACATCTATGTGATTGGGAAGACATATGTGCACCCATACACATGCATGTGTGTAACAACAATTAATGTGGAAAAAAAAGACACGAATTTGAAAGACCAAGAAAGGGTATATGGGAGAGTTTAGAGGGAGGAGAGGGAGGAAATGATGGAATTGTAATCTCAAAAAAATTAAAATAAGTAATAAAAAAAGTCATAGCAGTTCAGTTGTCTTTGCAAAGGACACTCGGGATTACGAAGAGGAGCAGGAATAAGCTTTTTATCTGGTTTGCAGCAAAGTTAGCCCACCTCTGACTGCTGGGGAGGTTGTTTCCAGTTGCTTGGGGTTTGCTGATTGGACTGTTGAATATTAATCTCAGCTGTATGTCACCCCCTGGATCATTGGGAAGGCTGGGAAGAGCCTAGATGTGGGGTTTTCAGAATTCACCCTTAGTTCACTGTTACCCGTATCTGAGGATCAAAACTGTAAACAGTTTACATTGGAGAAGAGACCTTGCCTTTCAAAAAGTGAAAGACTGAAAGTAAAAGTGAATGCATACAAAACATGCCTTAGATCCTCCAGGTAAAAGTGAAACCAGACATCTCATCCCTCTCTACACAGAAGAAAATACTTAGCAGTCTATCTGTTGGGGGGAAAATCTAGTAACACAACTTTCATACATTGACTTTGTTTTCTTTTTGTCATTTGTTATGATACATAATATACTTTCATATAATTTCCTCTTTCTCCTTTCTTTTTCTTTCTTTCTTTCTTTCTTTCTTTCTTTCTTTCTTTCTTTCTTTCTTTCTTCCTTTCCTTCTTTCTTTCCTTTTAGATGAGGTCTCCCTGTGCAGCCTTGGCTATCCGGGAACTCACTAAGTAGCCCAGGCTGCCCTCTCGGGGCTCCTCCTGCCTCTGCCTCCCAAGAGCTGGGATTTAAGGTGTGTGCCACCACATCCAGATCATATGATTTTTTTTCGAGACAGGGTTCCTCTGTGTAGCCTTGGCTGTCCTGGACTCACTTTGTAGACCAGGCTGGCCTCGAACTCATAGACAGCTGCCTTCCTCTGCCTCTTAGAGCACTGGAATTACTGGCACCTGCTCCCACACCCTGCTTTATATGATTTCTTAGTAGTTTAGAATAACTTCTTTTGTTTTTTGAGATTATAATATGATTATATCACTGTAATTATCAGGCGTCATTTGTGCCATCCTGACTTCGTGTCATACAAAGAAATGTCAGAGATGCTGCTCTTCAGAAAGTTTATTGAAAGATAGATGGTGCAGGCATAGAGCTAAAAAGACCTTGTATGCTCGTGATTAGAAACTGTCAGGACTATGAAGGTGCTACTCCTCCCCAGACAAATGTATAAGTTAACCTCAAACTCCACTAAATACCAGTGGGCGTTTGATATCTTTTGAACAAGACATAAACTCTATATAGAAACATAAAGGGCCTAGACAGCCTAAAACAGCGTTGAAGAAGATGAGTAAGCTTGGAATACTGACACGATCCAGGGTCAAGACTTAACTAGAGGCAGTAAATAAGCAAGGGAGTCCTAAATTCGGTAAAGATAGGCAAACATGTGGGTGGACTGTTTGGAAAGAGGCAGACACAGAGTTGCACCTCAGGGAGAGCTGCCTTCTGGATAAATGGTGTTGGGGCGACTGAATATTTGTTGCTAATTAATGTGTCATCAGCTTTATTGTGTTTATGTGTGTGTGAGCATGCGTGTGTGTGTGTGTGTGTGCGTGCGTGCGCGCGCGCGCGCGCGTGTGTGTGTGTGTGTGTGTGTGTGTGTGTGTGTGTGTGTGTAGGCGAGAGGTCAATGTTGACTGCTCTCCATCTTAACTTTTTGGCAAAATATCACTCTCTGAACCTGGAGTTCATTGATTTGGTTAGATTATCCAACCAGGAAGCCTAGGTACTGAGGTGACAGGTAGACATAGCTGTGCTCAGCAGTGAATTTATGTATATAAAGAAACGAGCCTCTCTTTTTATGCCACTTCCACACCCCCAATCTATCCACCCATCTATCATCTAGCTATCTATCCTCTCTCTCAAAATGAATCACAAACCTAAATATGAGCTAAAAATAGAAAAGTGTTCACTATATGTAAAAAAAAAAAAAAAAGCCTTTCAGGTAGTGAGCGTCTGGAGACAGACTCACCCCTTTATTCATGTCTCCTCAAAACACCTACGTAGGAGGCTTCCAAGAATACTAGAATTCGCCAAGGCCATGTTCTGGAGTTCGGTACATGCTGGTGAGAGGGGCTAGCTTTGTGCTCTGGTGTTCTAGGGTCCTGATGTAGTCCCATAGGTTTTGACGCTCTCACGCCGTACCAGCGCCTCCACATGGGATACTTCTTGGTGGCCCTTCTCCTTGGGATTGGCTCATAACATTTCATAATGGGAAGAATGGGATGCTCGGTCTTACAGCTTCGTTTGGTGTCTCCGTTTGTGGTAGATCCCACTCCAGGTGAAATCCAGTGATGCCTCACTCTCTGGCCACCCATGGTGAAACCCCGTGGGAACACCGCAAGCCATGGTGCTGAGGTTTCTCAGTGAAAGGGTGGCCCAGCCTATGGTGAGATTTCCTCCAAAGGAAAACAGGGACGGGCACTTAACTCATCGTAAGCAAGTAAAATATTTATTTCTGAAGCACGCACAGGAAGGACATGATACTCTTTTTGTAAGAGGGGCAGACTTTCTTCATTTCCTGTTCTCTGAATTAGAAGCCAATGCTATGAGCCAATCTCAGGGGGAAGGGCCACCAAGCTCTTGGAAAAATACACTGTAACTGAGACCTGGATTTTTCCTTGTCCTCTTTACATGGAGCTATGCATTTACCAAACCCTGTAACATCATCCTTTAAGACCATGGTGGGTGTTCCTGGTGGGCTCAGGACTGGAGGTAGATCTACTTGTGTCTTTATGGAGAACTTGCTACTTAACAGGAGAGGAGCCACTCTGTGTAGGAGTCGTGGGCTCAGTGCATATGAGGAAAGAAGAGTTGGAGACCAAGAGGGAGGTCACTTTGTCCATGAGAGCACAGAGCACATACCCGGAACATGTATGAACTCCAGACTCAAATCTTCTTCACACAAATATAAACAACAGGTTTTGGCCTCTTTCATTGTGGTCTGTACGTTGGTTTGTTCTAGGGTGATGACTTAATTTTTAATGATGTATTTTCCTCCTCAGTACTTTGGTAGAATTCAGCCAGACAAGCAGCCCTTTAAAAATTACATTTGTGTGTGCATGTGAGTGTGTGTGTGTGTGTGTGTGTGTGTGTGTGTGTGTGTGTGTAATATGGAGGTTGTTTCTCCCCTTCTACATATGGGCTGTGGAGGCTGAACTCAGGTTGTTTGGCTTGGTATCAAGAGCTTTTACCACTGAACTATATTCCTGTCCCCATAACTCACCATTGAATCTAGTCAAAACTTTTTAAGCCCCTTCCCCCAGAAGAGGGCCTGATCCGGGACCTCAAGTGACCCGAACACCTTCCTGTCATACCTCAGAACAGGACTGATCCTGTTCCACAAACTTGGTGGTTAAATATGGCTGTCATTTAAGTATCCACAGTGGTTATTAAGTTGTTATGCTCGTTGTTTTGTTATATTACACACACACACACACACACACACACACACACACACACCACATTTGTCTATGTGTGCTGGCTCACTTTTAAAAACTTCTTTCCAGAGACTTTGTACAAACCCATCGCTTTGTGCCTCTTCTTATCCTTATTGCTGAAGGAGAGATAAACCTGTTTCCCAAGTGTGGCATGGGGAACGGTCTTGTGAGAGATCAGGTGAGGTTAATCCACTAGAAGACCAACCACCTCGTGCGGGAGCTTGATTGTTGCCAGCTGAAAAGATCCGTGAACAGACTCTGGGAGGAGATATATAAATGAGCCCAGAACTGGAGGTGGGGCTTTTTTGGAGACTTGGGATAGTTTTGGCTGTTCATTGCTCCACTTTGAGATGCTCCTAGAGAGAACCGCTCGAGGGAAGGCTTTTGGGGCTCCGGCTCCTGCTGAGGTTCCGGGTTCTGGTTACTCCAGGTTCCAGCAAAAGAAATCTTGCGGATTATGCCAGGAGAACCGTTCCTCGGAACTGATATCCTTACGATTTTGTTATTGTGTTCTTTAATCCTCTTTTCTTATTGTTTTGGTTAGTCGGGTTATACATGATATACACTCAGTTAATAAGTTGTAATCAAATATATTGGTTAAGAAAACTGAGCCAACATATTGCTCTAGCTACTCTGAGAGAAGCAGCCTCGCTGGCTTATGACTGTGAGAGTTTGTGGTTTTTTCTGCCAATTTCAGGGTAGCTAGAGTAGAGCATTTCATTTCAAGTACAAGAATATCAACATATTTTGTAGCATGCTCTCATTTTCTCAAAAGTTTTAACCATTTCTAACTAGAGTAGGTTGGATTGACATTTTAACAGTGAGGCTAGCAATCACTTATTTGTGTCTCATTGGGTCATGAACAAAGCAGGAAGTGAGGAAAAAGTCAGGCAGATGAAGAGGCTAGAATTTTCCCCACGTTGAACAGAACTGGAGAGTCGTTTCTTCTGTGCACTTCAAAGAACGGCAATTTTGTGCTGGCTCTTCTTCAGTGTTGAAGTTCCTTGCCTGCTGTGATTGAAATAATTGTTGTCCGGAAAGCAATCTATGCTTATAGGTTGCAACATGAGCCGGGGCTATTTCGTCCGAAGGTGGCAGTGGCTTCTATGTACCCAACTTGTCCTCAATATTAGAGTTTCATAAAAATTACAGTGCAAAGCATGAGATAACTTCCTCATGAGTTATTGGTCAGGTCGGCCCCGGAGGTTGCTAAAATAACACAGGCTATCGCTGTTGCCCCTGGTTACCCACCATCACTACAGAGGAAGACCCTGTTTCTGAAGGCATCATATACTTTGCCTGTAGGATACAGAGAAATCAATCTCAAACTGATTAAGAAACTGTTAGCGAGCTTTCATAGTGCTGGAAAGAGCTATGAAGGTTTCTGGGGACAAAAAGACACTGATAGTCTTAGCCAGTGTTGGACTCCACAAGATATAGGATCCACCTGGCAGGGAAGACGCACCCACCCAGATGTAGTAGCATGATTAACTGACCATGTTTTGATTGGATTAGAGGCCTGGTCTACAGGAGAGAATTTATGCCTGTTACTGTAACCCTGGTCAAAAGCCTATGGCTGGGGAGGTCACAGGCTCTATACTGTATCATGTTGTTTTGCTAAATGGTCATATTGTCAAATTGCCTTCTAAATATTTATCTTTATACCTGCACCCTGGGCTACTTACTCTCAAGCACAGTCAGAGAGTCTTTGCTAGCCAAAGCGCTCAGTCCTCAATGGGATATTTTTGTCACCTCCCCCCACCACCCCATGACTACCATGGCTTAGGGAACCTCAAGGAAGAGAGGACAGAAAGCATGTGAGGCCTGGAGGATGAGGAGGAGTGCTGGGAAATGCTGTCATCATTAACTCATGTCAGCTATGGTTACCTGCAAGCTACCAAGCCAATGAAAACTTCTGATTAGCTGGGGGGCAGATGAGCTCCAGGTGTCACCCTTTATTGAGGTGCTACTGATGGCTGGTAGCTGGCTTGTGGGAAAGGGGGAAAATAATTCTTCTTTGAGAATGCAGCCACTAGTGCATTTGCCATGCTCCAGGGCGTGGGCACATATTCATGCCCATGTGGACAGCACTAATGGGCTGGGTTAGTGGGGTATAGAAAAACATGAAATTACCATGGGGGAAATGCCAAAGGGGAGTTGGAGGAGGAATATGGGGGCACGGCAAACAGGATATTTCATACATGTACAAAATTCTCAAGAATAAAAAAATTACAATTGAAAAATGGGTAACCTAAATATTTTAATTAATTAAAAAGTTATTAGAACTATTTAAAATATTTCCAAATGTGGATATTTTGTGTTAATCATAATAAGTTGAAGAATTGAGCAACAACTATAGTTTACTGTTTAAAAAATCCCCAGAGTGCTACTTTGTCTAGTTCAGGCTGCTGTGCACAGTATCATTGATTGTGTTACATGTTTCCCACAATCCTGACTTAATACTGAGATGCCGAAGGACTTGTCTCTTCATGCCTTGCAGGCAAGTGCTGTGTGATCCTGCTTTCCATTGCTGTGACAAAACACCAGACACAGCAATGCGCATGGAGGAAGGAGTTTATCTTGGCTCACAGTTTTAGAGGCTTTAAGGCATAGTCATTTGGTTTGGTTGTTTTGGGTCTTTGGCTGCATAATATGTGGTGGCAGGGGACATGTGGTGGACACTGCTTACTTCATCGTGGCTAGGGTGCAGACAGTGAGGAGGAAGAAGATGGAGTCATAGTAGTTTATTCAAGAGGAAGTCTTCAGTGACCTAACACCTGGCCACTAGGCCCTGTAGTCTAGAAGTCCCTTCACTTGTCAATAACTCCACAAACTGGCAATGGCATCTTTAGCCCGTGGAGCTTTGGGAGACATTTAATACCCAAGCCACACGAGTTTCTCTCTGTGTCCTCATTATGATGGGGGGGGGGCTTTAACCTCATCTTCTTTTAAAGTAACATTAATACCAATAAGGAGGTTCCCGTCTATGACTTCACCCGAAGCTCGTTCTTCCCCACGCCCCCGCAAGTTCAGCCACACTGACAAGACCCTGACACATGAAGTTTAGAGTGACCGTGGCCTTCATTCCTTGGCACGTTTCGTTTGTTTTTTGATTTTTTGTTTTTGTTATGAGTGTTTTTCCTTGACATATATGCTTGGACTGTGTGGGTGCCCAAATAGGTCAGAAGAAGGCATGGGACCCCTGAAGTGGGAGTTACAGATGATTTTTAAACCACCATATGCTTGCTGGGAACCAAAACCAGGTGCTCTGAAAGATCAACGTGTACTCTTAACAGCTGAGCCATCCCTTCATCTCTGATATTTGTTACACACACACACACATACACACACACACACACACACACACACACACACACACACACACACAC
This sequence comes from Acomys russatus, assembly GCF_903995435.1. Lineage (NCBI taxonomy): Eukaryota > Metazoa > Chordata > Mammalia > Rodentia > Muridae > Acomys > Acomys russatus. Next base: position 4,957,885 of record NC_067166.1, on the reverse strand, counting down.
TCACACATGCACACACACCCACACATGCACACACACTCACATGCACACACACGCACACACGCTCACACTTCATTTATTCTTTGACAATTTTATACATGTTTACGATGTATCTCAGTCTACTCCCAACTTCCTCTTCCCACCTCCTCTAACTGCCCTCATGACACCCCCAAGTCATCTCTCTCCTGTTTTTGTGCCCTATTTCTTTTCATTTCTTGCTAAATGTGGCTTCTGTTTTTACAACTTTACTGAGAAAAACAGTGCACAGAAATCTGTATAAGATTTCAATTTTCCCCATCATTGGTCCTCAGGAGCAGAAGGCCTCATGAATTTAGAATTTTAGAAGAAAAATTCTTCTCAAGTTGCAGTTAGACAGTTGTGATAAAAAAATCTCGCATCCAGAAATATCTATATCAAGAATTCCTCACAATTAAATTTACTGGGGGATACACCGAGTAGCTTACTGAATGGAGTAATATTTTAAACTGTGTCAGACACTGGAAAGATTGTAACATTTAGGTTGGTATAAACAGATTGTATCCAGCACTTATCAACAATTTGACCTACATTTCACAACAACAACAACAACAAAAACTGCTGAAAAGTAGAAGCAAAGAATACTGACGGAAATATTTCAGAGCAGGGGCGTTTATAGGTGCTCCCCCTCTATTTACTGTCTTAAAATGTATGCAGTACCAATTTGGGGTTTTAGAATTTTATTTCTGCCCACATTTAAGATGTCTGAATAAACGCATGTGGTTTACTTTTGTAAAATGTTTACACAGCACAGTTAAACAGTGTGCACTATCTGGGTTAACCTCAAAGCCGGATGACTTTTCCTAAATTGGTATGATCTCCTGAGTGAGGCTGCACAGTAGGTGAGTTTGTGTTGTATTGACTTACTCTAGCTGCCTCCACTGACTCTGCAGGAATGCCAGTTGAAACTCAGCGATTGGCCTTTTCTGCTGTATGTTATTTATTGTCCTTACGTCTTTCTCTTTTGGGTAAGAGGCCAGCATCATCTGGTAATTTGAAAGCCTTTTGGGAGAATAAGAAAGAGGATTTCTTTCTTTTCCTTCTAATAGTGGAACTCTGGTAGGAAAGATATTGTTCCCAAGGTCAAAGCTTAAGTGGGCTGTGGGTCTCCCTGGCTGTAGATGCTAATAAATTTGTTTGGCCTATGGCCTACAGCTCAGGAAGCTTATGGAGAGAAGCCCGGATATGAGGAGGGTTAGGGAATGTTTGTTGAACCTTCCCTTGGAAGAGGGAGGAATTGAAAATGACTCTGCCTTGAAGGCATCAGGGAGGTCTACTTTTTTTTTTTTTTTTTTTTTTTTTTTGGTATAGATTTGCAACTTTTTCTCTGAGGGCTCAAAGTCTATCAGACAGTTTTCAAGTTAAAAATCTCCAGCTCATTCATTGTCACGGCTACAGAATTTTTCTGTCTTTCTTATCCCCGACCTTGCTTTGACATATGTAAGGAGGCTGTTTTGACTTGAGATTTAGAAAACGGACCAAGTGTCAGCTAGCATGAGCTGATGCAGCAGAGCATTGTGGGTGGGATGGTTCAAGCAGCAAGCATTTCTGCCCCATGTTTCTTGAAGGCTAGAAGTCTGATATCAGGAAGGCAACCTGGTGGGGTTCTTGGTGGAAGGCATCTGCTTTCTTTACGATAGCAGTCTGGTACCGTCATGTAGCAGGTGTGTGTGGGGCCTAGTTAAAGAGCTCTCATCACGTATCTTGTGTGTGGGATCTGATCGTGGAAGTGGGGGAAAAGGGTGGCTCCAATTAGGAATGGGAGAGGGAGATTCAACTACAGACTAAGGAGACAGGAGTGTAAAGTAACATCAAGGATGAGAAAGTCATAAGGAATCATACTACTAATTGTTTACCTAATAAAGAAACCTATATTACACACAAGTCAGTGTATAAATATACATATAGAGTTTAAAATGAACTTTTCCTCCTCTAGCCTGACAACGCCAAGAGCCAAAGACCATCTAACAGAAACGTCAGTACTGTGCCTGAGAAGTCCTCTTTTGAGTTTTCGCTTAGGGTTGTCCCTAGACATACCAGATATTTGTGTTGCCTTTGGTTTCCCCCCTGTCCTGAAGAAGTGGAAAGTAAGTCCTTCTTATTGCTGAATACATCTTACGCTTCAGCCACTGGGTCTAGAGGGCCCTGAGCTGGAACTGACCTCAATGCCTCCTCCCCGAGGACCAGCTTTAAAGGCATCAGAAGGCATCATCTCCCTTCCAAAGTGGGGAAGCAACCAACTGTGATGCCTATGAACCATAGCAGTGAGTGGTATGGCAGGATGTCCCTCGGGGTGCACTAGTGGCATGCGTACCTTCAAAAGAAATGACACGTCTCCAATTGGACTTGAGAATCACTCAGTAAGAGGGAAATGAAGTCTGATACCAGAAACCTAGGCAATTACGCAGGATGAGTGACGTCATGGATCTTGGAGGAGAACCTACTACAGGCACTGTGTTATTACACCAGCACAATCCCTAATTACACTCTAAACACTTGTCCCCACATATATAGATAAGTATAGTTCTAACTCACGGTCAAGGAAACTTCTCTTTGTAACAGATGGAGGGAGGCCTTTATAGAAAACTACAACCAGTCAAAAAGCAGAGCTCTGGAGCCTGGTTCCGATGGCTATGTCTACAAAACAATTCCTATACCCAAGGCTCAGGGAATAGTGTGGAAGAGGGGACAGGAAGATTTAAGAGCAAAGGACCAGGGAGCTTGCCGTGAGACTCTGTTTCCTAGTAATCTCAGAAGCCACACACATAAACTCTCACAAGCATGATTACTTAAACATGATCTGAACACAAATAGTAATAGACATGCTAAAGTGACAGGGCTAGCCTAGGAGACATAAGATAGTATAGTGGGAGATAGACAGAAAACAGGGCTAGCCTAGGAGACATAAAGAGCCCACAGGGCCTCACCCAACAAGTACAGGCAACTAACGAATGCTAGAAGGGAGAGACTTTGTCTTCCCCAAGTCGTGAATACCACTTTCAGGTGAGCCCTGAAAACATACACATAAGTAACATTATACAGACTTAAGTTATATTGAGGAATACACACACACACACACACACACACACACACACACATATGCATGCAACAACAGTTTATGAAAAAAAAAAAGAGGCCATGAATTTGAAGGGAAGGGCATTTGGGGAATTTAGAAGGAGAAATGGCACAATTATAGTAATAATAAAAAAAGTAGAGGCCTCTCAGATTTTTATATGGGTACAACCTCCCAAAATATTGCGACTAGCCTGGGATCAAGTGTTCAACACATAAGCCTTTGGAGAAGTTTTCACAGTCAAATCCCTCGACAACCAATGTTATCAATATATTCAACTTTATAGTGAATATTACTAAAATGGTACTAATATTTACTCTTTATAATTTTTTCTTGTCTGTTGTTAGGATAAAATACCATGACCAAAACAATATAAGAAAGAGTTTATTTTGACCTATTGTTCTAGAGGGATAAACTTCCATCAGGGAGGGTAGGCAGGATATCATATTGCAGGCATGGCAGCAGGAAGCTGAGCGATCACATCTCTCACTTCATATATGATTTAGAGAAATCGAACTTGAAGTGGGGCCAGGTTATGAGCTCTCAAAGCCCACCCCCAGGGATGTACTTCCTCCAGCCAGGATGCACTTCTCCATAACATCCCACACAATTGCACCAACTGGGGACCATGTCTTTAAATACACCAGCCTCCAGATGACCTTTCTCATTCAAACTGCCACTGTGCTATGAACATCTTCTATCCTCTCCTCCTGGTCCCACTGTCTCTCCCTCTTCCCTATATACTCCTTCCCCTACTCCTCAGAAAACCAGAGCCCCCCCCAACCCACCCTGGCACATCAAGTGGCATCAGGTCTGAGCGGATCCTCTTCCTCTGTGGCCTAATGAGGCAGCCCTGTCAGGAAGAAGTGATCAAAAAGCAGGTAACAGAGTCCATGTCAGAGAATGAATTACTTTTGTAATCAGATGATAAAAGTATGCCTGATACAAGTATTCTCCAAAGAGACCTTAGATTCTAAGGTAAAACTCCCATTTCTCTAAGGAGTCTTCGATGGGTAGGGATGTTGTCCTTGTGTCTAAAACATCTGTAATTTATGAATGGAGTCTCTTGTACTAGTAGCACAGGCATTTCAGATGCTCTGCATTCTTGTGTGTCTGTGGATGGTGATGGTATGTGAGGGGCTCTTTGTGGATCCTGGCACTTGGCACAATGATCCAGGCACAGTGTTCCAAGGCACAAGCATTACAGTCTCTGAGTAATGGTCATTAACCTCAAGTGGTTGTTGAGTCTTGGTCAATTTCCATTTTCTTTACCAGAATAGCCTCACATATATTTAGCTCAGGATGATTTATTGGCTCAAACACAGAACGTGGGCTAGTTAGTTCTCGGATTGAGTGGTAGAGAGGTTAAATACGAACATCTCAGAGTAGCTGGGGCCAGACTCTCATCAAAAAACAACCCTTTGGGAGTGTAGAGCACTCAAATATTAGCCAAGTGAGGGGCTAGTTCAGCATTCTTTTGAAATGTCACACTGGAATTATCCTGCCAGAGGGAGCTATGGAATGAATTCCATCATGTGATCAGAAAACTCTGAACTGTAAACAGTGGAGTTGTTCCAATGGCAAAGGGAGCCACATGGAGATGGAGTGGCACTTACCATTTTGGTGGCTTTATAGTAAATACTGTATACATAAAATGTCTACACTTTAAATATCTGGGCCTATATTGGTGATGGTCTAAAATGATAGCTTGAGTCCTTTCTAATTCAGCATTTATTATAGGCATTTGTTCTAGAAAAATGAACTGTGATAAGTTCACTTGTGTTAAGGCTAAGGCACGCTTTATAGGATTTCTGCTCACCACTCACTACTACGTTTTGAGGAGATTCCCAGGTATCCCTGGGACAGAGCTAAGGTTGGGTCTCCAATATTGGGATGCATGCAGTTTGATCCCATTTGATATCGTCTTGTGTACTTTTATGTAGAAAGCACCTGCCAACCCACATGTGCAGTGGAGTGTTGGAATTCCTTGGCACTCTCTTAGGAAGCGGGAGGCTTGGGTAGCGAAACACTCACCAAAGGACTCAGTATTTCTTTTTTGGTTTTTAAAAATAAAACATTCTTACAAAATAAGCCTCCGGGTTCCAAACCACAACATTTCTGAAGCTGGGGTTTTCAGGAAACCACCGGGTTTCTGAATGAGATGCTGTTAAGCCTCCCCATTGTTTTCAACTGTCGTGTGCTTTTCCAGAATGCTCTGATGTCTGTTAGGGAAGCCATTTCATGCAAGAGTTAGTTCGCCATTCGTGCAGAATGCTAACGCAGAATGAAAGGCAAGAGATGCGTCTCTTCCTTATTTGGGTTTCAAGCCTTTTCTTCTACACAATGTGGGACTAAATAAGAGCCATGACTGTTCCGTTGCCTGCTCAAGAAGCATCTGAGTTTCGTTCCCTGTGGTTGGATAAAACAGGCTGACAAAATAAATAATTTTTTTTTTTTGCTTAGCTTTCTTTTTCCTCTTTATACAGTCTAGGGTCTCAGCCCAAGGAATGTTGCCATCCACAGTGGGTGATGGGTTGTCCCATTTCAAACAACCTGGGCAAGACCATCCTCCACAGGCATGCCCAGAGACCCTCCTCACATGTGATTTTAGATGTTATTAGGACGACACCTGAATTTACTCATTTCAGTATCCAACTGCAGACCATCTCTGTGTATAGATAATTTCATAGGATGCTTATAATTTATGACTAGGACATGCAAAGGAAAAAACACCTAGTAAGTTTTCTTGACTAAAAGTTCTAGAGACATTCTGTCAGGCTGAGCCAATTGCTTTAACATGTGTATTCTGAGGTAAATATGGCTTAAATATGTTTATTTCTTCCCCCTATACCAGTGTCAGCTTTAGAAAAGTATGAATGGCAGCTTTACTTAAGATAGCCATTCAAAAATCTGTGCTGTCGGAGGATTACAAACGTGAGTCTCAAGGTCACCAGGTCAGCCTAAGCAAGGAAAAAGAGAAGGGAGAATTCTGTGGTCCAGAACTGGACATGGTTGGTAACATTTCCATTGGCCGGAACCTAACTATGTGGCTTCATGCAACAGAAAGGGGGTCTGGGGAATGCAGTCCTTGGCTGGACAGTCAGTCTCAAAGGTTCTCTGTGCCAAGGACATGAAACTTTGGCGGGCTGCGAGCCACTTCTGTCACGCGTTCTACCTTATTTCTCTTAAGGAACTTTAGTCAGATAGAAAAATTTAAATGATGCTTCGAGTAGACAGAAAAGATCACCTTCTCTGTAAGTAGCTTTGACGGCAAGACTTTCATGACTGCACTGTCATCATGGAACTATGCAGAGGAGACTGAAGAAAGGCGACGAGAGGAAGTAGGGAGACTCGGCAGAGGGAGAGAAAGAAAGGGAAGGGAGGAAAGAGGGGAGACATAAGACTGTAGTGGGAGATAGATAGAAAATGGGGCTAGCCTAGGAGACATAAGATAGTATAGTGGGAGATAGACAGAAAACAGGGCTAGCCTAGGAGACATAAGATAGTATAGTGGGAGATAGACAGAAAACAGGGCTAGCCTAGGAGACATAAGACAGCCTAGTAGGAGATAGAAAACAGGGCTAGCCTAGGAGACATAAGACAGTGTAGTGGGAGATAGAAAAGTGGGCTAGCCTAGACATGCTTGGTGGAGTTGAGAATAACGAACAGCATTTATTTCTTATCATATTTATTTTGTTTTGTTTTCGAAGGTTGCTGATTCTCTTAGTTTTCTTGTTGCAGCAATAAAACACACTGAGAACACTGAGAGTGGTATGGAAGAATGGAGGATGGAAAGACCCAGAGGGTTCAGGAGCCCCACAAGGAGGCCATCAAGGCTGGCAGATCTGGACCCAGGGGGCCTGTACAAACTGTTGCATCAACCAAAGACAATGCATGCAGTGAACCTAGACCCCCTGTTCAGATACAGCAGATAGCTCATTTTCCAATTTGTGAGGTGAGCGGGCACTGCCTCTGACATGAGCTCTGGTGCCTCCGATTTGATCACCTCTCCTTGCTGGGGAGACCACTGGGGCACACAGAGGCAGGGAAGCAGGCTATCTGGATGAGACATGATAGGCTGTGGTCATAGGGTAGGGGAGGAGGTCCCCTTCTGTCAGAGGTCTAGGGGAGGGGAATAGTGCAGAAGAGGGAGGGAGGGAGGGAATGGGAAGATATAAGAGAAGGGATAACAATCGGGATGTACTATGAATAAATTATTGTCTCACAGTTTGAGGGAGTTGTCTGTCATAGCAGGGAAGGCAGGGTAGCAGGAGCTGCAGGCAGCTGGTCACATTTCATGCAGATTCAGGAGGTAGAGAGTGATGAATACTGTGCTCCTATAATGTTAAAAATATTAACATCACACAGCCAAGGAATAATCTGTTGGGCAAATGGACCGTATTCTCTTTATCTATTCATCTGTGGAGGGATATCTGGATTGTTTCCAATCCCTGGCTGTTATGAGTAGAACAGAAATGAACATGGCTGAGCAAGTGTCTCTGTGGCAAGATGAAGCGTCTTTCGGTTATATGTCTAAGAGTAGTGGTATAGCTGGGTCCTAAGAGAAACAGACTCCCCGAGGAACTGCCACACTGCTGTCCACAGGGAGCTGCCACACTGCTGTCCACACAGGGAACTGCCACACTGCTGTCCACACAGGGAGCTGCCACACTGCTGTCCACAGGGAGCTGCCACACTGCTGTCCACACAGGGAACTGCCACACTGCTGTCCACACAGGGAGCTGCCACACTGCTGTCCACACAGGGAGCTGCCACACTGCTGTCCATACAGGGAACTGCCACACTGCTGTCCATACAGGGAACTGCCACACTGCTGTCCACACAGGGAGCTGCCACACTGCTGTCCACACAGGGAGCTGCCACACTGCTGTCCACAGGGAGCTGCCACACTGCTGTCCACACAGGGAGCTGCCACACTGCTGTCCACACAGGGAGCTGCCACACTGCTGTCCACAGGGAGCTGCCACACTGCTGTCCACAGGGAGCTGCCACACTGCTGTCCACACAGGGAGCTGCCACACTGCTGTCCACACAGGGAGCTGCCACACTGCTGTCCACCCAGGGAGCTGCCACACTGCTGTCCACACAGGGAGCTGCCACACTGCTGTCCACACAGGGAGCTGCCACACTGCTGTCCACACAGGGAACTGCCACACTGCTGTCCATACAGGGAACTGCCACACTGCTGTCCACACAGGGAGCTGCCACACTGCTGTCCACACAGGGAGCTGCCACACTGCTGTCCACAGGGAGCTGCCACACTGCTGTCCACACAGGGAGCTGCCACACTGCTGTCCACACAGGGAACTGCCACACTGCTGTCCACACAGGGAGCTGCCACACTGCTGTCCACACAGGGAGCTGCCACACTGCTGTCCACACAGGGAACTGCCACACTGCTGTCCACACAGGGAACTGCCACACTGCTGTCCACACAGGGAACTGCCACACTGCTGTCCACACAGGGAGCTGCCACACTGCTGTCCACACAGGGAGCTGCCACACTGCTGTCCACACAGGGAGCTGCCACACTGTTGTCCACACAGGGAGCTTCCACACTGCTGTCCACACAGGGAGCTGCCACACTGCTGTCCACACAGGGAACTGCCACACTGCTGTCCACACAGGGAACTGCCACACTGCTGTCCACACAGGGAACTGCCACACTGCTGTCCACACAGGGAGCTGCCACACTGCTGTCCACACAGGGAGCTGCCACACTGCTGTCCACACAGGGAACTGCCACACTGCTGTCCACACAGGGAGCTGCCACACTGCTGTCCACACAGGGAGCTGCCACACTGTTGTCCACACAGGGAGCTGCCACACTGCTGTCCACACAGGGAACTGCCACACTGCTGTCCACACAGGGAACTGCCACACTGCTGTCCACACAGGGAGCTGCCACACTGCTGTCCACACAGGGAGCTGCCACACTGTTGTCCACACAGGGAACTGTCACACTGCTGTCCACACAGGGAGCTGCCACACTGCTGTCCACACAGGGAGCTGCCACACTGCTGTCCACACAGGGAACTGTCACACTGCTGTCCACACAGGGAGCTGCCACACTGCTGTCCACACAGGGAGCTGCCACACTGCTGTCCACACAGGGAACTGCCGCACCGCTGTCCACACAGGGAACTGCCACACTGCTGTCCACACAGGGAGCTGCCGCACCGCTGTCCACACAGGGAGCTGCCACACTGCTGTCCACACAGGGAACTGCCATGCTGCTGTCCACAGTGGCTGCATGTTTGCAGTCCCACCAGCAATGAGTGAACACTCCCTGTGTTCCATGAGCTCTCACTTATTTTATTTAAGAAATTAGAAAAAGAATATACAAATTCTAATATTTAAAATATAATTATAGAATAAAAATCAGAGACTAAAGTGCCAGTAAACATGAGATTAAGTCAGCGGAAATTATATAATGTGAAGAAAAAAATTAAAACTAATAAAGCTTTAAGGATGACAAAACCACATCAAAAATCAAATATGAGTTTAAATGGAATTAAGGAACCGAGGAGGAGGGGAGTTTTAGTTTATGGTCCTACATTTGAGAAACCTGAAAGCCATTATCCCCTCATAACAAATAAAAAACTGAACAAACTTTAAAAAAATAATTCTTATACCTGTCAGAAGAGTGAGATTACAGTCAAACTGAAGGGATAGTCAGGCAGCTATAGAGTCACTACTTTCTGGAACAACGAACTGAAAGAATCAGTGTCAGGGTTAGGGAAACTCCAGCTGGTGAATTGCTGGAGACCCAAGATGGGTTATCCTGAGAGTTAATACTCTAGGGAATCCATTTATTAGGAGTACACCAGCCCTCCCCCGACACAACACACACTTTTTCTGAATACAAGTCTTCAATAGGCACCCACGGTGGCTGTGTGTTCATGGTTTAATCAGGCACATCTTATCCACAGTGTTTCACATAGCAGCCCTTTCAATTCTCCAGCTCTTACAATCTTTCATCTTTTCATTTTTTAAATGCAGTGTTTCCCAGGCCCTTGGAGGGATGATGTAAATGTCAGTAACCAGTTTTGAGTCTCTGCATCAACTGTCACTCACGGCAAATAGAAGCTCTAGTAACCAAGGCTGAGAATATCACTAGTCTGTAGCTACAAAGATAAACGTTTAGAAGCAAGTTTGACGACATGCTCACTTAGCAAAACTTCAGTTAGTATATTCCCTTCCAGGGTCTGTGACTTCCACAGCCATAGACTTTTGACTAGGTTTATAGTACTAGGCATGTTTTATTTCCTATGTAGCAGGTCTCAGATTCAATCATAAAGTGGTTAGTTATTCCCTGGAAGCCAGTATTGTGGTATACAGGGTTGGAAAGACCACTGATGACATTTGTCCCCCGAGTGGCCTAGGTAGCACCTTCCAGCTCTAACAAATACTAGTCAGAGAAGAAGCTTTCAGTTCAGTTCCAGTTTGACTTCCCTATGTCCTGTGTCCATACCGTGTGGTATCCTCAGGGCTCTACAGAGAGGAGGACATTACCTGAAGGTACCTGGGGGGTTACCACAAAATGCTTCTGAAGACAGTCTCTAAAAAGGAGACTTCTCCTTGCTTTCACCTCACCTGAGAAGTGGTTCCAACCCTCATGGTCATGAACCTAGACAACTGCGTCAAAGGAGATGGACTGTATGGGAAACCAGCCCTTCTGGGTCAGGGAGGTGAGAATTCCTGCCAGGAACAACCAGATTTCCCAATGTCATGGTAGCCTCGGGGCAGAAGGTAGGATGACTCCACACCCACACAAGGGGATCATGTATGGAGAAACATAAAACACACCAGACAATATCTGAATCTTCTTTTTTTGATAGACTAATGCCTCAGTTTGGAGGAGTGGTCAAGGCAGCATATGCCCAAAAACTCTATGCTCTATGTCCTATGACAAAGATAATATATGTGTGTGTGTGTGTGTGTGTGTGTGTGTGTGTGTGTGTGTGTGTGTGCACGCATGCGTGCGCGCGTGTAATGGTAGTTCAACTTTTAGCTTTTTGAGAAACACCCATACTATTTCCACAGGGCTGCACCTGTTTTTACTCCCACTAACAGCGAGTAAAGTGTTTTCCTTTCCTCCACATCCTTGCTGGCCTTTGTTTTCTTGATAACTATTCTAACAGGGATGCGATGGAACCTCAAAGTAATTTTAGTTTGCATTTCCATGGTGGCTAAAGATGTTGAACATTAAAAAGTTGTTACCTAATTTCTATTTCTCCTTTTGAGAATACTCTGATTTCATAGATCATTAAAATTTTTATTTGGATTATTTTTTCTTGATATTTAATTTTTGAGTTTGTTGTATGGTCTAGCTATTAATCTATTGTGAAATGGATAGCTGCAAAAGTTTCCTCCTATTCTATGGGTTACTGTTCATTCAATTGACTGTTTATTTCACTTTATAACCCAGTTTACGTTTCATAAAATCCTGTTTGTCACTTCTTATTTTTATTTCCTGAGAGAATGGAGTCCTGACTAGAAAATCCTGACCCATGTTTATTATTTGTAGTATACTGATTTTCCTTTAGTATTTTTAGAGTCACAGTTCTTTTCATTTCGCTTTGTTTTGAGACAGTGTCTCTCTTCATAACCCTGACTGCCCTGAAACACACTATGTTAACTAGGCTGCCTCAAACATTACAGAGACCCACCTGCCTCTGCCTCTTAAGTGCTGGGATTAAAGGTGTGCGCTACCATGCCTGGAATGTTTTAGATCTTTTGTTGAGATTTTTGATTCATTTGGTGTAGACTTCTGTGCAGAGTGAGAGATAAGGATCTAGTTTAATGATATTCAGTTTTCTGAGTGTCATTTGGTGAAGATGTCATCTTTCCTCCAGTGTGTATAGTAGGCATGTTTATAAAATCAAGCGATTATAACTGTGTGGACTTATACCGATCTATTCTATTCCACTGATCTAGAACATGCGTCTGTCTTGGTGCCAGCAGCAGGCTATTTTTATTACTATGGTACTGTATTATAACTTGAAGTCGGGCAGAATTATTCTCTTTGCTCAGGATTGATTTGGCTACCTGGGATCTGGGAGCTTCCGTGTGGATTTTAAGTTTTTGTTGTTGTGTTTGTTTTTCTGCTTCTTTGAAGAACAGGTCATGATTTTGAGAGTACACTGACTATGTCTATTTTGGTAGGGACAGCCATTTTCACAGCATTAATTCCTTCAATCCATGAGCGTAGTAAGTCTTTCCATCTTCTCATGTCTTGCTGAATTTTTTTCTCTCCAGTGCTTTCAGGTATTTATTGTAGAGGTCTTTTGCTTTCTTGGTTAGGCTTAGTTCAAGTTATTTTATTTTATCATTTTTTTTGAGGTTGTTATGAATAATATAATTTCCATGATTCTTTCTCAGTGTGCTTGTTATTAGTATATAAAAGGCAATTGATTTTTGTGTGTTTCTTTCGTGTCCTGCTACACTGCTGAAACTGTTTACTACTTCTAGTTTTCTGGTGGTGTCCTTATCTTATCATCTGCAAATGGGGATACTTTGGCATTTCCCCCTCCTAACTGTATCACTTTTATCTCTCTCTCTTATTTTGTTGTTGTATCTAAGGCGTCATGTACATTATTGCATAGGAGTGGAGAGAGTGGACACCTTTATCTTATTTCTGACCATAGAGGGGGATTCTTTGAGTTTTTCCTCTACTCACTGTGATGGTGGCTATGTTTGTTACAGATGGCTTGTACGATGCTGAGATATGTTTCCTTCATCCCTATTCTCACCAAAGCCTTTTTTCTTTTTTTAAATCATTGAGGGATACTGGATTTTGCTAAAAGTCTTTTCTGTATTTACTGAAATAATCAGATAATTTCTTTCCTTGAATCTATTTATAGGATATGTCGGTTTGTATATTTTGAACCATCCCTGAATCTTTGGAAAAAAGCCACTTGACCATGGTGAACTATCTTTTTTTTTTTTTTTTAACGTGTTCTTATGTCGGTTTGAAAGAATTTTGCTCAGACCTTTTGTATCTATGTTCATCAGGAGGATTGGTCTTCAATTTTTCTTTCTTTCTTTCTTTTTTTTGTTGTTGTATCTTTAACTGGTTTTGGTATTTGAATAATCCTGGTTTTGTAAAAAGACTTTGGAAGCATTCCTTCTCAGTTTTACAGAATAATGTGAGACGCATTGGTTTCATTCTTTAAAGGTCTGGTGTAACTCTGCAGTGAATCCATCTGGACACGAGTTTTTTTTTTATAGTCAGGAGATTTTTCATTACTGCTTAAATCTCATTGCCCGTCATAGATCTGTTTAAATTTATTTACCTCATTTTGGGCTTAACTTTGGTAGGTCACATGCATCTAGAAATTCATCCGCTTCTTCAAAGGGTTTTCACCTTAGTGACATGTAGGTTTTCATGTCCTTATGGGTTTCTAAAGGCCATTGCTCTTTCTCTCCTTTTCCATTGCTAACTTTAGTAATTTGAGTCTTTTCTCTCTTTCTTTTGGTTGATTTAGCTAAGAGTGTGTCAATCTTTCCATCTTGATTGGAACTTCCCCTCCCTCTTCTCTTCCTAGTCCCTCCTTCTCCCTTTCCCTCGTTCTATGCCTCTTCCTTTCTCCTCAGAGAAGGGGAGACCTCCTATAGATATCAACCCACCTTGACATGTCAAGTTGTAGTAGGACTGGGAGCATCTTCATCTATTGCGGGTAGACAAGGCTCTTCAGTTAGGGGAAAGGGGCCCAAAGGCAAACAACAGAGTTAGAGACAGCCCCTGCTCCTGCTGTTAGGAGTCCCACATGAGGACCAAGCTATATACCTGTTACATACATGTAGAGGGCCGAGGTCCATCCCACCCATGGTCTCTGATTGATGGTTCAGTCTCTGTGGGCCCAGCTTAGTTGATTCTGTAGGGTTTCTTGTGGTGTCCTTGACCTCTCTGGCTCTTTCAATCTATCTTCCCTCTCTTCCATAACATTCCCCGAGTTCTGCCTAATGTTTGGCTGTGGGTCTTTGCATCTGTTTTCATCAGCTTCTGGGTGAAGCCACTTTGATGACAGTTGTGCTAGCCTCCTGTCTACAAGTATAGCAGAATATTGTTAATAATTTTGGGATGGGCTCTCTTTCATGGCATGGGACTCAAGTTTGGGCCGTCATTAGTTGGCATTCCCTTACTTTCTGCTCCCTCTTTATCCCTGCACCTCTTATAGGCAGGACAAATTGTGGGTGGAAGGTTTTTTGGCTGGGTTGGTAACCTTATCCGTCTATTGGAAGTCTTGCTGGTTACAGGGGGTGGATGTTTCATGTTCCATATTCCTCATTGCTAGGAGTCTTAGCCAGGGGCACCCTCATAGATTCCTGGGAGTTTACGTTGTTGTAGACGTCTGGCTTGCCCCGCCCTCCCCACTGGTTCCAGTTGTCTCTCCCACCTTGATTCCTCCTGTTACTCTTCCCACCCCCTCACCCCAAGGCTCCCTCCCTCCCTCCACCCCAGATGTCTATTTTATTTTTCCTTCTCAGTGAGATTCAAGCATCCTCCCTTGGGCTCTCCTTGTTACTTAGCTTCTCTGCGTCTATGGACTGTAATGCGGTTATCCTGTACTTTATGGCTAAAATCCACTTATCAGGGAATACATACCATGTGTGTCTTCTGGGCCTGGGTTACTTCACTCAGGATGATCTTTCTAGTTCTACCCAGTTTCCTGCAAATTTCATGATATCATGTTTTTAATAACAGTAATATTCCATTGTGTAAATGTATCACAGTTTCTTTATCCATTCTTCAGTTGAGGAACATCTAGGTTGTTTCCAGTTTCTGGCTATTACAAATAAAGCTGCTATGAACGTAGTTGAGCAAGTGTCCTTGTGGTATGGTGGAGCATGTCCAGGAGCGATGTAGCTGAGTCTTGAGGTAGAACTTATTCCTAATTTTCTAAGAAGCAACCAAACTTATTTCTAAAGTTGTTATACCATTTTGCACTTCCACCAGCAAGTGTTTCCCTTGCTCCATATCCTTGCCAGCATGTGCTCTGTCACCTGAGTTTTAGACCTTAGCCATTTGGACAGGCATAAGATGTAATCTTAGAGTCGTTTTTATTGCATTTTCCTGATGTTAAGGGTGTTGAACATTTAAGTGCTTCTCAGCTATTAGAGATGAGAATTCTTTGTTTAGTTCTGTACACCATTTTTTATTGGATGATTTGGTTTGTTGTTGTTTAATATATATTATTATTTATATATTTTGGATATCAACCCTCTGTTGGATGTAGGGTTGGTGAAGATTTTTCCCCCAGTCTGTAGGCTGTTGTTTTATCCTATTGACAGTGTCCTTTGCATTATAGAAGCTTTTTCATTTCAAGAGGTCTTGTTTATTAATCATTGATCTTAGTGCTGAGCTGTTGGTATTCTGTTCAGGAAGTTGTCTCCTCTACCAACACTTTCAAGGCTATTTTTCCTTTTTTTTCTTCTGTCAGATTTAGTGTATCTGGTTTTATGTCGAGGTCTTTGATCCACTTGGATGTGAGTTTGTGCAGGGCAATAGACTGTCTTGGCCCTCAGAGTCTTCAACGAGTACCTGTGGAGGGGACAGACAAGTAGGGGGACAGGAGACATGAAGAAATGAGGGCAAGTCTGGATTCTGATCAAGCTCCTTTTATTGAAAAAAATTTACAAGGTTTTTACAGGCATGGGGGCATGGGCATTTGCGTAAGTGAGGGTTGCTATGGATACCTAACTGTGAGATGCTCCAGCAGGTGTCTACCTTTATGGCTGTTATAACCACAGAAGGGGGAGAAATTCCAGAGAGAGAGAAGTTGTAAAAGATCTGGTTAGTCAGGAAAAGTTCCGGGAACTGCTGCTCGTGGGCATCTGGCCTTTAATCTGATTTTACCAGTAGTCTTACTGGAAAAGCTAGTTTATAGCCAGAAAGGAGTAGCTCTTACTATGAGCTCCGGGGTCTTAGACATTCTCCCACAATAGACATTCTTCTACATGCAAACATCCAGTTAGATGAGCACCGTTTGTTGAAGATTCTTTTTCCCCCATTGTATAGTTTTGGCTTCTTTGTCAAAAATCAAGTGTTTGTAGGTGTACGGGTTTACTTTTGAGTCTTCAATTCAATTACATTGATTTGCCTGTCTGTTTTTATGCCAATGCCATGCAGTTTTCATTACTATTGCTCTGTAGTATAGCTTGAGATCAGGGATGGTGTTACCTTCTGAAGTTTTTATATTGTTAAGGATTGTTTAGGCTATTCTGTTTTTTTTTTTTGTTGTTGTTTTTTTTTTTCCATATGAAGCTGAGAATTGTTCTTTCAAAGTCTGTGCAGAACGATTTGGAATTTTGGTGGGAATGCATTGAATCTGTAGATTGCTTTTGATAAGATGACCATTTTGATTATGTTAATCTTATTGATCCATGAGCATGGGAGATCTTTCCATCTTCTGATATCTTTTTCAATTATTTTCTTCAGAGACTTGAAGTTTTGTTATACAGGTCTTTCACTTGCTTGGCTAGAGTTATACCAAGATATATTACTTGTGAAGGGTGTCTTTTCCCTTATTTCTTTTTCAGCCTGTTTATCTTTGTATAAAGGCAGAGTACTGATTTTTTTTTGAGTTAATTTTATATCCAGCCACTTTGCAGAGGGTGTTTATCAGCCGTAGGAGTTCTCTGGTAGGATTTTTGGGGTCACTTGTGTATACTATCATATCATCTGCAAATAGTGATACTTTGACTTCTTACTTTCTAATTTGTATCCTGTTGATCTTCTTTACTTTTCTTATTACTGTGGTGAAAACTTCAAGTACTATGTTGAATATACATGGAGAAGGTGAGCAACCTTGTCTTATTCCTGATTTAGTGGAATTGCTTTAAGTTTCTCTCCATTAGTTTGGTGTTGGCTCTAACCTTGCTATATATTGCCTTTATTGTGTTTATGTAACTGCCTTGTTTCCCCAATTTCAGCAGACTTTTAACATGAATGAGTGATGGATTTCATCAAAGGCTTTTGCAGCATCTAATGAGATGATGATCATATGTTTTTTTCAGTTTGTTTATGTGGTGGATTATATTGATGGATTTTCATATATTGAACCATTCCTGCCTACCTAGGATGAAGCCTACCTGATCATGGTAAATGATATTTTTGATGTGTTCTTGGATTCAGTTTGTGAATATTTTATTGGGTATATTTGAATCAATGTTCACAAGGGAAATTGGCCTGAAATTATTTTTCTTTGCTGGGTCTTTGTGTGATTTAGGTATCAAGGTGAGTGTAGACTCACAGAATGAGTTTGGCATTGTTTCTTCTGTCTTTATTTTGTGAAATAGTCTGAGGAGTATTGGTATTAGCTCTTCTTTGAAGGTCTGGTAGAATTCTACGTTAAAACCATCTAGTCCTAGGCTTTTTTTTTTTTGCTTGGGAGATTTTGATGACTGCTTCTATTTCCTTAGGGCTTATAGGTTCATTGAAATTGTTTACCTGATCTTGATTTATCTTTGGTAAGTGGTAGCTATCAAGAAAATCGTCCATTTCTTTCAGAGTTTCCAATTTTGTGGCATACATATTTTTGAAGTCTTCGGATTTTCTCAGTGTCTGTTGTTATCTTCTCCCTTTTATTTTTGATTTTGGTAATTTAGATATTGTATATTTCCTTTTAGCTAGTTTTGCTAAGGGTTTGTCCATCTTCTTGATTTTTCTCAAAGATCCAACTCTTAGTTTCATTGATTCTTTGTATTGTTCTTTTCATTTCTAATTTATTGATTTCAACTCTGAGTTTGACTATATTCTCCCATATACTCCTCTTGTGAGTATTTGCTTCTTTTTATTCTAGAGCTTTAGGTGTGCTGTTAAGTTGCTAGTATTGAATATCTCCAAATTCTATATGAACGTTCTTAGTGCTATAAACCTTTCTCTTAACACTGCTTTCATTGTGTCCTGTAAATTTGGGTATGTTGTACACTCATTTCCATTGAATTTTAGAAAGTGTTTCATTTCTTTATTTCTTCATTGACGCAGTCATCATTGAGTAGAGAGTTATTCAGTTTCTTTGAGTTTGTAGGCTTTTTGTTTTTTCTGTTGACATATAGCTTTACTCCATGGTGGTCTGAAAAGATACAGGGGTTATTTTAATTTTCTTGTATCTGTTGAGGCTTGCTTTGTCACTGACTATATAGTGAATTTTGGACTATATAGGTGCTGAGAAGAAGGTATTTTCTTTTGTGTTTGGGTGAAATATTCTGTAGATATATGTTAGGTCCATTTGATTCATAATGTTTCATTATTAGTTCATTATTACTCACTACTATTCGTTTCATTATTTCTCTAGTTTCTGTGTTGATAACCTGTCCATTGGTGAGAGTGGAGTGTTGGAGTCTCCACTATTAATGTGTGGGGTTTGATGTATAATTTAAGCTTTAGCAAATTTTCTTTTATGAATGTGATGCATAGATGTTCATAATTGAGACATTATCTTGGTGGGTTTTTTTCCTTTGATGAGTATGAAGTGTCCTTCTCCATCACTTTTAATTAATTTTGATTGAAAGTATATTTTATTATATATTAGAATGTATATTCCATTTTGCTTCTTGTATCCATTTGCTTGGGAAACCTTTGTCCAATCCTTTACTCTGAGATAATGTCTATGTTTGTTACTGAGATGTGTTTCTTGTATGATGCTAAATGATGGATCCTGTTTTTGCATCTATTCTGTTAGCCTCTGTCTTCTTAGTGGGGGAATTGAGTCTATCACTGTTGAGAGATATTAATGACCAATGCTTGTTAACTCATGTTATTTTGATGTTGGTGGTGGTAGTGTGTGTGTGTGTGTGTGTGTGTGTGTGTGTGTGCTTTTTGTCTTTTGGTTTTGCTGGTGTGATATTATTTATTTCCTGTGTTTTTGTGGGTGTAGTTAACCTCCTTGTGTTGGAGCTTTCCTTTTAATATCCTCTGTAGGGCTTGATTTGTGGAAAGATATTGTTTAAATTTGATTTTTATTAAGGAAAATCTTGTTTTCTCCATCTATTTTGATTGAAAGTTTTTCTGGGTATAAGAGTCTGGGCTGACATCTATGATCTCCTAAAAACTTCAGGACATTGGCTCAGGCCCTTATCACTTTCAAAGTGTCTGTTGACAAGTCTAGTGTAATTCTGATAGGTCAGCCTTTATAGGTTTCTTGATCTCCTTCCCTGAGACTTTTAATATTTTTTCTTTTCTCTGTACATTTAGTGTTTTGATTATTATATGGCTGGATGATTCTCTAAGCTTCTTAGACATTTATAGGTCTCCCTCTTTCTCATACATTTATAAGTCTCTCTCTCTCTTTCTTTCTTTTTGTTTTTTTCCCCAAGGCAGTGGTTTTCTGTGTAACCTTGGCTGTCCTAGACTCACTTCGTACCCCAGGATGACCTCTAACTCACAGCAAACCACCTGCTTCCACCTCCCTGAGTGATGGGATTAAAGGCATGCTCTACAACTGTCTAGCTTGTATACCTTTGCTTAAGTTAGTGAAATTTTCTTCTGTGATTTTGTTGGAAATATTTTCTGGGGTTTGAGCTGGGAATCTTCTTCTTCTATTCCTAGTATCCTTAGCTTTCATGGTTTCATGGTGTTCCAAATTTCCCGAGTGTTTGATCTTGGAAACTTTTTAGATCTAACATTTTCTCTGACTGATGTATCAGTTTTACTATGATGTCTTCTGTGCCTCCATCTCTTGTATTCTCCTGGTGATGCTTGCATCTGTAGTTTCTTTTCTTCTCTATCTTTCTTTCTCCTTCTTTTTTTGTAGTTTCTTTTCTTTTACCTAGGTTTTCCATTTCTAGGATTCTCTCAGTTTGTGTTTTCTTTATTACTTCTATTTTCAGGTCTTGAAAAGTTTTATTAATTCCCTTCACCTGTTTGATTGAATTTTTCTGTATTTCTTTAAAGGATTTATTCACTTCCTCTTTAATGGCCTCTATCATTTTCATTAGATTTGATTTAAGGCGATTTTTCTTGTGCTTCATCTGTGTTAGGATTTCCAGGGCTTGTTGTAGTAAGATAGCTGGGTTCTGGTGGTGCCATGTTGGCCTGGCTCTTATTGATTGTGCTCGTGTGCTGTCCTTTAGCCATCTGGTTGTAGTAAGATAGCTGGGTTCTGGTGGTGCCATGTTGCCCTGGATCTTATTGATTGTGCTCGTATGCTGTCCTGTAGCCATCTGGTTGTTCCTGGTGTCGGCAAACCTCCACTAAGGCGGGCAGAGTTGTGGGCCAGAAAGTGAAGCACAGGGAAGCAGGTGCAGTTTACCACTCTTGGGAGTGCTTTAGGAGAACTAATAGACAGGGAATTGGCGGAAGGGGTTCTCACGTGGTGGTCCCTGATGGCAACAGGCCTCTAGGAATGCAGGCAGAGGTGTGGGTTGGGAAATCTTGTTTATACTTTCAATGACCCAGCTTTTCATATAATTTAATCTTTGTGTTATGCTTTCTTAATTCTTTATTTAATTACTTTCTGACCCAGTCTTATTTCTTCTTTCCATGTACTACTTTTGGTTCAGTTTATTCTTGTTTTACTCAAAGATTTAAGGTACATCATTATGCTATTTATTGAGTATTCTCTGACTGTTATTATTATTTATTTTTTCCTTTTATTGAAAATAGATTTTTTTCTCATATAATATATCCTTATTATGGTTTCTCCTCCCTCTACTCCTTTCAGTTCCACAAACATTCTATCTTTCATTAGAAAAGGAACAAGTTTCTAAGGGATAATCATAAAATAAAATAAAACAAAAAACTAACACATTAGAATAGGGCAAAGCAAACAAAGAAGGAAAAGGGCCCAAGAACAGGTACAAGAAACATACAGATGCAGAGGTTCACCCTCTAGCACACTCAGGAGTCTCATAAAAACACTAAACTGAAAGCCACAATATATAGGTAAAGACCCTGTAGCATGGAAAGAAAGAAAAAAAAAAAACAAAATTAAAAAAGATAAAATTAACAAGAAGAAAAGGCTTTGACATGGCATTATGCGATAAAGAAACTCCAACGATGCTGCTGAGTTCGTTTCGTGTTGGCATCTACTTCTGGTCATGCAGCCTGCCCTTAAGAGTAGTTTGCTTGTTCCCCAGTGAAACTTCCTTGGAGAAAACTAAATTGTCATTTTCAAGTGGTTGTCAAGTAGAGATAGCTTCTGCGTTAGGGATGGATGCAGTGTCCACTTCTCCTTTTAGCTCTAGAACTGCGTCTGCTGCAGACCCATGCAAACCTTGTACGTGCTGTCTCAGTCTCTGTGAGGTCATATGTGTGTTGATCTTGTTGCTTTAGAGGGCCATGTTTTCTTGGGTCCTCAATGCCCTATGGCTCTTACTCTCCTCTTTCATGGGGTTTCCTGAGCCTTGAGGGGGAGGGATTTGATGGGGAAAACCTGTTTAGTGCTGAATATTCCAAAGTCTCACACCCTCTGGCTCTGGGTCTTTGTAGTTGTTCCTATGCAGTGCAGGAGGAAGCCTCTCTGATGATGGCTAAGCTAGGCACTGTTCTGATTTTTAAAAAAAATGTATTCACTTAAAGATACAAACTTATCTCTTAAGACTGTCTTCATTGTATACCATAAAATTTGATGTGTATTTTCATTTTCACTCAGTTCTGGGAACTAAAAAAATTTCCTTTTGAATTTCTCAATGATTCATTCATTTAAAATGTGTTGTTTGGTTATAGTATTTTCTATAGCTTTGCTTGATGCAGATTTCTAGCTCTATACTATTAAAGTAGAATTTAAAAATTCTTATCACATTTACTTTACAAAAGAAAGAAAAATGAAGCACATAGACTTATAAGATGGCATCTGCAATTCTGAAATCTGAAACAGTCTGAAATGGAAATGCTTTCCCAAGTTTTCTACAGAGCCATTTGGCTGGAGTATGAGGCTTTTTACAGCTTTTCCTTATTGGCTTATTATAACCATCCACACACTGAAAATACTAATGGGATTGATATTAGCTTTTGCCTCAGACTTCAGTAATCTGTGGTTTAGTTACATGACACTGTAGAATGTACTACCTGTCTTGAATCAAGAACTTCTGAATTCTAAAATAAATCTTTTTCTAAGTGCCTTGGATGAAGTATTTTTAGATCTTTTAAAGAAAATGTGCTTTATAATGTTTAAAATGGCCCATAACGTGTTTATCACACCTTCTTAGGTTGTGACAACTTGCTGGAACAGTACAAACCCATAGGCATGAGACTATCACCTCTAAGTAGCTTCTAGATAAAGCAGATTGAATAATGCATATAGAGTCCTCCGAGAAGTATGCATGTATTCTTGTCATACATTTCATACCATAAAATTATATTCTATAGAAACAACCAGTTGACACACTATTGAATTAAATGAGCAACCACAACAAATTAAATTCAACACGATGAGACTAAATTACCACTCATTTAAATGTCAGTGGAAAGAAAAGCAGCAATTTAAAAGCCACAACCTACCGAAGCCAACAGCACATGCTGGTTTCCCACGCTGTAAGAATCCTTACTTTCTGTAAATCTGCATGCACTGCATGTGTGATGCAGACTGCGTCATTCCAGAACCTGTGTTCTAGGCGGCCTCAGAAGGCTGTGAGCAATGTCAACTAAAAACAGAAACTTTCAGAAGCTTTTAACTGGCAACTTTACTAGCTAAAAGCTAATTCTACTTGATCACAAGACATATAAACATGAAAGTCCAGGAACTTATCTCCTTATTATTAAGAGAGAGTTTTAATTTTTATGAGTAGCTCTTAACCAGTTGGGATCACATGTTGGGCCAGGCATGTGCGATGGAGGCCAATAATTATGTGTGGAGGGTTAATGGTGCTTGAGGAAGGATGGTAAGTGCCAGCTTACTTCTCACAACAGTCATGCTAGACACTATCATCCCAATGTGGACATCGAGGTCTCCATCTGTGGCTGTTCTTAAAAATCAACCTGAACAAACATAAGAAGACAGCTCCAGTGTCTCTCTTATATATACTTTGCAAGACTCACCATTTCCCCACTATTTTGTCACAGTTACGGGTGGATGCTTTAAAAGAATTCAAGAAAATGAGTTATATTGTAACAAAAAGGTCAAGCCAAAACTCTTTTTTTTAAAAAAAATTATTTTATTAATTTCAAGCCAAAACTCTTAAGTAATCTTGGGAAATGAACTTGTGGAAAACAAATTTAGTGGGTTTTTATTTTGAGGTTCGGGGGAAGAGAGAATTTAAATCTAAGTAAAGTTTGTATTCTTTCTTTCTTTCTTTTTTTTTTTTTTTTTTAAATATGTTTTAATTAAAATAGAATTATATCCTTTTTCCTCCTTCCATGCCCTCCCAGGACTCTCCCTCTGATATTTCCTTGATTCCCTCAAATTGATAGCCTCTTCTTTGTTGGATTATTTCTCAGTTAACTATTTATATTGAATATCTTACATCTCTAATATATGTTTATAATCTGATATGTGTCCATTTTATACTAAAGTATTTGAAACTGGAAATGAATAATGAAAGAGCCACCCTCCAGCGATACCTCCAAGACTGCTATTACCTTTAGCAATGGAACATATTTGACAACAGCATGATGGCAGTTGGGGACCCGAGGCCTGCTGATTTCAAGGCTGCACTTCTAGATAAAACTGAATGCGCCCCTGGCAAGTTCAGCCACAGCTGGGCTGATGTCCTGTGGGCTTAGTCAATTTAGAACAGAGGTATAGAATATTTTTGAGGTTCAAGGGGACAGAGAGAGAGAGAGAGAGAGACAAAGAGAGAGAGAGACAGAGAGAGAGAGAGAGAGAGAGAGACAGAGAGAAAGAGAGAGACAGAGAGACACAGAGAGAGAGGGAGGGAGGGAGGGAGGGAGGGAGAGGGAGAGGGAGAGGGAGAGCAAGAGAGCACTTCAGTGAATAAAAATGGCCATGTCACCTGCAGTGAGGCCCCACAGCGCAACACAGCCACAAGCAGCCTGAAGAGATCCCTTGTTTCTTAGGAACCTCCACTCAGATAAGGATGGATCCTTGGTTACGCCATAGTGAAGATTTTTAGAACAAACCAGAATACAGTTAAGTTAGTAAATATAGTTAGGACAAGGAGTTATATAGAAAAAAGGTAAAACACATACTCCCTCAAGGCATTGATGAAGGCTTTATGGGACAGAGAGAGAGAGAGAGAGAGAGAGAGAGAGAGAGAGAGAGAGAGAGAGAGAGAGAGAGAGAGAGAGAGAGAGAGAGAGAGATCTTTGGATGTCTTCATAATGGATGTATAATTGATCACACACACACACACACACACACACACACACGCGCGTGCACACACACACGATTCTTTAATTTCATGGCTTTCTAACTTACATTCCTCAAAGACAATGTGAAAGCTTGACTAAAAAAACTTTAAAATTTAAAAAGTGGGTAAAAATATGAGGCATTTATTTAATTTAATTTTTTTTTATCCTGAGGAATTTCTTTCTGTTAGGTAGTTTTTACGAGGTGCATTGCTTAGATTTAGGGATGAGAGGGGAGTGCTAACATGGTCAAATTGAAGGCTACAAACATTCTGGCTCTAAGTAAGCACAAGCCCTTTGCTGTTTTTTAACATCCCCTGTTTAAGAAGTTATTGGAAAACACACATTATCCCTGCAAGCAGTTTTGGCTTTATCAGTTATGTTGAAGTTTCTTGACTCTGAGTCACCAGGAAAGGCGAACTAGATTCCAGGGTAAGGAATTTCTTTCCCGTTTTATGTCCCCTTAGCTTTTCTGTCTTTCTATTTTGCCTCAGTAATATTTTGGACAAGCAGTGGAATAAAAGTAAAGTTAAGATCAGAGTCTGGTGGCCCTGGAAGTTTCTCAGTACAGCTAAAAGCCATTTCTTTTCTTACTGAGTGATGATTCTTGGGAGACTGACTTTGAAGGAGCACGTCTGGGTAAGGCTTATGGGTCCATATGCTTGTGAGGGTAGAGCGACATGTACTAATAATGCATTAGGTACATATATTAAAACATGTGAAGAGGTAGCTATAGTTATTTTTGGTCATATTCATTTTTTGTCTTTGTGCATGCATGCATGTGTGTGTATGTATATTTGAAGAACGCATACGTGTGTGTATGCCACAGCACGTGTGTAGAAATCAGAGGACAAATTGTAGATGCCAGTTTTCTCTTTCTACCATGTAGATCTAGGGCTTAAACTTGGATTGTCAGGATTTGGGGTAGAGCTTTTAAGATCTGAACCATACCAGTTGTTACATACATAATACATACATACATACATACACACACATACATACTTAAAAACCCTTTTCAAGATTATAATATAATTATAATATTTCCCCCTTCCATATTTTCTCTTAAAACCTTCCCACATACCTTTCCCCACTTTCTTTCAGACTCATGACCTCTTTTCACATTAATTACTATTCCATGTGTATATATGTATATATGAATATATTTATATGTTCCTAAATATACCATGATCAGTCTCTATAATGTTACATGTATGTATGTTTTCAGGACTGAGAGTTTGGTTCTGGACAAGCAATAGGTGTGCTCTCCCTGGAGAGAATGACAACGTCCACTCCCAGCATTCCTCAGTTGCTTATCGCTCTTTCTGTTGAGTCCTTGTGGGCTCTTCTTCATCCACTTGGGCATGCCCACTAGTGTTGTCTTTGGTCAGCTTATGCTTGAGTGGTCATGCTGGTGACATTTTATGTTTGTATCTTCTGACATCACTAGAGCATAAAGATTCACATACTTGAAAAAAGCCCAAGCTCGACCTCGAGTCTTTATGATATGTAAACTGAAGAAATTATTTAATTTCTTTAAAAAATCATATTCTGTCTCAATAATACAAAAATATAAGCTATGTATATATGTATATGGGATTTAAGCAAAATTAAATAAGATAAGCTGTATTGCTTGGTATTCAAGATTTAAGAAATTCTTGAAATGTTTTTCTTAGGAATGCTAGATAAACACTTGGGGTCACCTTTTCTTTGGAAAAGTCATAAATTCAGAATATAGCCTAAGATACCTGGAGATGGATTTTCTTAAAATTCATCATTAATCAAACATGCATTAAGCATGAGTGTACCAGCTGCTCATAACTCAAAAGAAATGTAATCTAAAAAGAAAAAGAGTAAGTCAGGTTGTTGCTGTTATGGAAATGCCTTTCAGCTATACCTGAGAGCTCATCCCAATTTAGAGTAAAACAGTGGCCAGTACAAGAAGAGAAGCCATAGGTCTTGGACTACAGAGAGCAGATTCTTTCTACCCAAGGCTGTGTGGAGATTCTGGGAAGTAAGTTTGAGAATAAGATGTTGAGCATCCATTCTAAGTCACCACTGCACAGCTACATTCCAGAACCAGAATGAGAGTTTTATGTGTATACTGTCTCATTGAGTGCATGTCTTGCCTGCATGTATGTTTATTTGCCACAAGTGTACCTGGTCCTTTTGGTGCTCAGAAGAGGGCATCTGGTTCTCTAGAATAGGAGTCAGCCACGGTATGGGTGCTGAAAATCACACCCAGGTCCTTTGCAAGAACAGTCAGTGCTCTTAACCTCTGAATCATCTCTCCAGCCCCCATATGACTTGCACCTATTAAACCTGTGAGGATTACCAAGGAGGCCTAGGTGAGCCCTTCATGGTTCTAGCAATGGTCTCGGTGGTGCCTGGTTTCAGTTCTTCAATGGAAACTGTGACACTGTCATACTTGACTAAGCCCTTGAGGAGCATAAACAGCTGGCTTTGGGAACATCTTGTTCTGAAGTGAAAGCCCGGATTCTCTTGATTTAAGCAAATTTACTTAGAAAGTGAGTGGGGTTGAGCCTTATGCAACTGTCTGATTAAGTCTGACGTTCTTGGGAAAGACACTTATTAAAAGGTAAGTGTGCAAATGACAGAAAAATTCCAAGGGAGAAATTTAATGCAAAAATATAGATCATGGAAACCATTTGAAAGTAAGCTAGTGAAGTCATGGAAACTGCTAACCTTTGGAAGACAACGCTGAACTCTGTTCAGGAAGATTCCATATGCTCCTCAACTGCCTCTCTGGGATTTGAATCGCCAGTCCTGCTATTCAGACCCTTTCAGCTCCCCACGAATACTGTTTACTCACTGAAAATCTTCCTGAAAAAAAAAATCATCTAAGTCCCGAGTCTAACCTTCTTGAATTATAGCATATGCCATCATTTACATGAAAAGTCATAGTGTATAAAAATGGAGGGGGTGTAAACTTGGAGGGGGGTGAGTCTGAACTGTAGACAGTTCAAAGGCTAGATTTAAAGGAAGGCATGGTTGTCTTTCTTGAAGGTACAGTATCTGGGAATGACCTGCAAAGATCTCTGCCAAGGTCAGAGAAGGTC
Organism: Acomys russatus; assembly: GCF_903995435.1. Classification (NCBI taxonomy): domain Eukaryota; kingdom Metazoa; phylum Chordata; class Mammalia; order Rodentia; family Muridae; genus Acomys; species Acomys russatus. The sequence continues at coordinate 4,930,428 of NC_067166.1, read as the reverse complement.
CTGTTTTGTACATAGATAAGATGGCATTTGAAACAACAGGTTGTTTATATACAAATAGATGCTATTACATAGTCCTTGGAAACAGTTTGTTCTCTTAAGTAGGGCCAAGCATCGCCCACTGATACCTTGTTTACAGCAGAGTAACCGAGTGAGTCTAAGTTACTTTCTTTACAAATACTGCAAAGAAAACCAAAGTTGGACCTCACAGATTCCAAAGGAATGGAGTTCAGATAGGTTCTGGCATGTGGCCTTTTACTTAACGCATTAAAAACCATAAAGTGTTGTATCTTGTATTTCTTTTCTTTTCTTTTCTTTCTTTCTTTCTTTTCATCGCTTGGATCAACTGGCTGAAAACAATTTTTATTCAATTTTTGGAATGCTTTCCTGAAGGAAACTTTAGATAATGTCAGCTGGACATGGAGGCTGGATTCCTCCCTCCACCCCCTGCCCCCAAATCAACATTTAGCTTAATTCTCTGGTATCTTAAAGGGTATGGGTGCTCCTCAGCTGTGAGATCAAATTGCAGAGTGGTAGACATGTACACCAGTGCCATCAGCCTGTTCTCTTTGTGGCCTCTCTGCCTGATGCACCGGAGCAAGCAACTTCAAATAGGACAAGCTGGGCAGTTCTGTAGTTCCTTTTCAAATGCTCTTACCTCACCTCTCTGGCCTTGAGCAACCATCCCAGGCAACGGTAGGCACACTCTCTGCAATCCCTTTTGCCCGTGGATCTTGTTGGGCAGCACAGAGCGCATGCTGTACTCCTTGGGAACCACCCTGCAATTCTCCTTCCTTTTCCCTCTTCTCCTCTCACCCCTCACCAATTCCTGATAAGAAGGAGCTGCCAGGGTCAGCTGAAGTCACACTAGCATCTCTTTTCCAGTACAAGACACACAGTAGCGTAATGTTGCTTTCATTAGAACCTGACCCTTCCTCCTGTGTTAAAAATGACAGACAAGCAAACAATAACAAGATAACCCTCCACCAACAGATTTATTGGTTTAAAGTTGAGCTAGGATTTTTACCCTGAGGTTAAAAGACACATGGAAAAATTGATCTGCTTTCCTTTCCTTTCTCCTTCCTCTTTATTTTTCTTTTTCCTTTGGTTTTGCTTCCCTTTCCCCTCCTCTCCCCTCCCTCTCCATGCAGCCCCTCCCTTTCTTTTCTGATTTTTTCTTTCTGTTCTTTCTCCTTCTTCCTTATCAAATAAAACTGCTCTATTAGTACAATGACTAAATTAGAAAGACCAAGATTTATCATATATTTCCACCTTTTCACTCAGGAATTTGTTCTGAAAGATCTTAAATCTTTAAGAAGATTCTCTAGAACACCCTGCCTGTAGGTTTGTGAAGAGGAATTCTATATTCTCAGATGTCAGTTTTCATTTCCTTCCTGAATTTTCTCACTCTTTTGCTCACATGCTTTTTTTTAAACTTCACTCTTTTATGCTCCGTCCCACTTCCTGTGGGGACAAGTTAAGGATCCTTCTGAGGTAGCTGGTCCTCTCCTTTCCTTGACAGCTGAGGCCTATACTGCTAGGCTGTTGAACCAATGCCTTATGGCAATAACCCAGGAGATAATCCTAAGTAACTGTTGCTAATAAGCTCAGTTCAGTGGTTGGTAAATATGCTGTTTGTTTTGTTTTGCTTTTAATTTTGGTTTTTCTGAGTCAGGGCTTCTCTGTGTAGCCTTGGCTGTCCTGGAACTCACTGTATAGACCAGGCTGGCCTCGAACTCAGAAATCACCTGCTTCTGCCTCCTGAGTGCTGGGATTAAAGGCATGTACCACCACTGCCCAATGTTAAATATGCTCTTAAAAATAAATTGTACCCATATTTCAAGCAAACAAGGCTGATTAGAGTTTGTGTGTGTGTGTGTGTGTGTGTGTGTGTGTGTGTGTGTTGTTGTTCTTTGTTTTCTTTTCAAAGACATGGGTAGCTTGTTTATGACAAGGTTTGTCGATGCATTTCTGTTTGTACTTGGTATCTGGCTATGAAACTGTCCCTTGCATCATGGACAACACAGACCACATTTTTGACCTCTTGATAGAGTGATCTTGTCTCCATTCCTTGAAGTCACAGTGGGTATAGGTATAGCGAGACTTGGTCTGAGGTTTATAATCTCGATGGGTTGCATTCTTTCCCTGCACTGGGTTCATTAGGTGAGTTCTACCTCTTGCATATAGTTCTACCTTCCAACACACAAACATTTCTTTACATAAACATAAACTTGACAGCACAGCATCCCCATCCGAAGGTGGAAAGTTTGAGTTCAGTTTTGCTTCTATGCACGTCCATTTTATATCTCCTCCAGGGGATCTTCACGCATAGGCTTAGCTGTGAGTTTGTATTTTAGATGATCAAGTCTCACTAAGAGGCCAAGAAGGTCATTCTTTCACGGTGCATGGGGGATGGAGAATGGAAAAAAACAGTGACATTTTAGAAATAAACACTTCTCTCTTTCTCATGAGTATTTCCTGCTTTTCCAGTGATGGCTGAAGAGGTCATTTTAGGGTATATTTTTAAATTTTGGACCAGTTTGCAATTTATGTAAGAGTTACAAAAATGCTATGAAGTTCTCCAGAGCTGATGACATCGCCTCACTGTTGAAATGCTACTCTGGTATACTTACTATCATTAATAACCCTATACTGACACATTCTTATTAATTGCAGTTAATCCTTTATTGGGATTTCTTTGAGTGTCTTTCATGTCTTTTTTTTTTTAGTTTTTGAGAATCTGTCTATTTAGACCTTTCACCTTCTATATGTTCCCCTATATTGTGAGAGTTTCTCAGACTTTTCCTTTGTTGGGGATAGAAGTGTTTGACAGTTTTGACCAAGACTGGTCAAACTCCTTTTGCAAATATTCCCTCAATTTGGGTTTATCTGGATTTATTTATTTGTTTTCCTCTACATTACGTTAAGGTTGTTTTTTTTTGTTTGTTTGTTTTCTTTTGTTTGTTTTTTAAAAAGAAACACATAGAGTTAAAATGCCATTTTTGACACACCTGGTCAAGATGCCTACAGTTTAAATCAGTTATTACTGATGACAAGGTTTTTTGTTTTTGTTTTTTTGTTTTGAGATGCTGTCTAGCTTTATAGCTCAGGATAAGGTTGAAGTTGTGGTCCTCCTGCATCAGCCTTCTGGATGCTGTAATTAACAGCCTATGCCACCCTTCTGAATACTCTTGTGGTTTGTTTCCTACACTCTTTTGATATACTCCTAGAGTCATGTAAATATTAGGCCAGGACTATACAATTGAATCATATGCATCTTTCCTGGTTGTTAGGTTTTGAGCACTTCTTTACAGTTCTTTGAGCAGCAAGTAGCACCAGGCTTATGTGTATGTTTTTCTCTTCTAGTCTTGGAGTCAGATCTCTTCAAAAGAAATAGTATTAGAAAACGAGATCTGGGTGTTGATGAGCAGAGGGTTCTTTTGATGTTTTGTTTTAGAAGCTGTCTGTTCATGTTAGTCAGTTTTCTGTCATGGACAGATCATCTGAGAAACTCAAATAAAAGGAGAAAAAATTTAATTTGGGTCACAATGTTAGAGGTATCAGTCCACAAGACTTGGTCCTACTGTTTCTGGGCCAGTGGCGAGGCAGAGCATCCTGAGTGGGAATGTTTGATGTACAAAAACTTTTCACTTAATGCTGGCCAGGAAGCAGATACATCAGGGTATGCCCCAGTGACTTATGATCTAACAAGACTCCACATATTCCAGCTCCTATCACTTCCTCATGGCACATTTAGGTATGAATCTGCCGATGGACTCACCCACTGATAGTCTAACCACCCCTGGAGATTGCTGCATTGGAGACCAAGCCTTCAACACACAGTCCCTCAGCCGACATTTCAGAATCAAACCATTATACTTGTTCCAGAAAAAAAAAAAAAAAACCCTTCTGAGGTGGTACTGAGCCATTCTAGCTGGTGTGCTGTTGTCTTTGAATAATTGGAATCTGACGTCTACTTGCAGTGATACAGAAACAACGGCAACTCAGCCTACCCTTAGGGATGAAAACTTGCCCATTCAGAAAACCATAGCAGGCATTTGCTTCCTGTTCTTTTACTGGCAGCAGTGTGTACTTTCTGGTTGATTGATCAGCTTATTGTCATTGTTAGCTCCTACAGAAAATTACTATGATTTGTTGTTATCTGTTCTGTAAGGAGGGGGAAATAAGTTATGAATATATATACAAACTATTCTTTAAAATACTATAAAAACATTTCAGGTTGAAAACATAAGCATAAGCCAGAGCAATAAGACAACAAAAGGAGATCAAGGGAATCCAAATGGGAAAGGAGGAAGTCAAATTTTCCCTATTCACAGATGATATGATAGTGTACATAGCGATCCCCAAAATTCCACCAGAGAACTCCTACGGCTGATAAAACACCTTCAGCAAAATGGCTGGATACAAAATTAACTAAAAAATGTCAGTAGCCTTCCTATATACAAGTGATAATCATGCAGAGGAAGAAAATTAAGGGAGCTACAGCCTTCACAATAGCCACAAGCAATATAAAATATCTAGGACTAACTATAACCAAGCAAGTGAAAGACTTGTTTGGAAAAAAAAAAAAACTTCAAATCTCTGAAGAAGGTGACTGAAGATGACATCAGAAGATGAAAAGATCTCTCCTGTTTGTGGATCAGGAGAATTAACATAGTAAAAATGGCCATCTTACCAAAAGCAATTTACATATTCAATGCAATCCCTATCAAAATACCTACACAATATTTTAAAGACATTGAAAGATCAATTCTCAACTTAATATGGAAAAACAAAAAACTCAGAGTAGCCAAAACAATCCTGTACAACAAAAGATTCTATGGAGGAATCTCCGTACCTGATCTCAAGCTGTACTATAGAGCAACAGCAATTAAAACAGCATGGTACTGGCACAGCAATAAGATGGTTGATCAATGGAATCAAATCGAAGACCCAGGATTAAATCTACACACATATGAACACTTGATTTTTGACAAAGAAGCCAAATCTATTTAATGGGAAAAGGATAGCATCTTCAACAATTAGTGCTGGTCTAACTGGATGTCTACATGTAGAAAAATACGAGTAGACACATATTTATCACCATGCACAAAACTCAGCTCCAAGTGGATTAAAGATCTCTACATAAAACCAGAGACATTAAATCTGTTAGAAGAAAAAGTGGGGAAGAGCCTGAAATTCATTGGCATAGGACACAACTTCCTGAACAGAACTCCAACAGGCGAGGCCTTAAGATCAACAATCAATAAATGGGACCTCATGAGGCTGAGAAGCTTCTGTAAGGCAGGAGACACTGTCAAGAGAACAAAGCGACAGCCTACAGACTGGGAAAAGATCTTCACCAACCCTACATCTGACAAAGGTCTAATATCCAAAATATATAAAGAGCTCAAGAAATTAAACACCACCAAACCAAACAACCCAATTAAGAAATAGGGCTCAGAACTAAACAGAGAATTCTCAACAGAGGAACATTGAATGGCTGAGAAACACCTAAAGAAATGCTCAATGTCCTTAGTCATCAGAGAAATGCAAATCAAAATGACTCTGAGATTCCATCTTACACCCATCAGAATGGCTAAGATAAAAAACTCTAGTGACAGCACATGCTGGCGAGGATGTGGAGAAAGGGGAACACTCCTTCATTGCTGGTGGGAGTGCAAACTTGTATAACTACTTTGGAAATCTATCTGGTGCTATCTCAGAAAACTGGGAATAGGGCTTCCTCAAGACCCAGCCATTCCACTCCTTGGAATATACCCAAAAGATGCTCCACCACACAACAAGGACATATGCTCAACCATGTTCATAGCAGCCAATATTGATAATATTGATAATGTCCCTCAGTAGAAGAATGGATAAAGAAACTGTGGTACATTTACACTATGGAATACTACTCAGCTATGAAAAACAAGGAATTTCTGAAATTTGTGGCCAAATGGATTGAACTAGAAATGATCATAATGAGTGAGTTAACCCAGAAGCAGAAAGAGTCAAATGGTATATACTCACTTATATCTGGACACTAGCCCAAGGGGCATGTCCCATGAAAGTCTTCACTCATCAGCAAAGTGGGACGGAGGGGAGGACATCCTGTTGGGACTCTAGGTGAGAGAAGCATGGGACAATGGGGGAATAGGAGGATCCAGAGGGTCCTAGAAACCTACAAGAAGAACATTGTGATGGGCAGATCTGGGCCCAGGGGTCCTGCACAAACTATGACACCAGCCAAGGACAATTACGTGCAGAAAGCTTTGAACCCCTACCCAGATCTACCCGATGGACAGGACATTCTTCACAGTTGAGTGGAGAGTGGGGTCTGACTTTCACATGAACTCTGAGGCCCCATATTTGGCCACGTCTCCTGCATGGGGAGGCCTGCTGGCACTCAGAGGAAGAATAGCAGGCTACCAAGAAGAGACTTGATACCCTATGAGCATATACAGGGGAAGGAAGTCCCCCTCAGTCACAGTCATAGGGGAGGGGAGTAAGGGGAAAATGGGAAGGAGGGAGGAATGGGAGGATACAAGGGATGAGATAACAATTGAGATGTAATATGAATAAATTAATATAATATATTAAAAAAGTACAAACAAGAAAATCCCGAAGTTTGTGGACAAATGGATGGAACTAGAAAATGATCATCCTGAGTGAGTTAACCCAGATCCAGAAAGACCCACATGGTATATACTCATTTATAATAGGACACTAGTCCAAAAGGGATGTCCTAGGAAAATCTTCACTTACCAGGAGATTGTGATAGATGCGGGGACTTCCTATTGGGACTCTAGGTGAGAGAAGTATGGGAGAATAGGGAAATAGAAGGATTCAGTGGGTCCTAGAAATATATGAGAAGAACATCATGATGGGCAGATCTGGACCCAGGGGGCTCTGCTCAAACTACTGCACCAGCCAAGGACAATACATGCAGTAAACATTGAACCCCTACTCAGATCTAGCCAATGGACAGGACATTCTCCACAGTTGTGTGGAGAGTGGGGACTGACTCTGACATGCACTTTGGTGCCCTATATTTAACCACGTCTTCTTGGTGGGGAACCCTGCTGGCACTCGGAGAAAGGAAAAGCAGGTTACCAAGATGAGACTTGATAGGCTATGACCATATGGTGGGGGAGGAGGTCCTCTTCTGTCACAGACCTAGGAGAGGGGAATAGAGTGAAAGAGGGTGGGAGGGAGGAATGGGAGGATACAAATGAGGAGATAACAATTGAGATGTAATCTGAATAAATTAATTAAATAAAAAAGAAGTTCAAAGCCAGAAAACGCAAACATAGTAGGCAATGAATTAGACATTGATTATCTCACCCTAACTACAGAAATGATTTTCATTTCTTTTCTTTCTTGCTTGACAACAGTACTCAGCTCCTGAGTTTTGTGTATTTTTACCAGGTTTTAATGCATCTTTAACCCTAACCCTGATCACACATTATAGCTTTTAAAAGTTTACTATATTCAATACAAAATGGTTAACTCTGAAAGCATATACATGTAATTGTCATTATAAAGTTCAAGCAAGTTATAACTATGTATTTAGGAAAAATGTATACACACATACATTTGTGTTCAGCAACAATTTTAAAAATGACATAAATTTGAAAGAGAACCAGGCTGGGTACATGGGAGAATTTGGAAAGAGGAAAGAGAAGGTAGAAATAATGTAATTATATTGTAATCTCAAAAAGTAAAAAAATTAATAAAAAATATTTACCCCCCCCCAAAGTTTACTGTATGCTTTTGACATTTCCAATGGATCATTTGTTTATATCTCTTTTCATTGGTATACTTTAATTGCATAAAATAGTATTCCCCATGTATTCTCTTGTTGATGGAAATTAAAATATCTTAATTAATTTTTCTTAATACAAGTAGTGCTATCATGAAGATAAATAAGCATCTTTGTGTGTTTTTGATGTGAAGTAAAAGGCGTGGCTCTAACCCCCACCCCGTAGACTTTGTACTGCCAGGTTCGGTCTTCAGCTACACAGTCTATGAACTTCCGATTTGAATTAGCATTCCAAAATATTTCTTCATCTTTAGAGTCATACTCATGTGCACAATGCTGATAATGTATTGCTGATGTCATGATCTGTACATTATTTTGTAAGTAATCCTGTTTAATGCAATCCTCAGTATAGGTTATTATTTTTATTTATTTATGCATGGAAATACAACAGTGATCGAGTCAGTATCTTGACATTCAAGCTACCTGTCAAGTTGTCAATCTGGAGCTAAGTCCATTAGCTTGTGACAATAATCATATTTGTGTTTGCATACATATATTTACAGTTGGTCTTGAACTGTTTTTACTACAAGAACTCTGTGGACCAGTCTTGAATGTTAAATGCAGCACAAAAGGAACTATTCTCCTTAGCAGAGACAGGCTGGCTCAGGGCCAGTCACTACAGGAGAGGTGCAGGATTCTCAACAGAAAGGGCAGTGAAATTGGCTATTATAGTTAAGAGAAAAGGCCACTGTATATCTTAACACCTATTTACTGACAGTGTTAATGACATAATCATACTAGCTTTTGCCTCCACATGTTTACAGTTGGTCTATGTATTGAAGTCATAGATTCAATATTTACCAGATTTCTTATGCACTGAAAGACTATCTGTAACTCTCAGATCAAATATGTTGTCACTTTCACAGCCATTTGCAGGATGGACAGAGCATCAAAAAACTTGAGTTGCCTAGTTTATGTGTTCTCATCGGCAGTCAAACACGGTGACATTTTTCTGCCTTTCTCTTTTAGGTCTCATACTATCATTAACAGTTTTGTTTTTGGAGTCTAAAGAGTACTATGTTTATATTTACATTAATATATTTTTTGTTGATTTTACTTTTTTATGACATCCCCTCTTCAAGTATAGTAATGATGTGCTTAAGTATTTTAAATGCAAGAAGGCCGTCACGTGCCCTATGGAGAAAATACATGGGTTAGATAAACTTTCTTTTTCTGACATGAGTCATAGTTGGCTGAGTTCAAGGTTAATGAATCAGATATACATGCATTAAAGATATATAAAATATCATACCAGAGACCCAGAGGAACCACCCTTTGTATTTCCCCTGGGAGAGATGGTTTTAGTATTCATTAATTTAATATTTGCAGTAGAATTTATAGGATATAGCTACCACAAAGAGAACTGACTACATCCACAACAAAAAAAACCCAGGATGAACCTCACATTGTCAGGAAGTGTCCTTTTCTGTGAAATTTTGTTTCAGATACACATATGTGTAGGCGGGACTGTGTGGGTGGAGGGGTTATTATTACTGCTTATGTTGGCTCATGATAGAGTTGTGTTCAAGCCGCTGAGCTATGATAAGATTCAAACTTACATTTTCTGAGATCAAAGAATTTGCATGTATCAACGGAACTTAGAGGCCAACCATGTTGATCTCTGTGTCTTAGGAAAAAGAAAAGCATTGCCAAGTTTCAACTAAATTCTTTTAGAAGTAAGGGCTCCATTGTCAAGAGAGCCAATGTAGGGGTTACGTGTGCCAGCCATCCCAATGTCTCCTAACTTGGTCTAGGTGGCCCTGTAAGCTTGAGAATTCTAAACTTTTAAGACGTCAGCATCACCTTAGGATTTTCCTTCAGGTTTGTTCTGCTCCAAGTGAAGTGGATAGAATCCTCCTGGGACAGGGAGCTAGAAAGATTCTTTCCACATGATTTCTTGTCCATGAGAACAACTCTGGGGAAATATAATCAGGAAAGAGAGAATGAGAAGATTATCTGGGCTCCTTGGAGAACAGTCCGCCTGACACTGATGATCTATCTGCGCTGCACTCGTTAGGTTGTTAGGGAGCTCTTGGTGCATATCAAATGTTATTCAGTTCAACACTTTGGAGTCAATAAAACTTAAATTATGCAAAACATATTTTGGATCTCATTGTGGAGTCTCATGTTTCCTTAGTATCTCCCCCTTTAATATGCCACGCTAATATCCATTACAAGAGGGCTTGTCTTAAAGCTCTGTAATGGAGTGTCTAATGCCTTGATATTGCCCCAATAAAGTGTGAGAAAGGACCTCTGGAACTGGCTGTACTGTGCACGGGGTGGAAACAAACATGACTTGAAATTTGTGTTTGGTCAGTTGCATCTCTTGCATCTTATAGACTTTATTCATAATGCGTTTCAGCCCAGGAGGAAAGCAATGCCAAATGTCAACACAGCTTTTTGAAGGCTTGTTTCACCGCCTTATATTAGATCGTCTTTGGCTTTATCTCTAAAGTTCAGTTTTTATGTTTCTTCCTAGGTAAAAAATTCTTGCCCTGCAGGGATGTCATTAATACTGTCAGTAAATAGGTGTTAAGGGACGCAGTGGCCTCTTTCTAAATTATATTAGCCAATTTCATTGCCCTTTCTGTTGGGATCCCTGCACCTCCCCTGTGTTCATTGGCTCATGACCTGTGTCTGCTAAGAAGAACAGTTCTTTTTGTACTGTGCTTAACATTTGAGTCTGGTCCATAGAGTTCCTGTAATGTAGTAAAACAAACCAAACCAAAACAAAAAACCAAAACCGAACAAAACAAAATACAGCTAAGCTTGTCTTGAAACCAGTGCCCCAGTTGACAGTTTCTAAGCGCTGCCACAGGTGTATACTTGGGCTGCAGAAGTTTTTTTTTTGCTAGGGAGAGCGTTATGAGCCAGTGGCTCTTGTTAAAGTTTGTATATATTAAGCAGGTGCCTCCCTTTCTGAAGAACTGCCGCTAGAATCAAGCAAGGTTTTGAAATTTCCATTCTTAACTCTTTCTGCCTGGCTGCCTTGCCTCCCAGATGGCTTAAGCGTGTTGCTGTGTCATCACTGCGTTGACTCAGCTCATCTCTGACCTTAGGTTTACCTCAAAGTTCTCAAAGCCAAAGGAAACAGCTAAGTAGGGAGCCACGGCAAACAAACAGGCCCATATGCCATGCGTGTTTACTATAATCACCTGCTCAAATGGAGGTGCCCTCAGTGCAACAAGGAATTCCTTTTGCGTTAATAAAAGTATTTCCGATGAGGTCTGAGGGCGAAAGTAACTCTGACTAGGAAGAACAGTCTGAAAGGCAGAGAAGCTGGGTGGCTGGGCTGAAACAGACATGAGGGAGAAAGATGGGGAACTTGCCTCCACTGGATATTGTTTGTCCGGTGTGAATCTGTTGTCTGTTCAAGAGCAATAACCAATATCGAGTATGAAGGGTGGTGGGGGGGGGAGGAGAGAAGCAGTCTTGGCCCAGTGTTTTCTCTAGAAAGGAAAGACAGGCATTGTGGTTTGGGGGGGAACACCCTCTACATAGTCTTTCCAGACTTGAAGTAAACACTGGGCTGATCCTTAGGCGTGTATTTCAGTAGATAAAATTTAGGGAAGACAGTTGCTTCCCTCAGGCAGCATCAAGGCAAGTTTCATTATGGATCTGTGATTTCCTTTGGGCTTTCAGTCAGTGGGTGACGGCTACGTAAACAGATAAGTGAGCTATTCCAGACCCAGGGGCAAGCTCTGGTGGAGCACCAAAGAGGAGCTATTCCAGACCCCGGGGGCAAGCTCTGGTGGAGCACCAAAGAGGACCTGAAAATATTCTTTGATCCTTCCTTTGCTGAGCACTTCCCACTCACGACTCCCAGATGCACCAACCCTGCCAACCACACCCATCATCTCAACTCTGGACGGAGTAATTTTCTTTTCCAGTGGGAAACACACACACACACACACACACACACACACACACACACACACACACACACACACATGAACGTTTTAAAATCGCCAGGTCCTTGTGTACTATTGGCCTATGGCAAACACCCTCAAATGTTTGCTTTCTAAGTGAGGAAATGTGGGAGTGACTCCACACAGAAAGTGTTGGAATCTAGTATGACTCAGTCAGGGGTAAGGGGTGTTGAAGAAGCAGCAGGCCAAATTCGTCCATAAGGTCCAAACATTGGAAGGACACACAAAAGAGGAAGCTGTCTTGCAGGAAATTGCAGGGCCAGAAAGGTGCGCAAACAGGAAGTTTGAGGCCCAACAAAGAAAAGGAGAGTCATTCTCAGCCAAGACAGCTGAGGTCCATTTCAGAGATAGAGCCGTGTTCCTAAGGAGAGGCCCTGCAACTCGCCGCCTGCCCCCACCCCCCTCCCAACCCAGCACTCTTTACTTTTTGTTGTTTTAAGGAACTGATTTAGGTTTTTGTTTCTTGTAACCTCAAGAGTTTCAATTTACATATTATACATGTATTAAAAATTTTAGAATACGACCAGGAAATATAATTATAGAATCGCTAAACATGTGAAGATACATTTCCCTACCGAATACATTTTAACCAGCTGCCACACGTTTGCAATTAAAAAAAAAAAAAAAAAAAAAAAAAAAAAAGAAAGGAAAGAAGGAACATGTCTGGGCTGGGAATATAGCTCAGTGGTAGAGTTTTCCCTTAGAGTGTAGAACCTCAAGTTCAGTTCCAGCAAACAGAACATAGCACACCCACACAGACATGCACACCCACCCCCACCCACAGACACACACACTTATGCACCTATACACACATGCACATGCATATACACGCGCAAACTGAATAGACTGAAAAAGCACTCAGCACTTGCTACTCTTGATACCCGAAAACGAGAGTGATCTGGACTATTATAATAAGTAAAAAGATGAAATAAATCAATCCTTTGCGACTTTGTTCATTTATGCACTTTGGTCGGAATGGCCTACAGGAAGGTTGTGAAGCGTCTGCCTCTCAGGGAGCCCAGGCAGTCTGAGATCTCATGATAAGGAAGCTGACCTTCCATAGCCATTAAGCTGTTCTGCTAACTTATTTAGGCTGACCTCAGAACAGTTGGGAAAACTTTAGTGTGAGCTATGAAAATAAAACATCCTACTACAATAACAAGTCAGGAGTACAGGAATATGAATAAAACCAGGACATTTTTTTGATATGCTCGACTGGCTTATCCGATAATTCAAGTTTGGAGTCAATGAACGTAAATTCATAATTATGCCAGACTTCCTCATTAGTCAAAACTAAAAAGGTCTTTGGACAGAGTACAAAGATTTCTAATTTTTTTTTTTTTGAGTGTTTATAAGGAAAAGGAAATCTCTCCTGGTTCTTGAAAAACAGACTACATGTGATGCTTAATTGCATGTACGTCACATTTTATATTTTAGTTCATCTGTTTCCTTCTCAGCCACGGTTTGCTGTCTGTTTTGTTAATGGTTTTTATTATTGCTGCACCATTTATGTTAAACGTTCCCCATTCTTGTTAAGAAAGAATCAGAGGTCTGAGTAATAACTAGAGGGCATTGCCTTCTCCTGCGCCTGTGGTAAGGACCTCCTTCTGACATAAACGCCTTTGCATCAGAATTAACTTCTTCACCGTCCAAATCAGACAGGGACTCCACCATATGCTGGCGCTGTACATATGGCTGTTTCCAGGGCCACCGAGACCTTTGCCATTCCTTTTGAGCAGAATTTAAATAACATTCCCATGTAAAAACACAGGGTATTAAAAAGTACTGTGACCGATTTTTATTAGATGCAGGGTATTAATACAAGCATTTATCAATAATGCATGCTTTTCTGCTTTGTGACAAATATTTCAAGGAAGTGGTTGATAATATATTCTTACTAGCAGAGGCTGAGCCAAAAGCCTAGCAAAGACTCTAGAGTCGGGATTTAAAATATGCTTCCTGCTCCAAATCAATTGTAAACTTAACACTTTGACATTCACTTTGGAAACCTTAGCACGATGTTGGAGGGGGACGTGAGATCTGAAAAAGAAAGCTGGCAGTGGTGTATGACAGATGGGGGACAAGGTGCCATTAACTCATTGCGATCCTGAATCGCCAAGGTCTCTGGTGTTCTCCACTGTCTTTGGAGATTGAAGGCCTTGGGGACACTCCAGCTTCTCCATCACCCTTTGCTTTAGCTCTGAGATTTTCTTTTCCTTGAAACATGTTGCAGTTTTTAGCAAGGGGCGGGCAATATTGGTTCGTTTGTTTATTTGTTTTTCCTTCGCAAACCATTGTGGGCCCCTAACAAGGGATCATGGCATCTACAATGAGGGGCCTCTGCACAGCTTTAGTTTGTGGCTTAAGGCACAGCCTACCCATGCGGGTTTTTTTGAAGTGCTTAAGCCGAAGAGGGGAAGAAAGCTGATAATGGCCTAGTGATGTTTTAGGTGTGCAATTCATTAACAGGAAAGTTCAAAATTCATTTAAATACTGTATAATGTGTGTGACTTGTTCACTAGAAAACATTAAATTGCTATGCTTTGTTTTTCTTTTTATTAGTTACATGCAACTATACAATAGTACTTGAGACTTGGAAACATATTTAACCTCATTTTGTGAGTAGTCTTATCCCCACACGTACAAGCAAATATGCTGCTCTTAATCACTAAAAGTTTTAAGAAGGGTTTAATAGCTTTCCTATCATTCTTAGAGTGAGCAGTTAGGGCAGAAGGCAAGACCTTGGTAGTGATATTTTTAGCTCTCAGTTGACCACTCCTCGTGTTATCTTAACATTCCCATGAATTCTATTCACAATTTTCATTTCCTACCATAACCAAATCAAATACTTTAAAACTTAGGCATCACTGAGCAAGTTCAGATAATGAAATGCCAACTGGCTTTTGGCACCATTCCTCACATATTTGTCACCAAGAGTCAAGTGTAATAGGGAAGAAATTGGCTGGAGGAAAGCACTTTGGTTTCACAGGAATGGAGTAGACACCACGCAGTCAGTACTGGGGAACTTTGGGCCCCGATTTGATCACCAGCAGTATGGTCCTCTAATCGGTTTCAGCAGACATGTTCTGTTGGGCTAACACCCGGAAGTCTTCTACTACAATGAAGCTAAAACCATTCTGCTTACATCTTCAGGGTTGAATCATAGGTTGTTTCAATGTCCTAAAACTATTACAAATGGCCTGCCGTTGACTTATTCTTAGTTAGTATCACCTTGTTGAGTTCTGTCAGGAAGGCTGCCCAACCTTTTGACCCGCTGGCACAAGCTTAGGTTGTTTTTTGGAAGGCATTTTTTTTGTTTGTTTTTTGTTTTTTTTGTTTTTTTGGTAGAAGTTTTCAAAGTTTTAATTCCATTCTTTTTGCATGTCTTTCTGTTGCCATTGACTTTTAGCAAAAAGTGATTCCATTTCAAGACAATGACTTGTGTTTATCTTCCTCAACAGAATATGTGCATATGCATATATAACTCCAACATTCGGAGTTCATCTAGTGTTGCTTGAAGGCATATATGTTTAGAGATGACCACTTGGGACTAGATCTCCTATCAAAGGGCTTTTTCCTGGAGACATTGATTTTCTGTAGCTCTTCATCGATGGATGGGGCCTTTTGAGATTTCCTCCATCCACATTGGCATACAAACTGGTATTTTCATTTTGCTGTGTGACCATATTGTTGAAACCATATTTTATAGCTGAATATTCCCTGTCATGTATCGAACACATTACCTCACAGTGGGCATGCTGGTCCTCTGGCTCTCACAATCTTGATGCCTCTTTTTCGATGTTTCATGAGCCTTGGGTATGGGGTTATATTGTAGATGCATTATTGGGGGGAGGGCAGAGCCCGCGGACAGTTGTTCTATGCATTTTAACCACTTGTAGGCTTCTGTGATTGTCTCTCTATGCTGCAAAAAGAAATGTCATTGATGACAGGTGATAGGTGAGAGCCACACTTAGCTGTGGCTATAGGGACAAGCATTTCAAATGCAATTAGAAGTGATACTGGTTTAGAAAAGGCTTATAGGGTCTTGTCTAGGCTCCATGCCATGGATAGTTGGCTAGGTTTACAGTAACAGGCATGAGTTCTTTCTTTATCAAGTGGCCGTATTTCCAATTAGATGACTGTTACCCTCAAGATATGGGCATCATTATGGCACCCTTGGGATATCTTACCATGCTGTTTATTGCTGTCATTGGGACTATTGATTGTTTTCCTGTCTTGGCAGCTTCCATGGCACTTTATGCTGTGAGAGAGATTCCTCAAGGAAGAGGCTTCCAGGCCATTTGCAGCCTTATCTCTCCAAGCCCTGTGTCTGAAGTGTATGGGATCTTCAGGAGGAGGGTCTTATTTCTAAGTTTCAGACATCATAACAGTTTTGCACGGTGATTACCCTTGCACTTTCTCTGGGAGTTAGTGACCTGGCTGGTGGCAGCATTGTCGAAGCCTGGAACAAATAGCATTGTGTGCTTTTCTTCCACTGAGACCTTGGTTTTGATGCTGAGGAGGGTTTGTAGATTTCAGTGAAAAACGTCTAAGGATGGAGGAAGGACAGTATAACAATAACACATGTGCCACTGCAGAGCTGATTGTTCACCATGGTCCTAAATGGTAAATTCTACCTGATTGAGGAAATCAGTCTGCAGGTGGCCCTTAGAAAAAAAGAGAAGAAAGAAAGAATTCTGAAAATGTGAAAATGATGCTTCTGAGTCTAACTATCCTCCATGTGTCCTTTTAAAGGCCAAGGCTTTTCCTTGCTTTCCCACTGTAACAGCCTTCCCTGGATGGAGCTGAGAACAGCCTACAGTCTTTCAGCAATGCTGCTGCTGTGTGTCTTAGGGTTTCTGTTGCTGTGAAGAAACATCATGACCATGGTAACTCTTATAAAAGGAAAGTATTTCACTGGGGCTGGCTCACAGTTCAGAGGTTTAGTCTGTTATCAGGCAGGAAGCATGGCAGCAGGTAGACAGACTTGGTGCTGGAGAAGGGGCTGAGAGTTCTACATCTTGTTCTACAAGCAGCAGGGAGAGAATTGACTTGCGCTTTTAAGACCTCAAAGCCTGCCCCTACAGTGACACACTTCCTCCAGTAAGGCTACACTTACTCCAGCAAGGCCGCACCTACTCCAACAAGGCCACACCCACTCCAACAAGGCCACACCCACTCCAACAAGGCCACACCCACTCCAACAAGACCACAGCCACTCCAACAAAGTCACACCCAGTCCAAGGCCACACCCACCCCAACAAGGCCACAGCCACTCCAACAAAGCCACACATACTCCAAGAAGGCCACAGCCACTCCAACAAAGCCACACCCAGTCCAAGGCCACACCCGCTCCAACAAGGCCGCACCTCCTAATAGTGCCACTTCCTATGGGTCAAGAATTCAAACACATGAGTCTATGGGGACCTTTCCTATTCAAACCACCATACTGTGAAAAGTCACATATCACCACAGATGCAAAACTTGATAAGGGATCCATAGGGAACTGTATCCAAGGGTTAGTCCCTTCTGTTCCCAAGTCATTCTCTGACAATTAGTTCAGTTTTTTGACTTGAAGAGATCAGTACATTTCAGAAAATGTCAGTATTCAATGTTTGATAATTCATCTACTGATAAAGTTGGTTCAGAGGGATCTGGGCTTATCATCTATATAACTTGCATCTAAATAATGAGAAATATGCCACAAAAGCATTTGCCCAGTGCTGCCTGGATACATACCTATCTACCCAAAGGTATTAATCACCATGGAAAATAAAAAGGAAAGACTACTGTTTTGCAGAATTCCTGACCAACCATTGAAAAACACAATATGAAATACTTATTAAACACCTTACTGACACATATTAACACTCTTACTAATATTAATGTTGGCTCTATAAACTCATACCACAAAGAAATAGGACATCTGTGGAACATTTAAGCTCAGTAATTGGGTCACAAAAATACTAAACAGAGACCCAAACTCACTTGGAAATGTTTACTTTTATTTAAAAACAGAATTCTCAAGTGCCTCTCTGCTTTCCAAATTCATTCAGGACAAGAATGAGAATACTAAAACTGTGGCAGAACTTCTAACAGAATGCGGTCTAAAGGGGAAAAAAAAAAAAAAAAAAAAAAAAAAAAAAACCAAAAACACTGAAAACAGCATTTCAGATTTTCGGTGATTTCCAAGGACAAAGAAAAGACATCCCTGTCACTGATCTTCATCCCCCGCATGCACAGGTACCTGGACATCCACCATTGTTTCTTGTCTTAGCTTTATTGCTGCGAAGAGACACCATGACTGTGGCAACCCTTATAAAGAAAAACACTTAACTGGGGCTGGCTCACAGTTCAGAGGTTTAGTCCACTATGGTCATGGGGAGAAGCATGGTACCAGACGTGGTACTGGGCCTGCTTTCACATCCACAAGCAGCAGGAAGAGACAGTGAGCCACTAGGCCTGTCTTAATATTCTGAAATCTCGAAGCCTGCCCTCCAGTGACACACTTCCTCTAACAAGGCCACACCTACTCCAACAAGGCCACACCTCCTAAGAGTGCCATTCCTTATGGACCCATGTGGGCCTTTTCATTCAAACCACCACAGTTCTTGTCACCTTCACCTGGTGCCCTCTCTTGGCGCTGATGTCACTCTGCTTCCCACAGCAAGGTGCTGGGACAAATACTTCATTTTTTAAATTTTATTTTAAATCACAGTGGCTCCCAATTATTCCCAAAGGACTAAAGGATTTTTTCTTCTATACTTTCTTATTAGTTTGTCCTCAGAGCACTTATTATTTGTACTTTGAGTGACTGGCTGGGTTAAAAAAAAAAAAAATGGAAGTAACATTTAACTACCTTTTCTCCCTAAAGAAATGACATTATATTGCTGTTAATATAGTCTTTGTTTTGCTTCTTTTTGTTACATGGCTGTTGTAAAATTTTTAATCAGTTTTTTCCTTTGGTATTAAGTAGTCAACTAAAGGGAGTGAAAACAAACACAAAAAGCGTGACTTAAAAAATATGAGCTTAGTTGCTTTAGCTTAATTTTTCAACTCATGATCTCTTCTATGTCATAGAAAAGATGCTATCAATTTTGTTAATTTTTGACAAAATTCATTAGTGCTTTTATTTGGCACTAACACAATCGCCCTTTCTTCTCTTTTACCCTCACCCTATTTTTAATATCAAATGTGGCAAATGGAAGCATTTATTAGCAACTGATATTCTCATATCGTCTGACATATCTGATTCCGTTAAATATGACAGATAAGGAGCTTAAAAAGGAAAGATATTATTCAACACAATTAAGGCATTCTACTTTGCTCTGTCTAAATTTGTTTTGAGGCAGAATGAGTTAGAGCTATGTTATATTATTTGTGTATTTCCAGATTTGGGGTTGGGGTTTGTTCTGGCACGTCAGCATCCTGATTATCACATCTGGTTGTGCCTTCTGTAATAACTACTGCTTGTCTTGGGCCTTCTTCTGTCGCCTGTATTAGTTTAGAACCTACACTCCCCCATTGCCTACTAGGAGGGAAATGTAGCAAAACCATGGCAGAATCTGGTGCCTGTCGATGAGAAAGGTTGAAGCCCAGGACAACACAGGTTGAAGGGCTGTGGGCTCAGCAGAGGAGATGCCTTCATGGCCGACTTGCTAACCTGGGACCTTAAATTCTGAGTGGCTGTGCTTGCTCCCTGCAGTGGTGTCATCTGCCAGTTATGCCTCTAAGATGGAAGTTCCTGTGTGGTGTGAAGGAAACTAGACTCTCCTTTCATGTTGGAGTATAACCTCTATCCCTAATACTTGCACTGCGTGCATACAGACATCTTCTTTGGATACCTAGCACTTTAACTTAGGCGTTTCGGTTTCTATGACAATTAGCAATGAAAATCCTGGAAGAAAATGGCTCACCTTCATAGCCAGGTCTCGTCCATTCAGGGAATGAGTCTGATTTGCCTTCTGTGCACAGTGTTTGTTCTTGCAGACACACACTCACCGATTAGACTTTTATATATGCAAACCGTTCCCTCTCTGTCAGAGGGAAGGAGAAGGGTACCAAAGAATGCCTTTTTATCTCTCGAGTGGTCAGCTGATTTCATCTAGATGGCCTGGAAGGATCTTCCAGGCCGTATGCTATTTGTTAGTGTTCTGCCTTTTTATGTTCTGGTACAATCTGTTTTAAAGAGATGAAGTCAGCTTCCAACACCGACACTGCATAACCTCACCTCTTCTTTTTGGGTCTTGTGCCCGACTATTAAATAGACATATTACACAATGTGAACCATCTTAATGCTGTCATTTCATTGAGCTCCTTGCTTCTCCATGCTGAAAGCTCTGCTTTTCTTTTTGTACCACAGCAATCCTGCTTTCCCCCCTCTGGCATCTTTTGAAACCAGCCGAGCCACAGACCTGTCAGTCCTTTAGGAAGACATTGCCAAGGTCATGTTGTTTCTAGCTCTGCCCCCTGTCAGCCTGGCCCCTGCTTCCTATCCTCTTTGCAGTTCTTGAGGTAAGCCTGCTAAGCTTGCTCTCCCCAGTTCTTGCAGCCCTTAGGGCTGTACAGCGTGTTCTGGTTCATCTCGGTCTCTGTCACTGGATACCCTTTTCCTTCTACCCTGTCTCCAGATCCTGAGACTCAAAAGCTTGACAGTTTATTCTCCTGGCTCAGAAATCTTGGTCCTCTAGTAAGGGACTTTTGAAATAGAGTGCTGGTAATTATTCTTTTCCACTGCCCATGGTTGTTGTTGTTTTTTTCTCTCTTCCCAGCTCTGTTTTGTAAGAGCTTGGCCTCTTTATGGACAGTACTACTCCATCTTTCTTGTCTCATGGTCTCTGTTTGGCCTTGGTAATGGCAAAGATTAATAGGCAGGACTAAGAATGTGTTGTAATTTCTTCTTTCTAGTGGGGATCTAGTCTCTGCTTCTACAGTATGGGGTTTGACAGCTCCTACGCAGGTGGTCAGGCTCTGCAGCAAGTGCCTTTACTGGTTTAGCAGCCTCTCAGATCTTAGGTAGATAGCTCTTCTCTTAAAGTTCTGGTTTTCATTGGTAACAAGATCAACTCTTTGTTTGGGATTTAGAGGTGTCCTCATTCGCTTTATATCATTGTGATAAAACCCTGACCAAAAGCAACTTGAGGGAGGAGAAAGGTT
Source organism: Acomys russatus (assembly GCF_903995435.1). Classification (NCBI taxonomy): domain Eukaryota; kingdom Metazoa; phylum Chordata; class Mammalia; order Rodentia; family Muridae; genus Acomys; species Acomys russatus. The sequence goes on along the minus strand of NC_067166.1, from coordinate 4,909,521 downwards.
TACGTGGCTTACATGTCCTGATCACAGTCCATTGTCTGTTGAAGTCAGGACAGGAACTGAAGGCAGGGGCCTGGGGACAGGAACTGAAGCAGACGCCATGTGTTACAGGCTCACTCGCCACAGCTTGCTATAGTTGGGAAAGCTCCATTACAGGTAAGCTTGTTTTAGTTGGATAGGCTATTGAGGCTATAACACAACAATTTCCAGCAATGTTGCAAAATTGAGTCTGTGTGAGTATATGTGAACATGTGCATGAATGTGTGTGTGTGTGTGTGTGTGTGTGTGTGTGCACATGCATGCGCGCACGCGTGTGTACGCTGGGAATTAAATATAGTGAGCCTAGGGCTTTGTGCATGTGAAGCAAGAGACCCGATTTTGGACTCTGTGCTTTTTACACTGACCAATAGTGACAAATGACTTGTTTTTCTGCAGTAGCTGCAAAGTTTATAGTAATAACAGAAGTGGACCTTCTTAGTGACAAGGCAGTGATACCAAATTTGAACTTCCACTCAACTTAGTATGTTGGCCATTGATGCACTTCCTTAACACATTGAGCTACAACCTAACTTATCTCTGTACCTTTAACTATCTTCAAGATTACAAGAAAATTGGAATACCAATGACTGTAGACAGACACTGATACATGTTGGACAAGACCACTGAACCACACAGCCAAAATGAAGTAGATACTATGGGAGTTATCTAGCAAATTATTCTTTGCCAAAAGCCTAATGGGATTATTTTGGACCTGAGTTGATTTTTTCCCCCCTTTTGGCTTATGCAGCAAGTCTGAATTGGCTAAGAAATATGCAAGTTAACAGAAGACTCTGGGCTTTGAGACAATGACTAGCATTAGGAGAATAAAATGGAGCCACATCCATGGAAATAATGAAATCCCTTGTTTTCATCTGGGCTTTAAAAGGAATGGGAAAGAGTAATATAAATGTAACTTACTTTTGGCACCAAGAGGTTAAAGGGAGATAAAAGCCCAGCGTTCCAAACTGAAGTTACACAGTCTAACGCTTTGGGTTATAGAGAAAAACTAACAGCAAATATTCACCTTCAGCTGATGTCGGTTGAAATGGCTGACAGCATAGAAGCAAGGTCCCAGATTGCTGCTCTGTTTTGGGCAAAGGAAGTTTCAGGCAGAGCCTGAAGCCGATCTGTGCCCTCTACGTTTCTTCAGTTAAGAGCTGCACAACCCACACTCATGGTGAACAGAGCTATTATTTAATGGAATCTTTCCACTGTGAAAAAAGTTATTTTAATTGGCTTAAAATAATACTAAATGCTAAGAGCCAAGTACGTGACCTCTGGCCCCACTGGTGTTTTAGATATCATGGCCTTCATAGTTTCTGGTGAGAGTCTCAGGCCTGCCTCTGAAGAATGTCCAAATGGCAATCAATTCATAGTGTTTAGATCAGAGTTTTGCCAATGTATATTATAGCTCATATAAGCCCTGACTATGTAACTTCCTTCCTTGGGTTTTACAGAGTTCTTGTTTGTTGATGTTCAGGGTGTGTCTAGAAAGTGTATTTTTGATTTATGCTACTCACCTAGGCAGAGTGCCCTAGACATTAGAGGATCTGCTTTATACTTCATGGTTTATTTTTTTGTGGTTGTATGTTTCCTATGTTTTGTTCATATGCCTTAAAACTTCTTAGGAAAAGCTTGACAGCTCATTTTTATAAATCAATAAATAAGTAAGTAATACATCACAGATCAAAGAGCATGGAACAGCACCACAGAGAGAATTATATTGTCCTAGGCACTTACGTACTTATAATGATGATATCCTTGGACTTGAGGCCTAACACATTTTTCACTAGAACTATTAGATTCCATATAAGATCAACAATTACAAACACTCTAGTCAGGATGATTAAAATTTAACAGGCTTCTTTTACAGGCTTCATAGTTTAGTATTCTCATGTCCTCTTCTTTGGCCTGGCTTCTTCCTGTATTTCAGAATTCTCTTGTTTGACTTCCAAAAGCTACTCTGTTAATGCCTCTTAAACCCAGAGGCGGAATTGAAGAAGAATAAAATTTGGAATTCCTGAGTGTTTAATGAGCCTCTGAGGAGCCAGGTCTAGTTTAGGAATTCTATCCAGCAGCAAGCCTGCCTGTAAGTCTACACGTAGCAGGTCAGACTTCAGAACACCAAGGGACCTCTAAGGAACTATAATCCAGGATGTACGCTGTGTATCTGTACTGCCATCTCTCCCATCACCCATCACGTTCCTGGCACAGAGGATTTGGTCACCGTTTGCCAAGTTCAAGATTTGAATGGGTAGTATCTATCTTCCGATATCGTCTCATCACCTACATGTCAAAGCAAAAAACAAAAGACAGTTTTATGAATAAAAGAGCAGAACAGCAGAGAAAAGGAGGGGGTAAGATGCAAAGAAGAAAAAGATTATATTCTGACAATGCCTTCTCCTGTTAACACGCTTGACTTTATTTTACATTTCTCTTGCTGTCGTTTTCTTTCTGCTCTACAATGGAAGCTATGGGCAGAACTGAGGGAAATTATAGTCATTGAAATTTGTTCTAAAATCATCAGCACAGCCTTCCCTTTAATCATTTTATTGCCTAATAATACGACCAGCCGCAGTAAAGTAGCTCCTATGTTTTGAAGCCTTGTTCTTTGCCAGGTATGAGCTAAGGATGCTAAAGGCGCAAGGCCACAGATTCCCATGTTAGCGTCGTAAAGCAGACAGATGCCTTGACCTCCTTCACTCTACAGATGCGATCCCGAGGCTTAACAAAGGCAAATTATTTTGCTGAGGACCACACAACATTTATGCGTCCGATTTGAACTCGCAGTCCTGTCTCACTCCTCCTATAGGTGGTCTGCTCCTCTGACCATCCTCATTGGTGGTAAGTCTCCATTACAACACTGTCCTCAAGCTCTGAAGCCTTAGAAGCTTGGCATCCTCGCTAAATGTGTGCTCTATACCGCAAAACTGTGTGAGCCTTAGAAACATATGCTGGTATCTTATTATCAATATTAATGATATTTGGAGGTGAGGCTTGGGAGGTGATTACGTTATGAGGTACAGGCCTCACACATGGAGTTAGGGAGCTCTTTAACCCTTCTACCATATGGGGACACAGAGAAAGACTATGAACAAGAAGCAGGCCCTCATCACACACCGAATGCAATGGCACAAGGATCTTGGCCTTTCCGACCCTCAGAATTGTGAGAAATAAGTTTCTGATGTTTATAAGCCACTCTGTCTGCACTGTTCAGCTCGGGCAGCCCAAATGGATAAAGTTAATGGACTTTCTAACCTCACACCCTTCAAGACTTGTTTATGTTCTTGAGAGTCTTGCTCTGAAGAGTAAATCCTTACTATTAGGTTAAGAGCTGATAATGAGTTAAGTTGTGATTCTTCCAGGGATATTTGTTTGTGTATTTAACAGAAGCTCTCTGAAGACTGTGGCTTGCCCAAGGGAGGGATTGCACTATTGAAAAGTTCAAACTATTGGCAGATATTTGAAAAAGGGGGCTCTAATTTGGTCCAGGCTGACTACTCAGAGCCATTCGGATCCCACTGAAAAAGCACATGCCTGTTTGGCTCATCATCTGGGAAGATGTGAAAGAGGGAAAAAGTGCTGCGTGTTCTTTCACTATTTATTGGTCATCCTGGTCGCGCTCACTCCTATGTACATACTCATTGCTCCTTTTGGCTATGAGAGCACCTAGGAAAGCTTTGGCCTGTATCCCTTGTGGGGGTTCTTGGGAAACAGGGCAGTGTCGGGGGCGGGGGAAGGCTGCCTGATTTTTTTTAAATTGACATTTGAAAGCAAGCAAGCATGCTTCTCTGTGGATGTGTATGTTCTGAATCAATGCCGGGATTCTTCCTTTGGTGTTAATTGTTTGTTGTTGTGGTGTGTGTGTGTGTGTGTGTGTGTGTGTATGGAGAAAAAAGACTGTGTGATGGAGAGGAGAAGGAGTAATGGAAAGTGGAAAGAAAGAGATAGATAGATAGAGAGAGAGAAATTAAAAAGCACTAGATTTATTTAATTGGGAATTGAGCTTTTATATCTGTGCTTTTAAGTGATACATTGAAAATTAAAACAAAATCAATCTCGAAGTAACTGATTTCAACTCTAGCTACATATATAGCCAGATGACCATGATGCAAAGCTCATAAGGAAGCAATAGCACTGGGAAGCCTAGTGCTGCTGAGCCTGAAGGCCTTGATGTTGCATTCACCCCACCGTGTGGGGTACGTGGCATGGTAATCCACCTCTGAGGCTATCCTGCAACACTTCGACAACGACTCAAATATCGTCCTTTTAACTTCAAGGACTCTGCCAGCTTTTTTAGGTTGTCTAGTTGCTGTTGCCCTAAAAAGACTCCTGAGCAAGTGTTTTATGAAGGATGCACCTCAGAGAAGGCACTGAGCAAACGGGAGATGAGTCAAAGGATTGGAAGCCAAGCAAACTGTGTTTCAGGAAAGTCCTGGCGAACGTAGCTTCAGACTTACTCACACAGCGGTCTGGAGCAGACTCCTCATGCCTTAGGGCAAGGGAGGCTCAATTCCAACATATACTCTTGCTAAAGACAACTTTGTCTTTGCCTCATGTCCCCTAATGTTGGCTTTCTCAGGGGAGTGTACCGAGGGGCTCTAGTAGCCCGAGGGCGCTTCTGAGAAGACTAGCTGCTGGCTACTGGAAATGCAAGTGTATGCCAAGAAGAGTGACTTCCAAGACTGTTAAGGAGATATTTGAGGAGGTCCAGGTGGGGCCCCAGCCTGTTCCATCCCACCACACACTGTGAGAAGACTCTCCTGCGTTGCTAAGCTGCCAAGCCACTATCAACATGAAGCATACGCGGACAGGCAGATGGTAAAACAACCTCTTGAGGATAAATATCATTGTCAGGTGAAACCAATTCTTACCTCCTGGCCTGGCTGCTTCGACACTTCCAGGACACATGTGGACAGTATCTGCTCTGATTTTCTTGATGAACCACAGTGTAACATTTTTTTCTCTCTCATATCATTTGAAGGCAGAGACAGTATTAGGGTGACAGTGGTCTTCTCTTTTGGGTAGTGTTCAGAATCATATAAAGAAAAGTCATCTACAAGGCAATTTTATGAATGATAAAAACAAACGAAAGGGTAGTGGGGGAGAGGGACCCTTGCATACCCAAATATTCTGAGCAGCAAATGTATTTATGCTCAGTTTTTTGGCAACCACCGTATTCCCTCCTCGGACACATTATTATTATTATTTTAATGAGCCACTTTATTTTCTTTGAAAACACCTACATACTTAAATGTTTTCCTTATGAATCAATTTTTTTTTTAATTTGACAGAAGTTAAGATACTTGGTGCCCATAAAAAATGCCATGTGTTTTTCAAGTGTTAGAAAAAACAGGTCTCTGGCACTAAACAAAGCTGAGGCAGGAACACAGGGAGCAGCTGCGGAGTGACAGAAAAAAAAATGTAAGATAATGAGGCATGTGAGAGAATGTATAATTTAATGTGGGGCCTCAAAGCAAGTGGGAGGAAGAGGGCCAGAAACGAGAAAACAGTTAAAAATAGCGACCAAATTGACTTTAAATCCAATAACTCGAGAAAATGAATCAATTAGTGCCTCAGTGTTGCAGGAGGCACGATGCTGTGAAAGAATCTGGAAAAAGGCAGACAGATTTCTAGTCTATGAATTTAAATTCATAGGACCAACAATTTCCCTGCCTTGAGAAATTTATATGCTGGTGTTCTTCCTCACGCGAGCTGACAAAATGACTTCCTCTCTTTTCCACTCTCTGAGACGTGGCCCAATCTGCTAGAGAAGCCTCGGTTTGCAGTTTTCTGAAAACATTGCCCAAGATGTATGGCAAAAATGTGTTCACGTTTTAGGGAATTCTCGTAATTCTGCTAAACTGTGGCTTTCTATGCATATGGATATTAGAGGGGCTTCTCAAGTGGTGACCTGAGTTGGCTGCTTGGAAGGGGCTGACTGGAGCCTGGGGGTCGATGGCAGGTAAAGAGTGGCCCTCCCCAATGCCGCCTTCTTCTTCTTCTTCTTCTTCTTCTTCTTCTTCTTCTTCTTCTTCTTCTTCTTCTTCTTCTTCTTCTTCTTCTTCTTCTTCTTCTTCTTCTTCTTCTTCTTCTTCTTCTTCTTCTTCTTCTTCTTCTTCTGTGTCTTCCTGGCTTTTAACTGTTTTGCCCCTGTTTCTGGGTATTAGGCTCTGTAACAATAACACTGGGTGCTTTCTGGGTGAGCGCTTACTCTGTGGGAAGTTACGGAAAGCCTTTAAGAGCCCGAAAGCATTTGAAGAGCAGCTTGGTTAGCGATCTGCTTGCAGTGGCTTACCTGCAACTTGCCTCTGTGGAAGTAGAAGTCTGGAGGACATTAGTGACCTTCACATTTGTAGGAAAATACAGATGCCCTCTGAACTCGGGATAGAGCTATGTCTCAGTAAGCTGAAACTTCCCCGAGTCAAACTACACTGAGTCCGATAGCCAACTGTACGTTCTGGTTCAGCTCATGGTGGTGAGCTGGTGGTGAGCTGGCTGTTCTCTGACTGGGAGGTGCTGCTCACTGCTGTACCTCAGCACTGCTGGCTAGTAGCAGAGCCATGTGTCACCGGCTCAAAAAAATGTCAAAATTTAGAGTTTCTGCTATGTTTTCCCCCATATGCATGTGCATATAAAGTATATGTGCACATGTGTATGCATGTTGAGTGTGTGTGGGAACATGTTGTGTGTATGAGGGCGTGTGTGCAAGTAGAAGCCGGAGGTTGAACTCCAGTACCCTCTTTGACTGCTCTCTATCTTTTATTTTGAGGCAGGGTCTTTTACTGAACAGGAAGCCCAGCTGGTCAGCCAGCTAGTCGCCTTGTTTCAAGAGTTCTCTGTTTCAGCCTGCAGCCCTGCCAATGTAGGCAGCTGGTCTTTCTGTGTTAACAGTGCTTTATCAGAGGCCTCCAGCCCTGCTGCATTGTATTTTCTGCTGAACGCATATCACTTTCACACTGGAAAACTGCAAGTCCCACCACTCTAAGTGGGAGATGTCTCTATGCACACTGCAGTAAGTACCTGCTCATAACTGGTTGAGCACATGAAAGGATTAAACTAAAATACTATGAAAATGAGGTTTGTGGAGTCTGTCTCCAAAAGAACACTTCCCTCCCCTCGCAAAAAAAAAAAAAAAAAAAAAAAAAAAAAAAAGACATTTCCATTTAGAATTTTGGAACAATAAGACATCTTTTATTTTTAACTAAACGTCCAGCCTCACCAACATCTCTCATACACACTCCAAGTTCACATCGTCAAACTGCCTTAAAATAACCGTGTCCTTCAACTGGTTTCAACATTGCAGTTTTTCTCCAATTTTCCCTCCAAACCAATGATATAAAAGTACCAAAGAAACATGCTGGGTGTTATTTTTTTTTAAAGAGCTTAGAAACAATATCCATGACATTCATTTCGAGAATATATTTGTGAGGGAGTATGTTATCAGAATGTTATGCCCTCCTGTGATCCTTCACCCCAATTCTTTTATTTAGATAGGAACCCACCATCTCAGAATCATCTCACATGTCTATTAAAATTCAGATTCCCCCCCTTCTCCCAAAAATAAAAACCAAAATGTGCTTAGGCACTGAAATCAAACCCACCCTTGCAAGGTGATTCTTGTGAGCATGAAAAGTTGAAAACTGCAACCCCAGGGGCAGAGCGGACCCCGGCAAAGCCTGGCAGTAGGCTTCCCCAGGGGCAGAGCGGACCCGGCAAAGCCTGGCAGTAGGCTTCCCTAGGGGCAGAGCGGACCCGGCAAAGCCTGGCAGTAGGCTTCCCCAGGGGCAGAGCGGACCCGGCAAAGCCTGGTAGTAGGCTTCTCCAGGGGCAGAGCGGACCCCGGCAAAGCCTGGCAGTAGGCTTCCCCAGGGGCAGAGTGGACCCCGGCAAAGCCTGGCAGTAGGCTTCCCTAGGGGCAGAGCGGACCCGGCAAAGCCTGGCAGTAGGCTTCCCCAGGGGCAGAGCGGACCCCGGCAAAGCCTGGCAGTAGGCTTCCCCAGGGGCAGAGTGGACCCCGGCAAAGCCTGGCAGTAGGCTTCCCCAGGGGCAGAGCGGACCCCGGCAAAGCCTGGCAGTAGGCTTCCCCAGGGGCAGAGCGGACCCCGGCAAAGCCTGGCAGTAGGCTTCCTCTGCTGTGATTTAGCTACTATTCCACATGTGACACCCCCTTTTTTTGCATCTTTGTTTTTCTTCATCCTTTCGTATGTACCTTTGTAATGAATTCACTCTGATGTACCAAGGATTTTGTCACCTTTCCTAGCCTGTACACCCGATGGCTGAGGACAGAAAACCTAAACGATTAGCCTTCTGGTCGACTTGCGGCCACTGTTACTTGGGACAGAGGCAGCTCCTCAGCTACCGTCACATGGCCAACGGAACGCAACACCCACATTTACCTCCTCACCAGTTGGCTCTTCTGAAGCACTAAGTGTTAAGTCCTTGCAAACCAGAGTCTGGCTAGGGGTCGGGGCAAAACCAGCATAAATCTTCTGTCTCTTGTGGTTTCTTTAAAAGTTTTTAATTAGGGAAAATTCTTCCCTTGCCCCAGATGAAACCTTGCATAGTTCTATGACCTTTTCAGTCTTAAAAAAAAAAAAAAAAGCAGTCTCCCTGGAATCATTTACAGAGTCTGATTTCATATCATAATCAAAACTTAGAACTTGAATTAAAGTAAAACCACCCCACCCAATAGAGAAGAGTAAAATACAATCTCCATTTCCCCGAGCGAGGCCTTGCTTCCGGGTGTCATGGCTCCCTTTCCCATTGTTTTTCCTTTAGCCTCAGTTATTTGTTATCCCTTATCCCACAAGGAGGAAGCTAAGGGGATGCCGGGAGACCTGAGGATTGGCAGGTGTCCCCCACTCCCATTTGTTCATGCAGTCTTTGGTTGGTCAGACATGCTCAAACCTGGAGGTTCCGGTCTGTGATGCACATCTCCTCAGCTCATGGTTTTCTCCTCCCCACCGCCCCTCGCCTTCCCTCCCTTTCCTCTTCTCTTTGTTTCCTTTTCCAATCTCTTTCTTTGTTGGAGCACACTGGCTCACCACAGGATAACCCTCTATGTCAGTCAGAATCCCTAGAGGGCCATAGCAGAATTCTGTATCATGTGCGTGATGGTTACTATGTGTGCGCGTGTTAATAAAAATGGTTTACTGGGTTGTCTTACATGATCTGGGCTAGGTAAAAGGAGCCTGTGAGCCTGGTAGATGCTCCAGCGCCGTGAAGCTGGATGCGAGCTCTAACCTGATGCTGAGGGTCTGGAACGTTTCCCCGGGGGAAGCTGCTGGTCCCTGGCCCACACTGGAAGGCTGGAGTCTGAGGGTAGTGAGGGATATTGATGGCCAGGGCCAGCTGCAACAGCAGCGGGGACACACACACTCCCCAGCAAGAAGGCAAGCCTGGCAGGCAAGCAACACTCCTTTTTCCTTGGGCATCTTTCTATCTGGGCTACCCAGTGGAAGGTGCCCCCCAATGTGAGGGAGATTCTCCCCCCTCACTTCACTCTTTTCTGAAAACGTCCTCAGAGACCCACACAGAGGGGTACGTTGTAGTTTGTTGTGGATCCCACGAAGATGAGAAATCAGATCAACCATCAAGTCATCAGTAGCTTTGTATGTGTGGGAACACTTGTGCCTTTCCACAGAGACAGGCATCAGGCGCAGTCCTGCATCGCTATAGCCCCTCCCCCAACCTCCCTTTAGACTAGTCGCTGGACATTTCAATTGCTGTGCCCCAAATGACCCAGTGGCTTAAAGTGAAAATGATCTCTCATGCCCTGTGGCTCTCTAGGTTTGCTGAGTGCTTCGACGCTGGCTTTTTCTGACTCTACTCATATATTGCTTCCAGCTACAGGCTTGGATGGCTGGAGGATCCAAGACAGCCTAGTTCATACATGTAACGGTAGTGCTGGCTTTGGCTGGGGACACCCCTTCTTCTCCTCAAAGGTGACGATGACCTCGTATGTGGCACAGTGTCCCAAGTGACAACAGTGAGGGAAGCAAGACACCACGACAAGTGATCAATGGGGCTTGCAGTCAGCTTTGCTTTTCTCCACATCCTAATATGTGCATGTGCAGGTCAGAGAATGACACTGGGTTTGGTTCTCCTGTCTGATTTCTGCGTTGTGCTGCAGGCTGGTTACCACAAGAACTCCCACAGACTCTGTCTCCTTTTCCTGTCTCCACCTAGGAGCTCCGGGGTTACAGAGCTTGCATATTTTCGCATGTAGTCGAGGATTCGAACCCAGGTCTCCATGATCACTTGGAAAGCACTTATTTACTGAGTCATTTCCACAGATATGTGGCCAGAGATTTTTTTTTTCAGATTTATGCCAAACACCAGTTTACCATGTTCTTGTAACAGCTGAAGAGGCCCACCGAGCTTTTCTCAGTGGTTCCACGAAAGAAATTCCCTCATGTTGGATTTGAAATCAGGCAAAATGAAGACTAGATGGACACATAAAACTGTTTATTCTGGACAAACCCTCTTTATAAACATTCTGAGGTCCTGCATGCTGACAGCGTGAGTTGGCTATTTAAAGTCAGGTAACCCATGTGTGTATTATTCCATTGTAAATTTTTTTCTGTGTGGCTTCATTTCTCCTTTAAAATGCAGTGTTTATTGTATTGGGTGACTTAGCCAAAATCCTACTTTAATATTTTCCTATATTTATTCAAAAGAGATGTCCAAAGGGAGCCTGACTTCTGAGCAAATATCAGTTCTGGTTGCAGCTGCGGAGTCCTGTGGGCCAGGGTTCTCAGACTTGCCATGTGCTTTTGGCAAAGCCTTTCAAGGTAATTTCGGCAGTCGGCCAAAGCCCACCACTGAGCAGCTAAAGCCCATCCCACTTTGCCAGCGATGTGTCTGTAGTTGCTAACTTCATGTAAGGCAGGCAAGGCCCGTGTGGGGGTCTCCAAGTGAGCATTAGAGAAAGAAACCTCTTTCTTTTTGCCTTTCTTCTTTGTCTCATTTTAGTGGCTACTGAGGAAGGGTACGAATATCCACAGCTCCGGCAGCTACTTCAAGACCAAGAAGCAACAAGACCTTTTAACCAAAAACAGTAAAAAAAAAAAAAAAAAAAAAAAAGTGAGGTGGATAACAGGGCTGGAAGAAGATCCTGGCTGAGCCACTGGACTGAATTGGAAATGCCACTTTCAAGGCTCTTATAAAAATGCGGGGGTAAAACGTTATTAGCATTTTGTTATTGGCTGCCGAATGTTCTAACTGTAGCCTACAACATCCTACCTAAATTAATTTAGAGGCTATTGCTGGAGACAGGGGAAGAGTTAGTGTTTGAACTTGTCATGTAAATTTAAATAAGTACATAAAATAGCTGAGGGAATTAGTACATCGGTTAAGACATGTTGATAACCAGTAGCAAACGGGAGCCCAGAGACCTGTGCATTTAACTTCCAAGACATCTTTCCAACCATCAAACATTAGCCACACACCTGCTGAATGCAAGCCTGTATAGGAAGTGCCACTGGCTACGATCTGTATTCTTGAGGCCTGGCTTCACCTGTTTGTCCTTTTCCTAGAAAGTTGCTTGTTTAAGGTTTTAAAATTGTATATAGCTCAATCTTTTGCAATGCATGAATTCTTTGTATCACATCTGTAAACAGAAAGCTGGGATAAACGCTTTTGGTAGGATATTGCAATCATTTCTTGTCTTGCTATGGAAAAAATACCAGAGAGGAGAAGCAGAGGGAGAACTGGGAAGAGTGGAGGGAGGGGACGCTGCGGATGGGATGTGTTGTATGAGGAAACAATAAATTTCAGACAAATCAATTTAAGGAAAGAAGGACTCATTTTGGGTCACAGTTTGCGGGTGCAAACGATCATGGCTAGGAAGGCACGTCGGCAGGAGCTTGAGCGGTAGGTCATGTTGCAAGCACAGTCAGGAGGCAGAGAAAGAATGCTGACTCAGCTCCCTTTCTCCTTTATATTCAGTCAGGGACCCCACCCCGGTTAACCTATCTGGAAATCCCACGAGACATGCTAAGATGCTTGTCTGAGAAGATGCCATCCAACACTGACCATTACAGTGATCTTGCGGGAATTTGTTGAATTTTATGCACCTTAGATCCTTCAGATTATCAAATAATAAGATCTGCTTTTAGTTCTCATTACGGTTGTTGATGGTCAGAAACTACTGGGGGAATGGCCCTGTGCACTGGGTATCCAGATGCTGAGTTCTGAACCCCGGGATCAGGATACCATCCAGACAAGAGCACTGCCATTTCTATGAAGAATCTCCTGTCTCAATGTTGTGTAAACACTGTTCTCTGTCATCTCTGATTGGTTCACAAAGAAGCGGATCAGCCTATTGCTGGCAATGGAGAACAGGAGGTGTTACGTCTATTCCCAGTCAAGGTAGGGACCAGAAGTAGAGGAAGAAGAAGAAAGGGGAGAGAGGAAAAGGTTGCCATGAGAAGGAGCCATGATGGAGAGATACAGTGGGAGGCCAAGGTGAGGCTAGATGGCAGGCAGAGGGCACATGGCTGGGAAGTAGCCAGAGCAGCATAATTGGGTCAGAACAGATGAGTATCTGCCCCATTATAGTGCTTAAGCTTGTTAATAAACCTAATAGGTCTCTCTGCCAATTGTTGGGGAGACAGGACAGGTATTAGAAAAAGCCCCTACCAATACCAGATTTCCGTGAGAAACAATATAGGCATACAGATCAATGGCTGACATGTGGCAAGTTCTCAGTGGGCATTATCAAGGTTTATGAAAGAGATGAAACACAGTATTTGGGGACAGTTCCAACAAGGACGATTAGTTCTAACCTCAAGGTTGTGTTTTTCAGCTACTGTTTTTGTGTTAGAATCACTCTCAAAAAGGCAATACTCCTCTCCCCTTATTTTAGAAGAACCTTACAAGGTTTTCTTTTTTATCATCTATGCTGGGAAGAGATGCTTATGCAGCTGGACAGAAAATGATTGGTTGGAAGACTAAACTTAGCGCAGATGTCTTGAGGAGAGTAAGTAGAGGATGGGATCGCTCAGAAATGAAGCTTGCCCCATTTATTGAGGGATTTGGTTGGAAAAGCCAAATTTCAGGCAGATTACGTAGAGTTGGTGAAAATTCCAAGAGTTTTCAGTTAGTTAGGGAGGCTACATCCCAAGAAGTAGAGGTGACTTCTACTTGGTTATTCATAGTGGAAGGCTGAGTGCCCATCCTTGCTGTGACCTTGTGCCATTAAGCGAGAGCCATAGACCTAGAACCGCACACACGAGGAACAATTTCTGCTTTCAATTATGGATGGGGTCTGCCTGGAAGGTAACAGGGTACCTCAGGATGAAGGCTGGGACAGCAAGGAACACTAAAAGGGACAAGCTCCCCAAGAAGCTACCTTCAAGAAAGGCCAGTGGCTAAAGACTAGTGAGGAAGTGATAATTCATTACTCTACTGTGGAAGGCCTACGCTAAGAGAATTGGGAGGACAGGTTCATGGTATCACTTTGCAGTAATTCCTACTGTTTGTTCTGAGACTGGTGCATTTGAAAATTCAATTGGCACACCACACCATGGTTACCTAAGAGAAACTCAGTAATGTGTTGACTGGGGTCTGGTCTAGTTGAAAGTAATTGCAAGGTATTCAAGACAGGACCATCTGCTAAGACAGACAGTGGAAGGATGCAGGGAGTCCCAGTCAGATTGCCATGGAAAGATGAGTCTCAGGACAGATCCCAAGGGTCAGGTGGAACATTGCAGCACAGTTGCAGCGACTTTCAGGTCGGAGGAGGAGGAAGGAGGGAATTTTTGAAAATCTTAAGGAACAATGAGGGAAGTTCTGGAGGCAATGGTGATGAAGGATTTTTCCTTGTCTTTTTTCTTGACTGGTCCATTTTATTTATTCCACCCCCTTTCCTTGAATTGTTTACATTAGTCCTTTGAGAATCTCATAGACTTTGTATGAATCATATTTACCCTCAATTCCTCTCCTTAACTCCTTTCAGGTCCACTGCTACCTCCCTGCCTATGCCTTCTTAACTTTGTGTCCTCCTTTTAAAAAATGTAATAGCCCATGGACTCCAATTTGTGCTATCCATGTACTTTTGGGAGTGGGGTCACCCATGGGAGTGTAGTCTGCTTACTGGAAGCCATATCTTTAAGGAAAATTGGCGCTCCCTCCCCCAGAATCCATCAACTGTCCATAGCATCTCAGTTAGGGTAGAGGCTGATGTCCCCCTTATCACTCCACACTGAAGTGCTGACTGGCTTGATCCTGCACAGGTAACCAAAGGCACTGTGAATCCATGAGTCCAGCAGTTCTGCCATAGCCAAAAGACACTGTTCTGCCCACTGGTCCTCCATGGCTTACAGTTCTTATACACTTTCCACTTCCTTCTTCTTTGATGGTCCCTGAGCCTTGGGATGATGCGTTTTATAGATGTCACATTTGTGAATGGGCACACTCTACAGACACTCGCTTGGTGGGGGACTTTTCTGCGGTCAAAGAAATAGGCTCCAAGTGAAAAATATTAAAATCAGAACTCAGTGTTTGTTGGAGGTGGCCAAACCATAAAGCAGAAACCGGGAAGGCCTCCTGTTTTGTTTCATGACTTTATTTCACTTCAGACTTTCCACCCAGTCTGGCACTATGTTAGAATCTTCGTGGGAGCTGGTCCTGCCAGGCTAATATGTTTAAACTTTTGATCTTCAGCTGCTGCTGCTGTCTTGGGAGGTCATGGAACCTTTTGAACACAGGGCTTCCCTGCCAGAGTTAGGGTTAAAAGAATGAAATTTGGGGTTTATAGCCCAACCCTGTTTTTTTTTTTTTTTCTTTTTGATCTAGGTCTTTAATTTCCAGATGCAGGCACCTCCTGTTTATGCTGCTACAGTTGTGAGCTGCTCCGGCCACTATATCTTCCTTGCCAGGATAACTGTGCCCTTTTCAACTACAAGCCAACATAAACCCTTCTTTCCTTAAAACTTGCCTTTCAGATATTGTAGCTAATCCTATCAGCTGGCCTCTGGCTTTGTCTTCACTCTCTTGGCATGGTTCTCAGTTGGCCTGCAGATCTTACGTTCTATCTTCGGCTCTGCAGGAAGCCTCTTTGGTGAGCTACCCCTTCAGGCTGTTCTGCTGGCTAATGATCGCAAAGTCTACGCTTTCGTACCTTCCTCTCCTCTGTCCAGAAGTCAGTAGCCCCCTTCGCCCTGCCTGCTGTAGGGGCTCAACAAGGTAATCAGGTGCAAAGGATGAAGGCATTAGATGCACAGACAGACACTGCATGTCATTTTAGTAACCGGTGTTCTGGGTGCACATCTCCTTGTTCTTCTGAACCACGTTCTGCTACTGTCAACTCAAGTCGTGTGGGTGAAACAAAGCTGTGAACGGCTATAGATGTCGTTCTTTGTCATTTTTCTTGACTGGTCCATTTTATTTATTCCACCCCCTTCCTTTAATTGTTTACATTAGTCTTTTGAGAATCTCATAGACTATATATGAATCATATTTACCCTCAGTTCCTCTCCTTAACTCCTTTCAGACCCACCGCTACCTCCCTGCCCATGCCACCTTAACTTTGTGTCCTCCTTTTAAAAAATGTAATAGCCCATGGACTCCAATTTGTGCTATCCATGTACTTTTGGGAGTGGGGTCTATGCATGCGCAGAATAAGAAGATAACGTCTGCCATCTTGCTTTAAGCTCCTGTCTAAGCTAGCCTGCTTAAGACACCAGCTAAGCCGCTCAGTGTGGGATCAGTGTCCTAAATGTGAGAGAAGAAGGACTGAATTTCACTGAAAGTCAGTTTGGAGGCTTTGGAGCAAGAAGCAAGCCAAACACAGCTTGTCTGGGAAAGTCTTTATCCTGTGGTAACTCATGGCCAGAGGCTGGATTCTACTGGCAGTAAGAGCAGTAGGTGGGGTTAGGGCCAGAGAGAGGTGATGAGGAATTAATATGGAGAAGGTTCCAGAAGGGTGGCAGCAAACAAGCCCGGGGCACCCACATCCTGGCTCTATCTGCCTGGGTCCCTGGATGTGTGGGTGTGTCTGCCTTATGTGGAAGGCCAGAGGCAAGGCAGATGTAGACTTCGCCAAGTGAACACAGGGTGCTTCTAACAGAGGCACTCAACAAGCCTTTTTTTTTTTTTTTTTGGAGTTGATCCAAATGTCAAGAAGAAAAAAAAAATATTTTCACTCCTCTTCATTTTGTGGTGGGGAAGAAGCTACACCTCCTGTGGGAAGAAATGGCTATAAATTAGAAGTGTGTTCTTGCAGTGAAGGGGGCTGAATGAGGCGCCACGTTCACGTAGACCACAGTCATCCCTTGACAAGGGGGGAAGTGTCTCCATGTTAAACTTGACCCAGAGGCTTTGAGTTGGAACTTAGATGGCAAAGGTGAACATAAATCAGTGTAAGGCTGGGTTCCTTGAGAACGGATTCCGAGAAAGACATGTCTTCAGGAACGCTGTCTGTCAAGAAGCACAGGAAGCCGAGTCGGGAAGACGGAGAGATAAGTGGCAGTGGGGGGTGGGGGGGGGGGACACCAAAGGCTCCAGCTAATCTGACCAGAGCTTGCCATGGGAAGAATGGGAAGAGGGGACCCTAATTTCAGCAAACATATGATGCATGAGGGTGATTCTCACAGAGAAGCACAGTTCTGAGCCAGGGACAAAATCATGGCTGATATGTCCTACAGCTAAAAGTGAAAAGAGCAAGCTGACCTGCATGGCTCATTGCAGCATCCATTGTTGACCCCCTGTAGTCAGAGTGGCTCAGGACAAGGGCTCATAGCACTTAGCATCGACCATCTTAAGCTATGCGAATGGTGTAGCTGTTGCTTTACAACGTTGGTGACACTTCTGTGCATCACGTTCCTGAGACCGTGGTCCGTCTGTCAGCAACTGGTGTCTTCTAGTTTAGAATGAGATTCTGCTCAAACCATGGCACTCAAATCACCTCTCTGTTCCTAGCAAGTCTCCAATCAGAGGGAAAAGCAGGAATCCCTCAATGGTACTAGTACTACAGCAAGCCCTGTACCTCTCATCCACAGATGGCTACAGATGTCAGTCATGTAGGCAGGAGACACCCAACATGCCTCACCTATAACTAGGGGTCATCACTGCCTTTTGAAGGTTCCCACTCCCTATGAGAGTAAATGCCTTTGGATACTCTCAACGTCTCAGCCCCAAAGTTTCCCTTGTCCCTAACTGTCTTGGCAGCAATCAATAAATGAAGCATGCAGCACAGTTGGTCTAACGAGGTGTTAAGAGTAATTGTGTTTTAAGAGCCCCCCCCCCCCACAAGGCATTATGTGAATGGTGGATGGGGACCATATTAATTGTTTCTAGCTCTATCACTTGGACACAGTGACACCCTGATTTAATACACAATGACTCTGAAGGTAGATATAGGATGTTCTGCTTGAGTGCATGCAGCTGGGATGTGGCTGAGCAGTGGTCCAAATGCTGGTGGTTGATTTCAAAGCTTGGGAACTTACCCTAGGCCTCCTTGCTTCTTCTGTAGTGCCCGTCCTCACCGGCAATATGCTAAAAAGCCATGAGTAAAGCCTTCGAGATTCAGAAAGTAGAATGTTCTTAAATTTAAAGAAATAAAAAGTAATGAAATAAACATTTTTCAATAAAGCATATAGAATTAGTCTTTAAAGCCCCTTTAAACCCCATCTGCCTTTCATTTCAAGCCTGGTTTGATATGAGGGTTAACTCTTAGTGCAGACCCTCCATGTGCGGAGGCTCGGAGTCCTACCCATAAGAACCTTTAAGCAGAGAAGTTAAAATGTTCCCAACACTCCCCAAGCCAGCTCAACGCTAACATGTTAGAAAAAGATCACATTGCAGCAGCTGCTTATGTGGATTACCGAGTCTAGCCATTCTGCTAAGGCTTTCAAAAACCTGTCTGAGTCGTGGAAAGGAAAAAAGAAAACAAGCCTTGGAAATATCAAGTTGGTGCTTGTTGATAGAGCTGTGATTTCCCATTTGTTGCTCCAAAGGACTCAGGTGGATCTGAAGCAACGTCAAGATGTTTTCCCGCACACTCCAGGCGGTGGAAGGGTTGTTCCATGCTGTCTCCAGAACCAGAGCTTCCTTTGACTCTCTCTCTCTCTCTCTCTCTCTCTCTCTTCCATCCCTCCCTCCCTCTCCCCTTCCCCCTTCTTTCTTTCTCTTTAAAAAAAATCTTGGAAAGTTTTACATCTAATCCAAACCACATTAGGAATCTCGGTCCCTTTCTGTAGCCAGTCTACATAACTTCCTCAACTTTAATACTCTATGTGTATGTGTGTGTGTGTGTGTGTGTGTGTGTGTGTGTGTGTGTGTGTGCGCGCACGCGCGTGCACCAGAGAGAGAGAGAGAGAGAGAGAGAGAGAGAGAGAGAGAGAGAGAGAGAGAGAGAGGGAGAGAGAGAGAGGGAGAACATGACTGTGGCCTTTTAAAAATTTAATGCACTTTATCTAGAACACTGATTATATTTTTAGTCTTCAAAATGTTACTACTGAACCTAGTTTTATCCAGTGTTGCGGAAGGAGCCTAGGGCTTCAAGTGCCCTACAAGAGCACTGCATGCCCAGCCCCTCCACAGTGATAATTGTGTCATTGGTTTCTTCCCTTTTCTCATTTTGGGCTTATCGTTGGGATTAATAGTAGTAAGGAAAACAAGTGAAGCCAGATCCTAGTAGGCTGTTTCTTTGTACAGATCGCATGAAAGATCTATCCCTGATTTCATGAATGCCTTTTCAACCGACTCACCTAGATTCAGAGATGGGGACGATGCCATTTTCAGGTTTGAGAGACTGTCAGAGGGAAAGAGTAAGTAACACTTACGTTACAGTGCTTTGCCACAAAGAACAGAACTGTCAGCCTACTTAACTTATGAGTTACCCATGAAGTTCTCTTCAACCCAAAGCAGGAGGTTGTGTCTCCCCTCCTGTTGCTTGTACCATCAGGGTTTCCGGCTTCTGCTGTCAACTGTTTTCTCATCCTGTAGTCCCAGGTCTCCTCATGCATGGAGAGAAGCGGCATGGAAGGACACACAGCTGATGTCACCTTAAGAAAGGCCAATACATTCACGCTGTTGCTCCTGGTAGGCAAACAAAGTAGAAGGAATTCCAGCAGCAGATTTCCTTGCTTTATAGTTTGCATAGTCTACCGGCCAAGGCTTTGCCTTGCTCTATGTAACCTACACCTGGACTTCAGTGGATAAACAAACTGGGGCGTGGTGGGTGCTTCCAGCTTTGTGTGGAACTCAGAGAAAGAATCTAATTTCACTTTTCAAGAGTGTCCCCGAAGATCCAGAGTCCTCCTCTTTTCTTGATCTGCCATATTAATACATGATTTTTGTTCTTATTGCTCTCATCTTAAGCTCCATATTAGGGATCAAATCCAGACTTCAGGGCAAGGACAAAAAAGGGAAAAAGAACACATTTTAAACATATTTTCCCTTAATTAAACATTAGTATTAAAAATATCCTTTACAGAATCCCTCTTCATAGAGTTGCTTCTATATTTCATTGGCAAAAAACTCTTCTACTCACTTTGGGGCAAGTGAGTTTGGGGAAGCGTTTTAAAAATCTACCTTGAATTTATTTATTTTTCATTGGTAAGGGAAAATTAAAAGAAAATTATTGGATGGGAAGCCAAATTTAGAAAGATGGTTAATGCCAGTGGCCTAGAAGGAACATACCCTTTATTTCTTCTTTTCTAATTAATGTTTTAAATACTTATTTAACTAAGTTAATTAATTTATATTTTGGTTATTTGAGACAGGGGTTCTCTGTGGAGCCTTGGCTGTCCTGGACTCACTTTGTAGACCAGGCTAGCCTCGAACTGATTTGAAGTATCTATTTATTTTAAGTGTACTATTGTTTTGTCTACATATATGTATGTGTACTAGAGAGGATGTCTTGTGTCTGTGGAGGTCAGGAGAGAGCACCAGAACTTCTGGAGCTGCTTTCTCACCCCCCACCCCCCATGGCAGAGTTTAGCAGTTGTCATTGTCTCCCTGAGCCACAGAGTGCTAGCTGGCCTTTCATGAGGTGAGTAGTCTAAGCTCTGGTGCATGGAAATCTGGGATTCCAAGATTTTTTTTCCCTAAATAATTTTCATTTTGAGAGTTCTGTTCTCTCTAACTCAGAAGCTTAACCTTAGCCAGGCATACCTCTGAGACCAAGGATTCAGCTACATGTAGAACTGTGCTGTGGGTTCAGTAGGCCAAGGTCTGGTCCTCAGCGTTTTTCTGCCCTTTGCCTGAAATGAGATGAGAATTTTTTTTTTCACTCAAAGAAAGAATAAGCAGGCTGCCAAGATGAGACTTGATGGTCTGTGACCATATAGTGGGGGAGGAAGTCCCCCTCAGTCATAGACCTAGGGGAGGGGAATAGGGTGAAAGTGGGAGGGAGAGAGGAACGGGAGGATGCAAGGGATGGGATAACAATTGAGTTGTAATCTGAACAAATTAATTAAATAAAAAAAGAATAATCAAAAAGAGAACCCTTATCTTTTATTTACATTTCACTTATATTGATCATTAAACCTTCAGCTCATTTTTGTCTTCCTTGAATGCACTACAGCCCTGGAAACATAGTCAATGTAATTATTCATTTTCACAAATTTCAAAAGTTCAAGTTCTTTCACTGCCTTTCACTATCCCATTGTCCCAATCTACTTTGCAACTCAGGGTGGCATCAAGGGTCTCTGACATGTAGAGTTGCATGGGGCCTTGTGCTCCCAGGGCTCTCATGGGGCCTTGTGCTCCCAGGGCTCTCATGCTTGGTTCCATCTTATGCTGTCGTCATGATCCTGAAACTCTTAGTAGTTTCATCATTGCATTGTGTTGTCTTTGGGGGGGGGGGGTCGGCAAGGCCATGGGGAGACACAAGCATTCAGATCATAGTGTGATGACTTGGGGGTGAGTTAAACATTGTTATAATGGCACTTAAGACGTAGTGCGCAAGATAAACACAAGCTCTAAGATGTGTGTCAATAATTAAAGATTTTAATTAATAGTAGGAGGTGGGAACTCCATGAGAAGTCTGGAGACTGAAGTAAGGGAAAAGTTTTCTAATTTGGAGACTTCGGCATAACATTTTTTGTTATTATTTTCTCTCCCCCTCCCCACCCCTGCCCCAGCTTAAACAAAGGCCCTTACATTTTAATCTGAGAGTTTTGCAAATTCTCGGGCTGTGTTTTTAACCTCTTTGTAGCTATGACTGCCTCGCATAGTAAGTCCTGTCAGTGGATGGTCTAGCCCTGCTGTTTGCTGCTGGTGGGACTCGCTTTGAAATCTCATTAATATCGACTCTGGCTCCCAGAGGAAACTCTAATAAGGGGGTTTGTTTTAATGTCTACCTGGGCCAGACTGCAGGATTGCCTGTGAGGAGTCAGGGAGGCCATAGGCCAGTGAGAAGTCGCACCGCAGTGTGATTTTGACAAGGCCTCAGACTGATCCGACAGGAGCTGAGATAGCTCTCAAATATGAACTCTGAAGAGTTCCAACTAAGAAAGGCATGGTGCCCTGGCCTTCACCCCTCACACTGGACAGTCACGGGTAGGCTGCGCTCAGGGCGGAGGGTATAACTGGTCAGGTGTTCTCTCTCAGCTGAGGGAAGTCCCTGGATAAGAAGTGACTTGTAAAGCATGACATGACAGGTGTTGGGCACTTGAAGAAGCTAAGAAGCGGTTGCCTCTGTCCAAAATGGGGCCTGAATGGTCCATCCTCCCGTGAAGGAGGCCCGGGCAGGCGCTTGCACCAAGAAGGCAGCAATAGATTTCAGAAGAAGGAAAAGGTTTCCTCCTAATCTTCCAGGTTATAAAAATTCAGACAAGGCCTGGTG
This sequence comes from Acomys russatus, assembly GCF_903995435.1. Lineage (NCBI taxonomy): Eukaryota > Metazoa > Chordata > Mammalia > Rodentia > Muridae > Acomys > Acomys russatus. The sequence goes on along the minus strand of NC_067166.1, from coordinate 4,887,686 downwards.
GCACTCAGAGAAAGGACAAGGAGGCTACCAGGATGAGACTTGATGTGCTGTGACCATATCGTGGGGGAGGAGATAACCTTCTGTCACAGACCTAGAGGAAGGGAATAGGGTGAAAGAGGGAGGGAGGGAGGGAGGGAGGGAAGAACGGGAGGATACAAGTGAGGGGACAACAGTTGAGATGTAATCTAAATAAATTAATGAAAAAATAAAAAAATTCAGACAATGTAGTGTGCTGTCAGATATACTATGTCATTTGATCAGAGGTTCAACTGTAACTAGTGAAATACAGGCAGACAAGAACGCTTTTAGTACCAGAGAGCCAGTACTTTTTTTTTTTTTTCAAAAAAAAATTTCTCCCCTATCTTTTTTTTTTTTTTTGGTTCCAGACATTAAGTCTCAAAACCTACTTAACTCATCATCTTCTCCTCTAGAGAAAGGTGGAAGCTAGCATGCTCTGCTTCCGAAAGGTTCTTCTTGATGCATTCTTACAGCAGGGGACAATGTCTATTGCATGATAGTACAGTTAGGGACAGCACAGGAGTTAACAAAGTTAGCCTACTGTACGGAAAGTGGTTTTAGACTAAAAACTTCAACCTTCCTATGTGACTGATGAGATTACGTACGGGAGAGGCAGAGATGGCGTGTGAGTGTGCCTGAACGTGGGTAGGCTGGCTGGCGGTGAAGTGGGGGTAGGGGTGGGTTGGGGGGAGGGGGAACACCTTACAAGTTTGAGCTGGGCGAGCTCAAAGGAATCATGTTTGGCCTAGGTCCCACAGTACAAGTTTGTACTGAGCTATGAAAGATGATGCTCGGTTCTGTGTGTGACACCTGGTGCACAAGCTGAAAGGAAGGCATGCCTTGTCAAGGCTCTTCCCCAGATGCTTTCTGGATGTCTCCATCATTGTCAGCAGCTCCCTTCAGACATACAAAGTATGTGGACCATGCCAAAACACTGCTGTGGCCCTGCTGGTTATTCCTTCTTACTTGAGTGCTTTTGGGTGGAGGGGTAGATACGCACTAAACAGGCTCCTTACCCCTTCTAGCCAAGATCTCTGTGTTTTCTCTCTTAAAAGAAAGAGTAATGTTGCCTGGGCACTGGATGGGGTATCTCAGGCAATGACCAAGCTCTATTTTTCTCTACCCTCTGTAGGACAGGGTGGGCATGAGTAGAGGACCTAGCCTCCAACAGCAGAGAGAGGCTGACTTCATGACCTTTTATTTTTTTAATTAAAAAAGACACACGTGTGTGTGTGTGTGTGTGTGTGTGTGTGTGTGTGTGTGTGTGTGTGTAGGGCTTCTAATGATGTGACAAAATACCATGGACAGTAGCAACTTAGGGAGGAACAGGTTTGTTTCAGTAATTCTCGGATCACACTCCATCACTGAGGGAAGTCAGGGCAGGAATTCAAGGCAGAAGCCCAGAGGAAGGGACTGGAAGAGAGACAATGGAGGAGCGATGCTTTCTGGCTTGGTGCTCATGACTTACTTGGCCTGCTTTCTTACAGCACCACAATCACCAGCCCAGGGGTGGCCCCACCCAGACAAGCTGAGGCCTCCCATATCAATCACCAATCAAGAAAACACACCGTGGGCTTCCTCAGAGGCCCAATCTGCTGTGGATTTTCTCAATAGTTTCCTCTTCCAAAACAACTCCAGCTGTGTCAGGTTAACATGAAACTAGCCGCCACAGCTGACGCCTCACCCACTTGACACCCAGACACATCACTGCTAAGGCATGCATCTCCTTCCTTGTTTACCCCCAAGATCTCATATTAATACAAGTATTACAATATAAGACATTCATGCTTTTAAATGTCTAATAATCTTTTAAAATTCAAACACGTAAAAAGTCCAGTGTTTTTTTTTTAAATCACCTAAAGTCTTTTTCAAAGTTCCAAGTTACTTTATAATATCTAAAGCCTCTTTAAAATTCCAACATCTCTATAAAATTCCCTTTAAAAAATCTTCCATATGGGTTTTATTTTTCATTCATTCATTAATTTCCTTTACACCCCAACTGGAACTTCCCCTCTGTCCTTGCCTTCCAGTCTCTCCCTCTCTCTTCCCCTTCCTTCTCCTTAACCCCCTCCCTTATTTCTCAGAGAAATGGGGACCTCCCATGGGTATCAACCACACTTGCCATAGCAGGTAGGACTGGTCACATCTTCTTCTTTGAGGCTAGACAAGCCTTCCCCAGTTAGGGAAAAGGGTTCAAAGATTGGCAACAGAGTCAGAGACAGCCCCTGATCTATAAAATTCCTAAGTGTGTGGCTCTGAAAAAAACCAAAATAAGTAAAATGCTTTCTTAATCTAGGAAATAAGAACCAGGGTGCAGATATAATAAAATCAAAACAAAACCAAAGTTCAATAATATAAAAAGTTAAGTGTTCAGCAGTATGTACACACACACACACACACACACACACACACACACACACGAGAGAGAGAGAGAGAGAGAGAGAGAGAGAGAGAGAGAGAGAGACTGCTGTATATTGAACTTGTGTATATGTATGCATGCATTTATGCTGTGTTTGTGTAACAAACATTAGTAAAAACAAGGATATCAACTTGGAAACATGGGCGCATGGGAGATGTTTGAGGGAGGATCACTGGGAGGGTTTGGAGGGGAAAGGGGAGAGGGAGAAAATGATGTCATTTTATTTCAGTTCAAAAATGAAAAAATGTAGCGCTTGATGCCTGGAGCACACTCATGGTCCTCTGAGTTTTAAAGTGTTCTGCTCCTCACCTCCGACATTTGCAGCACAGGCAAGTTGTTTCCTAGGCTCAGGCTGGCTCCACTCCATGGTGTCTGCTGACCTTGGTGGTTTCCCCATGGCCACTGGCATTTCCAAGCTAGGGTCTCCATTGCATCTAGGATGCACCTTCTCCAACAGCTTCTTTTGGGATCTTTCTCTCTCTCTCTCTCTCTCTCTCTCTCTCTCTCTCTCTCTCTCTCTCTCTCTCTCTCTCTCTCTCTCTGTGTGTGTGTGTGTGTGTGTGTGTGTGAGTGTGTGTGTGCAACTGAGCACGGGGCTGATGGAGGCCAGTGGAACAGAGGAATCAGATTCATCTGGAACTAGAGCTACTCAGTATGGGACCAGGAACTGAACTGGCCATCTGCAAGAGCAGTGCATGCTCTTAACCCTGGAGCCATCCCCCCAGTCTTAAAGCATCTTTTGTTTTTAGATTTTGAGTGGTCCTATTTTAGCCTTGATGCAGGTGTAGCGGTCGGAAGTACTGGAGAACAGTATTTTAAAAACTAGTTACAATCCTCCTTAAAAAACTTACTCACAAATCTTTTTTTCCCCTCTGGTCTTTTGTGGTAACCAGTAGTGCCTACAAAACATGGTTCTTAAAATTTTCATTTTCAATGTATTCGTTGAGAATGCCAAATACATATGATGATATAAAATGTGATCACAGCTGCCCCTCACTCCTTCCGTCCAACATCGCCTAAAATAGATCTTGTCAAATCCTCCTCTTCACTTCACCCCTCCCCCTCCTCCTCTTCTACTTCTTCGTCCTCACCCTCTTCTTCCCCAAGAGCCCAATTAACGCTGCTCATCTGTGGTGGGATGTAGTTTCATCCACTCGAACCTGGGCGACTTACCAGTGGTCACACCCTTAAAGAAGAATGGGTCTCCCTCTGTGGTTGGATACCAACTTACTGAAAGAGCACTGCTTCGCCCATCACGTGGGAGACTCCGTCTGACCTTGAAGATGACTGGTTCCCTATAGTTAATTAAGTAGAAAATAAATTGGCACTAAGTGAGCTCAAAGTAGAGGAAGCACTGCTTTCTGAGGCAGGGAGAAATGGTGGCACATTATCACTGCATTGCGATAAAACAAACTAGGGCTCAATTCTCTTCATTGTAAGCCAGCAGCTTGTCCATCGGGTGTCCACAGGAAGACTGCATCCCAGACGACTGTCTTCACCCTTCCTCTCAATGCCTACCCTACCAGGAGAGGAAGCAGTCTCCTAAGTGTTTCGCCCACAAGGCATTCAAAGGCTGGGCTTCCTTTTCATTACCTACCCCATCACTTTCCAGTCTTCTCAACACCTAGCAAACACAAAATTGTCACAGCATTCAAGAAACTTTCCCTTCCTGTAAAACAATTATCACTTTGTAAACTCCCCCGAGAGAGTTCTGCCGTTGGTGCCTTTCTGGTCCTTTACTAATGCTGCTGGTATTTGTCTAGCCTTTAAAAGAGTTTTGGCTCTATATCATATTCATGTTTTTGGGCTATAGCTTGCTAGAATTGTTGGGACAAGTAAAACATTTCCCTTTCAGCATTCATTACAATAAGGAAAAAAACCCCTATTGTGCGTCTTTTAAAGTGACTTGTGACTCATCTCCTTTTTTGGGATAGTTATAGCTTGAGATTTGGCCAGTGGCGTGCTTTTCAGTTGTGAAGGGGAATTCAAACACTCAGAGGATGAGAGGTGCCCAGCGTGGGCTATTTTATCCGACATTTGCCACGGGTGCGGGATTCTGGTGGCATGGAACACGAGCCCTTCAGTGACGAAATGCTTCAGCGCCTTAGTGGGCTGCTCAAGCTTAAGACTGAATCGGTAGTTCTAGGTGAAGTGAACACTGAGAGGGAACAAGTGGCCACATTTACACAGATGCTTTAAAAACCAGTTGAAAAATGAAAGTAGCTTCTTTTCTGATCATTAAAATAAATGCTTATAATTTAAAGCTTTAAAAATCATTTTATTCATAAGTAAGATTACACGACCGTAAGTCTTTTAGAAGGGACAGGGACAGCTAAAGAAGAAAACACAGAGCATTTGTGATTAATATTACCATCTATGAATAATTTGCATTAAGGGATGTTTATATCTTGATTAAATATATATGTTTATTATTTTTGTCAACACAGAGCTTTACCATATATTTTGGCTTATGTATTTCTTTTTGTACATTAATAAATGAACTACACTATGCATCTTAAACAACTTAAGTTTTATTTGTGTGTGTGTTTATGTGCATGCATGTGTGTGTGTCTGTGTGCATGTATGCATCTCTATGCATGTATGTGTGAATATATATGTGTGTGTTGTCTGTCTCTCTCGCTCTCTCTGTGTACTTATGTTTATGCCTCTGTGTGTCCATATATGCATGTGTGTGTGTGTGTGTGTGTGTGTGTGTGTGTGTGTGCACACATGCACATACATGTGCTTTCTCATGCTGTGAGTAGAGGTCAGGACACAAGTGTGGGAGTCAGCTCTCGCCTTCTACTGAGTGGGTCCTGAGTAGTAACTCAGATCAGGCTTGGCGGTAAGTACCTTTACCCACGAAGCCATCCTACTGGGCCTTCCTTCTTTAGTGAAAAATACTTCATGGAAACATCTTCATAGCAAATGAGTTATCCGTCATTTTGTTAGCAGCTTGCTGGACAGAATCAACAAGTGAGAAGGAACAACCGAAATATTTTATTTTAAGCTTCTTGCCCAATGACAGTAAAGGATAGTGTCTAGGGACAAAGGATTATAGAACCAAATGGCTGAAACTATCACAGGGCTTCCTGGGACCTTAGGCTTGGATGCCTGAGGACTTGCTCGGTGGTCTCAGGAAATAAAAGGCAGAGGTCTTAACAAGTGTTAGCCTGGGTCTCTGGTCAGAAGAGTGTTTGGAATGCTGGTGAAGATTTTTTTTTATATAGTTTTGATCAGCGTCTCACTATGTAGCCCTGGATGGCCTGGAACATGCTATGTGGACCAGGCTGGACCATTGCTCACAGTCTCCTGAGCTGCAGGATTAAAGGTGTTCACCACCACACATGGCACTAGAGATACACTTAAGTAATTATTAATCAATTAATTTTATCAGTGCTGAGAATTAAACACAGGACCTCATCCATGCTAGGCAAGGTCTCTACCAGTAAGCTAGTCTCAGATAAATGTGAAAAAAATTTTTTTTCTTAATCAATAGTGTAACCACAATTCTCCAAAGTATTACTTATTATCATTTACATTTTTTTCTAATTTGCTATAAAATCTCAAATGAATGGGTGTGTGGAGGTTATAGGTATGTTATATTTTAAATGGGTTGCACTATCTAAATGAAGTCAATTTTTAAAAAAATTTTTGAGCCAAATGTAAAATTGCTTTAAAAGATGTCTTACTGACTCACACATTGTTTGGGCAAATAAAAGGAAATTACGTGATGTTACTGGAACAGGTAGGAACTTACGTGTTGGGTTCTTGCAGAAGAGCACAGGATGTGCCCCATTTTTTAAGTGCTGCTAAGGGTAGGAAATCCAAACTGGTTGAAATTTGACTCTTTCAGGATCATGAGCTTCTACTTAATACTTAGTTGGTGTCATAGTACAGGTGCTAGCTGTAGCTACCCACATGACTTCTACCTCCTCACCGCACGTGCTCACCGGGCCTTCCAAGTCCATCCAAGATGGGGTGCCTTTAAAAGCATCATATTTACTTTATGTGTTTCTGAAACGAAGCTTACAATGCAGAGAGGGTGACGCTCCTGGGATAATGGTCTACAAACTTTGAAATCGCAGTCGTTTGGCTTATGCGAGTACACAAATCACGTGATCGTGAAAGCCCTTGACTGAATAACTGGGCCTGAAACCACGGAATTGTCCTGCAGTTAATTGAGCGGTTCAAGGCACAAGCAAAAAGCACCCCTATCCACCGTGCTTCTGATTAAGATTCTGCGTGCTCAAACAAGAAAGCACTTACATTTTCAGTCACTATTATGTTTACTTTTGATCAGTCACAGTAGCTGTGTTTTGGGCAGAAACCAAAACAGTAACATTGGATCCTGTGTGATTACGTTTCTCACAGAATTAATTTGCAACACTGAGAAGAGTAAATAGTTAAAATTGTCTAATTGTATGACAAATTCAAGTACATATATGTATGTTTGTCGTGTCAACAATAGCATGTTGTCCCGAATGTATTTTTTCAAAACTAGTTTCCCTATAACTAAGCTTAGGTCATCATTCTTAGAATATAGGTCTGACAATCTCTTGGGAAATGTATATAATACTTTTTCTTATATTCAGCAGTAACATAATCAACCATCTACATTTTTCTCATCCAAGAAAGCAACACTAGAGGAAGTAGCACACTTCACATATTTTAAGGCTTTCTTAATTTGAATTCATACCATTAAAAAAGATTATATTTCTCATTTATTTCTTCCCTCAAATTTTTTGATCACTCCAAATGAATTTAGGGCAAGCCAAAGTCATGTGCAGACACTACTCATAAGATTTTAATTACATCTGTCAGCTAAGACCTATCATGACGGGGGTTAGATGGGCAGTTAGAGGTTTACTCTGTTGCGGATAGGGAATGATTAACTTTAGCACAGGTGATAAAGACAATGACTTGAAGGCTAGGTTACGGAAAGTCAGTCCTAGCATCTCTATTATGTGAGAGTCATGGAAGGTAAGCATCAGGCATGCTTTTAGGGTATGATTGACAGCTATGTGCTCATTCACAGACAGTGTGATTTGGTATGACCGAATTCATGGAAATTGTGCATCTTAGTACTAAAGGAAAAGTGTAAGGGAAAAGGATTCTTCATACAGTTTCTTCATTACTATGTCTTTACGGAAAAAGGATGGTGAAAATGTTAATATTACTGAATAAGGCCTAGTGCTGTGCATCCCCACATGGCTAATGGAACCCGCACCCAATGGACACCGTGGTACCCATCTAGACTACGCTTCTTTTATTTCTTATCTCCCTTTTTGTCTTTTTTTCACGACTTCCGACTTGCTCTAATCTTTAAAAAATTTTTAAATACTATTTTTGGCTAACTCCCTAATTTGAAGTTGATGGCAGCACTGTTTTTTTTTTTTTTTTTTTTTTTTTTTTTTTTTGTGGCTGTGGAACATTCTTTGTTGCTGCCTAGTTTCACCTAGTCTCAGCTTCAGTGAAGCTATAATTTGGACTTTTTCTAAAGGGTGAACTGACACCACGTAAGTAAAACAACATTTTCAAAAGGATTCTTCGTACAGTTCAAATGGCATGTTTAGAGGTATAAAACCATGAAAAAACTGTCCTAGCCAGTATTCTATGATGACATATTCAAATATCAAGTGATTTTCAGAGGGCGTTTGTGGCTCCACGTGCCATTTGCGGAGCTGGGTTTTGGTGTAGTCCACACAGAGAGAGGGCTATGGCTGTGGTCATGGTTAGCATTGTTGTCTGGCTGTGGAAATCCTGTCTTAGCACCACAAACCCATCATTGTCACCCCAAGCCCATCATCATCACCACTGCAACATGGAGTCTGGTTATCCTCTTCATGACCTTCAAATCCCACTCACAACCATTTGGGTGACTTTCTGTTAGCCCTGTCTCCTTTGCCACATCACATGTAAAGACCTTTAATTTCATCTAAAGGGTCATTTTGAATGAATCCCAAGTTGCTTGTGCTGACTCATCCCTAGTCACCCAGGTGATCAAGAACATGAGAGACAAGCTAAACCTTCCCTTCAGCAAAAAATATCTTCCAATGCTGGATGCCTACTGAGAAGAACCGCTGGCCCATATAGCTTCACAGCAAGATTTAATCTGCGCATGGTGTTTAGAAAATACCATTTCTTGAAGTAATTATGCATTCCACCCCCAACTGCTATGAGCAGTTGCTGAGTGATCGATCCTCAAATACCTACTTCTGTTTAGTGAAACCTCTGTTGAAGTTTCAATCCATTTTAATGTTACCTCAAGACGAGTTGAAGGCCAAAGTCAGAATCCAAACATACCAGGGAGGAGAAATTTAAAATGTCAGAGCCAAAAAGTGGTTGAGAACATTGTGATTGTTAGGACCCAGAAGGAGACACAAAGACCTGGGATAGCTATAGCTCCAAGTACCAGAGAGCTGAATAAGAAAGTACACTCTCGTTTTTCTCTCTCAACGGGACGCATTAAAACCAACATGGTGGACCTAAGTGACCATTTCCGTTCGGCACGAGCAAGCGATGGGTCTGTTGCTGTGACATAGTGAAGATAAGCTCCAGCCATGAAGGTGATGATGCTATCGGCTGTCAGGGTGCGAAATGCTGGGAATACAAAGTGCCTGAGTCATAGTTTCTGCCTTCGTAACTTTCAGTCTAGCAAGGGAAGCGCACAAAGGCCGAGACAGTCATAGGCAGGACAAAGCAGCATGATTAAACAGCAGCGTGCGTTATCTGACTTGCCCACTGGGATCTGAACTTCTTGGGAGCAAATCTACTTGAGTCTCTGGCATGTCATCTGTTCTTGGTGCCCAGTAAACATTTGATAACACTCATATTGGCTGGCTTTATTGACTGATGCAAGTTCACTCTGGTTGTGATTTCAGTAGTGGACTACTAAAGAGAAGGCTGTTGCAACAGTGCAGGAGTGAGGAGAGGATTGTGTAATAGACACAAGCTGTGAAGACAAAAGGATGGAGGTGCATCTGAGAGGTATTTCAGGCATGAAATTTATGGGATTTTTTGTGACTGAGGTGATGTGGGTGGGGGTGGAACTGGAAAACTTGTTACGGTGAGAAGCTGGTGAGTCATGGCAACACAGCAGGATTTGGAAATATAGGGAGTGGAGAATTTGGAAGCTTCAGCAGAGAGAGAGCCTTGTATAGGGCACTTGACATTGAATAATGGTTTGTGCATAGACCACAATTACATATCATCTGTGTACACTAGGGAGTGGATGGCGTTACCACAGGTGAGTAGTGTGCAAGGTAAAGAAGAGAAAAGGGGAAAGCTCTGGGAACATAAATGTTGAGGAGGTTGAAGCTAAACACCAAGAAGGAAGTGGTACCAGGAAATGTCATAGCTGTCAATGAGTATACCTACAGAATTTGGCACTGAAACACGAGACAGGATTCATTCATTAAGAGATGGCAATACCATTCTTAGTGGTACCAAGGATGAAATGTAATTGATGTTGACTGGACAGATGGTAACACATTTGAAAAATCTTTCATGGGAAATCTCAGAGAGGAGCAGCCTTGCTATATATTTTTTTTAAAATACCAATAATTTTCAAAACAGTGGTAATGAGATATTAAAAAAAGTTTAGATGAGTAAATTGAACCATGTTATGCTATCTTTTAAAAAATGTGACATTTGGATATTAATGTACATATTGGTATATTTTTTAAGTTATTTTTTCTAGAGGACAGTGAAATTTACACATTTTTTCTAAAATTTATATATTTCTTCTCCTTCCCCTTCTTCTTCTTGTAGGTTGGAATAAATGGAAATAGTAATTTATTGTCAAAGGCTACCTTGTTTAGTCAGTTTGCACAGGAAAAGAATACGGCCCCAACCCTGCGTGCGCTGCTTGTCTGGCATCTGACAACGAAGGACGTCGAGGCTCAGTGAGTTTCTAAGACTCTTCGCTTGCTGGTTGTTTTATATACCAAACCAAACACAGACATAAACAAGTCTGTGGAAATACACTCCCTTCTTCCCCTTCAATGTATGAATAAGTGTGTCAGTTCTTCACTGGCAGCGAGCTGGTCTCCCGGGACATGTTTCTGGGTGAGAGCCAAACACAAGTTTAGTGCCCAGGGAAGAGGAACATTGTGAAATCAGGAAGATTTCGATCCAAGAGAGCAAGACGCTTTTATAGTTGGAGAGTGAGCCAAAGGAGAAAACACTTGAAAAGACCTGAGAGCCCTATCTCTTGCTTGACACTGCTCTGCTTAAATTTCATTTCTATGGAATCTTGGGCAACGAGTGTATCGCCAAATGCAGACACCAGTTTGGGTGGAGCCTCAGCTCACTGTGGGGAAGCTCACTCATTTCCTTGACACTTGCTCTTGTTTTTCCATGGACACCGAGTGACCCTGAACATTTTTTTCTCTAACGCTGTAGCAACCAAGGGACTTGGAAAAAAAAAAAAGAAAAAAAAAAGAAATTCATGAGACAGCTATCTTTCTTGGCTCCTGAAAAGTGCTGCCTCTTAATTGTCCCCAAAAAGATGAAATGATGTTACTGACCCCATTTTTCAGAAGCGAGATAAATGGGGGTTGCTTTAGCAATAAACGCAACAATAGATACTGGCGAGGGACACTTTTAGAGCCTTATTTTTTCCTTATATGTTTATTATGAATTCAGTCAACTGAAAGCTAAACCAAGCTAGGGATTAATGCATCATTTGCTTTCTGAAGGTTGCAAAGATTTCAGTTGCAACACATTTCACAAAAGGCTTCTAATGCACTTTGAATCTCTCTCTTCCATCCCTAAGCTCCATGTAAACAAAGTATGTTTCTTGCATTGGGCCATTAGCTATGCCAGATAATCAGTTTTCTCTTGAACAATGTTTGGATGCTTTCCGTACAATTTTCCTGTAATATAATTATGATATTTTGAAGGAAATAAAAAGTCATTAGGAAATATTTTTTTTTAATTATTGGCAAAAATATCTGCTTAATTCTGGAAGGAATCAAGGCTTTGAGCTCAAGAGACAAAAATGGAAGAGAAAACTACATTTTACACTTGATCATCTAGAGCACACTTTCTTGCTTCCTGTGTAAATAAATGTACATGAAACTCTACATGGTGAAACATCACTAATTAAAACTCCTCATGAAAGATGACAGTGGTAGGAAGTATTGGAAACCTTTTTTTTGTCATTGTTTTATACATTGATTTATACTCTACACCAAACTTTAAGACAGTCAAGAGGCTGTGCTGCATAGACCACAAAAACCCAGATATCTTTTTTTTAAATTTATTCTTGTTACATCTCAATTGTTATCCCATCCCTTGTATCCTCCCATTATTCCCTCCCTCCCATTTTCCCCTTATTCCCCTCCCCTATGACTGTTCCTGAGGGGATTTCCTCCCCCTGTATATGCTCATAGGGTATCAAGTCTCTTCTTGGTCACCTGCTGTCCTTCCTCTGAGTGCCACCAGGTCTCCCCCTCCAGGGGACATGGTCAAATATGAGGTACCAGAGTACGTGTGAAAGTCATATCCCACTCTCCACTCAACTGTGGAGAATGTTCTGACCATTGGCTAGATCTGGGAAGGGGTTTAAAGTTTACCGCCTGTATTGTCCTTGGCTGGTGCCTTAGTTTGAGCGGGACCCCTGGGCCCAAATCTTCCTATCATAATGTTCTACTTGTAGGTTTCTAGGACCCTCTGGATCCTTCTTCTTTGCTATTCTCCCATGCTTCTCTCATCTAGAGTCCCAATAGGATGTCCTCCCCTCTGTCCCAGTTTCCGGGTAAGTGAAGGCTTTCGTGGGACATGCCCCTTGGGCTAGTATGCAGATATAAGTGAGTATATACCATTTGATTCTTTCTGCTTCTGGGTTAACTCACTCATTATGATAATTTCTAGCTCAATCCATTTATCCACAAATTTCGGGAATTCCTTGTTTTTAATAGCTGAGTAGTATTCCATAGTGTATATGTACCACAGTTTCTTTATCCATTCTTCTACTGAGGGACACTTAGGCTGTTTCCATGTTCTGGCTATTATGAATAAGGCTGCTATGAACATGGTTGAGCAAATTTTCTTGTTGTGTGCTGGAGCATCTTCTGGGTATATTCCAAGGAGTGGAATAGCTGGGTCTTGAGGAAGCCCTATTCCCATTTTTCTGAGATAGCACCAGATAGATTTCCAAAGTGGCTGTACTAGTTTACATTCTCACCAGCAATGAAGGAGTGTTCCTCTCTCCCCACATCCTCGCCAGCATGTGGTGTTGCTTGAATTTTTGATCTTAGCCATTCTGATGAAACCCAGAATATCTTGCTTAGAAATTCTGAACTGGCTATGAAGTTTAAAATACAACTTGAATGTCAATTTATCTATCGTCTGTCTATCTACATCTATCTATCTATCTATCTATCTATCTATCTATCTATCTATCTATTGCCTATCAATCATATACCATTAATCAATCGTGTATTTATCTACCATCATCTAATCTATTATCTGTGTGTCTGTCCATCTAATCTATCTATCTCAATTAGAGTGCTTATGTAAAAACTGATTATTGTTTATACTCTCTAAACAGCGTAGTCCTGTAAATCAAGGAAGCTCTAAGGACCCATGTGCCTTTAGCCATTGTATGTGGGAAATTCACTGTGTGCTCTTCATTTTGCTGAGAAATTCATAGATAACTCTTTATAACCAAAGAGAGAATTGTTCTCATGTTCATTAGATGCTTAATTGTTTCACCGATCCAGGATTCCTCTGAGCATGGCTAATCAACAAACCATCAGGTGTGCCGTGTAGTCATAAAGATTTCTGTACCTCTTCCTTGGACCTTTAAGTGCATTAGCTGGGGGTGAGGTGGGTGTTAGTGCGTGAGCTCCAGTTTTGTCAGGTTTCCAGGTGAAGTATTGCCTAAGTAAAGATACTTGGAAAAGTATAAATAAACAGGAGTATGAATTCATTTTAGGAAGGGATCTTGTCATGTTTATGGTGGTTTTCAGTGTTTAGCATAGTGTTAGACATATAAGAGATACAGAAGAGCAGACATCTTCAACAGTACCCTCTCTGGGAGGACTCATTTCTTGGTATGATTTGGACTTCACTGGTATTCCTGTTGCTTACTTATTGTTTTACAAAATGGTGTACATAATTCTCCTTCCTGCTCACCATATTTCTAACATCTTCATTTGATCTGGATAAATAGCATTCATTTGAGTGGAAAATTACCTACCCAGAAGGATACTACCCAGTGCCTTCAGATTTTGGTAGGAAGATCTTTCTGTGCCAAATCAGTGTTTGCAGAGCTGGGTGGATAGTCACATAAATAATACTATATCTTGAATTTGTGTGATATCTTTTGCTTAGGACTAAAAATCCTTCTTTAGCTCCTATGTAGCAAGAACAATCTTCTCAGCCCTCCATAGGTGTGTGTGTTGTTTTAAGAATTCCTTACACGTGAGGCTCATGGATTGGACCACCAAGATTTTAGTGGCGGTGATTCTTCCACCTGGCTGCTGGGCCTCAGGGTGGCTGAAAAAGGTGTGTCCCAACAAGCAAAGGCATCTTCCTTTCAGACAGGTAATAGTTTGACACTTAGTTTATAACTAGGTGTTACCTTAGCTGGAGGGGTGAGACGGGGTGGGACAGGCCAAAGAAGGATTGTCTTGGCAAAGAGTATGTGGTCGATGCTGGAGGCTCGTGACAGACTAACCTGAATCTCAGACAGGAGGACAGGGAGAATCTGACTCAACAGGTCAGAAATGACAGTTGGTAGAGAGTGAAACTGACGATTAAGTGTGCCAAAGAGAATTCTCCAAGGCTGGTTGATACAACTGTGGGGGAAAACTGAACTTTGACCTAAAATCCAGTCACCAGACCACATCCTGTAGAGAGAAAACTCAGCATCCTCAAAGGTCTAATCAGTGAGCTTGGATGGGATGTGACTTGACATATCACTGTGCTGTCTGGGCAAGACTAACTGAAAGGCTGTCCCCTGAGATATGTATTTTTTTCCCCTTCAATTGAGCCCTAGATACTAGGAGGAAAACTCCTGAAGTTATTCAATTCATTGCTTTTGGAACAAATAACTGGGAGAATAGTTCTCAGTGAAGACAGATTTCCATAGGCAGTTATCACGCACGGAAGCTTTTCTTGACCCAGCTTGCATTTCTTTGACGTTGCTTACAACCCAATACCAGCTAGAATCAGATAATATTACATAAAAATTCTCTTTGTTTCTGGCCTAATTTTGCATATTCTGAGAAGACAAGTATGAATCACAGGTACTTAGCAAGCTAACAGGCTCTGAGTACTTGCCAACTTCTGTAGTAACTTGAAAATTTCCCTGTTGGCTCCTGGCCAATGGGCCCTGTAGGCAGCATGGGGATGCTGATCTTTGAACTTCAGGGATAGTAAATGCTTTAGTGTAGTAAAAAGGGGATGAAGGACGGCTTCTCTCCTTTCCCTTACAACTCCATTCTTACTCAGATGGAAACCTCAGACAGTGTTTCGACTGCCCGAACTCACTAACCCCCCTAGTAAGTTCTGTGGCTAGTATGGATGCACTAGTCATTTTTCACTGGGGAAGTCACTGAGAAAACAATGTAGGGGAGGGAGACTTTGGGCTCACTGCTTTAGTCCATGGGCACTTTAACCCCATGTCAACTTCACGACCCATGTAGGGTAATAGGGGACTGTATGGTAAAGTGACTCACCTCATGGTGGATAGGAGACAGACAGAGGAAGAGGTTGAGGACAAGCTACATCGTTTAGAAGCATGAGCCCAGCCACCTGCTTCCTCCAGTCGGATCCACATTCCAATAGTTTGCTCGCTTACAGTAAATCCGACAATGGTGAATCTATCGGTTACATCATCTCTCTCAGGATCCAATCTCTTCCCCAAGCCGTTAGCATCTAAGCAAACCTTCAAACACATGACCCTCTCTGGATGGGATACCTTAGGTCCAAATCACAGTAGAGCTAGCTTTGATTTTATGAGAGTTTTAAATTTTCCTACCAGGGCTGAAATTTAGTCATAATATTGAAGAGCACGTTTCTTGAATAAAAAGAGAAACCCTGTTTTCAATATAGGGTAAAATTAAAGTCCAGTAACAACCCCATCAATAATTTTGACTCCAGTGATGTTTATTTCTTTTATTTCTCCTTCTTGTCTTTGAGAGGAGCCTGTCAGGGAATGTCTTAAGGATCTTCTAAGAACAAGGGGTTGTTCCTTGTCAGGCTTCTTCTGGGTTGATAATTGTCACTGTCACCTAAAAAATATCTAATCTATAGAATAAATAATTTTCTAACATTACATAGTTAACAGTAAGGAATACTTATTTTGGCCTAATTTCAGAATTCCAGTAGCATAATTCTCAGCAGGGAGTGGAAAAAAATAGCTACTAGTCAAATAACCTTTGTTTGCTGTGACCTCATAACCAAGTGTTTAGAAGTAAGACCTTTTACCATTTTCAACCTCTGTCTCCACATAAAATTGTCTTGCTTTCATTTTATTCTACACACTAATTTTTAACATTCTTTTGTACAGCTCTGGGACCAACTTTCAACCACCCTTAAAGACCCAAAGATGACAACTGACTCAAAGGAACAGAATTCAGTTACAGAGGGCAGGGACCAAGAGGTTTCCCAAGAGTCTTTTCTCCATGAGTGAAGGTTGAGGTCAAAGCTCAGTGGTCCACTGCATAGTGACAAAGCAGTATGGACAGAGTTGAGTAGATTGGCACTAAGGACACTGTAGCTTGGTCTATATAATGTTGGCCTATCAGCATTGAAAAGCTTTCTTGTCTGACTCCCCCTGCCCTCAAAGACAGGGTTTCTCTGGGTCACAATTCTGGCTGTCTTGGAATTCCATCTGTAGACCAGGCTGGACTCGAACTCACAGAGATCTGCCTACCTCTGCCTCTCAAGCGCTGGGATTAAAGGCGTGCACCACCACTGCCTGGCTAAAGTGATTCTGTTGTACATTATTTGGCAGGTACAATTACGTTGCCTCTCCATAGGTGTGGGCAGAGTGTTCAGCTCGCTTTGCCTATGTCTTCTCAGGTGTGTGGTGGAAGGAATTTCTGTCCTCTGGAGTATTTAGAGAAGCTTGTCTGGGTCCACCTCAGTGGAATGAAGCAATGTTTTAAGGTAGTGGCTAATAGACGTTTAGCCTATAAATTGCCAGAGATCTCTTGTAAGGTGTCACAAATGACTGTGGGTTTTAGTTCTAGTGAAACTTACTCTAAAATATGAAATCACATTTCTGAGGAAATATATAACCTGGGACTATAAACATCATATAAAAAAATCAAACCAAGAAATCACCATAGAGGCATGTGCTCTGACTAGAGAGTATTCGAGATGCCCTAGAGCATCCAGAATGAAACATAATTTTCAAGAACTTGCCTTATGGCTCTCATAGGTCCTGCTTTTCTTTAAGCGCCCCATGTGGCAAGATTATTGACTTTGTATGTCTGAACACTTGCTTGACCCACTCATCTGGTAGCTGTGTGTTGCTGGGTACCACCACTAACTTCCCTGAATTTCATGGCTATGGCTTGGCTTGTATGAAGAGATTTGGCTACTTGCCACATTATATCCTCTACCATGTTTAACATTCTGTGATCTGATGGTGTCCTATTTGGTTCCTTGGGGGGAGTGGGATCCCCACAATTCACCCCACACCAATGATTTCCTTTTATTGTTATACTGTTTTGTGAATACCATTACTCTTAATAATTTCTTCTTAATTGTTTCTTAGACTGTCATGGTATAAGTTTAGTAACTACTGGAAAGAGTTTGGAAAATATATCTTGACCTATCAGGTTTTTTTTTTTCCTTAAGGAAGTGTATGGCTCCAAGGCTTCATGAAGGAATGTGTACTGTACTTGTCTACTGATCTGTTTAACACACATAGAGTTGGGGACTGCTTAGGCTACAGGAAGCTGGAAGTCACCTTAATTTTATTCAAAGCTGAGCATTTTACTTCCTGATATTTCTGTTTTGTCCTAATCGTGTCTTTGTTCCCTTTCCTTTGCTTTCAGGCCAGATAAGCTGACATGTTATTTTACAGAGTGAGGGTGTTGATGGTGTCTGAAAGGAAAACAAACTGATTTTTGGGCAGATTGTTTTTTTATGGGTCAGCACTTTTGTGACTATAACAGACCGTGACTGATTAAGACGAATGGTTGTTGGATCGCTGCAAGGAGCACGGTTTTGTTTAGTGAGTGTCTGTACAGGGCAAGAACTCTGGGCTCTGAGAGCTGCCAGGCGTTTGTAGTTGTATGGACGACATACTTTAGCTGTGGAGATGCAGGCTTTGCACAATCAGGTCTACTTTCTGCAACTTCTTACACTGGACTCTCCTAGGTTCCTAGGTGGAGAGGGGCAGGCCTGGTGACATTGTAGCTAAAGACCAATTTAATAAGGTGAAAGTGCTGTTCTATTGGCTAAATGGAATTCTTGGTCTTGCCTTGAACTTTAGAGGAGACACAAATGCCTAACGGACGCCCTTGGCACAAGCAGTACCAGTGGATTGAGGACTGTAAGAAAATAAAGTGATCAGAAGAGGAAAGTGAACTGTTACTAATGTCAAATTTTCTGACTTTAATTATTGTTCTGTCATTATGTAGACTAATGTTTCCCTTCCCTGGGCACGCATAAAGGAGCGTGTTGTAAGAAAGGGTCTGTTGTACGCAGGTGATTTTTTTATATATTAAAAATATTTAAAACAACATGAAAGAAGAGAAAAGAGGAGAAGAGAAGGAGAGTGGTAGTTCTCTTTGCGGCTTTGGGGAGGAATGCTAGGCAGTAGCTAGGTCCCCATCAGCAAGATGGCAAACTTCTAAACAAGAAATTCAAAGATTTAGCTGAAAATAACAGTCCTAAGCTTATGGAACCACAAACCCTTTCCCCTGCATCACAACCTGTTTTTTTTTTGTGTGTGTGTGTGTGTCTCATTTTCCCTTGTCTGCATCAGACTGGGTAGAGCTTGAGCTAATCAGTTTCACTCACTCAGAAAGTCCATCTAATACCTTGACCTAAGTCAGAAGAAATATGTGTCAAATCTCCCCAGGAACTGGGGTATTTTTCAAGCCAGAGGGTCCCTTTTTTTTGTTGTTGTAAGCCAAAGTCTATAGATTGTGTTTCACCTTTCTCTCACCCTGGCTTAGTCTAGGCTCCCCCTTCTCATCATCACGGGCTAACCCCTATATTCTGGCTTTTGTGAAGCCATGTTTGTAGGCAGGGGCATGCAAGTTCAAGTTTGCTGAACCATCTGGGACAACGCTGCCCAGCCAATAGTGCATAACCAGTTTACCCTTTCTCAAGCATCGAAATTAAAACAGACACACAATCCTATTTTCTCTGAGTTTCTTGCTAGAGTTGCACCAGGGGCGAGGGAGAAGGACACAGGTGGGCTGACACACACACACACAGAGAGAGAGAGAGAGAGAGAGAGAGAGAGAGAGAGAGAGAGAGAGAGAGAGAGAGAGAGAGAGAGAGAGAGAGAGCGCAACGGCCTAGAGTCTTGTTTTAATGGAGCGTTTGTTTTTCCACGTGGAGGGGCTTCACGCTCCTGGAGCAGCAAGGGCATAGCACGAAGGATGCGCGTCTCATATTTTCAATTCCCACCCAAAGAGCTACCTTTGATCTCATCTGGAGTTCATATTCTGGGGAGTCTCGGGGAATAAAGGGCTTTTCTTGCTACTTCATAGCTGTAAAAGCATGCCTGACTCAGGAGCTTCGTGCAAACGGCCTGTGAAGCCGAGGCTGCTTTGAAGGAGTCTGCTCAGCTGGAACCTTCCTTCAGGAGGAAGATGGCTTGGGAAATGTAAGGTTTCTTTCTCTTTTTTTTTTTTTCTTGGAAACAAAGACTTGCCAGGCTGAAGGAGGTTAGAAGGATACCTTTGCCTTCGGGGTGTCCCATCTCAGCCGCTGGGTGCTAGTCCGGGCAGGTAACGCTTTAGTTGACACCTTCAGGAGGAACAGACAGGGAGAAACTTGTAGTCATTTTTCTTGGCAGAAGCCACAACCCAGCCCAAGTTAATTATGTCTGAGAAGAAGAATAGTGTCTGGGCACCTGCAATTTTCAATTTGGTACCTTGTTTTTCCCGTGCCAAGTGTTCTATCGAGCCACTCACATGTATCGCCACAAAGTCCTTTTCTGGTTTCACATCAGACAATGGGAACGCCGAGTTTATAAACGTCTGTGTAATTGTCTCTGTTTACTGAGAACTTTGTATGTGCCAGGACTGATTAAGTCCTGTGCATGCATCCTGTCATTTAATCTTCCTAACAGCCCTGTGAGGGATGCAAATTTATTGCTCACACTTAGCAGTGGAGAGGATGGGGGCCTTACATAACGTCTTGCCCCAAATCATGTGACTAAGTAACCCGGAACTGGAGCTTGGAAATTAAGCCTAGCAGCCTGAAAGAATCAAAGGGTTTGATAAAGTTCTGTCAGCATAACACACACACACACACACACACACACACACACACACACACACACACACACACACACTCCACATGCACATCCCTTTGAATTAGAGGGTGGCCAATATTAGCCTTGACATCCTAAATCAGATTTAACTTAGGAATAGTTTCTGAGAAATACAGTTTGTTGATGCCAAATACAGGATTTTTATTCTCCGTTTAGCTTTCTACATTTAATGGGAAATATTACACATGTTGGGCCTTAGACCATAGTGCCCCAAAGTGTGGCCCTGTGGCATACTGAGTGCTTTGAGCTGAGGTAAGGAACTTAGAAGCACAAAGTTCATTCTGAACTTTTGTCCTCCTGTCCCCTTCCCTCCCTCCCTCCCTCCCTCCCCATTGACATTTTTGTCTGCTTGCTTAGACTAATTATTAGCATAGGATGTACTGAAACACCTAACTACAGTTATTGATTACGTGTCTCTCTCTAAGTTCAATGAGTTTTTGTTTTGTGTATTTTCAACGCGGGTATTAAGCACATGCACATCCGTGGCCCTCTGACTCCTTTATCACCATTAAACGTTTCTCCTCTTCCCTGACGTTCCTTGCTTTGGTGCCTGTGTTCTTTGGTAGTGGCTTTCTCCATCCTCCCACTTCTGAGTTTTGGTATTTGAAGCAAGGTTCTCAAAAGCAGCACGGGTTTTACCTCTGCATCCGAGTGAATAGATTCGCCATTTGCACCGAGCATTTATAGCGATAGCAATTGACATGACTCCTGCTGCGATTCTGTTTCATTCTACCTTCTTTGCATTTGTTTTCTTCCAAGGCTGTATAATTTTTGTTTGTTTTAGCCTCCCTTTGACATGAGTATGCCATGTGATTAAGCTTCTACCACCTTATTGGAAATAATCCTTTGCTTCATGTTTTAACCACTGCAGTTAGATTTACAGTATATAGCCAACTTATCTCCATCTATGTTCCAATCACACTCACTAGCCTATTTATATTCAAGACAAGGCCCTTACAGCAGTATTTGTCTATTCTGCGTCCCATCTCTTTGGTTATTTTATAAGAGATCCACAGTACATGATTAGTGTCTTAGTTAGGGATAATGTTGCTGTGGTAAAACACCATGACCAAAGCAACTTGGGGAGCAAAAGGGTTATTTGACTTACACTTCCACAGCACAGTTTATCATCAACAGAAGTGAGGACAGGAACCCAATCAGGGAAGGAACCTGGAGGCAGGAGCTGAGGCAGAGGCCATGGAGGGGTGCTGCTCACTGGCTTGCTCAGCCTCCTTTCTTATAGAACCCAGGAGCACCAGCCCAGGAGCAATCTCACCCACAGTGGGCTGGGCCTGTCCACACCGATCAGTACTTGAGAAAGTGCCTTACAGCTGGATCTTATGGAGGCATTTTCTCAGTTAAGGTTCCGTCTTTCAGATGACTCCAGCTTGTGTGAAGTTGACATAAAACTATCCAGCACAATTAGTATTTTGGTCTTAAATGTTTAGTTCTTTGAGGTATAAAAACATTTTGGTATGTGTGTACATATATGTTATTCCTATTTAGTCCTTTGTATAGATAGATCCTTTAAAAACTTGGTATAAACTTCCCTCTGCTCAAACAGTGGCTTGCGGTGCAGACCTATTGAAAATAAGAAATTTGGAGTTTCACTTGTTCCAAGAACACTTATTTTGCTTTCATTTTGGAAAAATATTTCCACCAGACACAGACTTCTAGGTTGACATTTGTTTTCTTTTATCATCCAGAAGACGGCATATCAGGAGAGGGCAAACCTTGTAGCCTCACACTACATAGCCTCCATTCCCGCATGTAGCAACTCCATGTTCTAGTCCACGCACAGGTCAGGGGCTCTCTGTGGATGTGATAAAGATATGTGCGCTTCCTCCTTCCATCTCTAATCCTGTCAGTTTTTTATTTTCTTTAAGATCACACATATCCAACCCCCCCCCCCAGACACAGACACAGACACACACACACAGAAACACAGACACAGACACACACAGACACACAGACACAGACACACACAGGCACACAGACACAGACACACAGACACAGACACACAGACACACACACGCAGACACATAGACACACACACACAGATACACATACAGACACACACCACCACCACACCACCACATGTACACACACACACACACACTTCTCAGTTGTGTCTGGTCCTCTATGAAGGCAAAGACCATGTTCTATGCAGTCAGTATTATCTATCCATACCATGGCATCTAACCCTACACAGCATCTTCACACCCTCTTTTTCTGTGCTGGATTCCATCATGTAACTTAAGTTACTCGTTCAAATTTAGATTACCAGAATCGAATAGGTAATAAACTACTGGCCAACTTCTTTGTCTGTCCCTGCTAAGAACTGGAAACTTAAAAACCTGAGCTAACGAGCCCTTACTATCTTCCACTCAGAAGAGATGAGGCAGGTGTTTGCTTGGTTTTCACGCTCAGTTTCATCTGGGTAGCATTTTCCTCTTTTGAGACTGGGGATAATTATCCCCTCCAAGCCTGCCGTTCTCTGGAGATCAGAACTGCGTCCATCTACCTACACATCAGTGTTAGTCTATCCTCTGCCACCCATAGGAAAAAATGTACACTCGTGTTCATGATCACAGAACGTGGCCCAATTCATTTGATATACTGGTGTTCTCAAGGATATTTGTTGAATGAATGAAGGAAGGAAGGAAGGAAGGAAGGAAGCAATTAGGAAGCAATTACTTGAGTGCCACTGCCTGAATCCTGAAGTTGCCCTAGAATCTGTGATGGGCAGATGATGCGGAGTGTAGATTTTAGAAGTATCAACAAACCTTCAAAACACAGATAGTCTATTTCCTGAAGTCACTATGAAGACTGTATTGAGAAATCTGTTTGGAGGAAAAAAGGAAAACAAACCCTCTGTGATATCTGATGGGGGTGGTGGTGGAAATCTTCCAATGTAATAAAAGTGTTGGGGATACTGCTAAGTCCATGCATCTTAGATGATATTTGTGATTTTCAGACATGTATGAGCAATTCGGTAGAGGTTGGATGGGGAAGAATATTTTTAGAAGTGGTTGATTTCTTTAATGTGTGAGGCCAAACCCTGATGTAAGAGTGCATGGATAGGGAACACGGTGCAGGTCCCTGGAGGATTCAGGCCTATTTATATAGAGACCTCTCCAGATTGGAGCCGGCAGGGTCAGGAAATTGAGGCAGGGAGTCTCCTGTGTCTCCTCTTTTCCATTGCAGGAGTCCAAGAGAAATGCTTTGGCAGGATTTTAGAGGTTTAGTCCAATCTAAACATAAAGTCACCCTTAGGAATGAACAGTAGTCCACTGACTCTTGATACGATCCACAGGAAAAAAAAAAGCAATTTTTATTTATTTTGTGAACGGGTAAAATACTCATTAGCAATTTCTACAGTTAACACAATAGGACTCAAGTATACAAAATTATTCAGGAAAGAAAAGAGAGAGAAAGAACACTGCTGGGCGCATGCTCATCACGGTGTCCTGGGGATGTTTATTGGAGGTAGGCAGGGATGTTCCAAATTTTGCATAATTTAGTTTGGGAGCTGTTTGTACTAAGAGAACCTTGGCAAGGACTACAAACAATGGATTCAGAATTAAATTTATTATTTCTTTTTTAGAGAAAAACATATTACACGATAATGAGACTTCAGGATTAACACTGTTATGTCCAATTTTTTTTGTCACATCTGTGCTGCAGATTTGGGTTTCTTAGCCCTAGATCTGGAAAAACGTGGCCATCAGTTACTATGCCTGTAAATATGATCTAAGTGAGGCAACACATGTGAGTTCACACACAAGCACAGATGCCTGATAGGTGCCTTTTCACAAGTGGGATTGCAATCCTCACATAGGCTAGAGCCTATAGGTTATATTTGCATGCATGTGTTTATCTTTTAACAGGTGACTAGACTTCCAAGGTTATTTATCAACCAGCCATTGCAAGAGCACAAGGTCAGAAGCTCTCAGGATAGTGTGCATCAGAATTTGATGGCTTCACTTTTGGTGTGTGTGCTCTATTCTGCTCCATACTCGTGCCATCCGCAAACAAGGCAAAGTGGCATCCCTTTTGTTTTGTTTTGTTTTTCTGAGACAGGGCTTCTCTGTGTATCCCTTGTCTGTCCTGGACTCTCTCTGTAGATCAGGCTGGCCTCGAACTCACAGCAGCCCACCTGCCTCTGCTTCCTTGAGTGTTGGGATTAAAGGGGTGCTTAAGCACATGTTATGGACTTGTTTAGGTATCATTGATAGGACAGTACAGGCCACCTGCATATAACGCAAGACCCGAGCTTTCAAATGGGGGGGGGCAGGGTCTTGGTGACAGCTTTGTATGTCTGTTTGGAGCCACACAGCTATGCTTATGTTAGGCTGTAACTTCTATCTGTGAGCCTTCAAGATGGAGCACCCCTCATGATCAAGCAGGATTTATTCTTTAGATTACATTTGGACACAAGCTTTTATTAATTAATTAATTAAATAATTAATTAATTTTGAGACAAGGGCTAATATAACCAATGCTAGCCTCCATATGGTACGCAGCCATAGACTGCCCTTGGTCCTCCTGCCTCCACCTCTTGAGTCACTGGGACTATGTGCATGCAACACTGAGAATTGAACCCAGGGTGCTGTTCGTGTTGTTAAGCAGACACTCCACTAATTGGCCTAATTGGACGATATTCCCTACCCCGATTTTAAAACATCCACAGCCTAGGGCTTTAGCTTTCCAACTTTGTAAGTGTCTTTGAGCACCACGCTCTTGAACTTCGAACGCTTGCGTGCTGTTTTTAAGGAGTGTCTTTGTTTTGAGGTCAGGCGGCTTGACTTTGTCAGGTAATGCCTTTACTTAGAAGGTTTTGTATTTGTAGCAAGGGGCTACCATGGCTACCATCTACTGCATGCTGTTATTTTGTGGGGTCCAGTGGTGTCTCACAAGATGCTCAGTATCTGGGAAGTGCTTGGTAAACCTTAACTGTCCTTACTACAATTAGAACCTTTATTAGTGTACTATAGTAATTTGTTCTGAGAAAGTGATCAGGTCTGCTGAGGTTTTGGTAAATATTCAGCTTCATAGTAAACATGAATTTTACTTCTGTGACTCTGATATACAAGGAAAGAAGCCATATGTAATATTTAAATAGGCCTGTATTTTTAGAGCATAATTAAATGTGAAAGCAAAGTTAAATAAAGAACATTACGAAGCCAGCCCTATTTTACTATCACGTTGGCAATTAGATGGGGTTATCCTAGAGCAATTTTCAGATGATTTCCCTTATCACAGGAACCAATTCATTTTTCACACACACTGCAAGCACCCACTTGTATGTGAACATGTAGTATCCAATTATCGATTTAGGAACAAAGACTCTGTAGTGGAATTAAAAAAAAAAAAAAAACTGCTCTGTCCCAGCATGCCATTCTATAGTGTAGATCCATGTCTGAGTCAGCAGAAATGCTCAAGGAATCCTATAAACTCTGATAACTCCCTTGCTAGTCCATGAAGTCAGAACCCACACATGAGGGTCGGACGAATTGCTTAGCCTTTCCTGGGTCTGGAACATATCATTACCACTGAATTCATTGCCTGCGCAATCACCAGAGATGATGGTAACGTGAGAATAGCTGGGGCACGAAACCACAGGAAGCTGACAGGAGGGCTGCGCATAAGGTGGGTCAGACACAGAGGTGCTGCTGTGTGATCTCTGCGTAAACGACAGCGTATTGAGAGCCGAATGGTAGACCACCAACTTCGGGGCTGAATGATAAAAACCATATCTTTGCCATTAGCTGTGGTGAAATCCACAACCACTTACTTGCTTTTAAAAAATATGTAAATGAACATACACTTGGAGACCTCCTGTGCCACTGCAAATTGTTTTGGGACAAAACTAAGGCAAAAAACTGTAGTGTCGTCTTACAGAACTCTTCCTCATAATTATCACTTGAATTTTGGGGAAGAGACATTTCGTGTGTTCAATGAGCACATGCAGTGAGTAGCTACATGGCAACACGTCTTCATCTTGCATAGAGTATCGAGGTGTGTCTTGTATGTGAAGTACACACACACACACACACACACACACACACACACACACACACATTTTGGTTTTTCGAGACAGGGTTTCTCTTTGTAGCCCTGGCTGTCCTGGACTTGCTTTGTAGACCAGGCTGGCCTCGAACTCACAGTGATCCCCCTGTCTCTACCTCTCTAGTGCTGGGATTAAAGGCGTGTGCCACCATGCCCAGTTGCTCTGAATTCTTTATGGACAGGATGCATATATAATGTATTTTTCTTCTCTTTTCACAATTCACATGACACAATTCACATGTATTGAATAGCCACTCAATTAGTGGATTGAACAAATGAGCATATTATCATAGAAATGAATGAGTGATGAAAATCTCTGAAAGGCCAGGTTAACTGTTTTTATTTATTTATTTTTAATCTGTGAACCGGATGACTTGACACTGGTGCAGTTCTATTTATAGTCATATCAACTCCCAGGATTGTCTTTCCCCTGCTCCATTCAACTAGATCTTATTAAATGTTTACCATTGTATAACTGTATGTTATATGGCTGCTATGTGACTTCAATAAGGTATTGTGCTAGAAGACACTACTTATTTAATGAGGCGACTGGCATTACTGTAACAGTCTTTGTCTCAGTCTACTGACCTCAGTGTCAGGGCCAGGTTCTCACACCATCCAGTCAAGTTGGTTGTGAAGCTGGGCCCCACAGGCAGCTCTTCTGGGGGTACTATGAGCAAAGTGGTCTCCTAATTTAGAGAAAACTTGCAATTTCCAAACACCAGCTTTGAAAAGGGACATACATCTCAGCATGCTGGTCAGTCCTCAAGGATGTTGCATGCCTAAAGAGTGAGGTGTTTTTGCCTAGGAATCTATTTTAAGGGTGCCAAACAACCTTCATCAAAATGTACTCTCTCAAATGACATTATTTTTGAACACCAAATGAGAGAATATTTTAAATTCATGTCACTAACTTGCAGTAAGTTATCTCAAGGGAACTTAAAGAGTAATATTATTTTGGGCACAGGAGGGAAAATTAACATTGTGTACTATAAATATATCAAAACACCAATTCAGTTCAATGGTGTGGGAGCATCAATTCCCTGAGAGAGTTTCAAAATCCCTGTTCTGGCCCTGAATGCTTAATCATGTCTGTGTAACTTTAGTTGGTAAAAAGTGTTTGTCTCATACCTTTCTTGAACTGGGAGTTTTCTGAAGGTTAGGAGTAAAAATCTATCTATCACCTATCTATCTGTCTATCTATCTATCTATCTATCTATCTATCTATCTATCTATCTATCTATCATCCTCATCCTCATCCTCATCTATTATCTATCATCGATCTTATGTACCTTCCTAACTACCTACCTCCCATCTGCCTGCCTGTCTCTCTGTCTATCCCTCCAGTTGAGCGCATCGCACAGTTTCTGGTGCATCTTGGTAGTTCAGTGATTGTCTGTTGAGGTAATACAAAGCACAATTCATGTTGGTTTCCACTTGTGAATCATGCTGGGAATCCTCGGAAATCAATGATGTGCATTTGCCAAAGAAGAAAAATGTGAATGACGAGAGTTGTGCCTTCCGCTGTATTTCTGTTCACTGACTAACCCTGTCCGCAGGTTGTGGTGCGCTTTCCTATAATGCCTTTATTTCCTCACACACTTCCCTCTCTGTGTGACTCACATTGTTACAACATTAATCATCTTGAAACCACAGTGCTCTGAATCATGGCTGAGTCCTGGGTTACACGGAAACCTGTCCACTAGGAAGTGAAAGAGCTTCTAGGAAACTTCTTGCCACATTCATACTTTGATAAGACTCCTGGCTGCCAACCTGGGCCCATGTAAAGCAGAGGCCTGGAGTCAATCTTCAGTCCTCCTGTGGGTAACTAACACGTATATTCTCCTCAGTGCTGGCAGTTTCTCAAAGCTATTGCATGTATGTGAAGATCGTGTGATCCAACAGCTCATGATTTTTATGAGCATAGCATGTAATATGTGATTGAGAAATGAGTTTTTACGTAGAAGCTCTATAGTGGTCATTAAACTGCATTCCTTCTCCTACTCCTGATTCATGCGTGCATTGTTAGATGCTGAACTTCCAGGGTTTGTTTGTAGACATAAAACTCGGTTGTCAAAGCCTCTTATGGTAGAGGCCTTTAATCTTCCTATCTAACCATCTTAACATGGGTTATGTTTGTTTTTATAAACATACTAGCAAAAGATTTGAAACAGTTTGGGCTCTGTGAGAGAAAAATTGCCGACCGAATAACTGAATGGATTGTTGGAAGAGTCTGCAGCGGGTGTTTCACTGGTTGTGAAATCAAAAGCTGCATAATCTCAGTTGATTTTCCGTGTCACACTCCGCTGCCTCCAGATGAGGGAGGTAACACATTTTAGTCAGGGGAGAACTTGGAGGCATTCAACACCCTCTGTACCATTGTTCACCAGCAATGGCTCAGTACTTTGTTTTCCAGAAACGAATAATTGCTCCTTGATTTTTATTTTAATTTTCAAAAGCATGTGACAGATGTGCTGATGTTTTTGGAGATATTTATAATTTCCTTTGTGATCACAAACTCTGCAGGATTTCAACACCCTCTTGACCCAATTTAGTAAAATAGCATACGATGCCCGAATCCTGAAAAGCGGGGCTCGTAGTTTACACTTGAGACAATAGTATGGTTTTAATGTGCTCCATCTAAGTTCAG
This sequence comes from Acomys russatus, assembly GCF_903995435.1. Taxonomy (NCBI): domain Eukaryota; kingdom Metazoa; phylum Chordata; class Mammalia; order Rodentia; family Muridae; genus Acomys; species Acomys russatus. The sequence goes on along the minus strand of NC_067166.1, from coordinate 4,859,045 downwards.
CCCTCAAGTCTGGCTTTAACTAGGCACTAGCTTCATGTTGTCCATACCGAACCACAGATAGTGTGAGGCCTGCGTTTTGGAGCCTCTACCAAAGCCGAAACCAACGCCTTTCCACTTCTAACAGTTCAACTTAAGCCTAAATTAATTTCTGCTATATTGTTTATTGACATTAAATTGGACACAGTATTTTATGAATTTGTTTAATTTTTTAAATATTTAATTATGTTTCATCTCTTATCTGTGTATATATATATATATATATATATATATATATATATATATATATATATATATATATCTATACCCACATACATACGCCTTTGATTAAATTGCTGACCGTTACACTTTATCAGTTTCTAGAGCCAGTTTTCTGTTTGATAATTCGCTACTGTCATTATCACCACTTTTTTTTTTTTTTTTTGCTGTAATTTTTCTCCGTTCTCTGGTTTACTTTACTTGTTGCTTAGCTTCTAGAGTTCAAGGTGTATTTAGTTTATATGAAAAACTTATAACTAATCACTTTTTGTGAATATTGGCTTAATTGTACAGCAAATGTGCCCATTCAATGTACATCTGCCTGCTTTTTTCTTTTCTTTCCAATTTCTGAGACTTTAGTAATCTATCCCATATCTAGATGTGTGGTTTTCTTCCAGTGTTTCAGCTTGCATTTGATTTCTTCTTTTATCTAGGGGTTCTGTTGCTCTGGACATCTGTTGTCAACTTTTGGGCTGCTGATATTTTGATGTGAACTCTGAGTTTTAATTGGATTTTATTTTATAGGATTTCAATATAATGGTACTAGATTCCAACACATTGAAATTGTCCATTTGTCTTTTGCTCTGAAATTATTACTTAAAAAATTCCTAATACATGGAGTGTTTGTAAATGCCCCATCTGTTTGTAATGACCAGACACATGTATGCTTAGACAACAATACTCTACAACAACTCGCATTCCAAACAAATGAACATTACAAACCTAGATCACTGTTAATGTTTCAAAGGTACTTGAGTTGGATTTCTCACTGGTTGTGGTAGTATCAGATCTAGGTTTTATAAGAGTTTTAATTCTGAGGCAAATTGTGAGGTGTTTGAATATCCATGACCACACCAATGGTTTTTTTTTTCTCTTTTTCTTTTTTTTTTTTAATTTAAATAATTTATTCAGATGACATCTCCCTTCATTACTGTGAAACATCAATCTCCTTTCCTCTTTTGGCATTTTATCCTTAATTATATTTTGTCTTTAATTTTACTTTATCACTATTTTTTGGTAGCTCTTGCTTTGAGTAGGCTTTTTCTTCCCCTCCGTGCTGGTTCACTGCACTTGACTTTCTCAAGAGAGTGTACACTACTATTTCCCCCACTGTGAGCGTCTCCGCCTCTCAGTCTAGGTTGGTTGGAACTGCTCCAGAGTTTGAGACAGTTTGAATGCTGCTATGATGCCATGGGTGGGAAATTTTATATTTGGAGGCTCTGTTTCATGTACACAGCTACTACCATCTCTTACAGAATGGCCTCCAGGCAACTGCGTAAGCGAACATGAGACTTTAACTTCAGGCCTGGATTTCATTCCCAGTGTACCTCACTGTGTACATGCAGGTATTCCTCATGTCCCAGAATTCCTGAAACTGGAAATGATTCTGATCCTAAGCATTTGGAATTAGAACATTCAGCTGTGCATGGGCTTAACCCAGAGACAACGTGATGATTACTGATAGACTTGGCTGTGATTTGGCCATTATATTTTGTGATTTCTTATTTGTGTGCTTCTTGCTAAGTCTTTTTCTTTAGGTACATACATACATACATACATACATACATACATACATACATACATACATACATACCACCTATGTGTTCTTTGCACATTTTTTCTCCAGCTGGCTTAAGAGTAACATGACATGTTCTAATCTGCTGTAGTCAGCCTTGAGTATTTTTTTTACAAGCATGCTATACTGTGTAAAACCCAAAACCCACAGCTGACCAGCACCTGAATTTCTTCTCCCATGTGATTGGGCCATCTTCCCTCAGTTTTGCCCTTTTCTGGTCTTCGCCACACTCCATTGGCTTCTTTCTCTTTCCTTTTGTGCTCTGTCACCCTCAACCTCCACTGAGGCTGGGAACAGGCGAAACCACAGGCTTCAGTTCTTCCATGTTGATGGTAGAAATCTTTAAGTGACCAAAGTACTTCAGACTAAATGCAGGCAAAAGACAATCTTTTAGATGAAAGAGACTATGGCTTCCATATTAAATTCCAGTGCATAATTTCAAAAATATTAAACATGAAGTAAATAAAGGGACAGATAATATGACCCCTCCTTTAAAAAAAACCTCAGCTGAAAGTTTCTCCAAATTTAACTTGATGAAATATTCTACATAAACCATGAACATAAGTTTCATGAAGAAACTCAAACAAAGATATGGAGTAAGTCAGGACAAGATTTACAAAGAAAAATGAAATCACCAGTAAAGGAACGGACACTCTAGAGATTTGAAGTGGAAATTACAATAACAGATGAAAAAAAAAATAAGGCAATTCAAAGTCAGTAAGAAAGCAACACTACTTGAAGAGGAAAGATGGAATTACTGAGTCAAGAATCACAAATCAGACCAAACAAAAAGTGAACAGAGCTTAACAAATCCTTGGAGCACTTTCAAACTGACACTGCAGAAATTCCAGGAGATAAGTAGAACAGGCAAAGAAATATTTAATAACTCCTATAAATTTCCTAAATCTGACATATGACATAAGTATAAAAATTCCATGGCCCCTCATTGCCCCTCTGACTGTGGGTGCAATATGGCTGGCTGTTTCAACCTCCGATTTTCTTGATGTCCCAGCCATTATATATTGAACTATAAGCTACATAAACTCTTCTCCCGTAAGTTGCTTTTGTCAGAGTATCTTATCACAGCAACAGAAGAAGAGACTAGAGCATTTGATTATTTTTATAACACATATTTTTCCTGATACCTAAAATATAATCAGCCAAGGTATCACTGCTAAGAACTGACTCTGTGAGAACATTACACTGGAACATAAAAACACATGCCTTTTTCCTTTAACAAATGCGTTTGATGGCCCTTAGATGCAGATCCGTAAATCCAGCGTATGCAGATCTTTAGTTTGTAAAGATCTTAATCAGATTGTCACACAGTAGATCAAAATGATTTTTATTAATGATCACTATTAGGTATTTGATGTTGCTAATAATTTAAATTTTTAATTTTTTCTTTAGGTAAAATGACATTAAGCAGTGAATAAAAAGTACTGTGGCAAACCAAGAGTAATATCTTAAAGAAAGTGACTGTACATACTGCCATTAATTTTAAAAATTTAATTGATGAAAAACCTGTATGAAAATCTTGTAGTACTAAAATTAGATATAGGCACACATGGCATTATCAATTGATATTTTTATCTCCCCAAATATTGTGATCATTTCCTTACAATAAGAATGCACGCTTTCCTTTAACTGTTTTGAATTGTGTAATTGTTATAAGACTACCGTATTCCCCCCATACTTCAAAGCATTAGAACTACTTCCTCCAATCTTGCTATAGTTTGATACCCACTATTCACCCTCTCTCTCTCTTTCTGTTCTCATTTTAACCCATTAGTGACCTCTATTGTGCTATTTAATACTATGTGGTCAACTAACTGGTTTCATCTGGACAAGTGAGAAGATGCAGTATTTGCCTTTTGGTGCCTTATTTCAGTTAATATAATACTTTCCACTTCCTTTCATATTACCACAAAATATTTTATTCTTTTCATTTTAAGATATACATATGCTACATAAAAATCTATTCATCTCTCTATGTCTTAGTTTATTCTGTTTTGCAATTATTCATAGTGTTAGAATAAACATGCTATTCATGTTTGATATAATGACCTTATTTTCTTTGGATACATAACAGTGAACTTTACCAAATTATATAGTAATTTTATTTTCAATATTTTGATGACCCTTCACACTGTTGTCTCTGATGGCTGAACTTATTTACAGTTCCACCAATAGTGTACAAGAATTATCTTATGTCTTCATCTTTACTGTTTGTTAACTTTTGTCTTTTCAATAATAATAATTTTCACTGTCATGAAATGATTTTGTGGTTTTTGATTTGTTTTATCCTGATAACTAGTGAATGAAGCTAGCATTTTTCCACATACTTGCTAGCCATATCTTGTATCATTTCAAAAGAAATGTTTCTTACCATTGCTTTATTGATTTTGTTCCTGTTATGCTGAATTTCTTCTATGTTCTAGATACTAATATTCTATCAAATGATAAATTTACAAATATTTTCTCCCATTCTGTCACTGTGTAGATTATATCTTTTTCTATGCAGAAATAAGTTTGTAGTTTTATATAATCCCGTTAGTCTAATTCTGCTTTTGTTGCCTGGAGTTTTAGGAACATTTCCAAAATTCCTTGTACAAATGCCTTGAGATGTATCCTATGTGTGTATATATACATATACACACAATATATATATTAGTTTTAGATTTTGAATGCTAGCTGTTAATCTATTGTTTTGTGTATATACGGTAAGAGGAAGAACTACTACTCAGGAGAGGGTTATTTCTCCAAATATGTATTTGCAGCAACGTGTTGAAATTCACTGGCTATAACTGTATGGGCTAACATTAGGATTTCCCACCCTGTCCCATTAGTCTATCTGTCTACCTGACTTTATGCTGGTAGCTTGGGAGGATGCTTTAAAGTCAGGCATCGTGATGTTTTTCTCTCTGACCTCTGATTTTTACATTCAGTATTGCTTTGGACGCTCTTGGTTTTATATGGTTTCCTACAAATTTTGAAATTGTTTTTATACTTTGGCAAATGTCGTGGGTATTTTGCTGGATATGTCATTGAATCTGTGTATTGCTTTGGGTACTATAGACATTTAAGCTAGATTGATTTACACAATCCATGAGGACAGTCTCCCCCCCCTCTCGATTGGTGTATGAAAGATTGATTTACACAACCCACAAGGACAGAGTCCCCCCCCTTTTGGTTGGTGTGTGAAAGACTGATTTACACAACCCATGAGGACAGAGTCCCCTCTGCCATTGATTGGTATGTGACAAATTGATTTACACAACCCATGAGGACAGAGTCCCTCCCCCCTTGATTGGTGTGTGAAAGACTGATTTACACAACCCTCAAGGACAGAGTTCTCCCCTTGATTGGTGTGTGGAATACTGATTTACACAACCCATGAGGACAGGAGTCCCTCCTCCCTTTTTGGTTGGTGTGTGAAAGATTGATTTACACAACCCACGAGGACAGGAGTCCCCCCACCCCTTGATTTGTGTGTGAAAGACTGATTTACACAACCCACGAGGACAGGAGTCCCTCAACCCCTTGATTGGTGTGTGAAAGACTGATTTACACAACCCACGAGGACAGAGTCCTCCCTTCATTGATTGGTGTGTGAAAGACTGATTGACAACCCACAAGGATAGTCACCCCCCCTTGATTTGTGTGTGAACCCCTTATGATTCAGTTCATTAGTTTCTTATCTTTTCATTGTAGAATTTATTTACTTCACTTTTACTTTTGGTGCAGGAGGCTGAGGCAAGACTATTAGAAGTTCAAGATTAGCCAGGACAATTTAAGAAGCCCCTCTTTTAAAATAAAAAAAATGAAAAGGAAGGCTTGGGGTATGATGAAGTGGTAGGGTATTTTTCTAGTATGTATGAGCCTTTGAGCACAATTGTCTGTAGCTCCCCCCCCTCCACTGCTAATTTTTGTATGGGTGAATAAGCATTTTATTGCTGTTCTATTTTATATATTGATTTTATTATCTTCAACCTTTGTTCCCTCATAAATTCTGTTTTTTTAAAAAAAGATTTTAGTGTTTCTATTTATGAAGTAATATGAAAACAAGAGTAATTAGACATCTTCCTTTCTCATTTGAGTGTCCTTTATTTTTGTTTTTTGTTTTTTTGTTATTTGGGTGTCTTTTGTTTTTTTGTTTTTTTTTTTTTTTTGTTTGTTTTTGTAGTATTTGTAGTTTCTTGTAGTACTAGAAGGTGTCATGCAAACTGCCAAAAGAGAAAAGTAATCAATATTCCTGTTCAGTTGTGCCCTGGGAGTCCATAGCGCAATGCTTCTCAACCTTCCCATTGGGGCAAACTTTTAATACTGTCTCTCACGTTGTGGTGACCCTCCAACTATAAAGGTATTTCATAGCTACTTCATAACTGTAATTTTCTATTGCTATAAATCATAATGTAAATATCTGTTATGCAGCACATCTGAGATATGACTCTCCAAAAGGGATTGTGACCCAGAGGTTGAGAACCAATGCCATAGAGGGCACTAGATCCCTTGAAATGGAATTTCATACAGTTGTAAGCTGCAGTGGGGAAGCTGGAATATCAACCCAGGCCCTCGGCAAAGCAGCTAGTGCTCTTAACCAATAAACCATCTCTTCAGGCCCTCTAACTGCATTTTTAATACTTATCTTGTATTCTTAATACTTATCCTTATAACCAAAGACAAGTGCAACTCTTATCCAGGCAGCAAAGAAGCTTTTCCTGCCCCCAGCAGATGGAGACCATTAGAGAAAGCCCCATTTGTTCTAAGTGCAGAGAACCACTTGACCATAGATGCTCAGCCCCGATGAATACATCTACAATACAATCCCAAGCCCTTATAGCTCAGGAAAGATCAATGTAAGAGGAGGAAGAATCATTGCGAGAGCCAGAAGACCCAGAGATGTGCAGCAGGAGTGTGATGTCTGTGTATTACATGAAATCTGCACTCATGGAATCTCAACAGTGTGCCTGGCTGAACTAGACTCGAGCAGTAACAATACTAGCTGACATGCCAACGTGGAGAGGAAAATCTCATAAACCCCACCCCTAGATGAAGAGCAATCAATAGCTACTAAAAGAGAAAAAAGTACTCTTTTCCAGAAATGAACCTCCAACTTGATTATCTGGTATCAAGTGGTCAGCCATAAAAACAATATATGCAAGTAACACTAGGACTTGGTAGGATATATTTATGTATGTACTCACATATGTGCATATATATATATGTATGTAACAATAATGCTAAAGAAAAAGAGGTCATGAATTTGGGAGTGAGCTAGGGGAAGATGAGATGGGGGAGAGATGGGGGAACGGTATAAATATTGTATACATATATGAAAATTAGAGAAAGAGTTCTGGTGCTATGTTGAATGGGAGTGTTGAAAATGAATGTCTTTGTCTTATTCCAGGTATTTCAAAACCGATCCTCAAGTTACCTCCCTCAAGCATGTTGTAAGCTGATTTTCATATTTCATATTGAGGTACATTATCATATTGAAGTACAATTCTCCTTGCACAATTTGTTGAGGGATTTTAAAATGAAGGTCTGTGAAATTTTTTCAAATGCCTGTCTGTATCTACTATAGACTGTTTTGTCATTCAATCTGCTGGAGTGATGTATTGTGTTTATTGCTTTGCGTATGCTGAGCTATTTTTGCATGCTGGGATGAATCCCATGTGATTGTGGTGTGTATAAAATTTATGATGTCTTGTTGGATTCAGTTTGCTAGTTCTTTCTTGGTTGATAATTTTTGCATTTATGGTCATCAAAAATGTTGGGGTTCTAGTTTCCTTTTGTTGTTACGTCTTTGATTTTTGTATCATTGTAATGCTTGCTTTGGAGGATGAGTTTGTCAAAGTTCCCTCATTTCTAATATATTGAAATAGTTTAAAAGGAATTCACATCACTCTTCTGTAGGCTTTGAACTTTTCCAAACCTACTTTATTTGAGATTCTTTAATGCTTATATCTCCCTTCCAACCCACCCACCGTAGATAGGCGAGAAAAGAGGTTCCTGGAAACAGGAGTAGACCTCCTTAGACTCGGTTCCTTGGCGTGATTCCACTGGTGTAGTCGGCAGGATTCCAGCAGACCTGTTAAATAGCAAACCAGCAATTCAACAGAAGTGACTGAACTGCAGCAGCTGGAACCCAGAACCTAGAAGTGTTCGCTAGAGCCATTCTCTCTAGGAGCATCTAAAAGTGGAGTGATGAACAGCCAAGACCAAAAAGCCCTGCCTCTTGTTTTGGGCAAATATATATATATATATATATATATACACACACACACACACATATATACATACATATATATATATATGTATATGTATTTGCTCTCTGATTCCATACTAGGATGTTTATTAGTTGGTAAAGACCATGCCCCCACAAGAGGTGGTTCCTTTTCCAGTAGACAAACATCACCTGTTCTCTCACAGGTCTGTTTTCAGCAGAAAAACACTGCACACCCTTACACAAGTCTGTTTCACATCTGACACTTGGGATCAAAACAAAACCCTGTTTGCGTCCACTGCGTTCTTCCTCACATGTTTTGTAGAGTTAACCACTGAAGCCATCAGGTCCTGGTCTTCACTATGTTTTGTCTTCTTATGACTTTTCTGTTTTCTTGTGGTTCAATATTTATAGATTTTTATGTATTCTGATGTTTATTCATTTCTTACAGACTTTTCAGTTGGTTGGTATGTAGTTGTTTTTAATAATTTTTAATAATCCTTTTATGTCAAAGAGGCTAAATCTTAAATATTTGGTGTAACTTAATATATTAATTGTAATGGCTCCTTTTCAAGTCGTTTTATTTTGGGGGGGGTCTTTACTTTTCCGTTTGTTTAGCTTTCTCTGTACATTTATTAACCTCACTTTTGCACCCCAAGGACAACCTTATTCCATCTTTTCAATTTGTCTACTTTGTTCATTTCTGCTCTGATTTTTGTCATTTTTATTCCTTCTACCTAACGTTGCATTTGTTCTGTTTCGGCTTTTATTTACGTATCATAGTTGGTGGTGTAACTGTCGGCTTGCAGAGTCCAGAACCAGCCAGGAGATGGACTTCTCAGTACATCGGTAGGGCATTGCCTTGATTACATTAATTGATGTTGAAAAGTCTATCTACACTGTGTGTGTGTGTGTGTGTGTGTGTGTGTGTGTGTGTGTGTGTGTGTGTGTGTGTCGGGGGGATGTGGGTACTTCCAGGCCAAGAAATCCTGGACTGAATGAAGTGGAGAAAGTGAGCTGAGTATTAGCATAGATGTATTTATTGCTCTGTGCTTGTGGTTGTTTCCCAATCTGAGCCTTGAATTGAGAGTGAAAGTAAGACCTTTTCCCATTAAGTTGCTTTTGTTAGAGTACTTTTGTCTTGACAAGAGTGAAGGAAACAGAAAGTTTATTTATTCTCTCTCTCTCTCTTTCTCTCTCTCTCTCTCTCCCCTTGATTAACAACTTTCTAATAATATTGCTTTCTTTATATACCACAAGCATTTATAAGTTGTATTTTCTTTTTTGTTTATTTCAAGACAAAAATACAATTGTCCTTTGTATTTCTTCATTGACTCATTACTAATTTAAGAGCTATTATTTTGTTTTAATGTATTTTTATCATTTCCTATGTTATTTCTGATTCTTATCTTTTGTTTCATTTCTTTATGACCAGAGAAGAGGATACGATTTCAATGTTTAAAAGTTGTTCAATATTTGTTTTGTTGGATAATGCCTGGTTTCTTTTGACTAGTACTCTGTGTGCTTGTGAAAATAATATTAATTATTTTGCTATTGTAGAAGATGTTCTATAAATGTTTGCCCATTTGGTTTATAGTATAGTTTAACTTTGCTGTTTACTCACTGACTTTATTTGGTCTGTGTGGTTTGTCCACCAATGAAAGTAGGTATTCAAATCCCCAAAGACTACTGAATTGATATCTTTCTATCCCTTTAGGCCTTACAATGTTTTTTGGTTGTTTCTTTTGTATAATTGAGTTTTCAGAGTTGGGAGTGCATTTATAATAGTTATCTCCTTATCTCCTCTTGTTAAATTGATCCACTCATTACAATCTTCCTTATCTCTTTAATCAATTTTAACAAAAAGGCCTGTTTACTTGATTTAAGTGTAACTAGTCAAGCCAATTTGTGTTTCCATTTTTGTGGAATACAGTTTCCCCTCTTCATTTGCAGTCTATATGGTAAGTGAGTTTCTTATAGGCAGTATATAGCTGGATTGCATTAAAAAACTCATCAAGTTACCATATTTACTTTAATTAAGAAATAAAACTTTTTGCATATAGGGTTAATAAGAAGTAGAATTACTGTAAATTTATTACTGTAATTTTCTTCATTGTTTTAAAATTATTTTGTATGTTCTCTAATTCTTACTATTTACTTTTATGTTTTGGTATTTTCTGCAACAATAAGATTAAATTACTCAAAATATTTTTGTGTGTGTGTATCTGCTTTACCAGTGATTTTTTTCCTTTGTATGTTACTGTGATGGTAGCTATTATATGTTTTTTCCAGATATAGGACTCCTGTAAACATTTTTTTATATGTTCACCTTGGTAAATTTTTTCCTATTTTGCATATCTTAGTAAGTAATTGTCCTTCACTTCTGAAACTTGTTTGGATATAATTTTCTCTTTTGGGGGCATGTTACCCTTAACAGACACATTCTTTCACAAATTTAAATGTCATCCTATTTCTTCCTAATCAGTAAGTTTACTGCTGAGAAATATTTTATTAGTTTAAAAGTGATTCTTTTCACTTTGTTTTCACACTTTTCAATTTGTTATTTTCTGCATTTTCTTTTTAAAGAGGGCTTTTCACAAATTGGCTATAGCATATGTGGTGATTGGTATTAAATTTCACTTGGCAGCATTTAGAATAAATTAGGATGTGGGCCTCTGGGCACGCCTGTGAGGGATTACCCTGAGTGTGAAATGTCCCCATAGGCATATGTGTTTAAACACCTGGTCCTCAGCTCGTGGCACTGCTTGGGAAAGTTGTAGAAGCTTTATGAGCAAAGCCTTGCTGGAGTTAATAGGGCACTGGGGACATGCCTTGAGGCATTATAGCCTGACCTCACTTCCTGTTCACTCTCTGTTTCCTGAGTGTCAATGACCTGTGATAAGCCAGGCTTCCTCTCTTATCATTTTAGGAGGTGATAGAGGCAGAAACTATGGCAGCTAGTCATGGCTACATCCACAGCTAAGAAGTTGAGTGATGGTGAGCATGGGTCTTCCAGCATAAATTAACCTAATTCAGTGTCTTAGTTACTGTCTTGCTGTGGTGATAAGAGACCCCGATAAAAGCAACTCAAGGAATAAAGGGGTGGCCTTGGCTTATAGTCCCAGGGCTTGTAGGTCATCATGGTGGAGAAGATGTGTTAGCAGTCAGGGAGGTCATAGCAGGAGCAGGAAGCTGCACAATCTTGGACGACAAGATCTCTTGTCAGGGATGAGAGGCATGGGGCTCAGTGAGTACCTCACCAGGCCCCTCGGCAACAAGATCTTTAGTCATTTGGAGCTTTAATAAGTGATGGTACATGAAAAAAAATGAAATATGTGTCTTTGGAACCAACAAGGGGCAGAATATTTCAGTGCGTGAGCTTATTTTATATTTGGACTATAACAAGCACTTTTAGCCCCCTTAGATCTATTCTAATGGTTTGGTTTTCTGCATTTAGTTTGCTGAATATTTTTATTTTTGTCTTTTATCTTCTATTATCCTTCTGGAATATTCATAGTTATTTCCTTAATTGTTCTATAATTTTCATAGGCTTTGCTAATTTTTTTCCTTTCCTTTTCCTTTCCCTGCACCACTCTTCCCATCACTCTTCATTCATTTCTTCTTTTTTGATTATTATTTCAAAAGACACGTAATATTCAGAAATTATTTCTCCTGTTCAATCTAGTCTGTTGTTGAAGCTCTCAGGCATAATTTTTCTCCCTCATTGATTTTTTTTCAGCTCCAAGATTTTAATTGATTATTTTTCATGATCTCCATGCATTTGTTGAGTTTATCATTCAAATAATGATTTTTCCCACCAATTTCAATGAATCGCCTATTTGTATTCACTGGCATTTTGCTGAGTTTCCTTAAGATCATAATTCTGAATTGCCTTTCAGGAGTCTCACAGATTTTATTTAGTTTGGATAAATTATTATTTTCAAGAGTCATGTTAATTTATTTTTAATACTTGTATGTCTTTACAATGATGTATGTCATGTACACACTTACCTGTTTTTATATATGCCTACGTATGTTTTTATATATGCCTACGTATGTTTTTATAGAGGTGCTTTCATAAGGAGAGATGTTTTCCAGTAGAGAAGTCATAGGATGTCAGTTGGTTGGGGTACACTGGCCTTGCTTATAAGGAAGCACAAAGGAGTAACATGTGAAAATTCTCCAGAGGTAGTTGATGACATCAGGAACCAAGTGTCTCAGTGGTTTATACTTTGGGTGTTATGAATGTGGTATGTGACTTTTGCATTGGATGGAGACTTCCAGAAATGAATGATTCCAAGAACATGGGGCTGGCTTAACTTCTGGTGGTAGGAAAGGCAGTGCTGGGGTACAGGCAATAGAGGCTTCTCAAGGGCAGAACTTTTGGGAGAAGGAACTACTGGCAACACAAGTATTGATACTAAGGAGACGGAGCATGGGGATATTTGTTTATGAGCTCTGTAAGGAAAAAGATCTCTTGTCAGGGATGAGAGGCATGGGGCTCAGTGAGTACCTCACCAGGCCCCTCGGCAACAAGATCTTTAGTCATTTGGAGCTTTAATAAGTGATGGTACATGAAAAAAATGAAATATGTGTCTTTGGAACCAACAAGGATGAGCCTTTGGAGGGGTAGGTTTTTCTGCCAATGGTGGTAGCAGTGGAGGATACAGAGTGCAGTGGCCATGACCCCTGTCTCTGTAGATTCAAGTGCTACAGGCACAAGAAGAATGGTAGGTATCACAGTCTCAGCTTTACAGTGTTGTATATGGATGATGGTTGAATTGGCGTGCATGGGTCATAGAAGGTACATCCTTAAATGGCACTAGTAAGTACCAGTGGCCTTCATGGTTGGTAGAGTGGCATATATGTGGGATACAGGTGTCAGGTTCTAGAGATGTGAGCCTTAGTTTGTTAAGGATTTGAGCCAGCTTCTCTTTTTGTGTGTGGGAGTGTCTGCATTCCATAGTTCAAGCCACTGAATGGGCTTGGGTGCTGGCTTTAACAGGAAAGCAGCTGAGTCTAGTTGTGGTCACAAGGTTGCAGCTCTTTGTGCAAGTATACTACAATATACACATAGAGAGGGGGAAGGAGAGAGAGAGAGAGAGAGAGAGAGAGAGAGAGAGAGAGGAGATGGGAAGGAGGGCTTCTGCTCCTTAGGGTAGTCTAGACTCAAATAGGGGCCCTACTTTTAAAGGTAGCATGTTCTGGGTCTTAGAAAGAGCTGATCCCTTCTGAACTACTCTGAAGCAGAGCTACTTGGAGGACTCTAGGCAACTCTTTCCAATTGGCTCCAAGCCTGTCTCTATTGTGAAACTCTCCTGTGTCTAGGATTTCTGCCATCTATAGCAATGCGGTTTGAGGCCTCTTCCATTTGCTGTTTATCTGAAATTTAGAGTCCCCAGTCCCCCTGACCCGAGGCTGGGGAATCAGGGTTCCACTTGCCATGCCAACTCTTTGTTCCTCACAGGATTCCTAATTCTCCATTGCTGAGTTCCAGCACACCCACCACACCCCCAACCATCATCTTCAAAGTGAGGACTCACCATTTTTACACTTCTTTATAGAGAAAGTTGTGCCTGGGTACCTCTGCTCCACCACCTTGGACTCTCTTTTCTTTATGTTGCCTTCACGCCATCCCTTTGGAAATTGTGTAGTTGACAACCCCCTTCTCTTTCTTTCAGAAACAGTCCAATAATAAGCATACAACTCTCCATTTTGGGGAGCAGGATGAGGTGAAATGTGAGGGTTAACTAGGAGAGTGCTCTGAGCTGCCTGGTTGTGATCTTTTTTCCAGTGACTGAGCGCTAATTCAGTGCCAGCTCAGAGGAGGAGATTCTTGATTCTATGCCACATTCTTCAATCTAGCTGTACCAATAACAAAATGACAGTTGGATGACCATCTGACTCTGTTGCTGCTTTCCGAAATAGAAATAGAGTAAAATTTCAGTAGAGAACTTGATTTTCTGTTTCTCAAACAGACCTTAGAGGCCGAGAATGCATTTTTTTAGTCTTAGGAAACAACACTGTAGCTACCCTGGTCTTTAAAAGGGACTTTTACACTTAACTACCAGATGCAGAAAGCAGATTTTGGTAGGGAGATGAGAAGAAATGCATTGTCGCTATGGTTCAGGTATGTTGGAACCAAATAACATGGTGGTTAGTGTGGAATGCTACCTATGGAGTCAGCTAGAATTTAGCTCACTCAAGGCTTTTGCTCTTTCCTTAGTGTGTAGGACGGTATGATTTTCCTCATATATGTCCAGCACATAGACATGTTTGGAGGATGATAAAACGCCAAATAGCATAGAGCCTGGTGTAGAAGTCTTTAGTGAATAAATGATAACTTGTTATTATTGTTAAGATTTGGAATTACTCTCCACACAGAAGCATATGCACTTTCCCCAACTTCTCTCTTTTCTCTGATTTTCTTTCTTTGCTCAGTAAATTTACCCCTTAAGGACAGAGATTCCTAGGCCTTGCTTGGATGGGACAATGTGGAAGTATATTAAGAACAACATGGGTAGGGAACCATGTTGGTTCCCAGACCAACAATTTCCTCATGTAGTACGCAATTGCTAGTTTCTCATCCAGGCATGTGTTGGGGGTCTCTTTGCAATCAGAGGGGTTGTACTGTAATGGGTGAACATTCGTCTAGTCTTGATGAGATGTCATTATGATGGTGGGACAATGAGGAGGACTCCACCTGGTGCAGTCACTGATTTCTGGAAGCCTTCTTGGAACTGACGACAAATTAGCTGAATTTGAAAAAAAAAGTTATTCAGAGGGACAGAAAAAGGCTTAAGCTCAAAATATTGAGTTTGTTGACATTTTCATAGACTTGGGGAATAGGAAGATTGGACAACAGTCATTTATTTTCCCTTATTTTATGGAATTTGTAGTGGCACCATCCATAAGGTGGCCTTCCAGGAAGCAAAATCCCTCATACTTGGTGCAGGTGGTCACTGTACATGTGCTCATCTATACAAACTCTGCACTTTCTAAAAGAAAGTTTGCACCATTTTGTGGTTCCTGTAATAGTGCGCTTTAGTAGAATTGCGATGAAAAGATTATGAGTCATCTTGGAAAGATACTCCTACCTCAAAAAGTGTTTTTTTTTTAATGTATCTTTTATGTATCTCCCTGCCCTTGACTTGCCAAACAGAAGTCCAAACTTGTTCCTGTTCCTAGAGAAGCATTTTAGTCGATGACATTTAGCTATGGCAGGGAACTCTTGCCGTCCCATGCACTCATGTCCGGCTGCTTTCTGCACGGACTGATTAGTGTGAAACCCTTCTCCAGACACTCAGAAATGACACTCAAAGTGTGTCCAGTCACGTGCTTCCTTTTTAGGATGAGTGCATATCTAGTGACTTGTCAGTAGAGCCAAAGGCCTGGCCCTTTGTGATATTTGGGGCACCTCTAATTGGTTATATTGACTTCGGTGTGCCGTAAAAGGTGCTTACTGCCATGACTTCCTATTTGAATTCTTCTTTCCCCTATCAGCTTCCCTTCATCCAGTTGTTGAGTACTATTCTCCAGTATTCTCTCCCTGATTTTTTCCCACATACCTTTTATCTGGGTGCATTTTCCTACTCTGTGGTGTGTATACCTCCAGATAGTCAGGACGTAAGAATTAGAGAATTGCTTGAAACCACACAAGTCATTCAGATAAACAGAGATGAGAAAAAAGTCTTTGGCTTAAAATGATTTTGTTAGGTGTTTCAAGATTTATAAATGGTGAAAGCACTATCTAATATCACTGTTTCCTAGCTCTGTATCAGCTGATTTTGACTCTTCTTGAGAAAAAACTACCTTGGTCAAATGTGCACATGAAATAGCAGGTTTCATCAAATACTGCCATTACTTCATTGCTATGACTCATCACTTGAACTCCTGGACTTCACTTCCACTTACCCAATCTCTGTTATTTATTTGTGGAAATTCCACAGTGGTGGAATTAATTTTTTTTTGAAATTCACAATTTGTCTATTAAGTCACACTTCCCCAATAGGTAATATTGATCTCTTCTTCAGTTGCAGGCGCAATGCCAGATAGTATGGGTAAAACCACAAACAAGAAGACTTGGTTCTCAAGCTATTGGCATCTACTTTGTGTTCGTCAGGGCCAGGGCAGAAGCTGAAGTCATGTAGGGAGGTGAAGGCGCAGAGGGTAGACAGTTCAGCTGTAATGTAGGAGGTTAGGGACAGTATCCATGGCCTCTAAGAGCAAGAAGCAGAGAAAAACACCCTAGGTGAAATAGCTTCCCTAATGACAGTAGAGAAAAGAGTGACAGTTACAGGAAGCTTGAGCAGTTACAGTCTATGGAGATTAACTATAAACAGAAGCCCTAGAGACACAAATAAGTCTACGTTGGGTTTTCCAGTCTCAGTCTGTTCCCTGCATATCTACAGACACACAAGCAAAGCAAAGCTACAGCTGGAACCTCCTAAACACTGCCCTGGTGAAAAGCCTCATATTGCAGGGCCAGGGACTGATAGGTGACAGTTATTTCAGTGTTGTTTTTCAGGGCAATTTGTCATACAGCAACGAGTAAGACAAATACGTGAGTTAATTATTTATCTAAGCACAAGGCCCTTTACAAACCAAGTTCCCAGTAGCATTCCTCTAGAAAAATCTGTTTTATGGAATGTGTTCATGCTGCCCCAGGTATGGAGACGAGAGGCCTTTGCTGTTCTCCAGCTGTTCTTTTCTATATCATCCAAGTTTCAGCAAATACTTGCTGGCCTGAAACACTCTAAGACAGGGAGAGATACTCAAGACAGAGCCCAATCCCAAAAGGAAAAGTTTTCCATTTGGTTTTATTTGAATATAGCTTGCTTCATTCCAACCAGAATTGCCATAGCCAAATAGAACTGTCTCTGAATGATTAAAGTAGTGTATTGATGCCAGCAAAGCAGTTCTTTGGGAAAATAAAAACCAATAACGACAACGACAAAATTCCTTCCCTACTGAAACTTGGTTTGCATGAGCGAACAAGCTTTAGAAACTCCTCTAAATACTTAGAAATAACAAAGGGTGTAAAAGGAAGAGCCCCGGGGTGGCTTGGATAAAGGGAGACCTCTCAGAGGGACCAGTATTTGTGTTGGGGTAGGAACAATTGGGCTACATCTTAAAGAGACTACTTTCTATATATGTAAATAAATTGATGTCTTTAAAGGATGCTAGGGCAGGTGAGCCTATCACCTTTTGAGGAGGAACATTTAAAAAAAATCATCTAAGCACCCACCGGCAGAGTTTGAGTTGTCTTCGGCATATTTTGTAATAGCGAAGGGCACGTTTCTGTCTCTCTAGGGAAAGAGTCTTCGCTTTGACGAGGTGGCTCCCCAGAACCTTGTTACAGGACTCGTTACAGAACCTGCCCTGGCTCTAGAAATCTGCAGCAGTTTGTGCTGAACTGACCCTCCCAAAAGCCTGGAGCACTTGGCAAATATACTGAGATATAAAAGGCAAAACAGAGTTCAGCAATTTATTATTTTTTCTATTAACTACATGTAACCTAAATGGACTCCAAATGATGACTCAGAAAGCCAATATCTAGTTTTGCTTAGCAAACATTTGATGAAATCGTTGCTCATATGATAATCCTTATCATTACATCATTGAAACTTGAGACAAATTCGAAAGAGTAGTGGGCGTGGTGTAGGCTGGGGTGGTCCCATCCCTCTTAAGCCCTAGTATAAAACATCTTTTTTATCTGGTTCTATTTATATGCTGAAGCAGTTACATTTCTCTGGGAACAGAACCTTTAATGTGCTATGAACTTTATTCAAGGAAATTTGACCTAAAATTCTTTCCCAGTGTTCTTGATGCCCATGGGTATTTCCCTTCTAACACCCACCTACTAACGAATCTTTAGTCATCTCATGTGTTTGCCAACAATCCTCCTCCAGCTTGGTCACCATAACTGATACCAGGAATGATTCTCCTGAAAGCGTACAGAACCCCAACAGCCAGCTCTGTCCTTATGTCTCGGATCAGTTCTTGCTCCACGTGGTCTTCATCCTTCACAAGCACAAGGCCTGTCGTCTGCTGCCTTCTTTCCTCTCGTCAAAACGGCTGCTTCAGGCAGAACCTGGCAAGAAAACAGAGGCCACAGTTGGTGTTGGTCCAAGGATAGTGAGTGTAGAAAACCGATTACATAAAAATGTAAAAACAAAAAGACCAAAGGCCCCCAAGCAGAATGGGGAAGTTGAGGATAACCCATGAAAGTGACTGCAAGAAATATTTATTCTCTCTCTCTCTCTCTCTCTCTCTCTCTCTCTCTCTCTCTCTCTCTCTCTCTCTCTCTCTCTCTCTCTCTCTCTTCCAGACAGGTTTCTCTGTGTAGCCTTGGCTATCCTGGACTCACTTTGGCCTTGAACTCACAGCGATCCACCTGCCTCTGCCTCCCAAGTGCTGGGATTAAAGGTGTGCACCACCACACCCATATTTACTCTTAAACCTAGGGAAATCAAAAGAAAAGTTGGGGGTATTGAAGCTTGGTGACAGGAGAGCTGCAGAGCTCAGGCCCCTGTGGAGAGATTGCTGCCAGATTTTTGAAGGCTCCAATGAGGATGAGGGAAAGGCCCCAAGAAGCTGCCAAAGAAGTCAGGGACATGTGTTTGCAGACCTGTAGTGCTATTATGTTAAAGGGACAGTGTAAAGAGTGTCACTGGAAAAGGCAATCGCTTGGTAACTGGGGCCGCTGGGACAATCAATCACTGTTCTCTCAAAAACAACGAACTTTCAGACAAAGCCTTATCAACTAAGTGAGCAGTAGATAGTTGTGAGTTCAGGAAAACAGTTTAGCACACTGTTGTTTTCCATTTAGATTTCTTCTTGGAGTCCATTCCCCAGCTGCTCAGCACCTCAGCTTTTGAAGGCTCACAACTTAAAAGGGCCCAGAAATTGTCCTTGAGCAGAGGACACTGCTTTCCTCAAGGCTACTCTACCGTGGGTAGCTCAGAGTCAATGTCTGGCATCTAAAAGCTCCAAACCCTTCCTTTGCTTTGAGACAACTCTGGCGAGCCATCCTGACACCCTTAAGACTGTGAAAGCATCTTGAATGTCAGCTACCCTTCTGCCTTCCCACCATTGGTCCTCAGGTCCTTTCCGTTGTATCTGACTAGAGTAGTCTCCTACAATCCCCACTGACTTTCACACAACCCTCCTTCTCGGTTTCCAGAGCCTGAATGGCAGCTGGTGGACAAGGACTAAGCCTGGGAAGTGGTTCCTGGAGTGGAATTTCGTGGACAGCTCACTCACAGATACTTGGCTCCAAGGGCACCGATACCGGTGGTGGGTGGAATGACGGTAATCCGTGGCATGCGAAGGAAGTGCAACCATTAGAACTTTTACCAGGAATGAACCAACAGAGCATAAGGTGGAAGGGGACGCACCAATAATGGAACACACTTTAGGCATTTCAAGAGTATGAAGGGAATGCTGAGGATAGGAACTATGGAATTGATTGGCTCTTTTGAGCACTGTTAAATTATTAAATAGATGGTGGCCAGTGTGGAGGTACTGTTCACTAAGTCAAGTGGAAAGATAAAAGCTAGGCTGTCTCCCCCACCCCCCCCGCCCCTCCCCCCACCCCCGTGAGCATTCCGGGAAACCTTTAAATGTCCTGGAGTCAGAGGACAGAACCAAAGAGCAGGCTGGGTTAATCATTCAAGCAGGAAGGCTTGACAAAGGTAGAATTACTTTCAGCAGATGTTCTGTATCAAGCTCAGGGAATGAATGGAGAAGGAAGGTGACCCTGAGATGTGGGACGGTAAAATCCAAGCGTATGCACTTTAGAACCACGGTCCCAGAAATAGAAAGTTTTCTAGAGTCAGCCTGTCATTCCCATTAGAAACTAGGGATGTGTCCTCTTGTTCCAAGGCCTGAAGTGAGCCAGGTTCTTGCATGAGTTGGGCCTAGATAAAACTCCCTGTTGGGCAACTGGTGTCTTGCAACAGGAACCAAATATCTGCACAGCCAGACTGGAACCTGCTGGTCTGATAAAGTAAGAGCATTATTATGCTAAAGAGACTGAAGCATATATGAAAGATGATGACAAGCACTGAGGAGGCTGGGTCAGGCAAAGTGGAGCGTGCAATGCGATGAAAGGGCATTTAACACTGGCAAGAATGCCAACAGCCAGTCCTGTGTGCCCACTGCCACACATCTGTTTACTCACTTTCTCACTAAACCATCGTGTCCTAAAATGTTTACCTTTGTTAACACAGCGCACTGGCCTATGAGAGGAGGACAATGGTGCACAAGAAGGCAACTCTAGTCATTGGAATTAGTTTACAAA
Source organism: Acomys russatus (assembly GCF_903995435.1). Taxonomy (NCBI): domain Eukaryota; kingdom Metazoa; phylum Chordata; class Mammalia; order Rodentia; family Muridae; genus Acomys; species Acomys russatus. The sequence goes on along the minus strand of NC_067166.1, from coordinate 4,838,681 downwards.
TATTAGGAAATGCTCTTCATATATTAACTAAAGTTGTATGCCTTAAAACAATAGGCTGACTCCTCCTGTCCAGTGAACAAAGATTTAAAAGACTGAGGAAAATGATAAAAGAGAATGTTGGAAATTAGGTGCTTCCATTAAAATAAAAAAAAACTAATAAGATTTCAAAAGGCTATGGCGGTTCGTGAGAGGAGTACTGGTGTACATTATCAAAAGGTTACATTGTGACAGGGCAGGACAGTGCAGAGGTTCCTCCATGTTGTATTTTTGCTGAGGCCATTCTAGGACTCAGCAAGAGTATCAGATACAATGTATTCTGATCTACTTGATGGAGCATCTCATGACAAACTATACAACTCTATTCTAGAAACCAAAGCTCATGCTGTCCTTACTGACTCATGTTAACCTTTGTTGAACAACCTATTTGTGCAGAACCGCCCCCACCCCATAGCCAACTGATTATCCTTTTTTGAGGTTTCTTTCTTTTTTTTACATTTTAATTTTTATTATTAATTTTTTTACATATACCTCTATATTATTACACCTACATAAAACAAACTATGTACAGCAAAAGAACCACAGAACATTCAGGAATTACATTCATGTTACATTCATAGTGTTTTGTCTGTTTGTATTTGGCAACCTTGAAGAAAACATTTTCCTATCTCAGCGAGTCTAAAATTCTAAATGTGACTCAATATCTATCACATCTCATCTCTATCAACTTAAAACATATCTAGACCTAAAGACATCTCAGTCCCCAAACAACTGGGCTCAACTGTGACACTCAACTATTTGGTCTTCAACCCCATCAGATATTTGAGAAGGAGTAAAATTAATTACCTGAGTAAACAGGAAATGTGGGTTAGCAGCTTCCTAATTTAATAATAAAAGAAAAACATGACAGAGACAGTTTGCTGCCTGAACAGTGACCCATAGCTCTCTAAAATGTTGGAGCATCATTTTCAGCCTTCTGGCCCAGTATATGTCTGATAGACATATTTATGAGGCAGGAACCATTGAGGACTTGCTTACCCTGTCTTGGCAGAGTTTGGCCAACAACTCTGCCTGCATCCAAGCTTGAGCTTTTTCGGGCAGCATTCTGTCTGTGGTAGAAATGAGGACATTTTGCCCAGTCTCTTGTTTGCCACATTTGAAGCCATCTCCATAAGGAGGTTCTTTGATGCTCATCATCCTCTTTGAGGTAGGCTGGGTGTTGTCAGGAGTTAACCTGTCTTTTTATCAAGACAGGTTAAACATTAAAACAATATAAACATCTTTAAATGCAAAATTCTGTAGGAATCTGAGGTTTTTGAAGACCTTAACTAAGTATTTTACCTTACATGTCTATAGAGTCCTATCTATTATCTGTTATATCTGTCACATCTAGGATGTACATTCTTGTGGTATAAATAGACCAGTAGTTGAAATGACCATGTTTTGATCAATTGACAATTAACTTGTCTAACTTACTTATCCTACACAGCCTGCAGAAGCATTTTCAAAGTATTGGAGGTAAACTTCACATTCTACTTGAGTGGGATGAATACAACACCTCATAATAAAGTTTATATATGTACACACACACACACACACACACACACACACACACACACATGTGAGTGAAGAACAATCTCAAATTTGAATTCTAGACCAATGGATCCAAATTAAACTTATTTTGCATCAACATATACATTTCTATACCAATGAATTAAAAATAACCTTGTGTGCACAGTTAAGGTCTTCAGTTGAGCGATCTACTCAACCATCTACTTTTTGTCATGTCGTTCCCATGCACCTCCACATTCCCCCCAAACTGAGTACCTTAGCTGCTAATTTTTGGTAGAGCCTTCCCCCCCAGCCTCCTGCTGATCTTAGCTTCTGTCAAAACTGCTTGATTCAAACTACTTAACTGGATAAGGTCTCTGCCCTTAAAAACCTCTTGTTTTGGACACTCAGGGCCACACTTAGATCCCCAAACCTTTGGGTGTTGTTCCAGACAGCTAGAATAAAGCCTTTCAGTTGGCTGCCCTCTCTGTCTGAGTGGTCATCTCTGGTGGGCTCCCTATGACAACACATGAATATTTTCATGTTTGACCGTGACTATGAAGAATAATAGTTATTGTAGTCTTCTGCATTGTTTCATTTTTCTTTTAAAATTTGAAGAAAATATATAATAAATGCCACTCTTCGATTTATCATAGATTACAAATATTTCTAGAGTTTTCCTTTGTTTCTAAGTTGTATTGATCAAGACTGGAACTGGGATGAGGAAAAGGAAATGTTTATCAAGTAAAATGTAAGGAGTTACTGCGGGGTGGGAGAGAGAGAGAGAGAGAGAGAGAGAGAGAGAGAGAGAGAGAGAGAGAGAGAGAGAGAGAGAGAGAGAAGAAGAAGAAGAAGAAGAAGAAGAAGAAGAAGAAGAAGAAGAAGAAAAAGAAGAAGAAGAGAATGATTTTTGTGGTTTTTTATCTGGTGGGACTTTGTAAATAATTTCCCATGGAGAAGAGCCCAAAATATATGTCATTGCCTGAACTGAGAAACCAGATAGGAGTTCACAGCAAGCTGAGCACCTGATGGCATAGGTCTGTAATTGTAGCTACTCAGGAAGGCAAGAACAGAAGTCTATGTGGGCTTCAGAAAGAGTTCAAGGCCAGCTTGGGCAACTTACTGAGACCATGCCTCAAAACGAAGAATGAAAAGAGGGCTGATGACCTAGCTGTGGTGGAGCACACGGCGAGTATGCACAAGGCCCTTGGGTTAATCCCCAGCGTTCCCTCCACTGGCAAAAAAAAGTTCATGGTAGCTTAAGCAGTAGGAATTTGTGGCACAGAGGACAGGAGGAGAAAAGCTCCAGACTTGCAGAGGCATTTCTTGAATGATCTCACTGATGAACGTTGAGGCATTCATGCATATGACAAAATTGCACGGGCATGAACAGAAAGCTACTGGTGAGTGATAAGGATAGACAGTGCACGACTCACAGAGGGAAGAAGGTATTTACAATGAGACCAATTAGAACAGAAAAAAAATCATCATTGAATACCTAAATATTTGTACGTTAGAACAAGCAAATGGGACTTATAGAAAAACCATTTTGAGTATATTTTAGCACATCTAAATCCCAACCCTTCAAGGAAATCTAGTTTATTTACAAATAATTTAATCGCCTACTTCCATTTAATCTTGGGTTCTTTGTGTGTGTATATATGTGTTTGTACATGTATGTTTGCATGGTTCTGTGTCATTTCAACTACTGGTCTATTTATACCACAAGAATGTACATCCTAGATGTGACAGATATAACAGATAATAGATAGGACTCTATAGACATGTAAGGTAAAATACTTAGTTAAGGTCTTCAAAAACCTCAGATTCCTACAGAATTTTGCATTTAAAGATGTTTATATTGTTTTAATGTTTAACCTGTCTTGATAAAAAGACAGGTTAACTCCTGACAACACCCTGCCGACCTCAAAGAGGATGATGAGCATCAAAGAACCTCCTTATGGAGATGGCTTCAAATGTGGCAAACAAGAGACTGGGCAAAATGTCCTCATTTCTACCACAGACAGAATGCTGCCTGAAAAAACAAGCTTAGTACATTCCTTGATCCTTGAACTAAGGACTAGTCCTTTGATGGATCAGGCATTTGCCCATGTTTTGGCAGGTGTTGGCTCTTAAGAGCTGGGTTTTAAGGTCAGAATGGTACCTCCAACATGATGTTAGTTGTGTCCTGGCCTGGGGGCCTGTTACATCAAGTGGCCTTTGGTTGTGGTGTTCTATTGCAGCCATAGAAACCTAACGGAAGCACTATACAAAGACTTATGTATGAGCAAACACATTTGTGAGTCATAGCCCAATCTAGAAGTGACCCAGATTTCCGTGACAAGGTAAAGGGATGCATCGACATTGTGTGTATTAATTTTATGCACCAGGAATAAGTGGGGAAAAGAAATGAACTACTGACAAATACAATAATGTAGTCGAATGGTAAAACATACTGAGTGAAAGAAGTTAGATTTAAAAAGCACATGCAGAAGAAGAGTCCATTTCTATGCAATTCTAGAAAAAGGAAATTAGTTTAATCCAGATGGGCCAGTGACAATGTGAGGTTGACTGCGAATTATCATAGGAAAACTTTGTATTTAATGCATTTTGTATCCTGATTGTAGTGACAGTTATGAGTGTATCTGTTAAAGTATGTATATGTAAATGATAGATCTATAAATTCGATTACAGTAATTAAATATGAGTAGCCTTTGAAATAAATTCTATCTCTCAGAATTTATCCTGGACAAGAGCTTTAATAATACCAAAAGGTTGCTGGGAATTGACCTCTGGAAGAGCAGAAAGTGTGTAGGCAGAACATTGTATATGTAATAATTAAGTAAATCTTTTCTAAAAATACCAAAAGGTGTTTATTGCTATGGTCTCCACATTCTTTGCAAAGCATGTTTAAGGTATATTCATATGATGATTAATGTAATTCTCAACCTGATGGGACCTGAGGTCACCTAGGAGACACACCCCTAGGCACGCTGGGAGGAATTATGTAGACTGACCTGGCCTTTGAGCACGCCTGTTTGATTTGGTTCGTTGAAGTGGAAGATGCAACCTTAAGGAGGCTGGCACCATTCCCTGGGCTTGGGTCCTGGATTGCATGAAAAGGAGGAAGCAGTCTGAGCATGAAAATTCATCATTGTCTGCTTCCTGATTGCAGGTGCAATATGACAAGCTGGCTCGAGTTCCTGTTGCCATGATCGCCCCTGTGACACACTGTGACCTCAGACTGTGAGTTCAAACAAAGCCTCCCTTCCTTGAGTGGTGAGTGGATCTGCGCATAACTTGTAAAGCGTGTTTTGATCTGTGTCTATCTACGCATATGTATGCAAGCATTTGTTGGTGTTCTTTGGAGAAACATAGCCAATGGGATAGATTTTGGCTTCTATATTTTCTTCACTTACATTTAGGAAATCAATTTAAGTGATGATGGAGGCTTTGTGAGTCCCACATGTGCTGGGGGAGGCGAACAGGCTGCAAGCCCAGGAGAAGTGCCGATATCTTTCAGAGGCAGTCTGGGATGGAAGCATGCAGAACAGAGATCGTAGTGTGACGAAAGTGGCTCTGCGGGAGAGCTCCCCCATAAGAGGTGGAAACGGGACAACCTCTTGTTCTGCTTACTTCTGACCAATTGGACAAGGCCACCACCACATTGGCAGGCATTCTGCCTTGCTCAAATTTCACCAATTTAAATAAATGCCGGCTTTATCCAGAAATGATCTTGTAGAAACTTCCAGAATAATGTTTAACAAATACTGAGGCACAAGCCAAGGTATATGCAAAATTAACATTAGAATATCACTTTTTCCTTTTAATGCTTTTTTGGAGTCATCTGTGTTTTGAAGGTGGGGTATTTGCTAAATATTTAGCCACTAGATTCAAGACAGTTCTGTTTGTTTATTAATCATTTTTCATTTCATTTATTTTCAAAGTTATTCTTACTGAGGTAGCGAATACAAAGCAAAATTTATCAGTTTTACAATTTAAAGTGCATATTTCTTTGAAGTTAAGAACATTCACATTATTGTGTAACCAGCACCATTAACCATTTAACACAAGCATTAGCAAAGCAAAAGAAAGCCGTGAAAAAAATGTTACAATCTGACTTCCTTATATTTAGTTTTACTTGTGCTAAGCAATAAACTCAGGTCCTGGGTGTGCTGGGTGAGTTCACCTTCATCAAGCCATAAGTTCCTGTCCAACTTCATGTCACCACTATCATCACTTTGCTGAGTCTGGGAGTTGAGCCTAAGACCTCATGTATGCTGGCCTATAACTCTACTATCGGCCCAAGATTCTATTAAAATTTTTATTTACTTAATTTTTAATTACGCGCCTGTGTGATGTGAGTGTCTGCCATGTGTGCTGGTGCCTGAAGAAGATAGAGGGTCCAGTCTCCCCCAGCTGGGTTTACATCAGTACTAAGGCCCGAACTCAGGTTGTCTGACAGAGCAGTGAGTGCTCTTCACCGCTGAGCCATCTCTCCAGCCCCCAAACTCCACTCTCACCGTGAAAGCCATATGTGAATGGTGTATTAATTCGGTTTTAGCAATCTTACTTTATTTGTGTTATGTCGTCTTTGTCCCTCAACCTCCTTTTTGAGTAGTTTACTCACTGATATTATATACAATCCTTCAGTGAAAGAGACTGGAGAGTCTGCATTAGGGGTGATTTTCTAATTCTGGCTATTTTCTTTCATATGAAAGAATCCTCTATTAAAATAATCTCAGCCTTTTAAAATTTATTTATTTATTTATTTATTTATTGCCTTTCTAAGGGAACATTTCACTGGTTCCCAAAGGAAGGAGAAATGCTGCGACTGGTGAATTTGTATAAAGTAGCTGGGCCCCTGCTTCAAGAGAATACGCTTTCATCTAGTCTATCCTCTGTCCGTTTGATGTAGATGCCATTTATCTGATGGTCAGACATGAAGGTTTCCAGTCCATCTGATTCTGGAGTTGAGATTTAGGAGCCGACGGCATGGCAGAGCGAAGACACGTTCTCGAGCATAAGCCTCAACAGAAGCAAAGCTTACATGCTGCTTTTCCTCTGCATCACCCCTGATTCCGTTAGTTGGCTGCGGGTACCTATGTCAAGCCGAGAGCTTATCTCTTTACATCCAAACATCCATAGACCAGTCCCTATGTAGGATCTGTAGAAGCGAGCCTCACAGCCCTGTAGATCTTCTTGGTTGAATATCTGTTGAAGGTGAATATTCCACATGAATAGCTCTGAGCCCTGAATTTTATTTTTAGTGACTGTTGAATGTGGATACTGCTAATTGAACATCATCATTTTTATTGCACGATTCTAGTGCAGATGTTTATGCGTAGAAAAGAAGTAAAGGCTTGATACCTAAGATTTGGTTCTCACAGTGTCTGCATGGTTACTCGTAGCTGTCGGCTTCATCTTTCCCAAAACCTATTCTATTTGGAGTTCTTTAAATGCTTATACCCCTCTCTCTTCTAACCCACCTACCCTAGACAGGAGAGAAAGGAGGTTTATGGGAACAGGAGAGGTAGACCTTGTTGAGTTCAGTTCCTGGGAGCGAGTCCCCTGGTGTAGTCAGCAAGATTTCATCAGACCAGCAGTTCCACTAAAGTTGCTGCTGGAACCCAGAACAGCAGCTGGAGCCAGGGGCCTCGAAGCCTTCTCTGGAGTGGTCCTGTCTAGGAGCATCTCAAAGTAGAGTGATGAACAGCCAAACAATACCAAGACACAAAAAGCCCCGTGGGTGGGGATATATATATATATATCCTCTCAGAGTCTGTACTAGGATGTTTTATTCAGCTGGCAAAAATCAAGCCCCCTCATAAAGTGGTTTGACTTCTAAATGGATAAACATCACCTGTTCTCTCACAAGTCTGTTCCCCATCCCACACTTGGGATCAAAACAAGAACATGTTTACATCCACTACACATCTCCATTTTTCACATAATATTGAAATTACAGGAAAAGTGAAGCTATATGCTCGTTCCCTTAAAAATGTTCTGAGGGCCAGTGTGATGGTGCACATGATCAATTCTTGCATTCAGGAGGCAGAGACTGGTGACTTTCTGTAAATTCCAGACCAGCCAGAGCTACCTAGTAGTACCTTATCTTGAAAGATTTACTTTATTTCCTTACAAAACTATGACCTTCGTGTAAGAAGTATATGTAATACGATGCCAGCATGTTCAAAAACCATGTTCTTTTATAGCAGCTATGATTATCTGCATGAGATTGTGTCCAACTGTATGCTCTCATAAGATGGGGAGAGACACAGAAGTCTCCACTCCTCTCTAAGGAGCTATTGGAAATCAGTGGTTTCTGGGAAAGAGGAAGACATTTTCTCCCACGGTGTGGCCGTGGGTTACATTTCCGGGCTCCTGTCAGCAACTCTAATGAGGCTCACTGTGCCTCATACACAAAACTAGACATGAAAGTGGAAGGGAGACCAGTTGGGAAAGGAAAAAAGATCAGTGAAAGAGGGAGGGGAACAGCAGGGGAATGTCAGGAGAACTCTGTCAAGACACACTGCATACACACAAGAGAGTATTCTAATAAATTACACTCTGGTTATGAATAATTAACATATGCCAACCAACTTGTGTTCTTGAATAAAATCATCAGAACATTAACTTAGTAATGTGTCAATAAGGGTTGTGCCTATTCGAAACATTCATTCAAAACTTGAGTTTGAATTTGCAAGTTTTTGACCAAGCATGATGGTCCAACCTGGTCTATAGAGCTAGACCAAAAATCCAAAGTAAACAAACCAACGAAAGACTATGAACATCCTAAATTTATGTGTAAACTCTTCTACTGCATATTTTCTTAGATGAATCAAATAGAACTTAAAATTTTCCATCTGCATTGTTTTATGTGTTCAAGAAAAGCTTGCCAAATCTTATGTGTAGACATCTAGTTTTATTGTCCATCAAGTATTTTTGAGCAATCTATACTCCAATGAAAATGTCCCTAGGTACTAAAAATGAAAATTGGTATTATACAGTCAGCCAACACATACCATTAACATTTGAAAAATCAGTGGGTGGCTATTGGTAAGACAGCACAGATTTAAAATGGGAAAAACAGAGAAACTAATTTTAGTATTGTTAGCAACTGAGATGGATAATACATGCATTTGGGAACTATGTTTGTATTACACGTCAAATCCCATTACAAAATATGTCATTAAAGGGGAAAGGTTCATACTGAAAAGGATGTCCACACCCTTGGCTGAGGGCCCATTTGTTTCAAGCAACATTCAATATAAAACAGAGACATTTTCCCTACCTTTGGAATTCACTAATAACTTTGGCTTCCATTGTCGTGTACCTCTGGCCAAAGGGTCCCATCTAGGCCCATTCCTCGACACAGAGAGCCGGAGTTGCATTCTTTGTCTTTCCTTTCCACACTCCCTTGAATTCCTTCTGCATTCCTGCTAGTCTCCTGATCTGGACCACAAATTTTATTTTTTATTAAAGCTTTAGAAATGGGTCAAAAGCATTTTGAGACAAGTCACCAGTTCTTTGGGAGCTCTTCTGCAACCTGATTATTCTAGTTGATAAAGCATTGTCTTCGAACACGGGTCAGGACTGGGAACATAATCTGTGATGTCTCAGGAATGTGGCTAGGCAATCCCCTTGGTGTCAGGGCTTTCAGAAGATTGACTTAGGTGGGCTCCAGTGAGAAACAGAATCCAATTTTAACAATAGGAACACAAACTGAGACCACATATGACAAAATCGTCGAAGCTGAACTGATATAATTGAACAAGTCCCCAATACAAGAACCAAGTGACTAACGCCTGGAAATAGACTTCTCCCTGAGTTAAATAATTTTACTCTTAAAGTTTGTTAACCTGAGTTGGGACCAGTTACAAGCTAAGTAGAAGGAACTGAATTTCAGAGAGAAAGTACTTCCTGGTGTTCAGATAGACACAGATTAACACGCAGTTGAATAATGACTTAGCTGCTTGGTTGAGAGCTAGTTAAAACTAATAGGGATATCACTTTAAACACCAACCATGGGAATCTTTTTCCAGTAGAAATGATTGGCAATTTTTTTTGGCAAATGTAGAAATCATGGCATCTTAATTTAGACTTATCAATCCATTTACTATCCTCAGCCAAACTTATAACACTTGCCTGCCAAAGAAGCTCAAATCCCCTCTTGGTTAAGGAATAGACAATTTAGGGAGATCTTTTTGTGGTCATGGGTAGTTTTTGTTGGAAGAAAAGCAAAAGGGAAAAGAGAAACCTTTAAGAACTCTTTGTTCATGTTATATCATGTGTGAGCTATGGAGGTGATGACCATACAGCTCAGTTCAGTCATGTGTGGGGAGGCAAATGGGCAGAAGAGTGAAGAAAGGAATGCTTCCAGGCACCCATTTGCTGCAATGTGACACTATTTCTTACTGTCTGTGTTCCAAGGTCATGACTCTTAGCTAATCACAACATGATCTAGTGTTCTTGCTGCCCACAAAGGCATCGTCCCAGTTTTCTCATTTAACACATGAAAAATAGTTTGTTGTCTTTCTCTGGATACAACAGGACCTGGAAAAGTTGGAATCCTACATATTTATGAAAGGCTAGCTCATGTGCCCATCTTGAACTTGAAAGTCAAGAATGCAAAGGAAACATCTGAAGTCCTTTGTGTTAATTCCAGAAGTTATACCAACTCTTGATACCCCTCAAGAGACCAAAGGGAAAACAGCAGCTTCTGTCATAAGGATTAGCCTGAAATTTCTGTCAACAAACACCAAGTTCTTCTTAGTTCACTTTTCTCCTTATTTAGTGGCCTGCTCAGTTGAAATAGCAGAGTTTTTGTTGTTGTTTTTCTTTCTAGTAACATTCATGATGATTTCATGAATGTTGTCTAGCTTTTATCTTTCTAACACGTTTGTCTAGTTTGTCCTACACAGCTTTTAAATTGGGCTCATCCTATGTTTTATGTCCTCCCTGAGTACAAAGAATGATGCAGATCCTTATTAAGAACTTACAGTGGGAAAATAGCTTTTTTGTGTGTGCTTCTACTGCAGTTTTCAAAATATAAACCAACCAGGCACCTGTACCTTCCAGGGCAATAACAACCAGTTGTACTGTATGGTTTACTAATTCTGAAATAAAATAACGGGGTTTGTTTGCACAGCCCAGCCAGTAAAATGGTTGCTATGTGAGCATAACAACTTTAACTTAATCCCCATAACCCATGTTAAAAAAAAAAAGTTGGGTTTGGTGGTAGGTGCTTTTCCTCCCTATATAGCACAAGCAGAGACAGATGCTGGCTGGCCAGATGGCCTAGCCTACTTGGTAAGCTTTGGGCTAATGAAAGACTCTGTCTAAAAACCAAGACACACACACACACACACACACACACACACACACACACACACACACACACACACACCTAAACACCAAGGTGGACGGTACCTAAGGAGTGACGTCCAAGAGTGGCCTCTGGTATCCGCATGTACACACTTCACACACTTATGTATGCACATGCACATGCACATAAAAGAACATGCGCACACACAGTGTTTCAAAAGTAAATACAACTTTAATTCACCAGTCACACTAGCTACATACCCAGTGGCCATGTGACTAGTGGCTTTCCTGTGGTACCACGAAGGCAGAAGACATTTGCATCATTACAGAAATGCCTACAGAACAGCTTTTGCTTTTATGAGAAGAACAGAATTTGCACTTAAGTGTATTTTAAATGTATTTTATGATCTTGAAAAGGAACTGTTATGACACCCAGTTGTCAAAATTCCAAAGCAATCAATAAGAAATCTTGTACAGTCATGTATTTTACTCTGCATTGCTTATATTATTTTACACTTCACCATCAAAATGAACTACAGGTATGTGTGCAGATATTCTGGTGGAAAGCCACGCTTCCTTGTTCTTTTTTTCATTTGGTTGCCATGATTGAACATAAAACTCAGCAGTTGAAGAAATGGCCAGAAATCCATAGGAAAAGACTCATAATTACCAATGAGTAATGCTGAGTCCTCCCCTGAGAGACCCACTACTAACTCCTAGGCTAACTTAACTCTTCGCAAAAGGAAAAGCCCTAACATTCCAAGGGCTGATGGTTCTGTCGTTACTGATCCCAATACTGAGAGTTCAAAGTTTCTCACTCAGCCCCTGTTAGAACAGAGATATTTGGTGTCAGGTAAGAAAATGAATCTTGGTTTTTGTCTATTTCTGTTTCTTGAGGTTGAGACTCACCCACCATCCATGAATGCACATTCAAGCTCAGTGTGTTTAGCTTTTATTTCGTTTTCCGTTTATATAAAAACTACAGAGCCAGAGAATCCCCAGAGACTATCTCCATTTTGACAAAAAGAAACGGATAACAATGCCACTTTTGAAGATGGTGGAAGATTAAAAAGGTAAGTGATGCGAGGAGGGTAATTTTCATTCCATCCCCCAGTTAATGCACCAGTCTTGTTCCTGCAAAAACTTATGGTGCGTGACCAAATGGCAGTCGGCTAATGAAACCGTGACTGGGCCCAGCTGTTTTGCCAAATGTAGCCTCTTCATCTGTGCAGGGTGTCCCTCCCCTGAGCTGGCATGATGCTGCCGAACCGACGAACTCATTCTTTTCAGTAGCCAGCAGACACGAGCATCCGCAGTTCACACTGCCACTGGGCAGACAATAGTATCCACAGCACAGTCAGCCCTGGTCTGTGAGCATTCCTTCTGTATCAAAATATTGTTCATTAGATACAATGAAAAAACAAAACAAACAAACAAACAAAAAAACAAAACCATAGGCCGTCAATGCCTATCTCCGTAAGACACGGACATCCCTGATGAAACAAGGCAAATTATGGAAAGATTCAGGACCCTGTTGCAGTCATGATTTTTTAAGAGGTAGACCTCACGCTTTGGAAGGCTGCAGCACCTTCACCCAACTTTACTCTCCCTAAGGTGAGGAGGAGGCACATCTTTGTACTTGGGAGAACTGTTGTGACCCATTTATCAATAATTTAGTGGATCCATGAACAGAAAGGATGTTGTGGCAAGCTCAGGCTGTGTAACAAGCATCACCACCATTTGGGCTACAGAGCCTGCAGAACCAATAGTGCTGGAGATATCTCCAGAAGAGGACCCTCCTTGGACTCCTGGAGAGCTTCGGCAAAGGAATTGCAGCTAAAGGCCCTGGAATAAGGCCCTGCCACCTGGTACAGAGCATCAGATACTATTTTATAGCATAGGCACATTCCACTAGGCCATGGTAGCATTCGAGCATCTATTTGCTTAATACCTTCTGCTAAAAGTAAGTTTGGGCCTAGCACTGAATCTATTACAAAGCGGGAATAGTAGATCCAGCATGGGTCTGGAGCAAGTGTCAGGCGAGTACCACCTGTCCCTGTTTCACATGCCAGTGTTTCACTAGTGCCCCTCCCTTGGCTCCCAGATAAGGGATCTTGGGAGTTGCTTGCCACTAACAATGAAAGAGACAAAAGCCTGAGCTTGCTTCATTATTACTCAGTCTGGTACTTACGTGCAAGCTGGATAAGGACTGCTTGCTGTTTGAGTCACATAAAAAAGGGAACTGAATGACAGGTGGCCCTTTCTTTCAGACAGTGATCTGATTTAGTCATTGTTTTGGGGGGCGGGAAGGGGAGTAGGTGGAAGTAGATAGCTGGAGACCTGTGTACAGCGATGAGTGGACGATTGGAACACAAACCAATGGCAGTGAATGGTTTAGTTGGTTGGCTAGAAACATGGTTCAGCAATACTGAAAGAGCGGGGATAAAGAGTGTCTATGAAAGAGAAGCCCGGAGAGCCTCTAACACTCGGCGTAAAAAGTACATGACTTTGGGACGCAAGATGTTGGTAGTATGCTAATCAATGATGTGGGCATGTGCTCAACCTGCCTCTGTCCTCAGCCACTTCAGGCTTATACAACGAATGGGCTTGTGAGCGATGTAGATGTGATAGGAGCAAAGGATCTCGGTATGAGTTCCCTCTCGTTCATAAGAGCTGATTGAACTACTCGTGTTAGTGACACTGAGCCTACTGGTACCCAAGCCAGTGCTGCGTCTCCCTACCGAGATGCAGTTTCTTAAGAAGACCGAGTTTTCACTCTGGATTCCCTTCTATGCTAAAGGGAAAAGCGATTCATTCTGACAGAATTGTCTTGTCCTACAGAAAGGGTTGACACTCTGAGCCTAGGCTAGCATCGCTATCCGAGGGTTCACAAAGTGTCTACTGATGTGGGCTTTCACACTATATTGCCTAAACAAAGGAACTGGTGCTACAGTAGAGGAGAGGGGATCATGAGTTCATGACTATGGAATCTACCAGCCCTGCTACACAACATGTCATCCCCAAACTAGATGGCCTGGTAGAGCACAGAATGGAATTTCTTCTCACCGGCTTGAAAGGACACTCACCATGTGGTATGTACAATAACCAGTGATATATAGAGGAGCCAACGGTTGAAATGGTCTCAAGGGTCTCAGACTTTTCAGTGGTAAAATGAAACAATAAAACCACCATATTGGTGCGGATGCCAGTGGGCAGGGGGACCTTTGGAATGCTTTAAGGGTTGGACAGGAGGCATACCATGGAGAAGGGAACTTCATGGGAGAGTTGCGGGACTCTGAGCACTATGGGAGTTAGATGACAATGATGCCGCTGAGGTCCTGATCAACTCCACTTTAAAGGAAGGTGTACTTAACTCTCAGCTTCAGTGCATGCTGGATTGCCACCTTCCTGTCTAGTGTTTGTCCTCAGCCGATGGAGGCCCTCTTTCCTGGACGTGGTTCTTCTTCTCTGGAAGCTGACACAGGCCATAGAACTGTGGCTTGCTTGCCTGGAGTTGGGAAGAACTGCGGCATGGTGTTTACCATCACACTTCCCATGGGACCAGGGAGAAACCCATATCCAATCTCAATAGCATCTTTGTTTACCTTCCCCCTCTACCCTGGCCCTTCGCAATTAAAGATAGTATATGCTATAACAAATTGTCAAAAGCTGAAACAAAAAAGAGAAACAGAATCTTCTGCTGTATATAATCCTTACTTTCCTCCCCGATACCATTTTTCTCAAAAAGTCTTTGCACAAGTCATCACAGTTTCTGTTTCTAGGGAGCTTGGAGCAGGATGAGGCATGAAGCAGATTTCCAGGAATCCTGAGGGCTATGAATCCCAAACACAACTCTTTACAATCCAGTGGATTTCTTAGTAGAGGAAGAGACTTACCCACACATAGATTGCATGCTTCCATGAGTAAGCCAACTTCTACCATCCCTCTTTGCTAATGGTCTGGGAATCCTTTCAGTAACCAGAGAGAGTGGAGCTTCAATTGCTGCATGGTGGATGTGCCTGCTTCAGTGGCTTGTGGGTACACGCATCCTCTTGGACAGGCATGTAGCATGGGAGTGCCTGGGATGACCGCATGACTCAGTCACATGTCTTGGAAAAGAAGAAGTAGGCACTCAGGCTCTTATGTGGGAGACAGGTGAAGCAATTTTGTATTATAAATGTACTTTATAAAGACTTTTATCTTAGGTAACAAGCAGGACCTTTACATTAGGCTTGGATCTAATTCCTTGGACTTGACTATGAGCGGAATTTTTTTTACAGTTAGAAATATTATATTGGGAAGATAACTTATAGATAGCTGAAAAAGAAAAACGAAAGATAAGATCATCTTCCCTGTAGACAGAGATGTGTGTACACTTTGGAGGTCATGATGATGAGAAAATACGCTCAATGGCTTGCACAAAGCACCACTACAGCAGGAATAAACATCTAGATCAGAAGATCTGCACCTCAGAACACCCCCAAATAAAAATTTAAAAACCCTCTTTATTTGTCTGCTAGAAGCTTTCCTGGAGCCACATATGTGGTTATTGAAATATTTGATAAATGTCAGAGTGACTCTGGCCCAACATTTTAGTACACTTGGTTTAGTTTTATTAACAATTTAATTTTGAAGGTGACCTTGTCAGTGATCTTTCATATGCTAAAAATATCAAAAGAAAACTTAGAAAATTGATATTATCTAATAATAAATAAAAGTTGCTCAAGCTGTTTTTTTTTCATGAGAGCAGGGATATTTTAAATCCCTCAGAGGGATTACCCATCAAGTGACTTTGGGTGAGGACAGATAATGTGAATTTCTAATAAGGGCTGATTTGGAACATAGATAAGACTTCACAGGAAAAAAGGGCTACACTGATAACTGGCTTTTTGTTCCAGACAGGTGAAAATTAAAGAACAAATAAGGAGCTGTGGGTTGTATTTTTACAGATTCTCCCTCCTCAGCACCCTGTGGAACCTCTCTCAGGCATTTGGGGCCTTGTGTCTAGCAGCAGCCTCAACCCTACCAAGTTCAGCTTTATGTAATTGTCCTGCAACTTCTTCCTGCTTGAGGGCTACTCTCTGACCTGACCAAGAAAATGTCATTTTGGAACATAGTTGCTGCAGGCTCTCTTCCATTCGGCTCACAGGGCTATTTGCTTCACACAGGTCCAGTCCCCTGAGTCATGCATCATGAGCTGGATGTTTGGGACCTGGCCATCGAGTGACCCAGGCAAGCAATAAGACATCAAAAGATTTGGCACTCAGATCTCTGGAAGCACCTACGAGGACAGACACTTCCCCAAACCCCATGTGCTCTCCAGTGCCAGGAAATCTGAACTGGAAATCTTACAGTGAGATGATTTCCCATGACGTGTTTGGTACTGTACTTTGTTTCCTACTAGGTCATAAATGCCATGACAACACATTTCAAAAGAGAAAAAACCCACCATATTTTATATTACTAATTCCAGTTATGATCTTGTCCCAAAGATAAAAACTCAGAAAGACAAATCACTGGCAGAAGAGAAGGTATGAAGGAGAGATAAACCTGGTTTTTTAGGATCCCAAGTGTGGGATTGGAACGGTCTTGTGAGAGAACAGGTGAGGTTAATTCACTAGAAGACCGACCACCTCATGTGGGAGCTTGATTGTTGCCAGCTGAAAAGATCCCATGAACAGACTCTGGGAGGAGATATATAAATTTAATAAATATAAAATCTGCCCAAAACTGGAGGCAGAGCCTTTTGGAGACTTTGGAAAGTTTTGGCTGTTCATCGCTCCACTTTGAGACGCTCCTAGAGAGAATAGCTCAAGGGAAGGCTTCGGGGCTCCAACTCCTGCTGAGGTTCTGGGTTCTGGTTGCTCCAGGTTCCAGCAGAAGAAATCCTGCTAATTAAGCCAGGAGAATCGCCCCTCGGAACTGATATCCTTACAGTTTTGTTATTGTGTTCCTTAATCCTCTTTTCCTATGGTTTTGGTTAGTCAGGTTATAAGTGACGTGTGCTCAGATAATACATTGTAATAAAAAATATTGGTTAAGAAAATTGATCCTACAAAGGTAGATGGCTATATAAAAGGAGCCCAGGGGAGTTTCTGACCCAGGGGAATCTGAGGGGGGTTCCCATGTAGAAGTCTCTAGTTCCTCTAGCAGTTGAAGTGATGGTTCTACTGGACATCTGGATGACAGCCTCTACTAAAATTACCCATCTCTGGAGGAGCAACACTTTCTGTAGACAAG
Source organism: Acomys russatus (assembly GCF_903995435.1). Lineage (NCBI taxonomy): Eukaryota > Metazoa > Chordata > Mammalia > Rodentia > Muridae > Acomys > Acomys russatus. The sequence goes on along the minus strand of NC_067166.1, from coordinate 4,821,566 downwards.
GTTAAGAACTTGACAGCAGAATCTCAACTGCTCAAGGCTACACTTGCACATCCTTTGATTAATATGAAGCCATCTCTAAAGATGCCATTGTCTCTCTTTCTTTTTCTTTTCTTTTCTTTCTTTCTTTCTTTTTTTTTTTTTTTTTTTTTTTTTTGCCATTTTCTTTCAGAGGAATCACTAAGTCTGCAGTGTGGAACTTGGCAGTAGTAAAAACAAAACCAACCAACCAACCAAACAAACAAACAAAAACCAAGGCAATGTAGTAGAACACTTTGCTGAGATGGGTGAGGGAGATATGTGTGGGGACAGAGAACCCAGGCTGGTGGTGAGGGTGTCCGTGTATGGGGAGAGAGACATCTGTAATGATCACCAGCCCCTGGATGCCTAGAAAGATAGCAGAATCCGCTACTTAGAGACTAACACCTGATGGGGGCTCCTTTACCACTTTGACTTTCCTAAGAATCTCTAAAGAAACAAACGTCTAACGAAAAGAATGAGAATTGTGGAGAAAAATATCCTTTAATTGAATTCAGTCTTTTTATTGTTTACTTTTCTGTTACTGTGACAAAATACCACAACTGAGAATGACTTCTGGAAGAAAAAGTTTATTTTGGCTCACAGTTCCTGAGGGCTACGGGTCCGTCACACTGGGGAGGCATGGCAACCAGAGGCAGGCATGGCAGCAATGGACAGCGCATGCTCCACGGTTGTCGGGGAAGCAGGGACTGCCTCTGACATGAACTCTGGGGCTGCTGATTAGATCACCTCCCCTTGGTGGGGAAACCATGTGGGCAGGCCATCCTGATGAGACCTGATAGCCTGTGGTCAGATGGTGAGGAAGGAGCTTCCCCAGTCCCTCCCCCCCATCAGAGGTCTAGTGGAGGGGCGTAGGGTGGCAGAGGGAGAGAGGGAGGGAACGGGAAGATATAAGCTAAGGGATAACAATAGGGATGTAATATGAATAAATTATATATAAAAAATAGCAGGAAGCTGAGTGATTACACCCTCTCCTGTGACCATGAACTGGAAGTGGGGTGAGACCATGAACTCTCAAATCCCACCCGAGTCATGTACTTCCTCTATAAGACTTTATCTCTTAAGCCTCCCCCAAGCAACGGTGGTGGTGGTGGTGGTGGTGGTGGTCACAAGTGTGCAAATATGTGAACCCATAGGGGACATTTCTCATTCAAACCAATACATTCTTCACTTTTATCTAACATGCATAATGTAAAATAGCTTTCTAATGAGGGCGCACTCTTCACTTGCACTACCCAAGGTCTACCTCCCCCCCCCCCCACCACACAATACATTAAGAATGATTAGGCAGAGGGCCTAGTCTTTCATTCAGTCTTTTAGAGTTCTTTTGATAATGGTTTAGTCTCAGGTACTGTGATTCTCTGGAATCTCAAATATAAACAGGAAGTTGACTGACACCCTCCAATGAGTGCAAGGTTCCTGCACATGGATACCCCAATCCCACAAAATGTTCCATTTAAAATGCCAGGGGACGCCGCTGACTTAATTCTCAGGTGCCATTGTCTTAAAATCCTTAAACTATTTGAGCAAGAGCCTTGTGTCTTCACTTGTACTGAGCTCAACGCAGCTGGCCCTGTTAACAAAGCTTTTTGGGGGAATAAAAAAGCCTAAGTAGCTAAAGTAACTAAACAAAATACTAGTTCATATATTGTGATAATGCAAGAGAAAGAAATGAAATGAATCCCGGAGGGACATGTGTCTACATGCACTTGCTAGAAGCCAAACGCTTTCATGTAAGATCTGCTCTTTTAGTGATAATTTCACAGAAATTTGCACCTTATAACTTATCGCTTTGCTTAGACACTGAAGAATTACGTTAATTTGTGCTGGTTGCTGTAACCGTGCACAAAAACCCAGCAGTTATAATGTAGAGGGGTCAGGGAGGGTGGGGTCAGGGAGGGTGGGGTCAGGGAGGGTTGGGGAGAGGTCAGGAAGGGTGGTGTCAGGGAGGGTGGGGGAGAGGAGAAAGGAAATGGAAAGGAGAAACAGGAGGGTGCACGCACGCGCACACACGCGCACACACGCATGTGTGTGTGTGTGTGTTTAAGCATGTGCACGCACATGTGATGTCAGAGGACAACCTCAGGTGATGTTCTACACTGCTTGGGACAGGTTATTTTGTTATCTGCTGATTTGTCAGGTTTGCAGGCCTACATTTGCAAAACTATCTGCACCAAGATGTTCTGTACATATTGAGAACTGTGTTTGGTGAAGAGTTTACGATTGGGGTGCATGATTCGAAATCCACACAGAATCATTAAAAAGTAGACAAGAAGATTGGAGTTTGAAAGAACAGCTTACCAGGCTACCAAGATGAGACTTGATAGCCTATGACCATAAAGTGGGGGAAGAGATCCCCCTCAGTCACAGTCATAGAGGGGGAGGGAGGGAAGAACAGGAGGATACAAGTGATGGGATAATAATTTAGTTGTAATCTGAATAAATTAATTAAATAAAAATTTAAAAACCCAGCTTACCAAGAAAGAAATGCAGGTTCTCTCTCTCTCTCTCTCCCTCTCTCCCTCTCTCTCTCTCCCTCTCTCTCTCTCCTTCTCTCTCTCCCTCTCTCTCCTTCTCTCTCTCTCCCTCTCTCTCTCTCTCCTTCTCTCTCTCCCTCTCCCTCTCTCTCTCTCTTCTCTCTCTTTCCCTCTCTCTCTCTCTCTCTCTCTCTCTCTCTCTCTCTCTGGGGTACTCCTCCCCCTTTCCATCTCTCCCTGTGCTCATTTAATAAATTCCTCTATTACATAAAAAAAGAAAGAAATGCAGAACCCTGGAAAATCATTAAACATAATTTGGAAAATATGAATGACAGAGAAGATATCTAAAAGCTAGAAAGGAGGCAGGAGGACAGAAACTGCCAGGCACATTGTTCAGCTTGGGTGGCATTCAACATAACAGCACCACACCATGCTAATGTCACATTTCAGGCATGAATGAAGAACTGAGATGTTTCCCCGAGATCTTTGAGGAAAGGAAAACACTGAAATATGGTTCCTAATGTTCAATATAGAGAAATTCTATAGTGCATTGCTGTGTAATGCAAAAAGTGTGCCTCTTTGGTAAGTTCTCTGGGGGAAAAAAGTGACAAGAAGAGTTTTTTTTTTTTTCTTATCAACTTTTGTACATCAGAATAATGATGCATTAGCGAGTGTTCCTTTGAGTATATCAGAAGTGTTAGCCCTGGTTCCACAGATAACTTTGTGTACACTTGTGGTTTTAGGGCCAAAGGGCCCGGAGAGAGGAACACGTGGAATAGTCACTCCATTACTTTCACCATTATGGCAACCACTACCAACATACAGCCAGGGATCTGAGCCCCATGATGTGCTACAAATCTCAGCTGCTAAGAGGCTTCTAAATCTTCCCAAGTAGTGAAGTCATTGTCCAGCTCCAATGCTCTCTCCGAAGCTTGGGCTCTAGGTCACGTTCATTATCTCCAGCCTCTCTGCGGAATTGTTTCTTTCCTTTGTTCCAGTCTCTGCCCTGGGTTTTCTCAGGTGAGACCGTCTTTCTTTCCACTCTTCACACCACTTGTCCACTTGCTCCCACTCTGTTTTTCACTTGCCCTGATTGTTTCTTTCAAATGTTGGAACCCTCCGCCATTACATGATGGTTTGGAGAGATGGGGTTTTGAGAAGATGATTACATCAGGCGCTAGAGCCTTCAGGATAGAATTGTGTCCTTAAAGGTAGAGACACAGGATAGATTTCTTCTCTTCAAAGAGGCCATGTGTTGACATTATCAGGGAGAGAAGAGGTGCTCATCAAACCTTCCAATCATGTGAAACTCTGATCTAGATCTTCCAGCCCCCAGAGCGACATACAGGAATGTTTTGTTGTTGTTGTTGTTTAAACCACCCACTCTCTGCTCAAACTAAGACTGTGATTACACAGCACCAATGAAAAGCCAAACCGATAAAGAGAACATCAGTCATAGCTGCTTTCACCTCTGTGAACAATTGCCTGTCTGCCCACACTGTTTGATGGCTCTGTGTCTTCCCTCCCTTTGGCCAGGCCTTTGTCTTGTCCCTGGTTCCACTCTACCAGCCTCTAGTGGCCTGAACCCATGCACTTCTTATTATAGTATAGCTTAACACCTTGCCTCCTGCTCTTAGCTAGTCATACCATGGACAATGTTTTAATATAAAATATTGCTCCTGTTACTTTACAATGCAAATGTTTGACGGAGCTGTTTCTGTTTGTCTAAAAGGTAGTCTACCATCAGTGTAAGACTTATCTCTCTGAAAATAATGTGCCAAGACAAAAATTAAAAAAAAAAAACTAACCAAACAACAGTAGAAATTTAGAAATTTCATTTAAAAAAAATTAAGTGAAAATTTACACATGGCATTAGACATGATCAATGATTTAGATAAGAAGTGCTCTTCCTGGTTAGCATGTTGTAGCATGTTGGACAGCATTCTTTCTTCTGGGGGTACAAACATGATCTTACAGTCTTAATGGTACAATGGAAACAATTGTATGCCAATTGCATAAACACAAGAATCTATAAATATAAAACTTCAAATTGAATTGTATATATGTATTTCAATTATATATACAATCAAGAATGCTAACATTTAATTTATCATAGGATCTATCCCTATTCCCAATGGCCATAACATCTGCGTACTTGGTAGTTGGAAATTGTGTTCATCATCCTGGAATCTAGAAAATTGAGGGTCAAATTAGTCATCAAAAAGTTTGAGAGCCAAAAAATTATTTAGAAATATGTAATAGCAAACTGTAGGGAGACATTTTTCCCTATTCAAGAAATTCTGACGAACTTTCACTCTCCTGGTGTCCCTTATGAAAAAGTATTTTTCAGTTCAGGCCATTCTCTTTCATTTGACACACAATTTTAGAAGCTCAATTAATAGTCATGATTGATATATAACTAATCATGGTTTGTATATAACAGAGAGGAGATAGCAGGCTCTGGTCATGTGATTCAGTGTCCCAGTGTTGGCTTGGGCTTCTACCAGCTTTTACTAGTTGTTGCTGCCACAGCAGCTTTGATGCTATTCGAGCGGTGTTCTGAGGGGTGAGTGGAATCAGTGCGTGTGAGAAGGGCCGTGTTTAATAAGATGGATGAAATCAGATCTGCATCCCCGCTGCGTAAGTGTTGTAGTTTGTTCTGTGCTCCTACTGGGATAGGGGAAGATCAGGTCCTTGCCCTTTCCTTAATCTCTGCCCCCTTCGAGGCAGAGACTTTTATTAATGGGCAAATCAGAAAAAAGTGAAAGATCTCTAGGAGCTCAAGTTAGATGATTAGTTAGCTAGTTAGTTGATTAGTTAACCTAGTTAATTTACACAAGAGCTGAGAGAGAGAGAGAGAGAGAGAGAAAGAGAGAGAGAGAGAGAGAGAGAGAGAGAGAGAGAGAGAGAGAGAGCAGGATAGTGATGGATTTTGTATAAGGGAGAACTTGGCTCCAAGTTGGTAAGTCAGGAGTAAACAACGAGAGATTCTAGAGTCAGCGTGAGGAAACAGGATCAGAGGGATGACCAGGAATTGGGTTGCAGTGGGTAGTGCATCACACAAGGTAAGATCAATATAGTTTGTAGTGATTTGTGGTTATGTTACTGGACTGTTTCTTTGAGTGAAAGCTCTTGGATAGGCTGGAGTTCTGTGGTTTATTTGATCCCAGGCGAGAGGAAAGATATATTGTTTCTTTAGACCGAGTCATATCAAGACGTATGAGTACTGGACTCCTGAGTGTGTGGCCCGCACAGGGGCGGAGAGAACCGTAAGATTAGAAACATACCATGTGTTCCAGATCTGCGGTAAAATTCTTGGGAATTATATCTGTGAATTTATGTTTTTTTTTTTTAATCTGTAGATCAAGGGAGTGTATTTTTGAGGTCTTGGGTTGGACAAAGAAGAGCATTGGTTGGAGACAGATGGTAATTGGATGATTGGAGGTAGGACATGACAGAGGGGCAGTAGTGAGCAGTATTACAGGGAAGGACATCCTGCTGCTCCTGGGTGCAGGCACTGAGTGATTACTGGTGTGTGGGTGCCCATTTGCTCTGAATTAGGCAAGTCACAGGAGAGGTGCTTGAGGAATGATTTCACAGGAACTGGTGAGATAGGAACCCAGCCGAGCGAACCTGTGGGAGAGCAGGCCTGTGGGAGTGCACAATACCTTCCATGCTGCAACGCCCAGGTTTCCAGAGCCTGGAAGCAGGGAAGAGAAGGCAGAGTCTGCAGCTTGGGTTGCTTCCCTGTCCACTTGTGTTTGTGGGCACCCACTCCTCCTCCTTCATACTTTCCAGCGTCTAACTTGTCTCTCTCCTTTCTGGTTAGCTCAGGGGATCTTCAAGGATAAACCACTCAGTATTAACTGGGAAATTCCAATATTTCTCCCCCTACCCCCACCAAGTAAGCAATGTATTGGCATTTAAAATTGTCACTAAAAAATGTGCAGATAGATATTAAAATTTGTGTTACTCATCCCCCGGATGGTGAGGCCTGGCGGCACTCAGAGGAAGGATAGCAAGTTACCAAGAAGAGACTCGATATTCTAAGAGCATATATAGGGGGAGGAGGTCTCCCTCAATCATAGACATAGGGGAGAGGAGAAGGGGGGAAGTGGGGGGGAGGGAAGAATGGGAGGAAACAGGGGAAGAGCTAACAATCGAGATGTAATATGAATAATAAAATTAAAAAAAAATTTGTGTTACTAACTTAAAATTTTAATCTTTTCCTTGCTTTGGTTAACATCAAATAGCAAATTTCAACTTTATTTATTTTTTATTTTTATTTATTTATTCACTTTACATCCCAGGTGTAGGTGCCTCCTTCCTCTTCTCCTGGTTCCATGCTCCCTCTTCCATCTCCCCTTGCTTATTCCTCAGAAAAGGGGAGCCCCCTACCCACTAGTCCCAGCGCATCAAGTCGCATCAGGACTGAGTTTGTCTTCTTTCCCGATGGCTTGGCAAGGCAGTCCCATCAGGGGAAATGATTGATCGAAAAGCAGGCTCAGAGTCCATGTCAGAGACAGCCTCCTCTCCCCTTACTAGTGTCCCCACGTGAAGCCTGAGATGCCCATTGGCTACATCTATGTAGAGGACCTAGGTCCAGTTCATGCATGGTCTTTGGTTGGTGCTTCAGACTCCACAGGCTCCTCTGGGCCCCGGTTAGTTGGCTCTGTGGAGCCTGTGTCACCTCTAGATCTTTTTATCCTTCCCCCACTTTTCCAATAGACTCCCTATCCTTTGCTCAATATTTGGCTGTGAGTCTCAGTATAAGTTTTGAACTGGTTGTCTTTCTTCCATGGGGTGGGCCTGTGTTGGGCCAGACATCATTTGGGCGTTCCCTCAATCTCTGCTGTATCTTTATCTCTACACATCTTGTAGGCAGGATAAATTTGGAGTAGTGGGTTTGTGTTGCCCTCCCTCCACTAGGCCTCTTGTCTAGTTAAAGGGTGTCCTCTTCAGTCTCAATGGCCTCTGCTACTAGAAGCCTCAGCTAGAGTCCACCTCATATCCTCCCAGAGGCTTATTCTGACTTGGGTCTCCAGCTTGTCACAGAGATGCCCCACCCACAACATCTCTTTTTCTCTTCAGGCCTTCTGTCTTCCAGCCCCTGCTCTCCTCAGATCTGATCTTATTTCTCTCTGCAATTCCTGTTGGAGATTTTATGCTTATGAGAAATAGATAAGAGCTTTCATAAAGATCAGTAAATGGACTGATTAAAGCCTTTTAAATATTCTTAATTTTCAGAATATATCTAATTTTATAGCCACAGAAGTTAAGGTCCTGTAAGTAAAATTACTTTCATGCACACATGCAGATAGATGCTAAGGGCTGTGTCTTCTGGCTTACTTCTCTTCTGTTAGTGATTAATTTAAAAGAACATTCCGCTATAAATATTTATATTTGCAAAATTTCAGAAATGTTACTAAATAGAAAATGTCAATAATAATCTTTACTTAAAATTTCTAATAGTATTAACCTAATCAATATATAGTTTTTATATTACCTTGTTTTTGTCAATCATAAAGCTAATCTTTTTTCTTTTCTTCTTTCTTTCTTTCTTCTTTCTTTTTTCAAGGTAGAATCCTCTCTGTATAGCCTTGGCTATCCTGGAACTCTCTCTATAGACAAAGCTGGCCTCAAATGCAGATATCCTCCTATCTCTACTTCCTAAGTATTGGGATTAGAAGGCATGTGCCACTACCAACCAGCTAATCTTTTTCTTTTAAATGGAATTTTAAACTGAAAATAAAAAACCACATGATCATCTCCTTAGATGCAGAGAAAGCATTTGATAAGATCCAACACCCATTCATGTTTAAAGTTTTGGAGAGATTGGGGATACAAGGCACTTTCCTCAACATAATAAAAGTTTCATGAAATTTTAATGTTTTGTTTATTAAACACTTCCAAATGAAAACAAATCTCAATTATGAAATGTTATAATTTAAAGATGAATAGCACGTTTGGAGAAATTTTTGCAAACTCTATTGTTGAAGTGTCAGTGCCTTCAAACAAAGGTACCTAGAAAGACCACAAAGAGAAAAAAATTGGAAGAAAAATTTTCCTTCCCAGCGAAGTGCTGTAATAATTAATTAAGTACAATGCTAGGCAGCTCCTGAGTTTAGAACAGTTGTCAGCTGCTGTGGCCTTATAGTGAAACTTGTTTGTTTGTTTGTCTTTGAAAATTGAATGAGAAAGGGTAAAAAACATTACCTTGCTTCTATTTTTTTTTTTGTTAAAAATTTTCATCAAAATTCTTATTTGTAGAAAAAAACTATGATAACTACATAGGTACATGTGTAAAAAGAAAATTCTGTGTGTAGGGGCCATAGTAACCTGCAGTGAATGCTGAGAGTTCTCTATAAAGATAAAGATGAGGAAATTTTCATCTTCTATGTCTAATTTTCTGTAAAAATAGATTTAAAAAATGAATACTTTTTGCATAAACAAAAAGTAACTTAGATGCCGAGACCCGGATGAGACCACACACATCCTGTGAGCTCTGACGGAACTGATTAAAGGGGTTTAAAACCCTTCGTCTCAGTCAAGGGAAGCACAAGGCACAGTTGGGAGGCGTAGAGGTGTGTGTGAGACAAGTTCACAAAGCGCTGGCACGTGGAGGCATCTGTAAATCAACGTCTGTTAGCTTTGGTTTGCAGTGTGGGCAAACACATTTGTTGAAATATTCCCCTTCTTTAAGCGTTCTCCTGACTATTGACACAGCGAACTCTGGTTTCCCTACACTCTTGGAATGGGGTTGAGAGGAGGCAGAGGCGAGCAAGAGGAGGAGGAGGAGGAGGAGGAGGAGGAGGAGGAGGAGGAGGAGGAGTCCAAATCCGGGAGAAGGCATTCTTCAAGGCGGGCTGCGATTTGCAGAAACATCTCGGAGTGTCTCTCAAAGGTACTCCTGTTCTTAATTTTGCTTGAAGCCACGCACGCTCTTTGATGTGCTGGCCCTAGTAACACACACCTCCTTCCTCTCCAGACAGCCATATGAACCCATTTAGATCACAGTCCCCTGCCAGAGGCCAGGAAGGAGATGTGTACAATAATTCCAAACATGGCCAGAAACAGGAAGTGGCTCGGCGGTTTTCATAAAACTCACCGACACCTATCAAATGGCATTAGAAATATGTAGGGAGGACTGTTCACAGTTGCTTCAAATTGACATGCTAGTACCTGCCTCACATGAAACTGCGCATTACTGGACGGTCTTCTAACCATTCATACAAAGTCATGCAGTCAGCAAGAGAATTTCAACTGCCCAGAAAAAAACAGATGTTAAGTGCTGGTCGCTCTTTGATTTAGAAACGAAGTCAAGGGTCTTCTATTGCTTTTGAGTAAGTCAAGCTGTCTGAAAGCAAAACAACTCAAATGAAAAACATTCTTTTTGTATTGTGGGCTCCCCCCACCCCTTGCAACTCACGTTGTGTAGTCTTTGTCTGCAACAAGATCTGTCATATATAGTTGGGAAAAGTCTAAAAGCAAAGATTGAACTTAAAATTGCTAATAGTTGGAAAGCACTGGCCTCCAGATCCTTTGTTACACTGCAAGGAAATAATTAGTTTATCAAAGCATGTCTCTTGTGTTGACAGGCCAAAAGCTATTTGTTACCTGCTCATTTTACATGTTAAACAGACAGAGATAAATATGCCACTTTAATTATACATCGTTGGCTCTGTCTTTTAAAACAACAACAACAAAAAAGTCTAACTTTATAAGTGAAAAAATTTTATATTATCAAAATAATACTGTCCTTAAAAGTTCCTCATTAAAACTTACACGCTGGCTTCAGGCAGATGCAATAGCACCTAGAAACATCTTGTTAGTAAAGCATTTAATTTTTCACAGAGGGCTAGGTTCTCTCAATAAGCCCTGGGATACCAGCCACCAAAAGCAGCTCAGTCTGTTCTCTACAATCCTTCAGTCCAGCTGCTTGAGGCATCTTCCTTTCAGTCTCTCTATGCACAGAGATCACCACCCACCTTTCTTAACCGAGAGCAGAAGGCTCACTCAGCACTCTTTCCCGTTTCCAGTACAATGGCCTTTCCTCGAGTGTGATGGCAGCCCAAACTCATGATTAAGATGAGAAATAATTATCAAGAATGTGGCATTCATGTCTTATTCCGTCTTTAACTACCCAAGGGAGTTTGGTTAGCTTAAGTATGCATATGTATATATCCAGACACATACCTTATGTGTGTGCTTGTATCCTTAAGGAGCAATTGAGATTTACATAGCATGTTGATTGTAAAGGAAATGTTAATTTTTAAGTATTAATATTTTCTCCATGAGCATACAAATCCCTGAGGTACAATTTAGTCCAATACTGCTTGGACAAAATTGCTAAGCAGTGACAGCCAAATTCCTGTTTACCAAGTCTTAGGCTGTTGCTCACGTGTTTCAGACAATATTCCGTATTTTAAAAAAACAAATTAGGGCACTCCCTTAGAGACTGAATTAATAAGACTTTCTAGAATTTGAAAACCAAAAATTTAAAATAATAAGTAGAATATTTCCCCAAACCCAGATGTTTGGCATTATATAGCTAAAATGCCTGGGTGGCTTTTTTTGTTTGTTTGTTTTTTTGTTTTCAGGAAGCCCTTCATCCTATTGTTTGAAGTCAGGTGGCAATGGTCTATGTCAACTATGAAAGTAAGCATGGGACCAGGATTTGCCCAGGGTTTCTACGGGGTCAGTGTGTGCTCAAAGGAAACAGGCAATGTGCTTAATGGGCATCAGGCACCATGCCCTGGAGATGTAAAGGAGACACTCATTTCTAAAACAGTGGGTTTCACATGTGGATTATAATCAAGCTGATACTGTTACCTATAGATAGTAGAGTTTTCTAGAATTAGGCTCCAGTAAATGCTAAAGGCATGATGATGGGTACACCTTTAAACCCTACAAACAGCTGCCCTTTAGCTTTTGTGTCCACCTTTCATGAAATTTCACTAGGTGGTTTCTTTCTGCTTCAGCCTCCAAACTCTCAGAATGTTCACATTCTTGTGGAAAACTGGAATTGAGACCAAGTAGTTGTCATTCAGTTGGGCTAGCCACTTATTTAATCAGAAGAGAAATAAATTGGGGGACTTTGATGGGCACATTGGAGGCAAAGGAAGCTGCTCAGAAAACAAAACCAAAAAAGTGAGAGGTGGAAAGTGTTACTCTGAGTTCCACAGGCCTCTGGAATGGGGCTATGGGAGGCTGCCTAGTCTTCCTTGGGCCCCCAAACCCTATCTGTGGGAGATGAGGAACTCTTCTCCGGTGCCCCCAGGACCTGGCTGTGGGAGGCTAGCTTTCATGAGAGCGGGTGATGATGATCAGATGATCGCTTGATGTTTGACTTCATTTGTAACCAAGACTTGTGACTAAGCCACTACAGGTGTGCTGTGAGGCTCAAATCAGAACAAGGCACATACCACCTATAATGACTGTCAGAAAGTGGTTTTCTAAGAAGGAGAATACCAGGTATTATCATTACTGTAGGTCCTGGGGGGCACCATTGTGCACTCTGCCCACAATAGTCCATTTTGGTTTAGTCTGGTGAGTGGATGAAGAATAGGAATAAATTTGTCCTAACATGGGACAAAGTATTAAAAATTTGGGGAATGTTAAGATGTTAACATCTAACTCAACATTTTAAAGCCAAGGATTTCATGTTATCTAAGTATCTCTAAAAATATTTATAAAAATTCCAAAGCAGAATAAGCTGAAAAACTTAGCAAAGCTCCCAATTATTCAAATATTGAGGCAGACTGACTAATAGAACTTAAACCAGCTATTAAGATGCAGGAACAGCTTCAGAGGTCTAGGGGAGGGGAATAGGGCAGGGGCAGGAACAACAGGAAGATGCAAGCAAGGGAATAACAATCGGGATGTAATCTGAATAAACTATAATAAATTTTAAAAATTTAAAGATACAGGAACAGCATTGTAACTGACAGATTTTCTTTTAAATTATTTTGTTTGTCTGTGTTTCATGTCAGTGACCTCATGTCAAGAATGCTTAGCCTAATGTCATGACAGGGCAGAGTGTATTGAAATAAAAAAAAAAAACTCCTTAACTACATACTTACATCAGGTATTATCTGCAGTGGATGTAAACATGTTTTTTGGTTTGGTCCCAAGTGTGGGATGGAGAACAGATTTGTGAGAGAACAGGTGATGTTTATCCACTTAGAAGTCAAACCACTTTATGGAGGGGGCAGTTGAAAAACATCCTAGTACAGACTCTGAGAGGATATACATACACACACACACACACACACACACACACACACACACATATATATACACACACACACACACACACATATATACACACACACACACACACACATATACACACACACACACACATACATACACACACACATACACACACACACACACACACATACATACACGAGCCCACACAGGAGGTGGCGGCTTTTTGGGTCTTTGTATTGTTTGGCTGTTCATTGCTCCAGTTTGAGATGCTCCAAGAGAGAACGGCTCCAGCGAAAGCTTTGAAGTTTTGTGCTCTGGCTGAGGCTCCGGGTTCTGGTTACTCCAGGTTCCAGCATCAAACTTTGGTGGAAATGCTGATCTGCTCGCTCCCAGGAACTGAATTCAACAAGATCTGCTTCTGTTCCCATAAATCTCCTTTCTCTCCTATCTAGGGTAGGTGGGTTGGAAGGGAGGTAGAGGCATTTAAAGAACCCCAGATAACGTAGGTTTGAATGGTTGAAGCTTACAATTATCTATAGATTCAATAAATATTTTCTGTAAGATGGAAGATAAATATTTTCATTTTACAACTAGCCTATAGACAAATGCTTGTTGTAAATAATTATCTGAATTCATAACTGCTTGTAGCACACCTGAATTGTGAGTCCCAAGCCTCCCCCTCTCTTAGTTTGGGCTTTATTGCTGTGAAGAGACACCATGACCATAGCAACTCTTATAAAGAAAGATATTTAATGGGTCTGGCTTACAGTTCAGAGGTTTAGTCTATTGTCATCATGGCGAGAAGCATGGCAGCGTGCAGGCAGCAAATAGACTGTGTGCCACACTGGGCATAGCTTGAGCATAGGAGACTTCAGCGATCACCCCCACAGTGACACACTTCCTTCAACAGAGCCACACCTACTCCAGCAAAGACACACTTCCTAAAAGGGCCACTCCCTATGGGCCAATCATTAACACATGAGTGTGTGGGGATCATAAGTATTCAAACCACTACACCCCCCAAACTTTATTATTTCTACCATAGATATTATTTAGTCGAACCATGTAATACTGCCATTTTCATTAAAAGATTAGTGATATTGTGACTCATTTTCATATTAGTATTAGCTTTTTATAAAGAACAATAAATTTGATTATTTGACCAACATGCAATTTTTCAAGATGAGTAAATGTAAAATATAGTCGCTGTCTTATAAAGTCTTGTTCTAGTTTGGGTTTTCTAAGCGTTAGAACTTGTCAGGAAGACGAAAGAACTTGGGCTATCATTTAAGGTAGAAATCCATAACAGCCAGAAAAACAGAGAGGGGAAACAAAGCAGGGTTGGGAAGCTGGCCCTTTGTCTGGTCAGGTAATTCATCCATTGATATATCTCACTACGGAACCAATGGAAAATAAAAAAAAAAAAAAAAAACAACTCTCTGTGCTAAATATGAGAAAATATTTTTCTTGTCATTATTCCCTAAGCAATGCAATACATCATCAATGCAGCATTTTTCGTATATTAGTTATGACATATAATCTAGGGATAATTTAAGGCAATGAGAGGATTGTGTAGGTTATGTACGTATACTATGTTACTTTGCTTAGGAACTTGAGCTCATCTTCAGACTCTCACATCTGTTGCGTTCTGGAGCCAACTCTCTGGGGTTGGCTGGACTGAAAATTACTGAGCTGGTCACAGCTTAAAATACACACAGGCGCGCACACACAACATATTTCTGAAGTATCTTGTTTAATACACCATTCTGAAACTGCATGTCCACACAGCTTGCTTTGTTCCTGTTTCCTCATTCTCACTGGTCCACATTTTATCCCTTCTTTGGGGAGATGCCCTTCCCCTCATCATCTACAGCTGGAAGTCATATGGAAAGCCAGACTCTCAATAGGTCAGGTTTGACCACTACAAATCTGACCTGGGTTCAAAATAAAAAGTTATGGGGGAGAACCAGCCTCACTCTTTCATCCATCCCTTTGTGTCAGTCGCCACCAATACCCAGACGCAGTCTCCACCTGGGAACCTGCTGGCCACGCTGGCCTGGGGGTCAGGTAGGTAATCCTCACTTTCCTTCCTTGTCCTCCACTTTAAGTTTCCCAGTCTCAACCTCAGCCCTGTAGCAGACTGCTCAAAGGGACCCATTATCCCTGTCTAACTCACATCCTAGGGACTCTGTCGAACCTCGTGGGAGATGCACTTTTCCTCCTTCTTGTGGACCTCTTCAGATCCCCCTCTTTTAGCCCATCCCCATTCCTTTGTATCGCCCCCAAATACCTAGAAAAAAGTTTACCCAGAATTCTAGTGGACACACATGCCAGGGATTAACACACACACACACACACACACACACACTGCATATATATTATTTATATTATATATAAACATATATATTTTTTCTGCACTTCTTTTCAAAAAAATTTTATTTATATTTTGTTCACTTTATATCCCAATTGTCACCCCCTCCTTTGTTACCTCCTTGTCCCACCCTCTCTTCCTCATGCCCCCTCCCTCCCTCCCTCCCCTAGTCCTCAGAAAGGGGGAGCCCTCCTCCCCTAACATCTGACCTCAGCCCATCAAGTCTCATCTGGACTGCCTGTATCTTTTCCTCTGTGGCCTGGCAAGGCTGCCCTTCCAGAGAGAGTGATCAACATGAGTCCGTAACCAACCAGAGTCTGGGTCGGTAGACCCTACACCCCATATTATGAGACCCACAAGGAGACTCGTTCTTAACAAAACTGCCAGGCACCAATCTTAAACTTTTATAAATAAGCCAGAACCTCTTAAAACAGTAGGAACAAACCCAGTCTGCTGCTAAAGGAAGATGAACTAGAAATATTATGTGGCCCAAACGCGAGGTTGCGTCACTCATAAATGTCTAGGGCTTGTCTCCATTTGAAGAATGATGTTTGCTATTTTTAAACCCTTCCAGAGACTTCTCTCTCTCTCTCTCTCTCTCTCTCTCTCTCTCTCTCTCTCTCTGGAGGCAGTGCCTTTCATGACACAGTGCCCCAAACACTGCTGGATGGAATAAACCCAGAGAAGCTCTCAGTTCCCCAGACAGCATTTGACCACTCTTTAGTTGTTGTTGGATGAATCCCGTGGCTGGATTGACCTTTCACAGTTGATGCATTCCTAACAGCCCATGGCTTGAGGTGTTAGGATGTCAGCCAACTTGAAAGAAATATAATCCTAGAACACAGTGTATTGTTAATTTTTTTCTCTCCTTTAATAGATTTTCAAAAAGAGCTTAGGAATGAGAAAGTGGAGTGGAGAAGGAGCCAAGAGGACAAGAAAGAAAAAAGTAAAAGACACGGCTCACACTCTCATGTTGTGGGGTTGCTACCGCAGTGACCAGCCATGACAACGGCTGCTAATGGTCTTTTCCTTAATGCCCAGGCCCAAATATTGCTTAGCACATAGAACCAATGACAATACAGTGTGTTTTGCCTGCCCAAGGGGATAAATGTAACAGAGATGCCCCACATTTAGAAGAATATAACTTGTTCTTTTCTTTCCTTAATAGAGCTCTTGTTCCTACTTGAAACCTGCTAGAGAGCACAGGCATGATGGAAATGTTTTTCACACTAAGTGTCCTTCAAAGCTTCACCAAAGCTTGTAATTTGAAGACTATGTGTTAACTGTAATTTGCTGTAGAATTGGCCACAACTCACCAGCTAAAAGGACTACAAGTCAAAACTAAAAGGTCACAATAGAATTGCATAAGGGTGGGCAAGAGAGCTTGGAACTGTGTCAGACTTTGTCTTAGTCTTTATGGCCCTAGATTTGAGAACATTTTTGAAGTTAATAGTAAAATGGATTTTGAAAATCTGTGCCTGGGCACTCCATGCTCCATTTCCCTGGTTTGCTCCATGCGCTAGCTCCCATCGTGCTCCATTTCCCTGGTTTGCTCCATGCGCTAGCTCCCATCATGCTCCATTTCCCTGGTGTGCTCCATGTGCTAGCTCCCATCGTGCTCCATTTCCCTGGCATGCTCCCTGCTCTAGCTCCCATCATGCTCCATTTCCCTGGTGTGCTCCATGCGCTAGCTCCCATCGTGCTCCATTTCCCTGGTGTGCTCCATGCTCTAGCTCCCATCATGCTCCATTTCCCTGTCGTGCTCCCTGCTCTAGCTCCCATCGTGCTCCATTTCCCTGGTGTGCTCCATGTTCTAGCTCCCATCATGATCTATTTCCCTGGTGTGCTCCGTGCTCTAGTTCCCATCATGCACCATTTCCCTGAAGAGAGAAAATGAAGAAGATGTCAGAAGATGGAAAGATCTCCCATGTTCATGGATTGGGAGAATTAACATAGTAAAATGGCCATCTTACCAAAAACAACCTCCAGATTCAATGCAATTCCCATCAATATACAAACAGAATTCTTTATAGAACTTCTTTATAGAACTATATTAACTTCATGTGAAAAAACAAAAAACCCAGAATAGCTAAACAATAAAAGTCTTCTTGATATATCTCCACCCCTGGTTTCAAGCTACACTGCAGAGCAATAGTAATAAAAACTGCATAGGACTGGCATAGAAACAGACTGGTTGACCAAAAATTGCCTTACCTAAAAGATGTGCAGAGATAAAGATGAGTAGAGAGTGAGGGAATGGCCAACCAATGCCTGGCCCAACCTGAGGCCCACCCCATGGGAGGGAGCCAACCCCCTTGACACCATTAACGATATTATGCTATGCTTACAGACAGGAGCCTAACTTAACCATTCTCTGAGAGGCCCCACCCACCCACCAGCAGCTGATGAATCAGATGCTGAGACTCACAGTCAAACATTAGGCAGAGCTCAGAGAGCCCAGTGGAAATGTAGGAGAGAAGGACCTGAAGGAGAGAAGAACTCTGCAAGAAGACCAGCAGATTAATCTAGACCCATGGGGCTTACAGAAGATGGAAACACCAACCAAGGAGCATGCATGGACTGGACCTAGGCCCCTTATACATATGTAACCTATGGGCAATTTGATCTTCATGTGGGTCCCCTAGTGGGTTGAGCCGGTGCTATCTAACACATGGACTCTTGCTGCTTTCAGTCACGTTGCCCTCACTGCACTGCCTTGCCTGGCTTCGGTGGATGAGGATGAGCTCAGTCCTTTTGCACTTTGAGGATCTGGGGTGGGTTAGTGAGGAAGCCTCCCTTCTTCTAGGGACAAGCGGAGGGCGGATAGGGGAAGAGGGTGGGAGGGAGGGACCAGGAAGAGAGGAGGGAGGGGGATACGATCAGGATGTAAAGTAAATATATAAATTAAAAATAAATTTAAAAAAAGGAACAGGAGAGGAGAGGAAGTGAAGAAGGATATAAGGGTGGGGATAAGATATGGGGAAAGCAAGGATGGGAGGACAGAGGGCTTGTAGAGAGAAAAGAAACCATGGGTGAGGACATTTCTGAGCCAAGCTGGAGACCTATGACAGGGTAGGCTCCTGGGAGGATATGGGAGTGACTCTAGCTGAGATCCCAGTAGCAGGGGTAATGGAGACTAAAGAGGATCCCCTGTAACTAGACAGGACTCCTAGTACAGGGAGAATAATTCCAACTGACCCACAAAAACTTTGACTCAAAATTTGCCCTGCCTACAAAATGTACAGGGATAAACATAGAGCAGAGATTGAGAGAATGTCCAACCAATGCCTGGCCCAACCTGAGATCCATCCCATGGGAGAGAGCCAACCCCTGACACTGTTAATGATACTGCTGTGCTTGCAGACAGGAGCGCAGCATAGCTGTCTTCAGAGAGGTTTCACCTAGAAATTGATGAAAACAGATGCTGAGACTCATAGCCAAACACTGGAGAGAGCTCAGGAAGTCTTGCGGAAGAGTGAAGGGAAGAATAGAAGGACATGGAGGGGCCAGTAGTGCCACATGAAGACCAACAGAGCCAACTAACTTGGGCCCAGGGGATCTTGGGGAGACTGAATCACAAATCAAGCACAAACCATGCATGGATTGGGCCTAGGCCCCCTACACCAATGTAGCTGATAGGCACACTGGCTGATAGGCATAGCTGGTCTACCTGTGGATCCCCTAGAAAGGGAAGCAGAAGGTGTCTCAGACATGAACTCTGCTGCCTGCTTTTCTATCACTTACCCCTGGCAGGGATGCTTTGTCAGGCCACCTTGGAAGAGGGTGTTCTCAGTCCTGATGGAATTTAATGGGTAGAGATGGGCTAGTGGAGTGTGGTGGGTGTGGGGGCTCCCTTTTTCTGAGGAGGAGGAGGAGGAGGAGGGGGAGGAGGAGAGGGAGGGAGGGTGGGGCCAGGAGGGAAGAAGGGAGGAGCCTATGATCAAGATGTAAAGTGAATAAATAAGTAAATTAATTAAAGAAAATCTACAAGACTCTGTGTGATATGACAAACCACGGTCAATTTTACTCCATTACTAAGCTACATCCCCAGTGTTTTCTTTTTGAGTTGTGAAATCAGGTATCACTAAGTTGCCTAGATTGGCCACTGCCTTAAGATGTCTCTCATTGCCCTCCTAAGTAGCTGATATTCCAGGATTGCATATGTATGCCTGGCAACAGCATTATTCTGGTGAAAGTCAATAGTAGAAACCAGGGTTATGCATTTTCCCCTCTAAAATTTTCCATTCTGAATTATACTACTTATTTGAGACTGTTTTGGTTACTATGCATTCTTTAATGATTAAAATACCCAGGAACACAGAAATGGTCAGAATATACATGGGTTCAGAAAAATGACTGCTATTCAAATATCTGAGTGTGGTTTATTGATAAGTTGAGATCTAGAAGTAGCACAGGCTAAAGTTTCTGAATTTTATGAAATTTCTAAATGCTTCATATCACTCGCTTAGCCTCATCTAACCTTCTACTCCTTTACCCTTGCCCTTCCCTGCCCTTCCTCGCCCTTTCCCTCACCTTTTCTCTTTACTCTGCCCTCCTCTCCTCCTTTTCTCTCTCCTACCTCTCTCTTTTCCCTTCTTTCTTCTCTATTCACCCACCTCCTCCTTCCTTTCTTTCTTTTTTAAAGTTGGTGCTCATTGTCTTTAGTCATCAGGGAAATGCAAATCAAAATGACTCTGAGATTCCATCTTACACCCATCAGAATGGCTAAGATCAAAAACTCAAGCAACACCACATGCTGGCGAGGATGTGGAGAAAGAGGAACACTCCTTCATTGCTGGTGGGAATGCAAACTAGTACAACCACTTTGGAAATCTATCTGGTGCTATCTCAGAAAACTGGGAATAGGGCTTCCTCAAGACCCAGCTATTCCACTCCTTGGAATATACCCAGAAGATGCTCCAGCACACAACAAGGACATATGCTCAACCATGTTCATAGCAGCCTTATTGATAATAGCCAGAACCTGGAAACAACCTAAATGTCCCTCAGGCAAAGAATGGATAAAGAAACTGTGGTACATTTACACTATGGAATACTACTCAGCTATTAAAAACAAGGGATTTCTGAAATTTGTGGACAAATGGATAGAACTAGAAGTGATGATCATAATAATGAGTTAACCCAGAAGCAGAAAGATTCAAATGGTATATATTCACTTATATCTGGGCACTAGCCCAAGGGGCAGGTCCCACGAAAGTCTTCACTTTCCAGGAAAGTGGGACAGAAGGGAGGACATCTTATTGGGACTCTAGGTGAGAGAAGCATGGGAGAATGGGGAAATAGAAGGATCCAGAGGGTCCTAGATTCCTACAAGAAGAACATTATGATGGGCGGATCTGGGCCCAGGGGTCCTGCTCAAACTATGGCACTAACCAAGGACAATACGTGCAGTAAACTTCAAACCCCTACCCAGATCTACTCAATGGACAGAACATTCTCCACAGTTGAGTGGAGAGTGGGGACTGACTTTCACACAAACTCTGGTGCCCTATATTTGACCACGTCCCCTGGATGGGGAGGCCTGGTGGCACTCAGAGGAAGGATAGCAGACTACCAAGAAGAGACCTGATATGCTATGAGCATACACAGGGGGAGGAAGTCTCCCTCAGTCACAGTCATAGGGGAGGGGAGTAGGGGGAATGCAGGAGGGAGGGATGAATGAGAGGATACAAGGGATGGGATAACAACTGTAATATGAATAAATTAATAAAATATATATAAAAACAAAAAGAAAAAAATAAAGTTGGTGTCTGGCCAGAGATAGGAAAAGGAACATGCAACTGTACTATTGCCCCCAAGTCAAGCAACACTTACCTTCTGGTCGTTAGATATGTGACATGGGGTGACAGAATGTCCTTCAGAGGTTCATCTCTTTGAACACTTGATCCCTGGTTGGCAGAATTGTTTGGGAAGGATTGGGCGTGGCCTTGTTCAAGAAGGTGTGTTACCGGGGTGGGCTTCAAGACTTCAAAAGACTCACAGCATTCCCAATGCACTCTCTGTTACCTGCTTGCTCTTTATGGTGTGAGCTGTCAAGTGCTGCTTCTGACACCGGCTGCCACCACTCAGACATCATGTATTCTAGCCCTCTGAAACCATTAACAAACTCTACCGGTTGCCTAGGTCATGATGTCTTATCACAACAATAGAAAAGCAACTAAGATATATGGTTTGACTAGAATCATATACGTAGATTCTTCCTTCAACTTCAAGGTATTGATACATCTAGAATAAAAGGAAGAGAGACACATTATTGCACCGTAAACTATGGTTGGTTGAACATTTCCTTAACCTGTCTCCACCACAAACTATTCACACATGGTATTATTTCATTACTACTCTAATTCTTAATAATTCTTGTCATTAGGAGCAACCTTCATGGTACCTCAGGAATCAGGTTTGGAGGATGCAATCTTAGACTTCTGGGCTCAGTGTGGAAACGGACCCACCATCTTCAGATAATTAACTTCATATATATTGTTTTTTTTTTTTTTGAGACAGGGTTTCTTTGTGTAGCCTCAGCTCTTCTGGACTAGCTTTGTAGACTAGGCTGGCATGAAACTCACAGAGATCCACCTGCCGCTGCCTCCCTGAGAGGTGTGCACCACTACTCTCGGCTGCTTCTCACATTCTTACGTCATCTCTCTCATAAGATGTAACTATCCTAATGGAGTCCCACGTGACTTTTCAGAGAACACTCATTTGAAAACAATATGTTGCTTAACAATAAAAAGACAACTCAATTAAAAAATTGGCAATGAATTTGGATAAACATTTCTCCAAAGATGATGCATAAATTACCAGTAGGCACATGAGAAAATTCCCTGTGCTAGTAGTCATTAGGAAATTCAAATCAAAACCACAGTATGGCAACACTTACACCCATCAGGATACAACAATAAAATAGACAGACAGGAGCATGTGCCAGGGAGGATGTGAAGAAAATGGAACTCTCTTACTCTATTGGTGCCACAAAATATGTAAATGTCGCAATCAGTTTAGAAAACAGCTTGGCAGTTTCTCAAAAAAAAATTGAACAAAGTGTCAATATGTAACCCAGAAATTCTGTAACTAGTTATATGAGGGAGAAGAGTGAGTGCCATGTCTACTCAAAAGCATGCACCCAACCATTCACAGGCTCAAAGGGAAAGCAATCCAAATGCCAAGCAATTAATGACTCTGTAAATACAGTGTGGCATGTCCGTACAGCAGTATGTCAATCTGACAAAAGAAAAAAAAACCAGTGTACAAACAAACCATTACTACCATGTAAGTAAATCTTGAAAATGCCCTAAGTGAAAGATCTGGAAAGACAAATGGGGTATAATTTCAGTTATATAAAATATTCACATATCTAGAACAAACAAACAAACAAGTTTATAGACAGAAAGTAGATTACTTACGCTGGGGATCTAGGAAAGGAGGAAATGAGGATAACTTTTTTTTTTTTTTACGATTTATTTATTTATTATTTTGTATACAGTGCTCTGCCTGCATGTACAGCTACAGGCCAGAAGAGGGCATCAGATCACATTACAGATGGTCATGAGCCACCATGTGGGTGCTGGGAATTGAACTCAGGACCTCTGGAAGAGTAGCCAGTGCTCTTAACCTCTGAGCCATCTCTCTAGCCCTGAGGATAACTTCTTAAAGACCTGGGCTAATAGTAGGGTAATAAGAATGTTCTGGAGTTAGGGAGGAATGGTAGCTGCACTGCTACATATATACTAAAAAGCACTAGATAATATGATTTAAAAATGAATTAATAGCTCTGTTAACTATATCACAATTTTAAAAATCTTCATGCTACTTAAAAGACACTGGACAATTAATTTTAGCTTAACATTGATAAATTGCTGCTAATTAAATTTTACACCCTCAATAAGAAGGTGAGAGATATGTTGCCCATAAGGGAAACTTTGGTTAGTTGACTGTGTGGCTATGCTAGCTCTACTACAAACCACACCCACCCCCCACATATTACATACCACACACCACCCCCCTACATGCACACACACTATGCACACTGAAACACAAACCATATAAACCAAACACACACACACCCAAATAACATATCACACCACCCCACATACATAACACACCAAACACATTTTGTGTTACATTTTATCACATATATAATGTGATCACTTTTTTCAGATTGGTGTTGTAATTTTTTGTTTTGTTTTTTTTTTAATTCTTATAAAATAGGTCATTCTTTAAGGGTTTCCATGAGAAAAAAAAACTCTTGGTACACAAAATATGATAATCACAAAACCTGATTTTATTTGTGTGATAACTTAAGAATCATTTGATAAAAAGTTTACTATTACACCAGGGTTCTGAAAGGCTTTACAACCCATAAAGGCATTTGACTTGGTTATCAGACTATTTTGTAAATCATAAAAAAAAAAAGAAAGAAAAAAAGAAAAGAAAAGGAAAGGAAAGAAAGACAAAAATTCTGAATTTATAGCTTCTTTTAAAACAATTCAAATGGGATCTGACAGTACAAAATCTTTTTTATTCCCAGAAAACAAGTGGCTCTGTGTAAGATGCATCTGCTGTACTTGGTCAGGGTGCGCAGCCTTCACTTTATTTATCTTTCTGCTTCTTCCTCTTCACTCTGCCTTTGCTGTCTTTCCCCTGTTTCCCCTTCCCCCTAGTGTGTAAATTGTTGCTAACTAGCTTAATCTGAGAACCGTTGATTTAGGCTCACCAATGCCTTTATTTCCCAGCCAATGTAGTCTATCTGGAAAAGCTAGCCACACAGAAAGTATCCAGAACAGTTCTCCATGCAAGCTGGGACCTTCCTCCCTTTTCTTTTTAGTATCAACTACTTATGTCTTGCATTTTAATGATACTATAAAAGCACCTCCATTTCCTCTCCCACTTGAAGTTCATCAGTCACTGTAATCACCCTCTGTCACGTTGTCCAGGCAGGAGTGCAAGGCGGAGACACTAAGAGCTTGGAGTACCCAATGACTTTAAGCACTACAGATAGCGTTCATAATTAGAGGGTTGGCCTTGTGCTTACGACGTATGAGCCTCACACTGTCTACCTTGTTAAGGCAAAAGGACACTAAAAACATCAGTCTAACAGGGCCGTGTAGTCTCCTTCTATGAAAGGAGACTTTGGGACTGAATTGAATGTGTAGGATGTTGACCGAGTTCAGCACCCCCTTTATGGGGGACATAAAGGCAGCTGTGGCTGGCCCTACCATGGCTCCAGAGCTTCGGCTGTCGTTCAGAGTTGTTCATAGTATGGTCAAGATGTCCGGAGCACTTCACACTTCTGCTGTAATAAGTCATTAGCTCTCCTCAGTCACCTCAGGGAAAGATGGGACTGAGAGAGAAGACCTTCTGCAGGTGATACAGAGCCTGAGGGGAATGGCAGATGTTGTTATCTGCTCATCCTTCTTGTAAGAGGCGAGTGTGTGGTCCAGCACAGTGCCCACTGCAATCCCACAGTGAAGGCTCTCATTCCATTCTCAAACAGTAATTGACAGGTGGTCTATACACAAAGTAGGTGTTTGGGTGGAGAAGTCTTTGTTGTCAATTACTTGATTGAAACTCTCTCTCTCTCTCTCTCTCTCTCTCTCTCTCTCTCTCTCTGTTGTATGTGTGTGTGTGTGTCCATGACACCCCCCCCAATGAGCCTCTCTTTGGCTTTGTCTCTTTAAAGCTGGGGATGGAAAGTAAAATCAATGCAGATTGGAATGCCAACCAACAACATACACGTCAACTCTTAGGAAATCATAATTAGCCAGTCCAGGAATCCTCTCACCCAAATACCAACACCCTTATTAAGGCTGGGCAGGAAAACAAAAGGAAGCCAATAAAAGCTTCCCTGGGACTATCCCTGATCTGGAGAAGCACGCGCTTCTCAGGATGTCTGAGTCCTGAGACATCTGCTTCAGGCCTCCAGGAACCGGGCCCTCACAAGTCTGGGTGATGTTGAGCAACAGGACAGCGTTTCTCCTTCTGGCCTGGGCCCACTGAAGCAGAGCCTCGGTGTCTTGGTTGTGTGAGGACCACTGATTCCTTTGCTCCTCTTAATCCTTCTTTCTGTCTACTGTCAGTCACTAGGATTTTTCTCCATTAGTATATTCTACTGTTTCCTTTTGGCTGTGTTTGAAAGATTCAATAACTCAAAATTTTTTACTTGTATAATCTTCAGTGTGTATATATTTTTTATTTCCTTAGAAAATACCAGCTTAAACAACATTCCCATTTTATCCTTCATTTGGAAATGTATGACATAGTTTTCTTAAGTAATAAATATGTAATTTAATTTCAAAATTGTTTCTCAGTGCACATACTGTCTTTGCAAATGCCTTTTACATAAAGTTATCTCCTGTTTTATAAACATGTGTACCCATGAATCAAAATTACTTTACAATGTGAAGCATTATTAAGCTTTCTAACCATTTATTTCAAAAAATATTCTGGAAGTTAGTACATTCAAAATGTATATACTCATTTAAACTAGCCCCCAACATAGATTTATAATCAAATTTAAAACTCAAAGCACATTCAAACCTTAGACTACACATTTTAGCTGCATAGTGTGCTTTCATGTCCTCTGTGTGGCAGGTCTCCCAGAATCCTATTCTCCTCCTACATGGCTGAGCACAGATTTCATGGGGTTTCCTTTCTAACTCAAGTGCCTCTGGTAGCTTTGAAAAGAATCTCTTCGACATGACAAGTTCTATTACTCTCCAATAGAATTTGGAGTATAACGAATAGTCCTTGCCCACAGAGCCCTTTAAATATTTGTTGCCTCGGCAATCCACAGCACTTAAGGATTTTTCATTCATCCATAGTCTGTTCCTTGTTAAAATATTTCAAAATTAAGAAATAGTGAGTCAGTTTGGGCTATGCATTCACCTTTGTTCTCAAAACATTTTAAATATTGACAGAGCATAATTAAAAACAGCTTTGTTCACTATAAACATCCTTTCATATGGCTACAATTCATAATGTATGTCACTTGTCAGTTAACAGGAGAAAAAGCAGTATTAATTAGGTACAGATAAAAATGTCAATGGCAGTTAGCATGCTATAGGGTATTTGAAGCCACTTTTGATTTAAATTTTTTTTTTGCCTGAGGTTGATGAGTGGGCTGAGCTGCTATGGGAACATGCTGTGTAAGGGGAGTGGAAAGGCTGTTAGAAAACAGTTTGGGAACAGAGGAAACAAATGACAAATAGAAATTGTTCATTTGTTAAGCTTTGTCATGATCAAAAGGTAACATTTTAAAACATGTTCATTTTATTACATCTGCTAAGCTAGATAGAACAACTCACTTCCCATTACACATTGCAGTGCCGGGTTTGAGTCTTTCCTCATTTTATGCTCAGGGTAATTCCAGGCAAATTAGGAGAGAGGAGATGCTATCTCCCATAATCACTGTTCTTGGAGGCAATAGAAAGAGAAGATTTATTGATAACCATAATTTCCTCTACCAAATCACTGAGAAAATATTTCATTTCCAGGAACACTGACACAAAGAGAAAGCAAGCTAATAAATGGCCGATGAGTCAGGTTGGACAAGGAAGCCTACAAAGGCCTTTCTTAGTAGTGAGTCATGTGGCAATGGCACGTTAGGCGGCAGCTTTTCTAATGGCTCTTTGTAATCAGCAGTCCCAGTGGTCAGCTCACACTCAGCAGATGTGAGACAGACACAAAAATGATTTTTATGCTGTTACATAACACCTGGAATTTGTTTTCCCTTCCCCACAAACCTCAGTGCCTTTTCTGTCTTCTATACATTAGAAATGGATTTTTAAAAACCCACTACTTCCACTGTGCTTTGTTATAGGCTTCTTATTGTACATATGTGATGTCATTGTCTCATTTCTACTCTTCAAATGTATCTCAGGCAATAAGTTTGGATTGCTATTAGGTTTTTAAGTACCTTGTAAATATACACATCTACTTTCATGTATTAGGAATGGTTCCTTAGAGAAACATAATCAATAACATGTACATAAAAAAAGACATTTATTGGATTGACCTGCACAGTAGGGGCTAGGTATTCCAAAATGAATTCAGTAGCTACTCAGTCCATAAAGCTAGATGTTTTTGCCCCTTCCCCAAACAGTAAGAATCCAAGGAGTTTCTCCGGGTGCTTGTTCACTTCAGGGGACTTAGCTTCCTACCCATCACTCTGATCTAATTTCTCAGCATTCTTTATTTCTCATCTCCACTAGAAAACTGGGACCCTGGAGAGTCTCCTTGAAAGGACACACTAGATTCAAGTCAATTTAGGGTGGGGTAGTTAGCAGAGAGGTGAGGGCTGTACTACGCGACATCGGCAGTCCTTTTCTGCAACATTCTATCGTGTCCTGGAGCCCCCTGGCATCTCTTGTGATGTCACTAGTGTTGGGGGTGACACCAACTGCGATTTGGGTATGAGCTTAGCACCTTCACTGTTGACCCGTAGGCTACTTTGGTGATATAAGGGAGAGCATAAGATGCAGAGGGCAGCTGGCTTTCAGTCACAGTGTACAGCACAGAGAAGTAAGAGGTCATGGGAAAGGCACAGTGAGTTCTGCATAGGGGATGGAAACTTCCTAGAGGTGGTGAGCTCAAGCTGGATTTTCCGGGAGTGGGACTCAGGAAGTGGGGGTGGAGCTGAATTCCTTAGCAGTGCCAGCTCAGTGCTGAAGACCTAGAGCTCCCTGGACAGGTGTTGGTATGGAGATCACACTGGACGGCTGCAGACATTGGAGTGTGGCGTCAGCAGAGGAAGTGAGCAGCAACGGATGATGTGCCTTCTAGAAAAGAATGGAAATCAGGTAGATGTGCACTGGTCTACCCTTGGATTCTGTGTTTGGAGGGGTGACCTACAGGTAGATGTGCACTGGTCTACCCTTGGATTCTCTATCTGGAGGGGTGACCTACACCTTGATTTCTGAAGGGCCTCCCAAAATCTTGCCTAGATTGGTTTGTTATAGTTTCCTATTAACCTGAAGCATGGCATAGTCCAAGTAAGAGATGTCATCTTAAACTGCTGTGGTGTGGAAGTACAATTACCCACCATTAGCTCTGTAATTGTTTTTTTAGCCTGACAACTCATGGGCCTAAGGAGACTGAAGTGACCAAGGAAAAGCCAAGAGCTGTATCTCACAGGGAGAATAGTTATCTGCTGATGAGAACAGAGCCTAAGTGCCAAATCTCAAAGTTTCCAACGTAGTTCACTTATCAGAACTTGCAAAAGCTTGCAAATAACAATCCTACCTGGACCTTATGAGTCGGCTATGTTATAGGTCCAAGTGGCAGAGCCACCTATGCCAGCAGCCTGCATCTCTTTCAGAGCTTTCTTTTTTAGGCGTCAATTAGAACCAGTAGCTTTCTGGGTCACTTGGAATATGGGACAGAGTGACATATTCAAGTGAGAAGTGTGCTGCTTCCCCAGTGCATGGGCCAGCGGTTCTTTGCTCTTCATTGGTGGTACAGGGGTACAGTTACTCTGCATGCTCCATGCCAGTAGAATACCTACACATTTATTATTATTATTATTCACCCCAGAGATCTTACTGATGTGTAGAGCTGTTGAGTTTTTAGTTAGATTTATTTGCTATGCTCTGATGCACAAATGCTTAACCAGCAAGACCAGAGTAGAAACGTCCTACTATTCAGTGGGCTCATTTACTGTAATGTCATCAAAGTACTGAATGCCTTGTAGAAGAGACAGGCAATCAAGATCCCAGCAAATGAGGTTATTGTATGTGGTTTATAATTCAATATCCCTGGGGTAGGATAAAAAAGGTTGATATTGTTGGACTTGCTAGCTTAAAGAAATTGCTTCTGGCAGGCTTTGTAGACAAGTATGAACTAAAGAGCATTTGCTAAATCAAAAGCTGAATACATGAGTACCAGGCGGGTTAAACTGTCAGGGTAGGAAACTATATCTGGTACAACAACTGAAATTGAGGTCTCACTTGTCTAAGTTTATGGTAATCACCTACCATTCTCCAAGACCAACATACCTTCTGCAAAGGCCAAATAAGAAAGCGCAGTAGACATGTTGTGTGAACTACCACCGGTGCATTCTTTTAGTCCTTGGTGGTGCATTGTTTATGCAACCCCTGCATGGGTGCAGTATTTGTTTTGATCCATTGTTTTCTCAGGTAGATGCAGTGCTAATGATTTCTATTTGGCCTTTAAACTGTAATAGCCCTACTCAATAATCTGACAAATGATGTCTTACTGAGCATCTCCTTTAGGAGGAAAGTTACTGCTTCACCACAGATATTAGTTACTTCAGTCAAGGGTGGAAAGGCCAGTGCTGCAGGGGTTGAGAGTGAACGTGGGGATCCATCTGCTACTAAAGATGGAGATGCTGCTTCCGAAGGCAAAAGCAAGTGCCCCAAAACCTGGGAGTTTGCTACTGTAGACTTGAGCAGGGTTCTCCCACAAACCTCCATCTCCGGTTACACTATCCCACTCTTTCCCAATCAATGTCCTCAATTTAAATGAAGACGCACTTCAGACAAACAAATGAACATGTACTATAAGCCAGCTGATCACATAATGAGTGAGTAAGTTTGGTTTTGGGCAGCTTTAGGCCTATGGTCACTGGAGAAAAGATTCCCTCTCAAGACTCTTTGGGACTAGTTACTGGACAGCTCCAGAAATCACCAAACTCGTTATATAAATTTATCCTTATAATTTTGTTTCCATAGAGCCACTCTTGGTGCTAAAGTATGTATTTATTAGTCTAATATAGAGAAACACAATGAATAAAATATATATGTATGTACATGAATGTGCACACATGTACACACACACACACACACACACACACACACACACACACACACACACACACACACTGGCCTCCGCAATAAGAGTGGGTAGTTCAACAGTGGCTGTCTGCCCACTGGAGAGACAGAGAACCGTATAGCTCAGTCTACGAAGCCGACGCTCCGTCTAAGATATAATAGCTCCCATGGCTTGTGTTGTGTCTAAGCAAGAAGGAGATGACTTATGCCCAGGGATAGATTTTATACCATGTTTAACAAGTGTAGGCTCAATTTTGGCCTAATTAAATCAGAAGAGTCAAAAGATGTTTTGGACATTATGCTAAATACTTAGTGAACATCGGCTCAAGTCATCTCCAGGAAAAGTACTTTTCACATCATCATTTTGCATATGAGGTGGCTAGGCTTCAGGGGAGCCCCAGAGTTGGCTAAAGACCATCGTGTAGTAAGTGGCAGCATCTACGAATGTAGGCAGAAAGTGAGGCAGAGACCACAGCCATTTCCTCCTGGCCGCACTACCTTCTAGGCCTGATCATTCACTTCTTCCACTTCACAGAATGCCGATTAGATCATTAAGCTAAGCGGTTCCTGAAGGAAAAAGAATGGAAGGATTAAGGTTAAATATTGCTATTAGGAATAAGGCAAAAATAGAAACATAAACAACCATGGATTTACTCCTGCCAAACATCCTAAATTACATGTAGCTGTGTCTTGTTAAGCAAGAGATATAACTTCATGCAATGCTCTCAGAAGGGTTTTTTCCCCCCCAAAACAAGCAAATAGTGGCATTCATAAGAGCAACTCACGCTTTTGAATGCTCTTCAACTTCCATGATCCTCTTTGGTCCTTGATGGCTTTTTACAATAGCATCTAGCTTATGTCTCTTAAAAATATGTATTTTCTTTCCATCATTGCTCTTTTGCTGAGGCATAGATATGGGGATGGGTAGGCAGAAATTGAGTATCAATTCTGTGATCTGGGAAACCTACAAGACTGAGTGAGAGGTGATGCTCAGTCTAGATGGAAGGAGTTTGACCAGCCTGAGGTTGAGGCTTTGGGGCATGAACTCACAGCTTCAGGTTAGCTTATATGTGTAGTTTAGTCTATAGTCTCTTGGCTTTGTTGCTTTGGGGCTATGGTGGTACATTGTATAATGGTGGGAACACATGGTGGAGGAGGAAAGCCTGTCCACTCTCTCAAGTCAGAGAGAGGGAGAGAAACAGGGAGAAGCAGAGGCAGAGGGAGGGGGGGAGGGAGAAGGACAGGGAGAGAGCAAGAGCAGAGAGAGTCAGACCTAAGATCTCAGTGTTTATTTCAAGTGTTTCCTTCAGTAACATAATTTCCTTCCACTAGGATTCACCTCCCGAGGGTCCTAATAGTACCTCTGGGACTCCCAACTGATACATGTTGGATCTTTGTGGCATAGAACCATCTAGAACACCTTCTTGACTGTCAAGAACTTGGAGATGAGCAAAGAGGTAAAGGCACAAGTCCTAGGCTTCCATCATTCTCCCACCGTTATTGGCCGAGTGAGCTACATGACCTTGTCTTACTCTGGAGAGGGATGGGAGAGTCAGGAGAATAGATGGAATATTTGGTGGGCCCTGTTACATTTGTCCAGGCAAAACATTTCTGAGATTTTTTTAAAAATGTGTTTCTATCAGCAAAGGGCATTGTGGCTGGTACATAGACATTCTCAGTTAGCACGCATCCTCTTGAATTTGCTGAGCATTTTGATCCAGTTGTTTAGCTTTCGTTGAGCCTACCCTTGACCTGCTTCAAGGGGAACCTGGCTTTTCGAGTGCCGCATTTTTGTCTGAACAACTGAACTTTCATGTACCAGAAACTAATGCCTTAAAACAAGGCTGAAAACAAAGTAGAGGCAAGCATGGTAGCTGGCTCTCGTCGTGAAATTCTGCCACCCATCAACATATGGAGGTTCTTCCTTTTGCCAGAACATCTGTTTGCTGTTGTGTTGGCCTGGCATCTTCAATGTGATCTCTACTTAAAAGCGTGTCCTTACATATTGGTCCACCCTGAAGGTTGCATGTGAAATCTTGTGAGACTTGCTGGTGGCTCTATCCCCGGGGGGTAATGTGTCTGCAAAGCCCTCATTTCTGGAAGAAGGAGAACACAGATTCACACCGTGCATGAGGACACGTTTCTCCCATGGGAGGATCCTGTTCCTCAGACGGGTGGGAGATCATCTGTGATGGCCTGTGAGTGGTGCTGTAAAGGAATCGAGGGGAGCATTAGTTTCGGTGCTGTTCACAGCCCTCTGCTTCTTGGAGCTTCTCATCTGTTCCCCCACTTCCTTCTGTGACCCTGTTTCTATTCTGACCTCGCTAGCCTTGAAATCTAACCAACCTGGATGACTGCGTGCACCACCTTTATATACACATTGAGTCTACATTGTAAGCAGAAGATGAAAGATCCCAGTTTCCCCTTCTGCACGATCTAGAAAGCACTGGCATAAATCTCACAAGACACGAGTCTGGCTCTGGCTTTGGCTTTATCGTCTGATGGGGTCATGGGATAATTTAACCTCTCTCATCTTTGTTTTCCTTTCATTTCAAATAGAAGTAATGGAATTTTCCCTTGGTTGGTCTTACAGCGAGGTTAAAAAAGCAAAAAGAAAAGAAAGAAAGATAAGGAAACAATTTACTGTACAACGCTATGAAAAATTAAATAGTGACAAAAGGACAAGTGTAAGGCCATCACCCAGCCTGTGCACCTTGGGTGTCAGTTCTGAATGTTCCTTCAGGCACATCAGTTCAATATTCTCAGCAAGAAAGTCTACCTCTCTTTCCCTATGATGTTAACCTCCCCACCCTGTGCCTCCTGCGCGTGTCCTCTGTTAGTGTGTGACACTACTATCCATGTGCTTTCCCCCCTGGGGGACCGCAGGGTCATCCATCTAGTTGATCATTACATTAGCCCAGGCAGTTTTCGCATCTTATTCTTCTCTCCAAACTGCCTCCTCGCCACACCCGCCATTGCCTTCAGCCTGGCGCTCTTCTGTCTCGTTCTGATCCTTCTCTGTTTTCTTCTTTGACTCCATCATGGGTGTCTCAGCTCTGAACCAGTCCTGGCTCAGCAGGAGAGAAGATCAGTGGTGTCCTGGGGACCTTGTCTTTGCTACGGTCTCAGAAGACAGTCTGCGTAAACAAGACAGACGACGTAGTTCACTCCTCTCTGAGAAGTCCACATACTTCACCGTTTGGGGGAGCAAGAAGAATGACCCTTCCTGGATAAAATACAGGCCATTTTTGGGGGGATTCTTGGTCCAGGGGTTCGGTGTATGTTTGACAGGAAGATTGGGCTGATATATTCCTGCCACTGCAATCAACATTTTATCTGCAGTGGCTATAAAGCTACAAAGCCTTACTGAGTTGCCATGGCAATTTTGTCCACTAAGGGTCAGGCAACTAGCATGACATCCTAGGTCTCAAGCTGCCCATCTGTGTACCCCAAAGCATGTGACGTTGAGAAACAATCTTGTATTTGCTTTTTTTGGGAACAGAAACAGCGGAAGATAACACGGGAGGTAGCTGCAGAACTCAAGCGCATTACTGCTTTTATCTGAGCATCTTCCTGCGTACATAAAAACCTGTGAACCAATTAAAAACAATATTAGGTCTCACAGAGGCAAGAGGAGGACTTTCTTTTCCAAGTGTTTTAAATTATTCCAGTTTGTTCGTTAGTGGAAAACAAAGCAGTCAACTGAATTCCTGGCAGGGCCTAATCTAAAAACTATCAAAGGATTGAAAGATTAATACAACATTAAGACAGAAAGGCTGTAGCTCCTATTTACTTGCCAAATGCTAAAATATACCAACATGGAAAGGCTCAAGTATGATTCCAACTAGTGGTGCCTGTCAGCATTTCCGACATGTTAATATTTCCTTCTTGGAGTCTGAACGTATGAATGTACAGGCACTGACCTTTTCAGTTTTGAAATGGCCATGGTTGCATAACCATGGTGAGGTTAAATCTGTCTGTTTAAGAACAGTTCTGTTCTCAACAAAATGACAAGATTATAAAAAGTCACTAAGGCTTTAAAAGCTCTTTCACATTTACTTGTTTACTTTCAAGTCTACTCCCCCCGATAAGCTAGTCACACGACAAAAATTGAAAATAGGGAATATTTGCATACATTTTACATTGTGCTAGGACCATTTAATAGAAACAGGAAATCTACAAGTGGATACCATTGTACACAGGAAGACATAAGGGCAGTGAAAAAGTGGAAAGAACATCTCCTTGTGCACACTTTGCTCAAATATAAAACTCCAAGGGTGCTTGGGTTTCTTCATGCTCACCTCTCCAACCTTCCATCTTTCAAGGCTTCATAGAGAATAATTTATTCATCCAACAAGTATTTGGGGGTGCTTAGGGAGATGGTTCAGCACCTGAGTTTGGGTTCCCAGCACACAAGCCTGAATATGGCACTGTTTTTCTAGCCTTACTGCTGTGTAGAGGGGAGAATGGGTGAAGACCGGTGGAGTAGATGGTCAGCCATCCAATGAGGGTACGACCTTCTCAAGAAATAAGGTGGAGAGCTGGAGTGGAAGTGACCTACAATCTTCCCTGACCTACACATGCACCAACATGCATGCCCACCCATCGACACACAAGTACAAGCACACACACAAACACACACACACACACGCAGACACACCACATACACAAAGAGATTATGTAATGAAGCATGTATTCTAGAAAGCTCTTCTGGTTGCAGAAGAGCTCATGCTACGTCAAAGAAGGAGACAGACCAGGGCAAAGAGAGAGGGGAGGAGGTCCAGGCAGAAGGATGCAGGTCCCTTGCGCTTGAGGGCAGGTAGAAAAGGGAATGTCGCAGAACATAGGAGTGGACAGACAGGAGAAGTGGCGGGAAGAGGCCTGCGTGGAAGTAGCACACAGGGCTGTGAAAAAGAGCTGGAGTTTTGGAATCCATCTGGGAAAATGGCTTTTGTGTTCATCCCTTATTTGCCAGACACTTTGTGTGAGCCTTAATTTCTTTACCCATAAAATAGAAGTGCTAGCTCCTTCAGACGGTCCTCATGAGAATTGAGCGAGACGATGCATGCGTATTAGGTTCCTGTGGCTGCTGTCCTGTCACAGTCGAAATCAATTTTTGTTAAACAGTTCTGAAGAACAGAAGTCTGTAGATATCTGTTAGCTCCATTTTGTGTGTGTGTGTGTGTGTTGTTCTTTTTTTATTCCTCTTTTTTAAAAATTAATTTATTCTTGTTACATCTCAATGTTTATCCCATCCATTTTTACATCTCGGTTTAGCGTCTGTTTTGCTGACCTCTCCTTTGGTGACAGTGGGGTATTGACGCCTCCTGCTATTAACGTGCGAGGATGGATGTGGGGTTTAAGCATTGTTAATGTTTCCTTTACAAATGTGGGTGCCCTTGTATTTGGAGCCTAGATGTTCAAGAACAAAAGTCTGAAATCAGCATCTCCGAGACAAAGGTGTCCTAAGGACTGCCACTCCCCCCTTCAGGAGCCTTGGGGAAAGAAGCCACTCTGTCTCTTGTCTCTTCCATGCTTGGGGATGGCCAGCATCCTTTTGTTTGTAGCGTGAATCTGTGTGGGCCTTGCCCCACTTTCCTCTGCTTCTCTCCTACAAGCTCACTTGAGACTGCTGTTAGAAGCCACCGGAACAAGAAAGGATAATTTCCCCTTCTCGCAAGTCAGCAGAGATCCTTTCCCAGGTCAGGGTGATGCAGAGTCCAGGAAGTAAAATCTATGTGGGGTGGTGGACAGGCAGAGGCAGCAGGCTTCAGCCTTGTGCAATGTGTAGGGTCTTGTTACTTTAGAGGTCCTCAGTACATGCTAATTGTCACCGTTCCTGTACTGTGCTTTTGTTGGGCCATCAAAAGGGCTTTCACCTCAAGAGCCTGATTTTTAAAAAATATTCATTCTTTTTTCTTTCTTTCATTCTTTATTTCTCAGCAAGAGTTAAACAACTTTGGTATTTCAGACAAGCATGTCGCTATGAAAAAAAAAAAAAACTTTAAAAAAACCCCACAAAGATAAATAGCTTTGTGTTAATGCAGGAAATAATTTTTGTTTTTTTCGCTAATGCAGCCTGGCCCATTAAGGTGGTTGTGTTGAGGACCCTGTGGAACAGTTCATTGAGAATTTCTTTCTCACCACTCATCTGGCAGACATGGCATCGGGCTCTGTGCACAGTTTAGAGTAGTTTTGTATTGATCTCTTTTCTTCCCCTCTAAGGGTTACTAATTCTCTTCTGCCCATCAGCATATGGGAAGAATCATAATTGCTGAGGTCAAGTAGCACTTAGCAGCAATTTAAGATTCAAAGCCCCAGGCTGCAAGTCATTATTGCTTAACTCTACACAGACTCATCAACCCTTACATTTGTTTTGACAGAGACAAATGTTTTCGTAACTCGCTGATCCTAAGTCAATAGGGCAAATCCCAGGATTTGACATGAAATGTTTATTGCTCAGAAAAAGTAAAAACTGGTATTCACTTTTAAAATTCCTGTTCATTGGACTAATGAGTAATCATATTTCCAGAATAAGTAATGACTAAAGAAATATAAAAGGTTAAAGATGTGACACACTCCAGGTTCCAATGATTGGCTGACTTGTATGTCTCTTTGGTCATTGGACTAAACTTCACACATTCATATTTTGATAGTCACTTGTCTCCTTCAAGTGCTGGTATCTACTAAACATGTCTACCAAATATAACACACTTTGACTTGCATTTTTAGTGCTCCCATTTCTTTTCAATCAAATTAAATCCGTAAATACAGCCTTGGTACCCTCACTGTTCAAGAAAGAGTAAACTTACTAATATCCAACTCTTGGGAAACCTGAACTGAATATCCCCAGATCGTAGAAGCTGAGGCAAAAGACTTCACAGCAATAGTGTGTTTGGGCAATTGATTCCAAAGATCCAGCGTAGGAAGTTGAGAAATTGAAACAGGAACTGAAGAACAGCCAATACAAAGGTGGTGACTAAGCTACAGGCAACTTGAACACCATTTCTGTGAAGACTCATTGAGGACTTGTAGAGAAGAGCCTGGGACTCCAGCTCAGGAGACAGGGCAGGGGACTGTTTGTCTACTGGCCCTTGATCTCCACTGGCCAGGAACCTCTCGTACCTTCAGGATTGCCCAAGCTTCTGACTGCCTAACACTGCAAGTGATGTTGGCAGAAGGGCACCAGGGTAGAAAGGAAGTTAGTGTGCACGGGGTAGGTAGTTTCCTCCTATGCACACCTAGTTTCTATACTTGAGTCTGAATCGAAAAGATAGTCCATGAGAAGGTGAGCTTACATGGGAGATCCAGTGTATTAGTTACTTTCTGTTACTGAGATAAAATACTGAGCCAAAAGTGATTTATTTGGGCTAATGATTCCAGAGTTTAAATTCTACAATAGCAGGAATGGCATGACAGCAGGTACCTGGAGCAGGACCCTGAGAGATCGCATCTTCAACAGCCAACACTAAGACCAGAGAGCAAACTGGAAATGAGGCAAGGCTATAAGTTCTCAGTGAATATGCAGCACATGCATTTCGTTTCTTCCCATCATCCCATGTTTCTCGCCCTCACTGGTTATCCTTCTTTCCCTTAATTCATTTCCTACTTTCATATATGTATAAATATAGACATACTTTCTATATAAGAGAAAAACATGCAATAGCTGCCTTTCTTTATCCAGATTTATCTTGCTTGGCATGATCCCCAGTTTCACCCATTTTCCTGAAGATGATAAGGTTTCATTCCTCTTTATGGCAAAGTGAGACTTCATTGTGTGTATGTACCACATTTTCTTTCTTCACTTGTTGGTGGGTACTTAGGGTGCGAGAAATGCAGCCACAGACATGGATGTGCCTGTGCCTCAGTGCTACGCTGACTTAGATTCTGCCAAGGTTAACTCTGTCAATGTGGCATGCCAAGGATCACCTGGAAAGAGGTCTCAGTGAGGGACTGTCTAGATGAGCTTGGCCTGTGGGCATGTGGATGGGAACCATCTTAATTGACATAGGGAGGCCGAGCTCGCTGCAGGCAGCACCAGTCCTAAGACAGGCTGTTCGAAACTATGTAGGGCTGAGCATTTTGAGCTGAGTACAAGCAGGCAGACTTCATGCATTCACTTTCTCTGCTCTTGACTGCGGATGGGATGTGGCAGCAATCAAGCTGCTGCCGTGACTTCCTTCCAATGATGGACCGTTGCCTGGAAGGAGGAGCTAACATAATAAAACCCTTTCCTCCTCCCTTGCTGTTTGTCGAGGCATTTTAGCATAAGCAACAGAAATTAGACCAATATGTAGATTCATTCGATTATGTGCTGAGGAATAGAGTAACTGTGCCGTATTGTGTCACCTATGTCTTGGTTTCGAGAACCTCCATACTGGTTTCCATAGTGGCTACCCATGTTTATGCTCTCATGATCAGTAAATAAGGATTTATCATTCCTCACATGGTCACCAGCTCTTGTCATTTGTTTTCTTGATGATAACCATTCAGTTTAGGGAGATATTGAATCCTAATGTAATTTTGATTTGCATTTCCTTGGTGGCTAATGATACTCAACATTTTTTAATACATACGGGGAATTCATTTTTGAGGGGAGGGATATCTAAACAGTATCTAATAATTTCTCAGGATTTATCTATGTTGTTTTGTTGAATTGGTTGCCAAAAGACTCAAATAAACAGTGAACATATCTGAAAATTAAGCGTGGAGTGCTTCAGAAGTAGATGTTCAGAAAAAAATGAAGCAGAAAAGTTAGGTTTAATCTAGACTTGGGCCAGAAGCAACATAATTGATAGAAGGCGTGTTTGCTACTCGGTATCTCTCTGCCTTTTGGGTAAGATCAGAATTCCCTCTAAGCCATGGCTTCTATCCTCTTGGCCTATGTGCTATGGCTTTCACAAGCTTGTGATTTTCACCTCAGCAAGCTGAGGCATGATGCTCCTGCCTCACTGACACTCTGACTGAAGAAAAATTGCCGTAATGAGATGAAACTTTGGCCAAAATGTCTGGAAAAGAGAGTTTCCCTTATCTTTGAATGTACAGCAAAGAGTACGAAAAACAGCTTTGCAGAAGTCTCA
This sequence comes from Acomys russatus, assembly GCF_903995435.1. NCBI lineage: Eukaryota > Metazoa > Chordata > Mammalia > Rodentia > Muridae > Acomys > Acomys russatus. The sequence goes on along the minus strand of NC_067166.1, from coordinate 4,782,580 downwards.
CTGCTCCTCCTGAGTCTGATGTTGCCCAAGGACATGAAGTTGAAAAATGGAAACAGAAACTAAGACTCAGAGAACTCTGAATCTCTACATCACTCAGTTTCAGGAGCTAGCATGCACTAGTCCCCTCAAATATACAAAACAGTAATGTCTTTTCTGTGTTTATGCCAATTTGGGGTGGGTTCTCAGTGACCTCCATGACAAAAATGGCAACACGGTTTGTAACTTAGGTAACCTTCGGGTATTTTTTTTTCTCTTTTGGTTCTCTAATTTATTCTGTTTTCCTTAGTCTATTTTTAATGATCTCAGTATTTGATTTCTTAGCTCTTTTTCCACTGGAGAATAAATAGAGAAGAGTGACTATTAGATAGCACGAAGACTCAAAATAGAACAGGGCAATAACCCACACCCGTGTTCTAGGCTAAGTTGGGCATAAAGGGGGAAAAAAGGATATAAAGTTGGGAGAGGGATGTAAGGGGAGATGTGGGAAGGGAGCAAGTATGGTCAAATTATATTGTAGAGATGTGTGAAATAATAGATAAGTAAAATACGTTTAAAAAAAAAATAGAGCAATAAGGCTCCAGCTTGGAGGAACTTGCCTGTTGAGCTGCATCTGGCAGATGTAGGGTGTCATAGTTATGTTTTCTCTAGCATTACCATGTAGGTGAATGGCTCACAGACTGCACAGCACTTCCTTGTCATTGCCACACTTGTTGTTGTAGGTACCTGATCTTATATACAAAGGATGAAGGCAGAAACACTGACCTAACCCAGGTGTCTGTGAACGATCTACCATCCCAAGTAGGATGCAAGAAGAGGGAATCTGAGTGTGCAGAAAGAACTGCATTCTGGGAAAGCACCAAGCCAATAAGGCCATTGCCTGCCTTTGATAGTCTTGGGTGTGTTTATCACTTACGGCCTTCTGGACATAGTTGTGTATTAAAATCTGGCTGTGTCTTACATTATTATATAATAGGGCGTGGTCAGTATTAGTTCCTTTCTTCATTGATGCGATGTGACAAAATGCTGAGCCAAACAACTTAACCGAGGAAGGATTGTTTTATCTGACAGTGTGAGCGGAAGTGACACAGGGAGGACATGACAAGGAAGGGTTGACACCCAGAGTGTCAGTGCTGGTCAGGCACCCTCACAGGATTGTCTCCCAGGTGATTCTAGAGCCTTCCAGATGACAGTCCTCACAAATTAGCCACCACATGACCTGTGAGATCGATAACAAGAACATCAGGGAAGTAAACATCGTTTCAGATAAAGCCGAGCCGAGCCGAAGGCCCCTGGTGATAGCAGGTTAGCTGGGGAAGCTGAGTGGAAGGCCACCTCGCTAACCTCAGCCTACTCTCACTTCAGATTCCGAGCGTGAACCCAGCACCCTGCTGCTTCTTATCCTCAGAGCTGTCAAAGCTTCATAGAAGTTATGGGATGGTTCATACAGTCTTGGCCTTTCTCCTCAACAGTGGCCTTCACTCTCCACATACCATGGGTGTTTGAAACCACACAGACAGCTGTTTGTGCTGATCACATATTTTAAAAGTTTGCTTACTGGGTGGGCGTTGCCTTTGCCTGAAATCACATAAACATAAAAACATTACATTTGTTTAGAGAGTTGAGCTGAGCTGGAAGGATGGACTAGGACCTTTGGTCCACAGCCTTAGAACACCTGGTCTAGAAACAGCTGTGTAAATCACTTCCTGTTCAGCATTTCCTTCCCTGTCTCGGGTCTTTGCCAATACTCAGCATTCATTACATGCTTTTCAGGTTGATAAATGGTGTGATTGAGCTTGCTTTCGGGGATGGTAGAAATTGACATTGTGTCCAAACACTTTCAACACTTTATTCCTATCTTGTTTTAAAATTAGATGAAAAAAAAAAAAGATATTTTAGAGAAAACATATTTATTCCTTAATTCTTTATCCTAGTTTACAGATATAATTCAGTTATTCCAAAAATAAGGAAGTTGAAAGTAACTTCCAAAAACTTAAAAAAAAAAAAAAAAAAAAAAAAGAATGTGGCCCAACACTTAGCCTGGAAGTAGAAGGTCAGGACATCAAATAGTAAATCTCCCTCTAGCTGTTTCTCCAAACTAACCAGGAGGTGACTTGCTTAAACACAATGATTTAGATTATTTAGGTCCTCAGACACACTATGTTAACATAGGGAATCATTTTGAAAATTATTTGGGTATTTAAAATTGCTCAGTGAATTACTTTAATCCCCTCTGATGGGAGATTTCACAACATCTGAGAGAGGCTTGATTGTGCTAAACTCCTAAGTTCTGTGCTTGGCCACATCAACCTGAGAGCATGATTAAGGTTGGGAGAGAGCCTCTGTAGACGACGTCACCTTCCTACTGAACCATAGCTGCGGCTCCCTGTTTGTTTCTGGCTCACATCTGTGCACTGACAGAGGTCCAACCAATGTCCTCAGTCACTCACATGCAACCTCAGTGAGGGATGTGTGTGTGTGTTCTCACAGGACATCCTGGCCCCAAACACAAGTTGCACTACTGTCAGCCTTGTAGTCCATACTGCTAGGAAATTGCCCTGGATTTTGCCCTCTCTGTCATCAAACTCTCATCTCAGTTATTAATGCCCAGGGCTTTGCCTTCTGTGGGGCAGGAGAAACAAATGAATGGCCACACCTTGACCTCTAAATCTCAAGTAGGTCTATTTTAAGGTAGCTGGGATGACAAAGTATCTTAATCGTGAAGTAAGCTAATTTTGTGGGGAAAGTTGACATCTACAGAGTGCAATTAAAAATGTTTCTTCCCCCACAAAAAAGTATGATGGTATAAATCTATGTTCTACTCCCAGAACCCTCCACAACCATAAAGGGATTAAAAAAAAATAGAGTACAGTTCCTAGAAGTAAGTGTGAGATGTTGAAAATTTTTATTTTACTTCTATACATTGGTTTCTCAGAAAGTTATGAACTTAAGGCTAGGTACTATGTCGGTTTGCCGTACAGCAGGAAGTCACTGAGGCGATCAGTGCATATGTTTGTCAAGTGATGTCATTAGAGGAGTTGTGTTGGTCACCTTTACCGTTGCTGTGACTAGAAATGACGTAAGATAAGGGCTTAGTGCTTACAATGGAAGAGTACAATCCAGTATGGGAGGAAGTCATGGTGGCAAGCGCTTGGTGCTGTGAGTTACCTTGCATCTACAGTCTGGAAGCAAAGCGTGCTGCGTGCTAGTGCTCACCCACATTTCTCTCTTTAATTCCTTAGGCACATCAGCCTGAGGGTAGCCATCTTAAAGTAGCCATCCTCCCTCAGTAAACCTAGTCAAGATAATCTCTCACAGGTGTGCTCAGAGGTTTGTCTCCTAGGTGGCGCTAGAGCTTGCTAAGCTGTCCATCAATATCAACCATTAGATGAGTGAATGAAAGGACAGAGGAGATGGGATTCCCAGCCCAGGCAATAAGGATGAAATCTAATACACGAATTTGAAAGAAATTAAGTGTCTTCTTCTATTTGGAATCTGCCTATTGGGAACATGTTTTGTGATGTGCCTTTGGCCCTGAGATCTTAGAGACTGTCTTAGTTTGTTTTCCTGTTGCTCTGTTTGAACACCTTGACCAAAGCAACATAAGAGAAAAAGGTTTATCTGGGTCAAGGTACAGCCCTATCCTGGTAGAGAAGACTCAGTGGGAGGAGCTCACAGGAGCTGGAGATGAGGCATCTGCTGTCAGGGAGCAATGAGCTTATGTAAGCTACAGTCCCTTCCCCTGCCCACTTACACAGTTCAGGCCAGGGGATGGTAACGCCCATAGTTAAGATGGGTCTCCCAACACTGATTAAAACAATCAAAATAATTCCCCCCCAGTACGGCTAGAGGCCTGTCTCCCAGGTGACTCTATAGCCTGCCACGCTGACGATCAACACTGGCATCATTGGGGGCCTCATCTGAAGGGGAAGCCAAATGATGCTCACCTAGTGTCCAGACTGGGAAAGTCACTAATCTAGACCAGAACATTAGTACCTCACGTGGTCCCACACGCACGTTTTCTTTCTTCAAACATTCCCATCATGAATAATAAAGGTAAGACTTTAAAACTACTGCACTCCTAAGCCCATTTCTTCCTCCCCCCGCCCCCCTAGTTTTGAGAGACTATATCATTAATGACTATCTGACACAGTCAAGTGTTTCCTGCACCCATGGAGATGAGTTTCTGTTTTTCTTCTTATCAGAACATGAACATAGGGGGTGCAGAAAATGACTCAGCAGCTAAGACACTTGCTGCTCTTTCAGAGGATCAGAGTTCAGGATTCACATATGGCAGCTCACAGCTTCCTGTAACTCCAGCGCCAGGGGATATGATATTCTCTTCTGGATTCCACATACACACAAATAAAATAAATTATATTTTAAAAATGAACATAGATATGGTGAATCACATTGATTTTTATAAAACTGAACCAATCTTATATTCCTGAAATAAACACCAATCATTCTATATATATAAGGTTCTGTTTGCTAATTTTTGCTGAATTTTTGTTTACATGTGCATTAGCATGTTGAGGTTTTGTTATCAGAGTAACACTGGTCTCACAAAATATGGAAAAGTTTGCCTTTTTATGTTCTGGAACACTTTGTAAAATAAATATCATTTCCTTCTTAAATGTTTAGTAAAATTTATCAATGAGGGGTAAGTTTTAAATTATTAACTTACATATTATGTATAGAGCTACTTAGGTTATATTTTTGTTGAGAGAATTGGAAGATGTTTTTGCCCTTCCATGAGTTCACCCACTCTACCCACCATATCGAACTTCTGTTTGTGAAACAGTGCAAATGTACAAATGGAAAGTAGCTGCTCTTTACTGTTGTGATGTCTGCAGAATCTACATCAAACAATTCCTCATCCCTGATATTAGTAACTCACCATTCCTGTCTCCCCTCGTTGCAGTAGTTTAAAGATAATGCTCTCTTACTCTCTTGTATGGGTGTTGAAAAGGAGTTAGCTGTGATTCTTGTCTCATTGCTTTGACATGGTGAATATGTTTTCCTTCTGGCTGCCTTTAAAGTGGTCCCTCTGCCCTCATGAGGCTGAGAAGCTTCTGTAAGGCAGGAGACACTGTCAAGAGAACAAAGCGACAGCCTACAGACTGGGAACAGATCTTCATCAACCCTACATCTGACAAAGGTCTAATATCCAAAATATATAAAGAACCCAAGAAATTAAACACCACCAAACCAAATAACCTAATTGAGAAATGGGGCTTGGAACTAAACAGAGAATTCTTAACAGAGGAATATCAAATGGCTGAGAAACACTTAAAGAAATGCTCAACCTCCTTAGTCATCAGGGAAATGCAAATCAAAATAACTCTGAGATTCCATCTTACACCCATCAGAATGGCTAAGATCAAAAATTCAAGCAACACCACATGCTGGCGAGGATGTGGGGAGAGAGGAACACTCCTTCATTGCTGGTGAGAATGCAAACTAGTACAGCCACTTTGGAAATCTATCTGGTGCTATCTCAGAAAAATGGGAATAGGGCTTCCTCAAGACCCAGCTATTCCACTCCTTGGAATATACCCAGAAGATGCTCCAGCACACAACAAGAAAACTTGCTCAACCATGTTCATAGCAGCCTTATTCATAATAGCCAGAACATGGAAACAGTCTAAGTGTCCCTCAGTAGAAGAATGGATAAAGAAACTGTGGTACATATACACTATGGAATACTACTCAGCTATTAAAAACAAGGAATTCCCGAAATTTGTGGATAAATGGATTGAGCTAGAAATTATCATAATGAGTTAACCCAGAAGCAGAAAGACTCAAATGGTATATACTCACTTATATCTGCATACTAGCCCAAGGGGCATGTCCCACGAAAGCCTTCACTTGCCAGGAAACTGGGACAGAGGGGAGGACATCCTATTGGGACTCTAGATGAGAGAAGCATGGGAGAATGGCAAAGTAGAAGGATCCAGAGGGTTCTAGAAACCTACAAGTAGAACATTATGATAGGCAGATTTGGGCCCAGGGGTCCCGCTCAAACTAAGGCACCAGCCAAGGACAATACAGGCGGTAAACTTTAAACCCCTACCCAGATCTAGCCAATGGTCAGAACATTCTCCACAGTTGAGTGGAGAGTGGGATATGACTTTCTCACGTACTCTGGTGCCTCACATTTGACCATGTCCCCTGGATGGGGAGACCTGGTGGCACTCAGAGGAAGGACAGCAGGTTACCAAGAAGAGACTTGATACCCTATAAGCATATAAAGGGGGAGGTAATGCCCCCCAGGAACAGTCATAGGATAGGGGAATAAGGGGAAAATGGGAGGGAGGGAAGAATGGGAGGATACAAGGGATGGGATAACCATTGAGATGTAACAAGAATAAATTAATAAAAAAAAATAAATAAATAAAAATAAAGTGGTCCCTCTGTCTGTGGTTTACAGCAGTTTGCCTAATGTGTGCCCATTATGTATTGGACTTTTCTTCATGTACTTCCTTCATAGGTTTCTCTGCGATCATTGAGTTTGTAACTTGTTGGCTCCCGTTAATCTGTGGAAATGTTGCCTGTTACTAATGAGTCAAGTTAATATAGTTAGGACACTAATTTGAAAGAGAAGGGCCAAAGATAAAAGAGGTCACACCACCGTGTGATTTTAATATACATTACATATCTATAGTAATCAAATCATGTAATATCAGATGAAGAACAAACTGCAGATGTTAAGCCAGAACCCAAATTTGTAAATGATTCCTAGATAGCCCCCCTTGTGTACATTTGAATTTTGAGAAGCAAGAATAAGAAGCAACCATACTGGGGCTAGAGAGATGGCTCAGCAGGTAAGAGCACTGTCTGCTCTTCCAGAGGTCGTGAGTTCAATTCCCAGCAACCACATGGTGGCTCACAACCATCTATGAAGTGATCTGATGCCCTCTTCTGGCCTGCAGTTGTACATGCAGGCAGAGCACTATGTACATAATAAATAAATCTTAAAAAAAAAAAAAAAAGCATCCATACTAGGCATCTTCTGAAATAGAACCAGCTGCACGTTAATTCACATCTTTTAAAATGCCATCATGGGTTTCTTGTTCTTTTGTGGTCCAAGCCCCAATGTTATCCTTGATGCTTCCTTCCAGCTCGGTCTCCTTCAAAATCATGTCTACCAGCAAGTCTGGTTGGCTCATATTTTCCAGCCAGATGTCAGTCTGCAATGGCGCTCTTCTCATCACTATCCTACTCTGAGCTGCTGTTTCAGTTCTCTGAACCTCTCTTGTGGTGGAGTCATGGTCCCTTGGCTTTTCTCTGTCCCATACAGACAATTTATAAAACACCTGCATTGATCTTAGAAATTTTTATCTTGATGGTGAAGACAAATTAAAATAATCATCACTAACTGTGATACATGTGATAAAAGAAACCAGCACCATGATGTGACCGATGGGAAGGCAGCCATACGCCTCCTGTAAAGGAAAACTATCTTGCTCTGATGAGGGCACCTCAGCAAAGTCCAAACAAAACAAAACAAAACAAAACAAAAAAACCAAGCAAAAACAAACAAACAAACAAACAAAAAAACCAAACCAAAACTCATGGCTTAAGCAGTGTTTGCTTCCTCATAGCTCTGGAGGTTTTACCACTTCAAAATCCAGAAGTCATCAGAGTTGGTTACTGGTGAGGCCCTGTTTGGGCCCTCTAGATGGCTAACTCCTTGCCATGTTTTCTCATGACCTTACATCTTTCATGGAAAGGAAAGGGAGAGAAGAGGGGAGAAGGGGGCGGGGAATGGGAGAGGAGAGAGGAGAGAGAAGAGAAGAGAAAAGAGAAATCAATTTGTGTCACTTCCTCTTCTTGTAAGGACATCTTCTGCCATTAAGGCCCTACCAATTATGACTTCACTTAACTGTAAATGCTTCCCTAAAGACTTTACTTACCTCTAAATATAGATACATTTGGGGTTCGGATCTTGGCATGTGAATTTGAGGGAGGGTGTGAGTCTACCTGTAACAAGGAAGCTGGGAACGCTTTTAGCATCTGCAGATCTGGGTGCTGAGTAAAGTAGGCTGATGAAGAATGGGGAAAAGATGTGAGGTTCTCTCACCTACTGGACGGTTCTCTCACCTACTGGACTTGCAGGTCATCATTAGAAAGACAAACAAACGAACACAGCTCGCTCGCTCTTTATTGGTGGTAAGAGCTTGGTTTGCAATCAGATCTATAATCTTCAGGTGTTTGTAGTCGAACTAGCATTTAGGCAACGCTGGGAACACGACAAGGAAGCTGATCGGAATTGAAGTCTTGCTTTTAGTTAGTCCAAAGCTAAGCACCTCACAGAAACTGGTTCCCTTGCTCCGTGAAGGAGACAGTCTTGGGATGTCTCAGTAAGTGGCTGTACTTCCGCGCCAAGAACGGTGGCTTAAAAACATCTCCCCAAGCTACTCTGAAGAAAAAGACATCCTCAGAATGTCCTAATAGTCTCCATTGCTGATACGCAAGGGGATTCCTAATCTCAGTCTAAGTCAACGGAAAAAAACCAATCGAAATCACGTGTAGGCAGACTCTCCGTACGGGCTGCCAGGTGAAGCTTTCAGCTGTAGCTTTCCGCTGTTTACCCAAGGAACAACACAAGGCAGGTTATAGTCGAGACGTGCTCCAAGGCAGGAACAAGGAGCGTAAAACGCTGAAATCCTTTCACATGCGCAAGCCACGCCTCACTACCATTATCTGCAAGCAGGGAGGCAAGCAGAGAGGACAACTAAATACAATAGGCGTGGCTTGTGCTTGCTTCATTCTTCGCCACCTCAGACACTCACCATCATAGGCAGCCGACAGCGTGGAGCCCAGTTCAGGTCCAACCATCTTTTTCCTCTCGCCATGGTCTTCAGGAATTGTTGGCTGTCTCGTTTGCTCCGTGCCACCGCACGGTGTCCACGGGAACCTCCATCTTAGCCTTCACCTGATCAAGAAATCTATTTTGAAAAACCTTAAATCTTACCAAAGCACATTGCTATCTGTTAAAAACAAATCCATGGGGAAGATAATACCCACTGTACATTCTGCTGCCAAGGCACATGTGCTCTTGTGGGCTGGGTCTTCTCTGACACACTTCTCCGGCGTACAGCGTTGCTGGGAGGCTTTCTGACGTAATGGCCAAGGAACCTGACATTTCATTGCATACACGTGGCTGGCGTTCTGTGCTGACGGCCGTTCTACGGATGAAAACAAGCAGAGGACTAACCAAAAGTGAGACTTAACCTACATTTCTGTAGCTTAACTTGTACACATAGGATAATTTTCCTCAATGGGTGAAATTGCAAAAGCTGTAAAAAAAAAAAATCCCTATGAAAAATCTATTATTGTAACTACCATGGTGAAAGAAGAGTTGTACATTTCCCATCATATACCATGTAAAAATATCTGTAGATACACATGAAAAAAAGAACTATTACAATTTAAGCATGTATGTTATAAGCACATATGCTGTTACTCCCACCCAGTTTCCTTTTAGTGAGCTGTGATTTCTGACTACCTAAATCATTAAGAATGGTTACAGCAGTATTTGGTGGGCTGTCAATGACAATTACGTGGGTAAATTGTTTGTTTGTTGTAACTGTTTTCAACAAAACCTGTGAATTCTCCATAGTTTGCTCCAACTTGGAGCAACTTGGGATCACTTTATTTTCAGTTTGTGGTAATCATCTTTTTCTCCCTTACAAATAATTCCAAGCTTACTCTAGTAGAGATGATATCTGTCTATGGCCCAAAACTCTTTCTAAGATGTGCCCTAGCTCAATTAACTGGTTCTGAAATGCATCTTCAATGTAAATAAACAGTCACAGCAGAGATTCACGAAAAGCTAGTCCTTGAAGTCTACCACCCTGGCCTTGGCCCAGTGCACAGATGGGAGTAGGTTAATGGCTAAACACCAAATCTAAAAGACACACATGTAAGAGTTTGAAAACTGACCAAATGGCTCTACACGTGATTCTGTGGGAATGCTAACTTAGCAGCTTCCACCTATACCATGTTGAAAACAAGATTGTGTATATAGCTCAAAACCCTGCCAGACAGAAATGGCCACAGCCTTCAAATGAGCTTAGAGACCAAGTACAGGAATATGAGCCCCAGATGACACTTGAGGGAAAAGACTGGTGAGTTCATATTTCCTAATTCAAAGTTTTCTCTTAGATCTCCTATTGTTATAAAACTGAATTTCAGAGATGGAAGGAATTTTTGGTAATATAATAGTGATATATATACTAAACTAGCTTCCAGATGTTTGTGTATTTTAATTACTTATTAAAGAGTCCATAGATACAAGTATGTATTAGTTCTTATTAATCTCTTGCCAGTTACATAGCCAATGAATTGTTTTTCTAAAAGAGACTATTATTAGAATTTATGAAAAGAACTACCAGTTCCTTTTGGAAATACTGTTAGCTGGTCCTGGTAGGTTGTTCTGAACATGTGCTGCCACCCAATGGAGAGGTGGCCAAATGACACCAGCATTTAGGTCCGAACACCACACATCCCTCCCCAGTAGTTAGCTCTTCCAACAAAGTGTCAATCAGTGTGGTGACTATGGTCTGGTTTGGCTGCCCTACTATAGGAGAGGAATCTTTACCTAAAACACACTTCTATAAATCCTAACCAATGGCTTCATTCAAAACGTGGTCTAACGTGGCTGCAGTCAAATCGCCTGTGAATAACTGAAGCCATGTCAAGCAGCAATAATCACATCCCAGAAGCACTTCAGGACAAGCTAGCGCTGACCTTTCCAGCTTATAGTGGAAACAGACAGACAAACAAACAACACTCTCAAATTTTCAGCCCTACTTGGCCTGGGAAGGTCAAGGTTGCTTGAAAGGATATTTGGCTAGAATGTTCCATAAGGTATCTCTTTAGTCCTGTGATAGTATTAAAACCACTGTTTAAATTTACAATGACGCATAAGTATTGTATTTTTTTCACGTAAGTGTTTTAAAAAGGGAAAAAGATAACTATCCTGAAAATTCCTCACAAGAGAGGACTATTCTGCAAGATTTGGGGGTAGGTAGGGTGGGATCATGCTTTTTGCATGTTTATTTAGAGATTGAGACCACTAGAATTTTGTTCTGTAATTTTTAGTTTTTAGTTTGTTTTGTATTCTGTTTTTGGGTTTTTGAGACAGAGTTTCTCTGTGTAGCCTTGGCTGTCCTGGACCGCACACTGTAGACCAGGCTGGCCTTGAACTCACAGAGATCCACCTGCCTCTGCCTCCCAAGTACTGGGATTAAAGGCATGGGCCACCACCACCATTAGGCTTTTAGTTGTTTTTTTTTTTGTTTGTTTGTTTTGTTTTGGTTTGTTTTTTTTGTTTTTGTTTTTAAGTCCCTGCTGTTAGAGGCTTGCTCTGTTTAGAAAATTCATCATTCAGAAAAACAAAAGATGAATCGTTAATTCGGTGAAATCCTGTTATAGAAGGCTTCTTTTCTTCAAAGCATCACTTCATATTCATGAAGTAACAGAGAGTTCCAAGCACTGGGTGGGGCGCCTCCTACCAGAGACACACACACACAAAAAAAAGAGAGTTGTCAAGAAGGCATAAGGTTAGCAAGACCCTACTGGGAATGCTTTTTAAAAATCTTCCAAATAGCAACTATTTTTCTGTATTTTATATTTTATCATCTTAATACACAGTTCTATGAAGGGAGTAATTACCTAACAATACATCACATGCTAATTCCAGTTATAGGGTATGAAAAGCAAGATTAAACTGATATAATAAAAATGTGATGATAATTTGTGTAACAAGCATCTCTGGTGTTCTGAGTTGGTAATTCATTGTAGAGTGTGCATAAAAACGTGAGTCAAAAAAAAAAAAAAAAAAAAACCAGAATGTCCACGAACTCGAGAAACACTACTATGGCTCCAACTAGCACATGCTGCCTTAAGGTCTAAGATAGAAGCTACTTCAAAATATGAATTCCATCTTGTTAGATGGAAGAGGAATATGCCATTACGTTATCTGATTACCAAGTGACTTCATACGTTGTCGTTATAATGAGCAACCAGCCTCCTGTGCTGCCGAAAAAGAACTCTTTAAAACGTCAACAACAACAACAACAACAACAACAAATGGTGACAAGGATGGGGTCCTTTTTGATGGAAAGAAGTTCAGTTGGCCAGACTAGATTAGCAGCAATAAAGAACTCTACTAAAAAGTCATAAAAGTTGTGCACATGTAAGATACATGGCGGACTCTGCTAACAAATTAAACGCATGGGAACACAATTTCTCTGCTGGATCCTCATTAATAAATTTGTCTCTAAGAAATTTGCTAGAGCACTACAGGGACCTCTGGATGGTAATCAGGACAAAGCTCTTCCAAGCCTCACTTGGAACTCACAGGGGCTGGGGTAAATGGAGAAGGGTGTGGACATCTTATTCTTGCCCGAATCACAGAAGGATCTCTCTCGTCCCCTGTTTGCCTTACACTTGACCAATTTCTCCAAGTAACTCTCTCTCTTGAGTCATTGTCTTCTTAATCAGGTATCAATTCCACCCCTGATTAAAAAGCTTTCAAACAACTTGGGGTTGACAAACCTCCAAAAAGGCCCAACCATCATCCAGGGAGTAATTTGTGACTAGAAAGTCACTGATTTTAATCTCTGTGGGGCTCACTTTATAGACCATAAGGTGAGTGGACTAATAAATATCTTCATAGACTATTCATATTTTGTATATTTATCCACTGGGATAGTAGGGTCAAGTTCAATTTGCCTAATTTTATTCTGTTATCTATAACTTTGTTATCCCTCATTAATGACCATAGTTGCACATTATTTGTAGAGCCCTCTGTCATCTTTCTAGTTTTCTAAACCCTTTTAAGGGAGATATTTTGTTTTCTTTTGTCAAAATTTATTTCTGCTCTTCTCTTCTCCAGTGGAGTGAGAAAACAAAGTGTTCTGTGGGGGAGAGAGGTATTTACTGTGCAGAGTCTGTTCTGTGACCTCATCCAGACCCTTTAATTTGAATAGTATACAATAAAAGTCTTGATTGTTTGGGCTGATAAAAAATGCTGCTTAGAATAACGATTTTGTGATAAATCAATGCTTTATGAATGGGGAAAAACAAATCCCACAAGTAGTTAAGGAAGGGGTGGCAGTGGTCCAAAAAACATGTGGTATTTAACCCATACTTTAATACAAAGCAAGCAAACATTTTAAGCATCTGAGATTTCTCCAGACCTCCTCTCATCTTCCACTCCCCCACCATCCACTCCTAGAAATCCCCTTCCTTTTTTTCTGATTTTGAAGCCTTTTCTGTATCTTTAAGACCATGCAATGTTTCTTGTTTGTCTGTTCTTTCCCATGGTCGTTGCCCAATGACACCAGGGCCAGCCAACTTCCATCCACAAGGATCTGAGTTTGCCCACAGCTATGTCTCCCAACTGTCCTTGATTTCTGTTCTCTTCTGTTCTGTGTCCTCAGCTGCAGCTTGTCCCTGGAACCATTCCCAGTTTTAGGAAATAGTTGGGGTAAGTTGACCCACAATCCAAGAGGACTGAGAGAAATATTTCTCCAGATTTTTCTAACTCTTTGGACCTGTGTGAAGTAGCAGGAGGAGTCAACATCCAATACCACGTTTCTGGCCCTTGAATCTTCATCACTTACAATCACATGAAGTACATAATCCTTTTTACAGAGAAGGGAAACAAAGTGCCAGGAAGTCAAATCACATACCCATAAGGATACAGCCAGTGAGACTCAGCGGCAGGGTTGGAATCCAGGTGTGCTTGGCTCATAGAATCCTGCTCTTTGATCTTGGCAGGGCATTGCATTGTAGACATCCAATGCTTACACAGTAGAAGACAAATGAAGTGAAATCCAAATGACTAATCAGCTGTGTTTTACCTAGCATAAGTAAACGAATTGCCTTTTAAACTCATTGTAGCTTGTATGTTTTTAATAGCTGTAATGCCATGCATTGGACTATGTACTTTATCTCACATATATGATGTATAAGCATAGGTATTATTATTATTATTAATTATTATTATTATTATATCAAAAATAATGGCAGAGACAGCATTGTTAGGCAATTAACTCAGATTCAGCGATCTGAGAGAAGCCATGGAAGTGAAGTGCCTCACACCCATTGCACTTTGGTTTTAGATGACTCTTTTTACTGTTGGTGCACTCTAAAGTTTGCATTGTGGAAGAAATTATTTGTACACTATTCACCAAGCTTGCCTATCAGATTTGGGAGGAAGAACATTCTCAATTATTTTTAAAGCTGATGGAATTTAGAAACGCCTGCAAATAACTTTTCAGGATGACCAGAGATGATATTAATAAGTCAAAATGAAGAAGCAAACAAACAAAAAGAAAAACTTCCCATTCTTTTGGCAAGCCCATTCATCTTGGGATTCTCTCGACTCCCCATATAACTTCTTCAGCATTTGAATCATTAGAAGAAAGATTATTGGACTGGGTTCCGACTGTTGGCCACAGTTGAGTATATATGGCATTAGCCTTTATATCCTACCTTCTCTTTGAAGGATTAAGAAAGCCATTTTAATGCTTTGCATTTTAATTGCACACAAGTTGACTGTCATAGACAGACCATTAAAATGTCTGTCAGCAGCCACCTACTCCATCTTCCTGGAGTACGAAAAATGTTTCTACTGTAGCTAGTTTCCAGTAGCTTCAGGCTATGTTGTAAATCTGGATGGTGGAGCTCCGCTGGCTCTCCTGGAAGCGCCACAGGCTCCTCCTGCAGCCTGTGCGCTGAGGAGCGTGCATCACCTGCCATGCTAGCTGTACTCTGTTGCCTTGTTCAGACCTCATCTCTACTCTCCAGGTTGCACACTCTTTGTCTGTAGGTTATCTGATCTCTACTCTCAAAAATGCCACATCCTGCTTGGGAATGAAAAGTTCTGTGATTTTTATTTTATTTTAATTTATTTTATTTTATTTTATTTTTTGGTTCTTTGCTTCCCCACCCCCTCTCCCTTCAGGCCAGATTTTTAGACAATCTCCATGTCTCATATTATAATTCCCAATTGTATCGGCATTTGTATTTCCAAGTTGAACATCATTTTAGGTTTTTATGCCATATTTCTAGCCTTGCTTTTCCACAGTGCATCATATTTACTATTGTAATTAAAAAAAAAAAAAAACAGTTGCCAACTTGAAGCATTCATCAGACCAGCAGAGGATACTGTTTACCTCTCACCCTTTACCAGAAACAGGAATAAAGATATTAAATTACCTGGTCTCAGTCCAGTACCATGGAGACCTCACTGGACACCTTCCCTGCTCCAGAGATGGCCATTTATCACTGCTTTTGGATGTCGTAGCTTGGCTTGCTTTCAGCCTATGTAACAGGGCTCTGTAAGAATAAATCTACTTCAAGGGAGGGCTCTGTGTTGCAAGGTATTAGTTGTGATATTAAAGGTCGGTCCTTTTAGGCCTACTGAATTCTTTCCTTCACACTAATTTTGGTAATTCATTCAAAAGAGGGATTAAGTGTGCCTGGCATTACACACACACTCTATTCTGTTTAGAGTTCCATTACCCCAGATGTTCAGGATAAGCAGCTGTGGGCATTTTCCAGGAGGAAAATAAAATATTCTCAGGCACCCTGTTATGTTCATAAATTCTGGAACTGGCAGATGACTGTAAAACACATGGTTTTGCATGCACACAGTGCTATGCCACTTAAATACAAGGATACATTCTAAGAAACATGTCCTTAGAAATTTTAGCCTTGGCAGGAACATTGTGCTGTATACTTCTAGTAACTAAGATGGCTTCAGTGTCTCTTGGCGATATTATCTTACTGGACTAGCACGTGTGTGATCCATTATTGAGAAAAAATGCCATTTGCAATATGTGCTCGTATTTGTGCTATGTCAGAAACACAGTGATGTGTCAAGCTGAATTAAGCATAGGCCAGGAGGCCCAAGACAGCATGTCTGGAGATTAGCATCTCATCCAGTGTGAGACTCCCTATTGATATAGCTGTTGACCCAATTTAAAACATCCTGACTTGTAGAGTCTTGTATATGAAGTACTAGATGGCTCAGGAGCATTTCTAAAATGCATCATCTAGCATCTGGTTGAAATATTTTTGCTCTAATCTTTTTTTTCTTAATGTGTGAACAATGTTTTGAGATCGACTCAATAAACTCATGTGCCTTGTCTGGCTTGGTGTCTCCTCTGAAGCCACAGATTAGGGGATTTGGGCTTCCTTTGTGCAGAGGATATTTTATTCCTGTATCAAACCACACATTGTGTGAGGAAGAGGAGCCGTGTCTCTAAGTCTGAACTGCAGAGTTCACCCTTCAGCTTGATTCCAAACCTTAATAACTCAGGATTCTTGAGAGTAAAATAGAAGCTTCCTTGCCTCTGGAAGACTCCTGTCTTTGAGACTCAGGGGCACGGGAGGATATGTGAAGGCCACTTCACTAAGGCTCCTGATTGATAAGACCTCCCTTAGCTCCCGTCTTCTGTAGGGCAGAGAGATGAGGACAGGAGTTCATAGCAGAGAAGCGATTCTTGACTTGGAGCTTTGCACACAGTGGGGACTGGGGAGCACAAAGGGATCTTCAGAGACCCTCTACCCCTTGAGGGAGTAGGGGAAAATGGCAAGGCCAAGTCTCCTTTTTTCTGCTTCTCCCTCCAAACCACAGCAGGGCAATTTGTCCCCTGTCTTGGTCTTTTGTCCTAGGGTTTTCACAATTCAGTAGTAAGACAAATGCCCATGGCCTCCCATCTTGGAACTTTTCTTTGACCTAGAGTTCAGTGAAAGCCGAGAGGGATGCAATATGGAAAACTAAGAGATCATGCCTGCCCCCAAAGCACAAAAGAGTTGGAAAGTTGTTTATTCACACAAGCACCAAAGAAAAGTACGCATACTATTCAACCAAAAGGCATGCCACTTGAAAATTGCTTCCCGGGGTAAATTACATCCATTTCCATTACCAATAAAATTCTCTGTCTTTTAATTAAGACATCTGAAACTCACAAAGTAGTAATAAGACATCAAATATTTGCCAAAAATTACATAAACTCCCTGCAATCACCAGATTCTAAGAGTGGTTCCGAAAATAATCAACTGCACTAATAAGGGTTTATATGTTATAGGAATATGAACGGGAGAATACTCACCGCAGCCCGGTGCTCACCTACGGCTTATCACCGTTTGGAAAGCTTTCCTTCCTCCTGACCCTCCCTGCCCGTTGCCGCCCATAGCCTCTTTCCATAAAGCATATCCTCGGAACCTAAATTGGCAAAAGCAACCTCGTGTGGAACAATGTTCATGGAAAGCTGCTCTCCAGGTAGCCATGAAACCCCCGGGCTTGCAGGTTATCACGGGCAACTCCACTTCCTATCCATCCCGTTTCTTGGACTTGCATTCTCTGGTTCCTTTCAGCCGCGGTCTGTCAGAACGCTCTTTTTTGACAACCTCACGTTCCTTCATTTGGTCTCAGTTCTACAGCCCCGAGGTGTATGGACAGCGTATTCTTTGGTGCATCTTCTAATTGTCAAAAACTCTGAAAAATTTTCTCGGCCCTACATGTACACTCTGCTCTGAGTGATCACTGTATTCTTTTCTTTCCTCTGGGTCCCTAGCAGCTTACTGGTCCCACTGTTCTGTCCACGTGGAAATCGAGGATGCATTAGATGCCTGAGAATGTCACATATATGGGGCCATGTCCTCAGAGAACTCCACGTGCTGAAGGTGAATAAAGATGGAGTCTGGCAGAGCCGAGTGTCCCTTGAATGAGGGGACCAGTCATTTCAGACACAGAGTGTAGGGTGAACAGCAGTACAAATGCACAGGACAAAGGGCACACTGTGCACAGGGACCTGCTGGTGGCCTGGTGCTGTCCACTGGTAAGCTGGGACAGACGAGACGCCGTTGCGTTTCTCTGATCTGCCAAGGGTGTGACCTGAATCTTGGCCTTGACAAATTCACACAGTGACATCCTCATGTTCCACGTGACTTGTTTGGAAGCAGAGCCTTTAAAAAAATGAAAGCCCATGAGGTCTTAAGGATGGGGTCTTGGTGCTTCAGGGCTGGTTTTATAGGAAGGTACATGAGCTCTCCCTCTCTTCCTCCTCCTCTCCCTCTATTCACACACAGGTATACAAGAAGCTGTTACTGAAAACCAAGGACAGAGCTCTTAGCAGAACCCACCACTGTTTACGAGCTATTTCTGTGCTATTTTGTGAAGCCACCCAAGCTAATAGTAGAAGTTTGGAACTGCAGACTGGGGTGTCTCCAGAGGGAAGAACTGATAATTCATGGCAGAAATCTTGGCTATCATGGAAGGCAGTGCTGGCGTTTACTGGGTTGGGTCAAAGGAAGCAAGGTGTCTTTCCCTACATCAAGGGTCACATGCAGTGAGGAAAATGGCAGACCTGCCAGGTACTTATCTAGGTAAAACACCTAATTGTCACTCTCTGGGTTTAGAAAGGAAAACTTTACTTCACTTACAAATGTAAAGTGTTTTTATGTAATTTGATATAATGTAATTTAGTAACTCAAGTTTTCAGAAATGTTACAACTGGGTAAACTGAGAGAAAAGATGTAACTTGAATCTTACTTTAGTAGGAGAATCTATTTAAAGGAAAAAATGTAGACTGTCTTCTATAAGATTAATATGTAGTTCTTAAAACATTTTTGTGTAATATTGTGTGCACTGTGTGCACGCACACAGACCAGGCACACATGTGGGAGTCAGAGGACAACTTGGGTCTCTCCTGCGACTATGTGGTTCTCAGATGAACCTAAAGTGGCCAGTCTTGGCCGCAAACACCTTTACCTATTCAGCCATCTCACTGGCCCCTTTTCACTATTTTTAATTGTGGCAAAATACACGTAGTATAAAACAAATACCATCTTAACCACTTTGACATTCAGCAGTTTTAAATAGTTAAGTTGAGGCAGGCATCATACTTAAATAGTTACTCTGAAATGATTTTCACCTTATAACAATGACAATATACCCTTAAACAACAACCACTACCCGCTGTCCCACTATTCTATCTGCTACCTTTATGTCTCTCACTGCTCTGCTTCATATAGTGCAATCATATAACATTTCTTTTTTCTTTTTTCACTCAACACGATGTTCACCCATGTTGTGGCAGATTCAGAATTTCCTTTCTTCTATTAAGACAGTAATATCTTATTATACATGAATTCCATATTTTATTTTCCATTTACTTGTGGATCAACAGTTGGATTGGCTCTCTGTGGGCAGTGATTTTATGACTATGGGTGTATGTAATGATTACTGTGATTAACTTCGCAGAAATGTAGGATCACTTGGAAGGCAAACCATGAGGGAGAACTGTGAGGGGAGGGACCTTTAACCTCTGGACGAGCCTGTGAGGAGTTATATTGATTAGAATAATTGATGGGGGAGGCCCCACGCTGGAAGTTGGCAGCACAAGTCACTGGGTTTGAATCCTGGAAGTGTGACAAAGAGGAAGCTACCTGAACACAGGCATTCATTCGGCCTTTGCTCTCTGTCTGTGACATGCTCAGATGCTTCAGGCTCCTGCTTGAAGTCCAGCCCCACCATGATAGACTGCTGAATCCTTGACCTGTGAGGCAGAGTAAAGGCACGCTCTCTCTCCACATGCTTTTGTTAGAAGGAACCAACAGTGTTCAAATACCCTCCTCAGACTCTGCTTCCTATTCTTTTGAGTATGAAGGGAAAGAATTGCCTACTATGAATTACACAGGAATTCTACTTTTTATTTGGTTTCTTTGGCTAGTTTTGGTTTTTGTTGTTGTTGTTGTCGTCGAAGGACCACCATACTGTTTTCTATAGTAGCTATACATTTTTACCATCTCATTATCAATGCAAAGGGCTCCTATTTGTGCACATCCTTGATTTGTTGGCTTTATTAATAGCACCCTTCCTAATGAGTGTGACATTGCATTGTGTGGTTTTGATTAGTTTTTCCACAGTAGTAATGTTAAGTACCATTTATATAATTGTTGCCTTGTTGATCATTTGTATTTACTTGGAAAAATGTCTCTTCAAGTCTTCCCATTTTTAGTCAAGTGTTTATGTTGTTGAGTTTTGGGATTTAATATATTAATATAGTAAATTATATGTTATACATTATTAAGTACATGGTTTGCAAATATTTGCTATTATTCTAATGAGTTGCGTTTTGTCTGCTGTTATTGACTGTCTTCTGGTAAATACAAAATTTTACTTTATGAAGTACAATTGGCACATTATTTTAGTTGTTATCTGTGCCTCTCTGTCATATCCCAATATCATTATCCAGTCAAATTCTGTGAAGTTTCCTTTTGTTTTCCTCAAAGGCTTTTATAGTTTTATGGAGTTTGATCAAAATTTAGTTAATTTTTATTCATCATGTTAGGGGCCTAACTTTGGCAGTTTTTAACATATTTTAGTTCTTTTTTTTTTTTTTTTGGTACAAAGCATTAGGAACCCAGCTTTATTCCTTCCCAATTGGATATTCCGTTTTAAACTACTTGAACATATGAGTTTAGGTCTAGACTTTATATGCTATTCATTATTTGATAGACTTGTGTTTACTCCAGCAACATACAATTTTGATCACTTTGTATTTGGTTTTGAAGTTAGTATGAGTTCTCTAGTTTTGTTATTTTTCACGACTGCTTTGGATCCTAGGAGTCTGCTGGGATTTTTCTTTTACCTGCACCCCTATAAAAACTCTATACATTGATTTGAGCAGTACCAATATCTAAGCAATATTAAGCCTCTCACCCATGAACATGCGAACTGTTTATGACCATTCGTCTTCTTTGACTGTTTTCAGTAGCATTTTGTAGTTTTCATCATATAAGTCTTTTGCTTCATTGCTTAACTTCTGAGTGTGTTACTCTTCCGATGCTATTTTTAAATACAAGTTTCATTTCTTGTTAAAGATTGATCACTGTTAACATACAGAAAAAGAGCTGAATTATTGTATTTTGACTTTGAATCCTGGTAACTTTGCTTATTCTGGAGTGTGTGTGTGTGTGTGTGTGTGTGTGTGTGTGTGTGTGTGTGTGTAGTTGTGAAGCTTTTCAACATAAAAATTACAGCATCTGCGAAAAAGTAATTTTTGATGTCTAAACATTATTCACAATTTCAGGAAATCATGCTGCCACAAAACCATTCTTGGTGTTTTTGTCCTCAGTATGTATGCCAGTGTTAGTCGGCATATGGAACTGTCAGATTCATCATACAGCTATGAGCATCTGGATACTATTTCATGCATTTACTGATAGAATCTATGTTTTTATATACTACTTTCTTCTCATTTCTGTTTTATCTTATCACTAGATAAATTCTACCTTTTTTTTTATTCATGTGAAGATTGTACTTGCCTATGAATTTTATTAATAAAAAAGATTGCAAAGTATTTCTTTAATTTTTGAAATTTAAATAAATTTAATTTTGAAAATAAAAGTAGAGAGTTAATAATTGCTACTACTGGCTGCGTGGCAATGTCAATGCAGTGATTTCTTTATATTTACTTGGCACCTGTAACACGTCCTTTCTCTGTGGGTTAGGACATCAGCAAGTTCCCATTTCTGTCTTCCTGCAGCCCATTAACCCTGTTGACATTTGTTGAGTAAGTGCCCCAAGGGTGCTAGATGTCTCAAGGAAATAAATATGGTTGGTTAAACATGCTTATCTTTTTAGCTCATATATATATATTTTTTTTTGGTTGTGAGCTTAGCCTTTAATGGATAAGCCATCTCTCCAGTCCTCTTTTCAACTCATAGTTTGAAAGTCACTGAAATTAAGGCATTGTATTTGACTGATGCTCGCATTTTCCAAGCCCAGGGCAAGGTAATCATACTTGAATTCAATTTGAAACAACTACGTCAAAACGCTCCCCAGCACTATCCTAGGCACCTTCTCCTGAGGCTGCAATTACTTCGTGACACAACATGCTTTAGGATAATGTATGCCAGCCTCTAGTCTCACACTTTTAAAGAATAACAAAGTGTCCAGGTGCGTGCCTTTATCCAAGCACTCTGGAGGCAGCGGCAGGCAACTTTCAAAGTGCAGGACTAGGGTGAGGGGGGGGAGAGGGAAGAAGGGAGAGAGGGAGAGGGGAGAGAGAGAGAGAGAGAGAGGAGAGAGAGGAGTGTGTGTTCTAGGACATCAAGGGTTACACAGAGAAACCCTGTTTTGAAAAGAGAGAGAGAGAGAGAGAGAGGAGAGAGAGAGAGAGGAGTGTGTGTTCTAGGACATCGAGGGTTACACAGAGAAACCCTGTTTTGAAAAACAAAACAAAACGAAAACAAAAACAAAAAAATTCCAGAAAACAACAAAATAACCCAAAATGATCAGGAGCTCCTTTGTCCTCAATAAATGGCATGACTAACAGCTTATCACTGACGCTGCTATAGTTTGGAGCACCCCCCCCCCCCCCCACACACACCCCAGCAAATTCTTGTTAAAGTTTAATTTTCACTGCACAACACTAGAAGATGGTCATGTCAGTGGTGATCAGGTCACGGGCTGAGCCTTCAGGGGGCGGTTAGTACGATGTAAGTCCTGTCTCATGCACGCTTTCCTGCCCTTCCGTCATGTTAGAGCACAGCACAGGGGTTCTTATTTTAGAAATGACCTTGTATCTGATATTGAGTGACCATCCCTGTTAGCCGAATAATCTTTCGTTGTTTGTAACTTCCTCAGGATAGTAAAGCAGTAGAAAACACTATATGCCTGAGACTCCCGAAGATACCAATCACCAAGCACATTATACAGTTAAGCATATTGTACAAGCCCGGCTCTGTAATTACTGCCCTAGGGAAGTTTTATAAATGTTCCATGTAGCCAACGTCAGTGATGTTAGCTACCCACTTCTACAGACTGGTAGATGTCTACCGTCTTCATGTCACCCGCATCAGTGGCAGAAGGATCACATTCCGTTTGCCTCCCTGAATCCCTAACACTGCTGGTACCAGCCCATGTCCTCTCCTGGTGCTCCAGGTGAAAACCAAGCCTGCTGCCTCGTCCCTGGAGGGGACTTAAAAGTCCGAAAGCTTTTCCAGGAGCTAAGGTTTTGTTTCTAGCTTGTGTCTGTGAAATATTTGTTGCCTTGGACTCATCACTGATTGACGTGTCAGACTTAACAATGTACTCCAAAGCTCTAGCTTTTGGAAAGTACCAGAATAACTTCACACCTTGTTAGCCGAACGCCCGGCAAAGCATTGTGAGAAGTGTAAGGAACAGATTCTAGTGCCACTGACAATGTGCTTCCGGGCTATACTGCAGTTCTCCACCCTTTGACCTGGCGCCTGTGGCTTCTGGTGAACTGCGTAGTCTGTAGTTAATGAAGTGTCTTCTGCTTCACTGACCAGGTTCCCCCTTAAAGGGCCATGTAATTCCTATACCATGAAGAAGCAGACTCTTCAGTTCAATGCTATTCTTATTGTACCTTCTTTTCTTTTTAGTTCACCTTATTTTATTTTATATGTGTGCCTCTTTCTTATGTGTGCCATGAGCATGCCTGGTGCCCAAAGATGGTATTTTTCCCCCTCATCGCGAATAAAACTGTGTGACTTCTTCAAGGCAGATGCATGGTCTCTTTGAGCCGGTTTCTCCTCGCCTTTACAAAGGCACCCACTCAAACTTAAGGGGGTGGGGGAGCTAACCACTGGATTCTTAGCCATGATTTCACAGCCCCCAGTTTCTGTGTGAAGAAGGTGCTGGCAGCAGCTTGCTTCTAGAACAGACCTAAACACAGATATTCCATCTTAAAATATTTTAAATTATATTTATTTACTTGTTCATTTGTGTGGCTATGGGCATGGATATGCAAGGGTATGATACACCACAGGCCCTGTGTGTAGGTCAGGGGATAACTTAGGGGGAAATGTGCTCTCTCCTTCTACCATGTTGGGCCCTAGTCATCAAGCTCCGCAGCAAGCCTCTCCACTAAGCCACCTCTCCAGCCTGGCCATACCCACTGAGCTGATAACAATTCCTCAAAGTTCTTGGATCCATTTATGGGGTGCTATCCACAAAACTTCGACAGCATTGAGTTTTGAGAAAGCAATAAATGGGTGGTCTGTGAAGACCTGCCTAGTTTAGAGTCAGGGTACTTTTCCACACTGCGGTGAGAGGCTGCGACGTGCAGTTCAGAGTCCCTTTCCAGCATAGGACTTACTGCACAGATAACTGAACATGCTACTGCAAACAGCCCTTGTGGGTCAGCCCTCAGCCCTTCTTTACGTAGCGGCCAACACTGAATGCAGGGGAGCATAAGCTTCTCACCCCTCCCCAGTTTTAGATGTCTCGAAGGGAACAGTGCATCATCAGAATCAACCATAAGGTTGGCTGGGGCTTCTGTTGAGGCCATAAGGACCTTTAACTCCTTCCTCTGCCTTTACCCTGCCTTTTCTTCTTCCTTTCTAAACATCTTGGCCTCAGACACAGTACACTTTAGTCCCACAGTTTGTCCTCCCAAAGAACAAAGCCTCAACAGTTGGTGTCAGGAGTGCTCTGAGAAAGTGGATGATGGGATGTGATGTTGGAGCCTTCAAGGATTGGGAAACTTCATATTCCTAGGGTCTGGGGAGGGTATGTACCGGGCTGGGTTCTGACAGTGCACTTTAAGGAAAGAGGAGCATAGGACGGGAACAGGAGGGTCTACCCTTTGGGCTCATGCTGCATGTATGTAATTTGACCCTGGATGCCATGCACATTGCTCAGAGGGGTGATGACCAAGAGCACCCGGAGAGCAACCGTCCACACGAAGTAGGACAGAAATATCAAAAGTATCGTGTTCGATACCGAAGAAAAAGATACTAAGAAAACGTACGTAATAGGCTGCAGTTTTAGACTTATATCATTATAACTTGGCTCAAAATATCTTTACTAATCAAAAAACCAATTTTCACTTTGCCAATGAGGGAATGAGCTTGTTCATTCATTTCACACAGAAAAACCTGCACTTTGGGATCCAGTAACTCTTCAAGGCCACCCTATTATGTTGCTCCAATTAATGTAGTAGGTGACATCAGAGACTGATAGATTTGAGATAGCTCCAGAATAAGAAACACCTTCGTATCAGTTCTAAGCCTCAGTTCTAGCAGATCTATTGATCTCATGGTACGATCTTAAGATATTCTATCATTAGATATATAGCTGGCGAGGAAAGCCGCTTGACAATTTTAAGAGGTCTCTGTGGAACCCAGTGGAACATCTGATCTTGAGACATCAATGTATCGTCCCATGAGTTCTACCACGAACACTGTCAAATCCACGGAACTCCAAAGACACATAGGTTTAATCATGACTCAATGCGGATATTATGATACTTTCATGATATTAGTTTAAGCGGCATCTCCAGAACAGAGCTCGGGGAGGACCTGAAGGAGAAGTGCAAGTGCCCAGGGCTGGGAGCCGAGACCATCTACTACTTACTGTACACTAGGTCATTGAATAATGAACAGAGATTTGCGATATAGACCCAGTTCTCCATCTTGTTTAAGAAAAGAAATATCCTGAATATAAAACATTCAAAAATACTTGGGCTTACTCCCAGTACGTACTCATTTGCTTTGGCCTTTGGAAACCCAGAGATAAGAATGTTTTAAGTTGTAGGTGAATGGGTTCACAAGACGAGAGATACTGTGTGAAAATATTTTTAGTGAGGCTAAAGAGATGGCTCAGCAGTTAAAAGCACTGTCTGCTCTTTCCAGGGGTTTTGAGTTCAATTCCCAGCAACCACATGGTAGAGCACAACCATCCATACTGGGATCTGATGCCCTCTTCTGGCATGCAGATGTACATGCAGATAGCACAATCATACACACAAAATCAATTAATCTTTTAAACTCGTGTCAATGCTTATCATAGGGAGTGTCTCACAAACAAGGCCCTATATGATCAAGTAGTCTAAATGTCCTGGCAAGGAATATTGGCCAGATTATATCATTGACTTTTCCTTGGTGGTCACAGTGAATACAGAAATTAGTAATTCCAATCTGGAAAAATGAACACTCTATTAGTCTCAAGCATGGGTTCTCCTGGAAAGTAAATACCCCTGTTAGAGACAATGGATTGATCTGGAACCCAGGAACAAAGGATAGCCACACAGTAAGGACTGGCATTTATTGATATACAATTAATATATAGCTGGTGGATGAGGGAAGTTAGGGGGCTGGAGAAATGGCTCAGCAGTTAAAAGCACTGTCCGTTCTTCCAAAGGTTCTGAGTTCAATTCCCAGCAACCACTGGTGGTTCATAATCATCTATAATGAGATCTGGTGCCTTCTTCTGGTGTGCAGGCATATATGTAGGCTGAACACTGTATGTGTAATAAATAAAGCTTTTTTTTTTTAAAGGAATGCTTCATAAAGGCCCATGAAAAAGCAGTAATCTGGGAATTAGAAAATATTCTTTGCTTTTATTCGTGGCAAAGGACACTGTAATCTTATCTAGAGCAGTTTCAAAGGCCACTAAAGCACAAGAGAATTGAAGTGTGCGTTGGAATTGAAGCAAGGAATGCACTGAGCATCGACTGCGATAACATGCGCCATGCATTGTGGGAAAAGGATGGATGGTTTGTGAAGAGGGAAGTAGCTATGGAGCTACTTTAAGTGGGAAAGGGCAGCCATTTACATTAATGGCTCATCCCACAGTGACAAAACAAGCCAAGGCTGAATTCCACACATTTGCACTGGCAGCAGTAGTGAGATTCATATGTGTTTGGCTTTTAGGGGGCAGGAGTTCTTGGATTCGTTAAGAGCTAACATTAAAAAAAATAAGGCTTTCCAGCAGCATGTGTTCATTTCATGTCAACTAGCATGGCACAGGTGACTCGGAGCCTCACTTCTGCTTTATTCTTTCAATTTCCACAGCCTATGTGAAACACAAACCTTTCCCTGAGTGACTGCTAACTCCCAAAGTAGCTGTTGCTTCCTAATCTCCCTCTGAGTTCTTACACATCAACATGACCTACACTATTTTAATTCTGGAGTTAAACTTAGCTCTTAAAAAAATTTTTTTTTAAACATATGAGCGCTCTGTACAGCTGTATATGCACACGCAGGCCAGAAGAGGGCACCATATCCCTTTATAGATGGTTTAGACCCACCATGTGGTTGGTGGGAATTGAACTCAAGACCTCTGCAGTTCAGCGCTCTTAACTATCGAGCCATCTCACCAGCCCAAAACTTGGTTCCTCGCCTTTTTCACTGTTAAATGACCTGTGAGACAAATCAAGTTAATCATTGTTTTTGTGGAGTTAAAACTTACAGGTGGGTAGATGGAAAAATCAATAGTGTGCAGAATGTCTGTCCAGGAGATGTAGGCTGTGGTCTCAGTACGGGTGTACCTGACTGACTAAAAGACATCTACACAGACATAATGAAGTCAAAGTTGATTCATATTTCTTATATTCTCTCTCTTTAGGAATTTTTCTTCAACTATAAGAATGCATGTAAAAACCCAATAGTAGTGGAATTTTGTTGACAAACCAACAGGTGCAATATTCCTATTCACGTCTATATATAATTTCCTTAGGGAGAGAATAATTTTCAGGGCAGCCACTCACTATTTTCCTATTTGGCCTGAACAGACTGAAAAGGGCTGGACTGACAGTACCAAGTGTTGGCATTCTGCAGCACTGTTACAGGGCCAAAAGGACTTCATGTAAGTTATAAACTGTATCCTCTTGAAGGACTGTGAGAGAGACAAAGAAAAAATGTCACATCTCATTCTTCTAGCTCTATTAGAGGGCATGGTTACAGGGACTGCATGCTGCTCCTGTGGCTGAGAGGCTGCCTAGTGGAGTCACGTGATGACCTGTCACCTATCAGCATGAAGAAGCCCATGCGGAAGTGTGTAAACAGAAAATCTATCTATTAAGCAAGTGCATATTTCAACTTCTGCCCCAATAATCAGATTCCTCCTAAACTAATCAGTGGTGCCTTTATTAGTTTACGTAGATGAATACTATTTTGGCAAATTATGAAACAGTTTGTTATACTTTTCAAAAAGCCAATAATACAACATCTGATTCTTTTTAACAAACAGTTTCTTCCTTTGAATACTTTCATTACTTTTTTTTTTTTTTTTTGGACTGTGGATTATAACCAGTTGTTATTTCCATTGAATAACCCAACTTTCCCAGTTTCTGGCTCCACCTAACTGGGGCCCCGCTATACTCAATTATTGTCAGAGGAGACTGGCGCTAAGCCGCTGAAGCGTGCCTCTGCTAGGCTGAGTGTGACTGTGCCGGGACGCGCTGCTCACTCATGTCCTAGCTTCACACTGTGCTGCAGGAGAGCTCATCTGGGTGTTCCTGTGAAAAATACTTGGACCAGGTCCTGACGAATACCCAACAGATTCCCAAATCATTAATTTTTGGGTTCGGCCTTTAACTTTGGCAACATGTGAACAAATAGACAGACGTGGCCGAAATTAATTGATTGCATTCAGAGACATCTCTAATTCTGCAGTTACTCAGGGAGAAAGAATTAAACAATTTCATCCTTGACCATGTCCCTTAGTTTTCATCTAAATAAACCTTGCCGTCCTAACTCACTCACATTGTCTCTTTCAGCTGATAAGAAAACAAAGAGCCTTCGTGTTTGTACACTTCAGGACATATAGAACAACGAGATGACAAAACAAAACAAAAACAAAAGCTAAAAAAACCATATAATGTAAGTTCAGAATAGGGAAGAATTTAAGTCTAGTGTTTCCTTCCTGAAGTGAATCTTTCTTGTCTGTGCCAAAGTTGACAGTACAAGCCATGAGAGAGGCAGAGGTTTGAGATCACCCGTTTACACCTCTGCACTATGAAGACTGGCATCCCATCCACGCAGCAGCTCATGAGCCTGTGGAGTCAAATCCAACATGGATTCATTTCACATTTCCTTAATGTGGTTTTTTTTTTTTTTTTTTTTTTTTTTTTTTTTTTTTTGCCTTTTCTTTTAAAAAGAGTAAAACCAGCCAGGGGTGGTAGCGCACGCCTGTAACCCCAGCACTTGGGAGGCAGAGGCAGGTGGATCTCTGTGAGTTCAAAGCCAGCCTGGTCTACAGAAAGAGTACAGGACAGCTAGGTCTAGACAGAGAAACCATGTCTTGAAAACCCAAAATATATTTAAAAAAAGAGTAAAACCATGACAGAAAAAGTGTGAAACAGTATGGCAGTGTCCTTAGTCTATTTGAGATGCAGCAAAGCTGCAGGACCAATGTCTTTAGAAACAAGAGGAATAAACAAAGGCCAAAGGGAATTTAAAATAAACAAGGATGGGTGACACTCCTACTCCAGTAACTAACGTTTAGAGGCATTATTGTGGACTCAGAAAGATGGAGGCTTCTCTCAAGTCGGCATGGTAGTTGGAATGGAAATGTACCCAAGAGCTTATGAACTTGACTATTCAGCCCCTATTTGGAGTTTGAGACGGATTGGTGCTGTGGCCTCGTTGGAAGAGGTCTGTCACTGGGAAGTAGGCTGTGAGGTTTCTAAAGCCCATGCCAGACCCATGAGGCGCTCTCTCTGCCTCATGCTTGAGGATAAAAGGGGAAGCTCTCAGCTCCTGTTCTGGCACCATGCCTGCCTGCCTACTGCTATGCTCCGTCCGCACTGTGATCAGCAAGGACCCACGCCCTGAAACTGTTAAGTCCCCCGATAAAGGGTTTAAGTTCTTTGGTCATGGGGTCTTCGCAATGATAGGAAAATAAGAAAGGGAGTCAGCAAAAAAGAAATGTTAATCCTAAGCGACTATTGGGAAGTGTTTGTGGCTCTCATTTATGGCTGTTGGAAGGCGTTGGGAAGAGGGAGAAATGGAGGAAAGAAAAGATGTACATCCAGGTGGTGGAAGAGTGGACAAGCGGAGGAGGAAACCTGGCAGTACAAAGACTATGGGGGGGGGGGCAGGCCTTTACTTCACATCAAGAACACATGAAGATGCTTATTTATCTTCATTATAGCAGTCCTTGTATTAAGAAAAATGAATTAAGATATTTTAATGGCCATCAAGAGAATACATGGGGAATAGTATTTTATGCAATTAAAGTATAGCAATGAAAAGAGATATAAACAAATGAACCATTGGAAATGTCATAAGCGTACAGTAAACTTTTGGGGGTGTAATTATTCTTTCATTGTTTTTTACTTTTTGAGATTACAATATAATTACATTATTTCTACCTTCCCTTTCCATCCTCCAAAGCCTCCCATGTAGCCAGCCTGGTTCTCTTTCAAATTTATGTCATTTTTAAAATTGTTGCTGAACACAAATGTATGTGTGTGTATATTTTTCCTAAATACATAATTATAACTTGCTTGAACTTTATAATGACAGTTACATGTATATGCTTTCAGGGTTGACCATTTTGTATTGAATATAGTAAACTTTTAAAGGCTATAATGTGTGACCATTTATGTGAAATTGAGGATTTACAAAATAATTTATATTGTTTAAAGATGCATTAAAACCTAGTAAAAATACACAAAAGCTCAGGACCTGAGTACTGTTGTCAAGCAAAAAAGAAAATGAGTGAAAACCATTTCGGTAGTTAGGGTGAGATAATCAATGTCTAATTCATTGCCTACTGTGCTTGTGTTTTCTGGTTTTGAACTTTTTCTTTTTTTATTTAATTAATTTATTCAAATTACATCTCAATTGTTATCCTTTCACTTGTATCTTCCCATTCCTCTCTCCCTCCCTCTTTCACCCTATTCCCCTCCCCTAGGTCTGTGACAGAAGAGGACCTCCTCCCCCACCATATGGTCACAGCCTATCAAGTCTCATCTTGGTAGCCTGCTTTTCCTTTCTCTGAGTGCCAGCAGGCCTCCCCACCAAGGAGAAGTGGTCAAATATGGGGCACCAGAGTTCATGTCTGAGTCAGTCCCCGCTCTCCACACAACTGTGGAGAATGTCCTGTCCATTGGTTGGATCTGAGTAGGGGTTCAATGTTTACTGCATGTATTGTCCTTGGTTGGTGCAGTAGTTTGAGCAGAACCCCCTGGGTCCAGATCCACCTGTCATGATGTTCTTCTTTTTTGTTTCTAGAACCCTCTGAATCCTTCTATTTCTCCATTCTCCCATACTTCTCTCACCTAGAGTCCCAATAGGAAGTCCCCACATCTATCCCAATCTCCTGGTACATGAAGACTTTCATGGGACATCCCTTTTGGGCTAGTGTCCTATTATAAGTGAGTATATACCATGTGGGTCTTTCTGGATCTGGGTTAACTCACTCAGGATGATCATTTCTAGTTCTATCCATTTGCCTTCAAATCTCAGGATTTCCTTGTTTTTAATAGCTGAGTAGTATTCCATAGTGTAAATGTACCACAGTTTCTTTATCCATTCTTCAACTGAGGGACATTTAAGTTGTTTCCAGGTTCTAGATATTATGAATAGGGCTGCTATGAACATGGTTGAGCATATGTTCTTGTTGTGTGGTGGAGCATCTTCTGGGTATATCCCAAGGAGTGGAATAGCTGGGTCTTGAGGAAGCCCCATTCCCAGTTTTCCAAGAAAGCAACAGATTTCCAAAGTGGTTGTACAAGTTTGTACTCCCACCAGCAATGAAGGAGTGTTCCCCTTTCTTCACATCCTTGCCAACATGTGGTGTCACTTGAGTTTTTTTTATCTTAGCCATTCTGATTGGTGTAAGATGGAATCTCAAAGTCATTTTGATTTGCATTTCTCTGATGACTAAGGATGTTGAGCATTTCTTTAAGTGTTTCTCAGCCATTAGATATTCCTCTGTTGAGAATTCTCTATTTAATTCTGAGCCCCATATCTCAATTGGGTTATTTGGTTTGGTGGTGTTTAATTTCTTGAGTTCTTTATATATTTTGGATGTTAGAGCTTTGAAAAATGCAAGTAGACCCATATTTATCACCATGCACAAAACTCAAGTCCAAGTGGATTAAAGACCTCAACATAAAATCAAAGACACTAAATCTGTTAGAGGAAAAAGTGGAGAAGAGCCTGGGACACATTGGCAGGAGATAATTTTCTGAACAGAACTCCAACAGCCCAGGCCTTAAGGTCAGCAATTAATAAATGGAACCTCATGAGGCTGAGAAGCTTCTGTAAGGCAGAAGACACTGTCAACAGAACAAAGCGACAGCCTACAGACTGGGAAAAGATCTTCACCAACCCTACATCTTGGTTTTCTTAACCAGAGGCTCAACTCAGGGTACATTAGACTAAGACTTATATGCACTATTTTAAATACTTTTCATACTGCAGCTATTTAGGATAAGTTGGGAGGGAGGTTGGAGAACAAGTTCTTTTTTGGTGTATGATTTCACTAAAGAGATGAAGAGTTTCAGAAAAATCACTGCTCATCCATAGTATTTAAAATACTTTTTTCAAAGCCCCCGAAAGCTGTTAAAAAGGAGAAACTACCCAGCACCAAGCAGAGCTCATCTGAATGCGTGCCCTCGTCCACATACAAGCTAACCAAAAGAACTCCCATCTCTGTTGAGTTCCCTACCTGGTGAACATTCGCGAACATTCTTCACCAACAGCTGTTGTTTTTTGGAATGGTATAGGACAGTTGGCTGTGTGGCTGCCAATTGTAATATCAGAGTTCACAGGTCTGAAACCCATTTCTAAGAGATTGTTGATAACATCCTGCTATTATAAAGAGAGCAAACTTACAGGGGGACAGTGATTGGCAAGGACACCCAGCATCAAGCATGTGCATTGGGCATGCATGGAAAAATTAACTTATGAGCGCCCGATACAATCCTCATTTCTCACACCCTTCCTCCTCAGGTGAACAATGTAAGATCCCTTTCCCTCTCCTCTAAGTCGTCCCTCTCCTTACAACAGTGGTATATGATCAGTCATGCATTTGTTCCAGAAGTAAAAGTAGATTATAAAAGCCAGGCAAGACTTAACAGCTTATATTACCTAGAGTACCAGAAAATATATTTCAGGTTTCCTGTGATTTTACAGCAAACTGGGAGTGGCCTTCTGGTGACACCTAGTCAGCATTTTTCATACACCACACTAATATACACACCAACTTTACTGACTTAATAGAAAACTTTCTAGGTAGCTACTGAGCTAGCCAATTGCACAGGAATGGTATTTGTTTCATCTGTCAGTTGGCAGTAAAATATTTGTTGATCAGTGGTCAATGATGCTAATCAATTCTAGAAAGTACACTTTAAATATATCTGTGGTTTTTCTTCACCTTTTAAACACCTTAATTTATTTACGTCACATCCTGATTGTCATCCCTTCACCCTTATCTTCCTGTTTCCACCCTCCCTCCTCTTCCACCTTATCCCCCTCCTTTAGACCTCTGACAGGGTGAGGGGGTCAGGGGGGGAAGTGGGGTGCTCCTCCCCCACTGTCTGACCACACCCAACAGGTCTCATCTGGATAGCCTGCATCCCCTTCCTCTGTGTTCCCACAGGGCCTCTCCACCAAGGGGCAGCGATCAAATCGCGGGTACCAGAGTATGTCTGTCTTTTATAGAAATCAGTATTTTTTTTAAAGATTTATTATTATGTATACAGTGCTCTGACTGCATGTACACCTGCAGGCTAGAAAAGAGCATCTTTTCACATTATAGATGGCTGTGAGCCACCATGTGGTTGCTGGGAATTGAACTCAAGACCTCTAAAGGAGCAGTCAGTGCTCTTAACCTCTGAGCCATCTCTCCAGCCCAGAAATCAGTATTTAAAAGGGAGCCAATGTGCTTTGTGCTTGTCCTCCCTTCCATTCACAAATGTGAGAGCTCAAATTTGAAATCAAAACATAAGCACTTGTTTATTTTTTAATACTTATATTTAATACTTATATTTTAAAGGAAAAACTACAGGTGGTTTTGATGAGCATCTCATTAACAGGCTGATTTTTGGAGAATTTTGTTCTCAAAGGTTATATACAATTCTGGCAGTCTAGCTCTCAAGAAGGGTAAGACCGTTGAAGTCTCTCAAAAACAAACAAAGCAAAGGGCACTGTGAAAACTGTGGTCACCAAGCTATTTGCAACCACCCAGGCTGAAGTGCAGTCAGGGCTGATGGGCTATCGGCATGCATATCCTCCGCCCTCAGAATCCAGCCCTGAGAGCAGTGTGGCAAAATGCGTGTGTATCAGAACATGGGTGAAAACACTGAAATCTAACAGTGCAAACCAACAAGTGGAGAATCGTGGCTACACTGAGCTTACCAGAAACTGTTTGTGATATTGAATACATTGGCCCTAATGAGAAATAGCTATTTTTATACACTTCTTTTCCACGTAAGCTCTAGTTTCTCTGTCTCTACAAAAAGTATAGATATCCAGGACACATTTGGGGCCTCATCAGGGGCAGATGCTGGAAGGATTTCATGGCTCAGTGAAATTGGCAGCAACTCTGCCCTAGAGATACTGGTTGTCACTGCAGAAAACTGGCCAGGCATGGTTGGTACCCACAGCCCTCAGACTGAGTCTGGCTTCCAACTGCTGATTCAAGTGAAGGAATGGTTCCTTCTGTTTTGTAGTGATCTTATTGTAGATATAAGGAAATTGTGGTTGGAGGTTATGTTGCATGTATCTGCTTTGTATAAATGTTTTATTTCACTTGGAAAACATTCAAATGTTCAAGAGATGTTCCTCCCCCCCCCCCAACTGGTACAGACAGACAAATGATGCTTTGGGTCTTTGGTAAATAATAGGGCCGTGTTTAGTTTTTCAGGGATGTTTGCAAAGTGTCCTTTCTATGTACACAAGATATGGTTATTGTAGAAGGCACATTTTGTTTGCTTTCTCCCTACTCAGAGCCAATATACATAACACTCTACTTTCCTGAAGATGTTTCCTCCTTCCTTTGTTAGATTTCATCCCAGTATCCTTCCAAAGCTACATTTGAAGTGCACATCCTTCAGGGCTCTCTGGACTGACCTGTAACCTCCTAGGCACTCACAATGTCCCTGTTTGGTTTTCTTTTTATTTTGTAAGAATCATTGATTTATTTAATATATGGGTCAATCATAGGCTTAGGCAGTTAGCATAGATAATAGGACAAAGTAAAGTTTTTCCCTCAAAGGGAAATATTTTGAGAAAAGCAGTGTGACAAATTTCAAGTTTAGCAAGGCCATGGTATATAGCTGTGGCTATGAATGTGCTATTTAAAAAAACAAATTACTATTTAAGTTCGTAAATTTAGAGCTTGGCAAAGTGCTTATCGTGATGTGGGCAGGCCCATCCAATTAATTTAAAAGGTATGAGGAAAAAGCTGAGGCTAGGAGGTGATGCACATCTTTAATTCCAACAACTGAGAAGCAGAGGCAGGCGGATCTCTATGAGTTCAAATCCAGCCTAGTTTTTACAGTGAGCTCCAGGACAGCTGCAATAACAAAATGAGGTCTTATTCAAAGACTGGAGTCCTTGAGTCATAAGGATTTTGTCTTCTGATTGCCTTCAGAACTGAGCACTAATACCAGCCTTGCCCTGCATTCTCAGATCGCTCTTGTCTCCAGTGTGCCTTGAAGAATTTGAACTTGGTGGTCCCCGAATAGTATGAGGCAAGGTCCAAAACAACAACAACAACAACAACAACAACAACAACAACAACAAACCAACCAACGAACGTTATTTCTTGATGCATCTAAACACGAGCCCGCTCAGCATCTGCATTCTTTCGTTACTCGGTTTTGCTTCTCTGAGGAAGCCTGACCGCGCAGAGGGCCATATGTGAGGGTAACAACCAGGTACAAATTAGGGCACGTGAGAAAGTGATAGGTAAGGAAGAACACATACAGAGCAGGTAAAAAACAGAGACTGGGCTTGTTGGAGATGGGGACTGGGTTTGTTCTACTTAAGGAAAAGTCATGCGAGAAAGTGAGGTTTGAGGGGCGGTCTGAAGAAATTGGGAAAGACACTGAGCGTCTCAGGCAGGCCCGCTAGTGAGATACTGAGCATCTCAGGCAGTGCCGCTAGGGTAGGCGAGAGTGTGCCTCATGTGCTCAGGAAGCCGCAGGAGAGCTGGAGCGGCTGCCACGGAAGCTCAGTGGCTCGAGCGGCTGGGGTTGTGGGCACAGCAGTCACGTGACAGCACCACTTTCGAGGTCGCTGTGGGTGCGTCCACACGGTGGAGGGCATCGATAATGTGATTGTCGCTGTGTTTTTCAGAAAGTTACCCTTGTCTCCTGGACTGGAGAGAGAGATGTGTCAGGAAGTTGTATCTACCAGCTTTGCTGAGTAACAAACAAGCCGTCTCGAATTTCAGCTGCTGAAAGCAAGAACCACTCTTTAGCTCATAATTATGTGGACTGGAAACCTAGTCTGGTTTCAAGCAGGCAGCTCTTCTGGTCGTTTGACAGTGAATACAATTTCCAATAGGAACTCAAGTTTGACATGTCTGGAACCTAGTGTGTCCTTAATTGTCTTCCTCCCTCCCTCCCTCCCTCCCTCCCTCCCTCCCTCCCTTCCTTCCTTCCTTCCTACCTTTCTTGCCTCCAGTCTCTCAGTTCCCCAAATGCGTTGTGTAAACCATTTGATTAATCATATTAAGGCCTTGCTTTCGTGCCATTTCTCTTCTGAAAAATATACAATAACCACTGCTTTCCAGAAAGATCCATTTGCTCCCCCACTCACTTGGGCAAGTTGGCTAGCATAAGCCAACAGCATTTCCAATTTTCCCCCTTTGACATCCTGTCTGCAAAGGCTGGAAGAACACAGTTTTCTTGCTCCCTATTTCAGCCCCAGAAGCCCATTGACTCAGCTTGGGACAGTGCAATATAAGACTACTGGGAGGTTGTAAGAAAGCCTTTGCTTTTCTCTTCAAGGAACGGGTGCCATCGCCTTTCTTTCCCCCATCCTAAATGTAGATACGCTGCCTCCAACGTCTATCCTGCAACTACAAGGAGGCAGACAAAATAGAAAGTTCTTAAAAATGGCACAGGAGAAAGTAGAAAGCTTCGGTCCATGATAATTCTGTTTACTTCCTGACACAACCCTGACATTGCCTAATTCTGGATTTTTTTTTTTTTTTAAATTAAGAAAACAACAAACTTTTTTTGTGCTTTAATCTGGTTTTCTATTTATTAAAGATGACATTACTCCTAATTAAGTCAGCCTGCGACTCAGATACCTCCACTACCTTTTTGAATGCTTTCTTTCCACACCCATCTGCCTTTAGCCCATGTTCAGCGTCTTCACTGGCTTCCATTTCTACAGCGCTTCCTGGGCCCTTTCTCACTATAGCTCGGGCCACTGTGCCCTCGGGGAATTCTTCCATATTCCAGCAATGCCACCTATGTCTTGTGTCTATAGCTTGCTATCAAGTCCTCAATGGCCAACATATCTATCTCACTTCTTCCTGAGGACCTTTCAGATCTTTCCAGGGGTGACAGCTTAAAAAAAAATTTACAGAGGTGAATTCTTAGAAGAGTTTGACTTTATGTGATAAAGATAATATCAAAGCAAAGGACAATATATCTATGCAATCTCATGTAACAAATTTATATCAGCATTTCCCCGTAGGGAGGGATTGAAATGCCATATCTAAATATCCCCCCCTTTCTCCTCGATGAGCCAATGAATGCATAAAGGAGAAATACAGAGTTAGGTTAGAAGCAATAGAATCAAGAAAGGGTAAAAGTCCACAGGATTCCATAGACATGGAATAGCAGAGCATTCAATGACTGTAGAGAGGTCAGGGAAAGTTCCACAAAGGTACAGGACAACCTAAGTGACACTACGGCCAATGGAAGGGGGTGAAGTAGCTCTTTGGTCTCAAGTCACATTTTAACTGCTGAGTGTGGTGAGTTTTTGTGTATTGTTCTCATTATATTTAATAGGAATTGGGTACATAATTCTATATATTGTACAAGGAAAACTGGATCATAAAATATTCTAATTAAAAATTGTGCTCTTTGTGGTTTAATTCACATGTTTTCTTTGTGTTACAACCTAATATGCTTGCTTAGGAAAACACATTTCATTGTTTTTGAGTCATTTCCCCATCTTGAGTTTATTAAACTTGAATTAAAATAAATTATTCTAAAAAACAAAGCTGAGGGTTGACTTTTTTTTTTTCTTTTTTGCACTGGCACTTGAAAAACCTCTGAAACTAAATAAAGTTAAAATTCAAAACATAATTTAAGTGTTAAAAATGGTAAGGTCTTGCCCATCACAAATATAGACGCCCATTGTGGTAACATGGGAGCCACCATGGTCTCCCAGCCTTTTCTGGCTTGGGCAGTTTGACTAATGTGATGTCAAATGGCTAATATAAGGCAGTAAATTAAGTTACTCATCCTACGCTCAGCCTCTTCCACCAGGTTCTTGCAGCAAAGGGTAACAGAGGATAAACAGTTCCAAGAGCTGATATAAATATTATACCATAGATGTGTACTACAGCATGTCGCTTACCTTAAAGAAGAAGAGAGGAAAAAATAGCTTTGGGAGAAAATATTTCAAATGTTTCTTTCTCTCTCCCTATTATGTTTTATAAGTATGTATTACAGAAGAAAAGAGTTCTCAGCAAATTAGGCAAGCCCACTAGGAATCCCCAAAGACTGCTGTCACTACTAGACCCTGATGACAGCTGGCATTCTGAAGAAATATATCTAAATTGTGGGGTTTTTTTTTTCTTTTGAAAGTTAAGAAATACAGAAAAGTCATAGGTTCTGATTGCATATTCTGGCACAGTCTCATCCAGCTTGTAGACATCGTGTCCCCTCTGTTGTAAACCCACATATGGGCCCTCCTTCAGCCAAGTTTTTCACACAAGCCTGGAATCCTATCTGCTCCTTTCTGATCTTTCAACAGTTTCAAGGAGTTACCCTTCTTTGTTTCCGTAAAGCAGCCACCCACCCTTTCAACTTTATGTCACTGACATTACTCATCACAGGACAGGAATAGGCAATGACAATTAGATGTTTTTAAGCATTGGAAACACACCAATGTTCTAAATCTCTCTGAAAAACTGTCTAAGCGCTTACCCAGCTTTTGTTAATTTGCTCAGATGTCATTAAACATTTCCTTAATTTGTTCTTCCATTCACTTCTTCACTCAACACATATTTATCAAGCACCTACTATGTGCCAGGCCCTGCTCTAGGATTGTGGGATAGATCAGTAGATAAAACCCTAAGAGAAGCACGAGTTCTCGTGGGCAGTAAATGGCTATCATAATAGATAAGTGCAAAGAAAGACAGATAGTGGTAAATGGTGTAAGAACAATCAGAGTAATGCAGAGAGAGAGAGAGAGAGAGAGAGAGAGAGAGAGAGAGAGAGATGAGAGAGGAGAGAGAGAGGAGAGAGGCACAGACTGCTGATGGTCACTGAGAGGTCAGGGGAGGCTGATCATGGTTGGATGTAGCAAATGGATAAAAGATGGAAAGATGGTCAGGGTTGAAGCAAATGACACCAAACAAGGAAATTGAGGACAAGATCAGGGTCCTTTTTAAGGTTCTGGAACTGGTTTTAGATGAAAAGAGATGCCTGGGTGTTTTTAGCAGAGACAGTGATATGATCAGATTTAAGTCTCTAATGTATGGCCTTGTGTTCAGAACTAACTGTAGAGGTCAAGTTCAAAAGCAGGGAAAATAACTAGGGGGCAACGGGGCAGTGCAAATACTAGTTGAATGCTCTCTTGGAAATACATGGTTCCCTAGGTGAAAAGCTACAGGGAACTAATGGCTGCTGAGAGAGGGAGACTCAGTCTTCCAAGGAACCAGCCTCCTAACTGGCTACTCAGTGCTCAGCTCTAAAATAATATATATAAGCAACACCATATAGACTGACCAGGTTAAATTAATATGTGTGTGTGTATATATATATATATATCAATATATCAATAATAAAGATAAAGAGGTCACAAATTTGAGCAGGGGTGACATGGAAAGAGTTGGAGAGAGGTGAAGGAGGGGGAGAAAGGATGTCAATACAGTGCTCATATTTAAAAACATTCTCAAAAAGCAAATATTAAAATAAAATAAATGTGCATATTCAGCCCAGCGTGGGTTCAATGTCAAAACACAGTGCTCACCTCATGGCCAGTTTTTCAACATAGCATTTTCTTAGAGCCACACGGAGTCTACTCTGATCTCATTTATGTACATGGGCCAGCACTTGTAGTCCACCTCCACCCAAAACACTATCCAAGGAGAGGAAGACATTTGGCCTTTGGCTCAAAACAATGTTTCTCTGTGCTTTAGAAAAGTTGTATTTGTAATGTTTTTCCTCTTCCAAGGTATCCTTGATACTCCAGGCTTTCATGAAAATGCTGTCTTGTGCCTGGATTTATCTTTTCACTTTGCATCTTCTTGGTTTCAACTGCAGTACATCCAGCTACATGTCACCAAAGCAGACTGGTGTTTCAGCTGGCACTTGGTCTCCCTGTCTGTCTCAGGGATGCCTGAAAGAAGCCTTCCTGCAGCTTACATATGGTGAGTGACATCATCCTAGGGTTACCAGTACCTCATTCTTCAGCATTAGCACAATTTGATTTGCCTCTTCCAGTTTTCAGACCTCCTACAGTGTTCTTATTTCCAGCCCTGGAGTCATCCAGAGCCCACTTAGCAGCAATAACGATCAACAGTCCTGGAGCCCTCAACCCCTATTTCAGTTCTGACTACCTTCTCCCATTACCTATGCCAGAGGTTGCTGGCAACCCACCAGCCATATCAGCCCGCAGATGTGCTTTGTTTGGCCCTGATTGTGCTTAAAATGTCTTGAGTAGTTGCCAATGCTTAAAAATAATAAAATTTATATGAAAAAGTAAAATCTTCATTTATCTTCAGACATTGGAAGACTGGGCTAAGCCAGGTGTGATGTCCACACCGCAACAGCCAGCAGGAATAGAGTAGCAGCTGCGTCCTTTGACAGGCACTCTGCAGTTCTCCGAAGCCCACCCACATCTTCTGCATCCTGTTAAGATTCCAACAAGCTAACAACTCCCTATATATGTCAATGAAACAACTACAGCTTCTCCTCTATTGCTACTTATCACATCATCCTTTCCAGAGTTATCTCATCCTTTCCAGAATCATTGGGGATAATGAACATATTTTTTTTAGAAGTAGATCTTACAATAAAAAATAATGTCTACTAACATACAGAAAAAAACAAGAGACATAAATTACACAGAGGAAAAGTGGATTGCTTTCTCATGTGTTCTCAAGACGAAGGTCTGAATGGATTCTCGGGCTGTCTGCTTTAGCGCAACCTGCGTGATGTTAGGCGTGCCGTGTCATCTCTCTGTGGCCCACTCCCAACTGGATGTCGAGGAAGGCAGACAAGGCAGTGTGGCTGTGAATGGACACTCACCATGGCCACTTCTAATTGGATGCTATCATTTCTGTTGATCGTCTGACCATTTTCAGCTGCCTCCATGGATGAGGAGACATTCTGCAGGACCCCATGAGAGCTGATGAACCGTCCAGTCAGTGTGGTATAAATGCATAAAGGATTTATTTCTTCTAATCGCCGCCTTCAACCGTGCCTAATCCAGTCTTCATTTCTTGTCACTTAATACCATCTGGGATAGAGCCCATGAATTTCCAGCCACTCTGAGCCACTACAGCTCACTACACTTACTTTAAAGTATCAATCTCAATTTTGATGTTAATCCTTTCCCTCCCTTTG
The DNA here is from genome assembly GCF_903995435.1 of Acomys russatus. Taxonomy (NCBI): domain Eukaryota; kingdom Metazoa; phylum Chordata; class Mammalia; order Rodentia; family Muridae; genus Acomys; species Acomys russatus. The sequence continues at coordinate 4,741,019 of NC_067166.1, read as the reverse complement.
GGATCTTTCTTGTGTGGTCTACAAAAAAGTCCAGACTCTCCCAGTGGTTTCTATAGGACCCTTCTACTATTGGCTGGCTGTCCAGGAGATGTAGCTCTTAACTATGCATCTTCCATTTCTTTCTCCCGTCATTATCTAGTGCCACAAACTTACAGCTTCTTCTCATCAGAATTTTCTGTTTGGAGCAGTCACCACCACGAGCAGGATGATAGATCTGAAAGCTGGCTGCTTTCTGCAACACCTACTTGGCCTACAGTTGGCTCCGTTGTCTTAGTGACCTCTGTCTTTGTCTCTCCTTGGCCCCTCCCTTCTCCCATCCCTGTCTCTCTTTTGTGGTACTGGGAGTTGAACAAAGCATATTTCACATACCTCTATGTAAGTGCCCTGCCACTGACATATATTCTCAGCCTGCTTTTTGCTTTTTATCTTGAGATAGATCTGCCTAAGCTGCCGAGGTTAGTTCTAAACTCACTCTGTTCCCCGAGCAGACACTGAACTTATGAAATTCCTGCCTCAGCCTCCTGTGAAGCTTGGATTCCAGGCATGTATCACAGATCTAGCCCGATTGTCTCTCTAGCTGGTTCCCAACCCAGACAGGAACATGTGCAAGTCAGATAGTAGGGCCTACACAGGCACCTAGCTAGGGAATCCACCTTCCTCAAGAGTAAGAATCTGTGGGCCCCAAGCTCTTGAGTCTTTTGAGCCTTCTTGTTGTTTGTGGTGGTGGAGGAATACTTCTTGCTCTCCCCAGATAGAAGAGAGAAATCACTTCTGATCCTAAACCCAAAGGTTTCCTCAAAGATGAGGAGCCCATTGAGGCCCACCCTTTCCTCTCCTCACTAGTCTTGGTTCATAAAGACTAGACATGAGCTTGACTCAATTATTCAGCCTTTATTTATTTCCCGAGAGCCATCTGATTGATTGTTGGCCACTCTCTTCCAAGTGCTGAGTCTGAGAAAGCACTGCTCATAGCCTCATAAATTGCTCCATTTGAGCTTGGAGAATCAGCTAGGGGACTTTTCAGTAAGAGGGACAGAGAATCTGACAAAACATGGCTCCACTGGTGAGGAAGTATGTCACCTTTCCTACCATACAAGTCTAACCAGAAAGATGCACTTCGTGTCACACTTGGTTCCTGGCTCCCGAGATCCCCACTTCCACTCTTTCTCTAGACAAAGAAATAAGTTGATCAAAGAGCCACAGGGTTTCTGTGGAAGCCCCCGAGACTCACACCATCAAAGACAAGCTATCCCATTGTTCATATAAGTCCCTGAAGTGTGACCTGGGTTCTTCTACATGTCCCTGACCACACTGCCATGCTCAGTGATAAAACATGTGACTCCAAGAGTGGCTTGAAGTTTGGAAATAGCTTCCCTCCATCCTTCCGCATGATGTCCATCAAAGAATAGCTTTCCTCCATCCCTCCCCCCTCCCCATGATGTCCATCAAAGAAAGTCACACATTTCCTACATCCAACTATGTCCAAACACAGTCTAGTAGACAATGCAAATCTAAGTTGTGCACTTGGCAATATCCTCAAAATGCTGCCTTGGAATAAGACTGACCTGGATCCAAATCCTTGCTTAGTGCAAGGAACCCTTGGTTAGAACTTAGTTTCTCAGAGACTCAGTTTTTCCAACCATAAAAACCAGGTGTCACTGATAATGTCGAAGTTCTCAAATTGTTAAGAGGGAAAAATAAAATGTGCCTGGCACAGTTATTCTTATGTAATATCTAGCATAGCTGGGCACTAAGTAATTAACATTGTTATTAATAGGTACATCCATCTTCTTGGAGAGAAATACTATGGGTAAGGACTAAAATATGAAGGCTGCTTCTCCACTTCTTAGAAGAGGCAGTTTGATAGTGTTATCCCATAGAATAAGCTGGCTTTCTTGACATTTCTTCTGTCACTCTTTCGATATAGCAGAAGGAGGATAATGTGAAAGCTGGGAGGTGTCAGAGACTCAGGGGTGTGAGTTGTCTTAAGTAATGGCAATGCATGTGCGTATATATAGATATGACCATCACATATGTGTGTATTAATATATGAAAGGATGGCTTTATGAGTTTATGTGGTCACTAGGACACTCAGGACCAATTAAGTAGATAATCATAATTTCCAAAACAACACTCAATACTTTGGTGACTACAAATTCAGGATACCTATGCATTTAACAGCATTTCCACACATAAAAGGAGCCGCTTAGTGCACTTTTTGTTTTGCTTTTGTGTTTAAAGCAATGCAGTATTTGTCCAATTTTTTTTCTTTAAGCAAATTACAATTTTTGTAATGTTAATTCACATTTTTAAAAAATGTATTTTTAACAATTTTCATTTTCTATGTCTCACAGCAGAGGCCAGTCAGCCTGAAACGAACTATGCAGCCAAAACTGGTTTCAAATTTATAATCTTCCTGCCTCAGCTACCCAAGTGTTGGTATTACAGGTATGCACCATCATGGCCTGCTTAACATTTACTTTTTAAATGAGATAATACCACACTTACACTTCAACTTTAGCAATCTGAAATGTTACTTTGGAGAAGGCAGTAGTAACAAAGTTAATCTTCCTAAGAAACTGTGAGTGTGCACTGAATGGTTTGGATAACTACATAAATACAGTAACAATTCATTGTTTCACATTAGCATTCTGAGGAGAAGATATCAACTGGCTCCCTCTTGTGGAACTGGTCATTTAAGCTGTTAGAGAAGAAAAATGTATAAAACAGCACTGAGGCTATCTTTTTCTAGACACTTTCGATGCCTCCAAATTAATTTTATAGGTTGTTTTTTTAATGCACAAATCTAGAAAAGGAGTTAACACGGAAGAAGGAATGACTGTATAGATTTAAATTCTAAGGCTTTTTCTTATTTTCAGCTGGCATTATTAGACTGTCCTAATTCAAACTAGAGATTGTTTAATTAAGCACACTTATATTTCATCTCAAAGTTGAGCTAGATTAAGTTCCTTACAATATAAGTGGAATGCTTTATGGATCCTGTGGTACAGATCCTACGTGTTCCCATCTACACTGCTTTTCTATATAGCACGTGACCTCTCAATGACTCTCTTGATGCCCCTTCCTGAGAATGGCTCCCACCCAAGTCAGCAATCTTCCAAGAATGTCAGCAGCCACAACTACCACCGCCGCCTTCTTTTTTTCTTTCTTCTTCTCTCTTTAAAATTATAATTTATTTACATTACATCTTGATTGTAATCCTCTTGCTCTTATCTTCCTGTTTCCATGTCCCTGCCTCTTCTGCCCTATTCCCCTCCCTTAGACCTCTGACTGGTGTCCTCCTCCTCCAGCATCTGACCACAGCCTATCAGGTCTCATCTAGATAGCCTGCATTCCCTTCCTCTGATGTCCCTTGGTCGAAGAATGGATAAAGAGACTGTGGTACACTTATACAATGGAATACTATTCAGCTATCAAAAACAGGGAAGTCTTGAAATTTGCAGGCAAATGGATGGAACTAGAGACAGTCATCCTGAGGTAACCCAGACCCAGAAAGACCTGCATGGTCCACTCATTTATAAGTGGATATTAGCCCAACATACCTCCAGCTTCTTGGTATATAAAGAACAGACCTAGTTGCTCAAAACTGAAAGCAATTCTTGGGCTGTAGGATTGTCAGGCATTCAAGACACTTAAGGAGAGGGTGGTCAGATGCCCATTAAACACTTGGGAGAATATGTTCAAGTTCAGTCAGCTATTTGAACTTTATAATCTTTCCTGTGTTAGATGATTCCAAAGCTTACCCATTTAACCCGATACCTAACATTTGTTACCTGTTGCTGTTTTTTCAGTCCTAACATGGTTAAGATGTTTCAAATAGTACAGCAAAGATCTTCACTTTTCTCTGAAATTACCACTCTTAAAAAAAAAAAACACACACCCTGGAATCTTTTGTTGTTGTTTTTAAAGATTTAATTATATATTATGTATACAGTGCTCTGCCTGCATGTAACACCTACATGCCAGAAGAGGGCACCAGAAGAGGGCACAGATGGCTGTGAGCCACCATGTGGCTGCTGGAGATTGAACTCAGGACCTTTGGAAGAGTAGGCAGTGCTCTTAACCACTGAGCCATCTCTCCAGCCCCCAAACTCTGGAATCTTAAGAGGGACATCCCCAGTACACTGACAGCCAGTGGACCATGGTAGTGACCCAAGCCTCTTTCACTATTGTTTTTAAGTGTATTTAGTTGGGACTACATTGGCTATTTCTTGCAGCAAGTGTACAGGTACAACTAAGGATGACGTTTTAATGCACATAACAAATGGACAATACAGAAGGCAGAGGCACACTCATCCTGGGGCCACATGGCAGCACGCCGGGGTGAAGGGTGTGTGCTGTGCTTGAACTGCATATGGAACTTTGCTCTGCTTCTTGCTAGATGGGAGGCCTTGAGTGTTTGGGCTCTCTTTAACTTATAAAGCAAAAATGATTATGTCATCAGGCTTTTGTGAAAATTAAATACTACTAAGAATTGCCTGGACAGAGTGTGGAGCTTTCTTCTCTTAGAGAAGGGAAGCAACAATATAAAAAATGGGGTCACAGCAATAAGACCTTGCTGCTTAAGATGTTAATAAGCAAGGATGGTAGATGACAGACTAAATAAAATTTTCTAGTGCATACCCACATTTCCCCTCATAGTTTCACCTTGTGAATAAAAGAAAATTTCTCAATCTCTCATATACTGTTTTGTAATATTCTGATCTGGGGTTACTATTTGGGACACTTTCATTTCTCAGACGTGGACTGGCACAGTGGGAGATTCTTAACTGCCCTGAAATTTAAACCTGCATTAACAGAATGCTATGCTTTGTACCCATTTTCCTTTGATCTGAGAGCAGCATTGAAACATGGTAGCAAAATCTTTCAGAAAACACCAGCTTCCAGTCTTCATGAGTTGAGGAATCTTCAAACATATTCATAGTTAAGGCTTAACTAGTAAATAGTTAAAAGTATGTTAGGCAGAGTTGGTTGGGCCTACAAATCACGTGCTTGCAGTGTATGCTGAAGTTTTATTTATGAAGATCCAGAGGTATTCAAAAGATGCATGATTAAAGTCAAATTTTGGAGGCCACTGTTTGCCGTTGTTAATTGAGGTGGTGCCATCATGTGGTGCGAGCAGAAACAGCATTTAGAGAGCCAGTACTGCAAATAGCAATCTCCTTTTAGTTTTTAATATATTATTTTTGATAATTTGACTCATTCATAACTCACTTAACTCTAACTTCAATTGTTTCAAATATTAAACAAAATGTGTGTTAATACTGGGAAACTTCAAATGAGTACATAGTAATTCGGCTGTGTATAAAAGGCGATATATCTACAATTAGCTTTTTGAACCACAATTTCATATGGACAAAAAATAACAAAATGAATTCATGAAATGTCTTGAATTCTGGACAATGTTCTTAAAACATTATATTGCTTCGATTTGTCTACTAATTTGATTTCTTCTTTTGTCTTTATTTGATTTTTCTTTATTAGTTTTAAACTTTTCATCAAATGATAATTACATTGTTAGACATCTCTCTTTTCTCCCTCAAATCCTTTCCATTGGCCCTCAATTCCCTTTCAAATTAAGACCCTTTTTTCCCTTTGTTTATTATTGTTATATGTATATATGCATAAATATGTAAATACGACCTCCTAGACTGTGTAGTGTTGCATTACACAGAGAGGCCTAACACAGAAAACCACAACTAGTCAAATCGCAGAGGAGAACTGATCATGGGGTTCATTACGCATCTACTATAACTTCCACAGACACGTCTACTACACAACTCCTGTACCTAAAGCTGAGATTGCATTACTGAAGACGGAGTGGAAAGGTGGTAAGAGCCGGAGGACCAGAAAGTCTGCTGTGAAATGGTATCTCCTAGAAATGGTACGGAAGTCACACCCATAATACTGCCACAAGATGGCTGGTTAAATAAGATCCAAACAATGTCGACACTAATAGACATACTAACATGGAAGTGGGATATCGCAAGTGACCCAGCCCCATATACAAAGAACTATGGCAAACTAAGGACTGTTAAAAGATGGAGAATTAGTCCTCCTCAGGGATGAGCCCTCCTAATTGGTTATCCAGTGCCAAATGATTAGCCTTGAAATAATACAGTAAAACCAAACATATAAATATGATGTTCTGTGGTTGACATGGTAGATTGCCCATATTATAACTTAAATGGTAATGAAATTTAAACAGTGCACATATAAAAGGAGAGGGGAGGAAGAAAGGGAGGGATGGAGGGAGGGGAGCGACAGAGACAGAGGAGAGAGAGAGAGAGAGGAGAGAGAGAGAGAGAGAGAGAGAGAGAGAGAGAGAGAGAGAGAGAGAGAGAGAGAGAAAGGAGGAGAGAGAGAGAGAGAGAGAGAGAACGAGCCTATTAACTGGAAATAACCGGTTGGAACATGGGCCACTGTAAGATTAGGATATAGTGGGTTGTGGCATACTCTCGAGTATTTAAAGAGACAGACGCAAATGATGAGGTTTTTAATTAGGCCCCGAAACCTGAAGCTACAGATAAAGTACTGCTGTGTGGAGCTAAGAAGGTGTTGCCATCAAGGATGGAGAAGTCTAGCTGGGGCCTAACTAGAAGTTTTTACAATTACCAATTAGTGTTCATGGTACTGGAAGGTACTCAGCATGCTAACGGAGGGAAAAGGCAATCATATCTCCCTGCCTGTGCGTGCTGGTGTAACAGTGGCACTACTGTCATAGGAGTAACCGCCCACCTTTGTGTTGGACTTCAGGCCCACTCCATGAGATGGAACCCATACTTGACATTGCTAAACTGGCCAAGAACTTGGCACTAGATAGGTTATAGGCCTAGGGAAAATTTAATACTGTAATTCTGCTTTTTTTTTTTTTTAAAGCCCATAGCAAAAAAAAAAAAAAAAAAAAAAAGACTCCTAATTACATATTATCTCATAGATCAGTGCTTTGCTCAGCTGTCAGAGAAGCTTCTTCTTGCAGCAGATGGGACTAATACAGAGACCCACAAAGGGACAGAGAGTGAGAGACTTTGGAGCACCTAGTCTTAAGTAGGACGTCTTCCTCAGAACTGTCAGCTTAAGGCTCAAGGATACATATGGAGGAGGAGGCTGAACGATTGTAACACCAAAGATTATGGGTTAAATCTAAGGAAACAGCATCTTCCAGACCAACAGGATTGATGCACATGCTAACTCACAGGGACTGGCAGAATGTACAAGGCCTGCACAGGTTCAAGCCATATGATTTCTAGCACCGAGAAGGGGAAGTGGACGCTGGCTGCCACCCCTAACCACGACTGGAAGATGCCAGTACCATAGGATGGAAGATGGCAGTACCATAGGAGGGCAATAAAGAACGGCAGCAACAGTAGTTGTGTTCCAGAAGCTGTGAAAGTGAAATCTGGATTGCTTTGGAGACCCCAGGATGTCAGAGTTCTGGGCCACCTGCCAAGGAAAGCTGCCAACAGGGAGTGGAACCAGCCCGAGAGAAAGAAGTGTGTTGACGTCAACAAAGCTGAAAGGAACTGGAGATCTGAAGATTGTTTTGACATCAGACATGGAGACACAGAGTTTGGAGTTTGCCCAGTTGGTTTTTGGTCTTGTTTTGGTTCTATATTTCCTATGATCCCTTCTCTAGGTTTGGAATGATGATATATATCCTGTGCCACAGTATATTCGAAGAATGTGACCATTTTTTATTTTGATATTACAGTTAAGAGGGGATTACAGTTAAGAGAGTTCATGAATCTTAGAAAGACTTTGAACTTTGGACTTTTAAACGTTGTTGAGACTGTAATAGACAATGGGGGGCTTTTGAAGTTGGACTGACTGCATTTTTGCATTATGATATGGCTACAACACCTATGGAGGCCAGAGAGTGGGGTGGGATGGTTTGAATGCTTGGCCATAGGGAGTGGCACTATTAGGAGGTGTGGCCTTGGAGGAAGTGTGTCTCCGTGGAGGGCTGGGCTTTGCAGACTTAAAAGCCCAAGCTGTGCCCAATGTAAAACACTCACACAGTCTCCTCCTGGCTGCCTCTGATCACAATGTAGAGCTCTTGGCTCCTCCAGCACCATGGCTTCCTGCGCGCTGCCATCCTTCCCGCCATGGTGATAGTGGACTAAACCTCCAAAACTGTTAGCCAGCCCCAGTTAAATGCTTTTCCTTATAAGAGTTGCTTTGGTCATGGTGTCTCTTTACAGCCGTAAAACTCTATGACAGGGTATTTACCTAAAATCAATGCACCTGATTATGTGGCAGATCTATTTCTCTCTCTCTCTCTCTCTCTCTCTCTCTCTCTCTTTTTTTTTTTTTGTTTTGTTTTTCGAGACAGGGTTTCTCTGTGTAGTCTTGGCCATCCTGGACTCACTTTGTAGACCAGGCTGGCCTCGAACTCACAGCGATCCACCTGCTTCTGCCTCCCGAGTGCTGGGATTAAAGGCGTGCGCCACCACGCCCGGCTCTATTTCTCTCTTTTAAGAAGCACATCTATACTGACTTCCAAAGTAGCTGCACTAGTTTCACTCTCATCAGCAGTGAATACATGAAAAAAAAAAGTCTCAGCTATTCACATCTTTTTATATACAGAGTTCCACACAGTTTCATGCCTTAAGAAACAAGCCAGAGCATGTCTCTTTTCATCTAAATCTGAGGAGAAAGGGCTGCTTCTGGCCAATGGAGAGTACCATTGAAAGAGCTGGAAAACTAGTCAAAGCATATGGATCATTTCTTAGGCTATTTAAACATCGGGCAATAAGGACTTGACTATCATGAGAAACAGTTAAGGAGGACACTAGAACAGAGCCAACGCAGATCCTTAGTTGAATTCCTATACTAAAATATGGAGAAATCCAGGCAGAAATCGATGGTTTTCTTGGGTTAGAAAAGCCAAGTAAGCTAGATATCTGGACCTGACAGCCCTGGAGATCTGCTGAAGCTCACTGTAAAGCATTCAGCTGGGTATGGATCAGTGTGTGTGTATGCGCGCGCGCGTGTGTGTGTGTGTGTGTGAGAGGTGTGTGTGCGTGTGTGTGTGTGTGTGTTTCTCTAACCATATAGAGAATCACCATACAAGATTAAAAGAAAAGACCCTCAGGGTTCACAGATCCAGAGTGAGTGTCTATTATCCCCAGGCAACTTGGAAACTTAAAAGTTAATTGGACAGAGAAACCCAAATAAAATGTCAGCATAGTCTTTCTTTTCTCTTTCCTTTTCCTTTCCTTCGTTCTTTCTTTCTTGGTTTCTTTGTGTCTTTCTTTTTCGAGACAGAATTTCCCTGTGTAGCCTTGGCTGACCTAGACTAGCTTTGTAGACCAGGCTGGCCTTGAACTCACAGACATCTGCCCATCTGTGCCTCCCCATGCACATATTGGGATTATAGGTGTGTACCACCATGCCCGGCTAGTATAATTTTTCTTAACAATGCTTTAAAGTGAACTTCCCCAAGGTAAACCACTTTTCCAGAATCTTATCCTGTCCCAGCAGGAAAAAAAAATTAGACTATTTGCAGAAATACAAAAAGCATCCTCATCCCCCAAATTTAAAATTTACTATCTGACATCCAATAATAAGTGCCAGATACATTAGTGCCTTTTACACTGGAGTGACTGAAATGCTTCATAGAAACTACTTAAAGGAGGGAAGATGCATTTTGGCTTGTGATTCAGTGGATTGCAGTCCACTGTGGCAGGAAAGATGTGCTGTCACTTGAGTTTTTGATCTTAGCCATTCTTGTGTGGTTACGGAGAAAGAATCAGTTATCTTAAAAAGTAATCTTATAAAAACCTTAAAAGAATCACAAATTTAAACTTTCATCTAAAAACAACCAGACATTTCTGCTTTAAATCCTCAAGGTGCACATCTACTCATTAACAATTTTTATTAATGCATATCAGGAATCTGAGGGCAAACATGAGTCCAAGGACTTAATCATTACCTACCCACCAAGCCAGCTTCAGCGAGAGAGTCACGCCAGTGATGGCTAACTGGGCTGTTGTTCTTCCTCCCTAACCCCAAGAAGTCCCCAGCTCAACTATTAAGAGTGTAATTTTCTGATCTTCAAATTGTTCCTCAAGATTTCCTATATCAAAGCCACTGACAAAAACATCTTAGCCTAACTTCCTAAAATGTATTTAAATCAAATGAGGAATTCTGTAAAATCATTAATCTATCTAAACAATGTTATTTTATGAAAGTTCATCTTTGTGTTGATCTGGAGGAGAATTGCCCAAATGAGTGGGCGGTCACCAAGGGAACAACCACAGCAGGCAGTGAGGGTCTCCCTGTGCCCAATCGCAGCACACCACATATGTGAGGGACATAGCAATGACACACATGAGAAGAGATAGCATCAGCAAGAAGCAATCTGGAGACAAAGCCCCTGGGGCTGTGCCCCTCCAAGGTACACCTATCACAGCTGACAAAAACGGTGTGCCGTCTCCAGGAAACTCAGCTGCCTAGTGATGCTCCCCCTGTTCGGTGGCCGCCAGAGACCAACAGATGTTATGAACACAATGGACCTAACATATCGACACAGCATTTCACCCAAACACAAAATACTATTCCTTCTTATCAGCACCTCATGGAATCTTCTCCGAAATGACCATATAGTTGGTCACAAAGCAGGGCTTAACAGATAAAATGAAACTGAAATAATCCGTTGTATCTTGTGAGAGCATCGTAGATTAAAGCTGGACTTCAACAATAACAGAAACAACGGAAAGCCTACAAATTCATGGAAACTGAACAACTCTCTACTCAATGACCACTGGGACAAGGGAGAAATAAAGAAATTAAAGGCTTTCTAGAATTCAATGAAAATGAAGGCACAACATACCCCAAACTCATGGGACACAATGAAAGCAGTGCTAAGAGGAAAAGTCAGAGGACTAAGCTCCTTCATAAACTGGTACGGAAGGGATATCATTACCAATCTCCCCAGGTTAATTAAGTTTTCTTTGAAATGAGTGCAGGTAGAGCAGTGTTTAGATTAAAACCAGTTCTCAGTGGATTATGTTTAAATTCAAGAAGTGTGGTTCAGGGTCACCCAACAGCACACAGACGTATAAGAACGGACTCCCTCCTTCAGCTAGAAGTGTGGTTCAGGGTCACCCAACAGCACACAGACGTATAAGAACGGACTCCTTCCTTCAGCTAGAAGTGTGGTTCAGGGTCACCCAACAGCACACAGACGTATAAGAACGGACTTCTTCCTTCAGCTAGAAGTGTGGTTCAGGGTCACCCAACAGCACACAGACGTATAAGAACGGACTCCTTCATCAGGTATAAGTCTTGAAGGGGAGATGAACATGTTTTTGTCTTGGTCCCAAGTGTGGGATGCGGAAGAGAGTAGGTGTTTATCCACTGCGTTGGGGAGCTTGGTTGTTGCTGGCTGAAAAACATCCGTGAACGGGGGTGGGGGGTGGGGGAGGCTTTTGGTTGAGACTTGGTATTGTTTGGCTGTTCATCACTTCACTTCGAGGTGCTCCTAGAGAGACCTGCTCCGGGGAAGGGTTCGAGGCTCTGGGCTCTGGCTGAGGCTCCAGGTTCCAGCAGCAACTTCAGTGGAACTGCTGATCTACTGAAATCCTGCTAACTACGCCAGGAGAATTGTTCCTGGGAGGTGACACCCAGGTTTCATTCTTGTTTTCCTTGATCTCCTTTTCCTCTTCTTCAGGCTAGTCAGGTTGTAAGGGAGGTAGGCCCGTTTAATGAGTTCATAATAAAGTGTAATTGTTAAGGAAATTGAGCCTACAAAAATCTCAACTCAATGCGATTCTATTTTTCTTCCATTCTCACACTCTCTTAGTTCTACAAAATATAATGAGGGGTCAATAGTTTTTCGGAGCTCTCAGATGAGCAATGAGCTGGCTGGGTATTTGTTAATACACCGAGACTTCCCATGTGTTTGAGACCATTGCTCTTCCTTCTATGACTGATTAGTCTATTTTTTTAAAAAAATCTTAGTGACAATTGTAATATATTTTGAAATGTAACATATCCTGAAGAAATGAAGAGCAAGGACGTAACTCGTTGTGATTGTGCCATATGACACTGCCTTCCAATTTTCTGTGAGATACGAAATTCCCTTTCAATCTTGAAATATAACAGATTGATTCTTTTTAATTACCATAATAAATTTGGAGGTGAGGAGCTGTATTTTTAGTGAACTTGTCACTAAATGTGTCTAAAACCAATGAAAAGTAGTACAGCTTTTACATGGGTAATTCTTGACAACTGTGAATAAGTGATCATTTTCTCATTGTGTTTTGAAAATATTTCAGCCATAAAATTGATAACTACTTACCATTTAATGGTGGCTTTTTGGAGATAAAATAAAACAAATACTGTTATTCCTCCTGTTTAAAAAACAAAAGGCAGAGGAAGAGGATCTCTGTGAGTCTTCACCAGGGTATGCTAAGACCATTAGGAAACACAGATATTTACAGTGACATCACAATAAAGGTAACTATGGTAACCTCTTTCAATGTAAACGCACTGAGGACGTTAGGCTTATTTTCTATCATTCTCTGCTACCTACTATTTGCATGATGAAAATTTGAAAATAAGTTTTATTCACTTATTTGGGGCTGTAATATATTTCTCCATTGTTAGGCTAAATTTTTGTTTTTCATTTTATGCAAACTTACTGAAAAATTCATCCTAACCCATCCATAATAATTGCAATGTGTCTCAGTTCTGCCCTGTAGCTCGTTGTTTTTTTTTTCTTCAGTTTTATGAACTATACAGAACTTGTTATCAAAGATAGTCTGTGGGATAAATAAGCTCATATTCTACTTGTTAAATGTACAGAAAAAGCTATGTTCTTTCACTGTTCTTACTGCCACTGGCTGTTTTCAAACTGTTATAGCAGAACGGGCATTGAGGAGACAGATCACATGGCCTGGGAAGGTTAAATCCTTCTGGTCTTATTTATGCTTTACAGAAAAGTCTGCTGACCCCTACAGTTCAGGGAAGGGACAGCAACCTATTTGTAGTCTGAGAGCACAAGGCAGAGTGAGGATATGATTGGAGAACCCGTGTCAGGCATATCGGCCTATTTCTGTTCTCCACGGCTTTTAAAGGGTTAACTTTACATCAGGCTGCCATACAATGTGCCCTAAGTATTCATGGGGATAAGGAGTTGGTCCCAGGTTCCTCCAAGGCTGCCCAAAGCTTCAGGTGATCAATTCCCGTATGATTATCACACATAAATATGCATATATTATATGTAACATATAATATATACATATGTGCATAATAATAGTAAGTAAATCCTTGCTATTTGCATATATGATTTATACCATCCTATTTATAAGGCTTGACTGTATAATAGTATGATTGACTTGTAAGGAGAGAAATCCACTGCTCACAGTTCTAGGGGCCAGAAGTCTGAGGTCTGGGGGCCACAATGTTTGGGTTCTGTTAAGGGGGGTCTTCACTCTATACAGGAGGAACCGTCTGGTTGGTAGGCTCCTGCCTACAAGGGCAGCTATCCCTTTAATAGGGCTCAACTCTTACATAATGCATTTGGTTTTTGTTTTGTTTTGTTTTTTGTTTTTTAATACATCTACCACCAAATGCCATCAGCTTGCTGAGGGGCAGGGATTCAACCTAATGCATTTCAGGAGGATGCAGACATGCAGGTCACAGTGCTGGGCATTTGCTCCTTGAGCCCTGAAAGAAAGCTGGACTTCAAGTCATACCCAAACTCTCGCCCTATTTCACTCTCTGGAGGCCTATAATACATTTGAGGAGAGACTTGCTGCTTGTGTTTCTGTTTTTTATTCCAGTATCAGCCACTGCTACTGCCAAAGGCTATGAGGTGTGAGAAGGTGGGTTTGGTCTCCTTAGGGAGCTTCTCTAAGACTAGGACTTTGCATGGGCTGGTCACTGAGAGCAGACATAGCCTGTACTCTGCCCAGACATGGCTTCCGATCTGCTATTCTTTATCTTCTAAAAGGGTCGGTCTTCTATTTCTGCCTCATTGCTTTTAGCATTTTCCTTTTTTATTTTCCCCAAATCTCCTTCCTAATGCTTCAGAGAAGTCTGCATTAGGGAACTTTCTAGAATCCATATTATGGTTCTTAAAGGAGATTTGGTTTGCATCAGCTAGCGACTCTTTGACCAGCTCCCCTCGCCCCTCCCTCTTTCCCAATTTGTGCAGACCTTAGATTCTGCCAACACGGAAAACTCAGACCTGGCTTTCCATTCCCACCGTCAGCCAGAAGAGTGCACATTGCCTTTCAAAAGTGTTTTTGAAAATGATAAAAATGTGTTTAATAACTGGATACTTACTTTTTGAGGTAAAAGATTTGTAACAGATATAAGTAGGTACAAGAGGAGTGTGTGCTTCTTTGACCTTATTTCAACTAACAAGTATATGGCATTTATATGGGGTTTGCTCTTTACAGATTACTAATCCATAAAATTATACAAGAAGTGTATCATATTTTCAAATACTCTCATTTGATCTCAAAACTAACTTAATATTTATATACCTAGCAGGTGTGCTGTGTAAGGCAGTCAATAATTGTGTGTGTGTGTGTGTGTGTGTGTGTGTGTGTGTGTGTGTGTGTGTTCAATAGCCTTTGTACTTTGTACACGCCTTTGTACTAGGCATGCGTTTATAATACGCCTCAATAATAAATCCGTCTTCATAAAGTCATTTGTGTGGACTGGTGGTTGAAATTTTGGGTCACCCATTAAGATGCATAATTTCAGGTGGGTTTATATGAAGCTAGCATTTCAAACAAAAAATAACTACCATGCCATCAGTTTTTCAGTGGCATCTGAAACACTTGAAAGACACACTAGTCCAGTGTGTCTCCTCATCTCACACCAGCCCCCAAACATCTTCAGAAATATTTACTTCCACCAATCGATCAGGATGTCTCTTATACTCAGAGTTGCATTGAGGCTGAGACTTCAAGATCTAGTCCCTATGCTTTTAACCATATCATATGATTTTTTTTTTCTTTCTTTCTTTTTTTTTTTTTTTTTTTTTTTTTTTTGTTTTTTCGAGACAGGGTCTTTCTGTGTAGCCTTAGCTGTCCTAGACTCGCTTTGTAGACCAGGTTGGCCTCGAACTCACAGCCAACCCCATCCACAGAATTTCTAGATTGGAACTCTCTGTCCCAGGTCACTCAAGGCTGTGGCAGGTGGACATTTAAACCAACCAGCACAGCGGGAATGTGCTGTAATGACGGTGGAAGGTATTTACGCAATAGTAATTGGGCCCTGAATGAAGCTACTGTGTCTTCAAGATTTGTTAGAAAACCTAATGAGCACATCCTGCCAGACATTTCTGGGAAATACAATGTTTTTTGGAAAGGAAACAAACATGTTTTTTGAAATCCATTCCTAAGATGGCTACCTTTATGAGATCTTAATGGATCCTTTTGTGAGGAACCAAAATGTTCCTACATTTCTAATTTCACAGAGTTTAAGTCTTTTTAAAATCTGAAAATATAGTGGAAATGTCTTTATTTGAACTAGCGCTATTTTCAACTAAGTGGCATTTCATATAGTACAGACTGATAAATTAGTGACTCTAGATTTTTTTTATAATAAATTGTAACTTAATAAAAAAATAATGACTTTACTACTAAAGAGGTTAGGCTGTTCCTAGTATAATTTATTATATTCCATTCTAATTACCCACTTATAACTCAGAAGTGAAACAGGAAGGTTCCCAACATAACCAGCTAAGTCTGACAAAGATATTCCTTTTTAGCTAAGTCATTAACTTAAACTCATTAACCGAAAAACGGAAGGGAAATAGGTGGCCGCTGAAGACATTATTCTAGCTTCTAAGAGATGTTTATACTCTTACTTTTCAGGGCTGTGGGTTGTAGCTTTACCCTAAGCTACACCCCCAGCGCCTAAGAATCCTGTAAAGAGGCATCGTTATGAAAACTATAAAGAAATTGACATGTTGTAATCACATACTTCAATTCCGGGCAATTTTCTTTATTTTCAAAATAAATGACATTCTGATGTCATTAACACTTTAGACTATAAATGTGGTCTCATAATTGGCTTTTTAATATTTGAGTGAATTAAAACTTTATTAAGCTCTGTTTTTGCTATTAATGTCTTCATTACTGTGCTATTTATGTTAGTCACACTTTTAATGAAATCTTTCCCAAAGAAAGTGTTTTTATAGTTAAGATTTTATTTTTTATGTGGGTGGCTACTGTGCCTGTACAGCTGAGCATCACCTACGTGGATGCTGAGAACTGAACCTGCATCCTCTGGAAGAGCAGCCAGTGCCCTTAACTTCTGAATCATCTCTGAGCCCACCAAAGAAAGTGTTTTGGAAGGGTTCTTGAATAACTTTTATGGTTATCCCCGCCCTTCTCCCGCCCCCCCCTCCCCCAAGCAATCATGAGCAATTCGCTCTGGCCTTTATGCCAGTTGGGCTGCATAACCTCAGCGAGCCATGCATTTTCATTGTTTCTTAGCCTTTTGTAAACATTGCTCATTGCTGTCACTGATTGTCACCGAGGAGCCTAGGGTTACTGTTACAGATTCCTTGTTTTCCTAACTGGATGTGGACATAAATCTTCAACCTTAATGCTTAGCAACCTTATCAAACTATTTTTTTTATGTAAACATAAATCAGGCTTATTATGAAATCAGCCCCGTTCACCAGTATTTTTTTTTTCCTTCCTTGAACAGGGAACGCCCACCTTGTCAACTATTTTCCTTCTGGGAATTTATTACCCGGACTTTACACTCCCATGGCTTGACCCAGAAACATAAAATGACCTCCCCTCCCGTACTTGTTACTATTTTGGTAAATTTACTTGGCACAAGAATCTTCTTGTTGAGCCAACCACGCCTCCTTATATGCTCATAAAAAAAAAAATATATATATATATATATATATATATATATTTTTTTTTTTTTTTTTTTTTTTTTACTAGGATCACTCTGGGAACACAGTTACCGTTAACCTTTATGAGCCCTGCTGCTCAGAACCCAGCGCTAGCGCTAGCGAGGGCTACTTAAAATCACATTCAGAGACTCGCAGCTAGGAAGTCTGGATGAAGTCTCCAGCTCGGAAACCACTGAGCGCCTAGAACGCCGAAGCGTCAGTCAGATACAGTCCCCACTCTGGAAAAAGAACCCGGATCCCGCACTGGATGGAGGAACCGTAGAGACGAGACTGGGGAAAGTCACCCTTACCAGGTCCAGCTGGGCCCGCAGCACCGACACCCAAAAGAGCAAAGGCAACTTCAGCAATGAACTTTTGCAGGTCCCGGGGGCGGGGGGGGGGGGAGGCGGGGGCGGGGCGAAGCGTGCACATGCGCAGTGTCTACACACCGGGGCTTGGGCACCGCCCGGGGAGGTGGTGCTCTTGTCTGCGCATGCGCCTCGCGTCACCCGGCTCCTCTGAGGTGGTAAACCTGCTCCGCGGTGTGTAGCGGGATGGTCCCACGGTGCCAGGTAAGAGGTGCTACCCGCGGGCGAGCTAGCCTGGGCACTGGGCTCCACCACAGGCGAGGACCTTCTCGGGAGGCCCTTCTTCCCCGTTTCCTCCCTGGTTCCGGGCCTTGCTTCTGCTGCTCACTGAAAAGTCACGTTCTGTCTCCGAACGCTGGGTGTCCGTCCAGGTCGTGGTCTTCACGGCGGACTCCTCCTTCCCTGGAGGCTCCTAGAAATCCCCCACCTCCCCGCCCCCCTCCCGGCCATTCGTTTAGACAGATTATTTTTTAAAAAACTAAAACGCACCTAATTAAGAGTTGTTGCGAGGAAATGTGCGTCACCCCTTGATTTGACAAGCCCTGGGTAATTTGCAGAAGCCGTGATTGTGGTGGAGAGGCGCAAGCTGTGCTGAGCGACAGATGCGCGGCCGGTCTGCCTGGTCAGCACCCTTAGTTCCCGGGCTGGTTGCACAGGTGTGGCCTAGAAAGTACCAGCTTATCCTGTAATTCAAGGCCAGTTGCTTTGCGGCATGTCTCTCTGTGTTGTGTAACTTAATCGTAATGGCGACTGGAGCCAAAGGTCGTTTGGCCAACGTGAAATGGAAGCTTAGGCCTTTGCTGGCTGGGTCACTCATTTCAGTTGTGCAGTTCACCTCTTGACTCAGACCTCTGTTCACCACGTCACGGTTTGTGGATGAATCAAGTCTAAGTCAACCGAAGTCAGGCCTACTATGTTTCCCAAGGACATGCACTAGGATTTTAATGGTGCCGCACAAGTTTGCGACAGGTATAGAAAGTATGCAGAAGTCAGAACTGTCTAAAACTTTTGTCCCAAATGTGAACCTGGAGTTATAGTGCAGAGTTTCTGTTTGTTTGTTAGTTTTCTGAGGCAGGATTTCTCTCTGTAGCCCTGGATGTTCTGGAACTTGCTCTCTGTAGACCAGGCTGGGCCTCGAACTCACAGAGACCCACCTGCCTCTGCCTCCTGCGTGCTGGGATTACAGGCGTGCGCCACCACCACAGGGCTTTGTTGGAGCTTTATGAGCCGTTTCCTTTGGGAAGTGAAGAAATGTCTCTGTGTGAGGTATTTAAAGCCCCTTCTCTCTTTTTAGATTGAAGTGTTGTATTTTGCAAAAAGTGCTGAAATAACTGGAGTTCGCTCAGAGACCATTTCTGTGCCGCAAGAAATCCAAGCATTGCAGCTGTGGCAGGAACTGGAGACTCGGCACCCTGGGTAGTTAAAGCTATACAGTGCATACGATGAGCATGTAAATGTCTTTAGGATTGTGTGTGTGTGTGTGTGTGTGTGTGTGTGTGTGTGTGTTTAATACAAGAGTACCAGAAATGTCCAAGTACAAGAATGTTACAGATAATTTACTAAAAGAACACAGCTAAGTGGGTACACCCAGACATGTTTATATAATTTACAATCATTTTTATACTTTCTAAGGCAGAAAATGTAAGTTCCGCCTTTTATAGGCTAAGATAAAATGTTTAAAAAATGATGCACTGTAAACTTTCTCTGTCCTTTTTCTCTTCTTTGGGATACTCAGAAGTTTCTGAGATTAAAAGAAAACGAATCCTAGCAAACTCTGCCCCCTGGCTGAGCTTGAGTTTTTATGACACTTGAAAATTTCCCCCTGGCCCTTGCAAATCTGAAATTGAACTGCTATCATTTTTCTTAACCTCCAGCCTTTGTTGTGAAATATACACGGGTCTTACTCGAAACTGCCCCAGGAATATCAGTAATGCTGCTTCCGCCTATGGAGAGGGTTGTCCCAGAGCTCGGTGCTTGGTGCAGAAGACGATGCACTGTGGGCAGAGAAGGAAGTACTCCTCCCTGACCAGGGAGCTTTCAGATCACTTTCACTTTCAGTGGAAAGTTGGCAAGGCCTCTGTACTGTTTTACCTACCTGCAGGGACACACCTGGTTTCCTGGGGGACCTCTCAGCCAGACTTAATTACTATGTGTCCACACTTAGTAGGTAGGCCTGTGAAAGAGCCGTGCACTGATTAGGAAGTTTTATTTTTCCCCTAATGTTCTGAACATTGGCCCCTGCCTAGTTTGCGGGTATTAGTTTCTTTCCCCCCAGGGGAAGATAGCCTAACATATTTTTGTAATTAAGTATGTTCTTCAAGGGATGCCCTTCTACAGAATGAGTTAGCCTCATACCTTTGTGACTGACGTGGTACGTAATGCAGCTGAGGATGTGCGGGTCACCTCGAAACCTCCAACAGGACTGTTTCTTCTCTAGACTGGCTGATGTTAGGAACCAGGTGATATTTGCTGTCCGCCAAGAGTATGTCGAGCTCGGAGATCAGCAGCTCCTGCTTCAGCCTGGAGACGAAGTTGCCATTGTCCCTCCAATTAGTGGAGGATAATGCACCTGAGCCATCTAGGTATGTGGTATCTCTTCTTTTAGGCTGGTCTTGTGGTGGAGGATCACACACGTCCTAACGTGTGTACGGTTTGCTGTTGCTATGCATTCTTTGTGAGTCTGTCTGCACCAGACCTTCACTGAAGCAGTCCTTTTGATTTGCATTTCTCTGATGACTAAAGACGTTGAGCATTTCTTTAAGTGCTCCAGCACACAACAGGGACACATGCTCAACCATGTTCATAGTGGCCTTATTCATAATAGCCAGAACATGGAAACAGCCTAAGTGTCCCTCAGTAGAAGAGTGGATAAAGAAACTGTGGTACATTTACACTGTGGAATACTACTCAGCTATTAAAAACAGTTCAGGTTTTATGAATGCGCACGCGCGCGCGCGCGCGCGCGCGCGCGCACACACACACACACACACACACACACACACAGCTTTGGTCACAGTGGCAGAAAGGAAATTTGAATTCATCTTTGTAATATATGATTCTGTCTACTTTTTAACAAATGCAGTTACTTATACCCGATAATAGCTTTCTTGGACAAAAATTGCATAAGTTGGAAGTTAAATTTTGGTCAGGGTCTCGGAAAAGACAGTCCACCATTGTCTGACACAGAGGAGCATTGTTCTCAGCTGTGTTGCAGTGGGGCACCACAGGCCAGTGAGGTCACACTGGAGTGGATGCACATAAGCAGGCTTTAGGATAGTCTGGGAGCATCCGTGTTAAGGATTGAGTAGAAACAGCTTATTGTATCATCAACTGAAGAATAAATAAACTGAAAACTGAATTATTTTTGGTTAAAAACTCTTTAGGCTATAGATTAAAAAAAGATAGCAAAAATTCCCCCCAAAGCAACAGTAAATATCCTGCACAGATGCAAAGGTTCGGGCCCAGTAAACACAAGCCAAAGGTGTCTGTTTTCTCTGCCTCACTTTCCTGGAAAGCAATGGAGCAGATGATGCTCACACCTGGGTCTTTCTCGGGCCTGCTATCTGAACATGGCAGGATTCCCTGTGAAAGATTATCTTAGTTTCATGTGGACATTCTGACCAGCACATCACCGTGATGATCTCAGGGAGTTCTAAAATGCTATCTTTTAGAATTTATTCAGAGAACAGCACTCCGGTTTTAAAAGCCCACCTGTGTGGCTACAGCTACTCAAAAGGGTGAGCAAGATTGCTAGCAGCGCTGCACAGTGTTTGAGTGAGCTAAGCCCAGTTTCTCTTAGCTAGTTTTAGAACCTGCAAGCTGAGTGTGAATAGTCTTGTTCAATCAGAGCTATGGGAACTCAGTATGGCTGGAAGCACTGTTTGGGTTCAGTGTCATCAGAAAAAGAAAAGTAGTAGTTCTTTTTTGTTGTTGTTGCTGTTGTTTTGTTTTTCTATTCAGATGAACGTTCACGGGGTTTTCAGTTGTCCTTCTCATGGCATACAGTGTAAGGTCCTTTCTCCTGGCTAGCCTCAGGCTAGCCTCTCCCCTCTACTCCTGGCCAGCCTCAGGCTAGCCTCTCCCCTCTACTCCTGTGCTTGTAAGCATATCGTATTCTTTACTGTTCGAGAACCTTGGCATTTGCCGCTCTCTTTCATCACCTATGCCCTCTCC
The DNA here is from genome assembly GCF_903995435.1 of Acomys russatus. NCBI lineage: Eukaryota > Metazoa > Chordata > Mammalia > Rodentia > Muridae > Acomys > Acomys russatus. The sequence goes on along the minus strand of NC_067166.1, from coordinate 4,719,578 downwards.
CCACTTCTTCGTGTTGCTTCTCATCGTTCAGGTGTCAACTTTGAGCATTGCCTCTTTAGAGAGACCTCTCAGATCCCTTTATGTGCAGAAGTCCCGAGACCTGTCTCACAAGTTTGTTTTCATATAGTTACCCTAATGTGGTAGGTTTGTGATTGCTCTTAATTTTTTTCTTTTGCATTTTTTATTGTTTGTGTGCATGTGTGTGTAAATGTGCACGTGCCACAGGGTGCATGTAGAAGTCAGAGGGCAGCTTGTAGGGGTCGATTCTTTCTTCCACCATGTACGTCCTGGGCATGAAACTTGGTAGTTTGGCTTGGTGGCGCGTACCTTTATCTGCTGAGCCGTCTTCCTGGGCCTGTGGTTCTTTGTTGGTTTGCTCCTCCTGTTCAAATGCAAGGATCTGAGGGCAGGAGACTGCGCTTTTGGTTCCCTGCAGACCAGTGCCTAGGGTCCGCTCTGGCTCCTAGTCATTTGCCTTAGTTAGTATTTCTATTCCCATGAAGAAACACCATGACCAAAAGCAAGTTGGGAACAAAGGACTTCCTGTTTGCTTACAACTTGGGTCGTAGTCCAACACTGAGAGAAATCAAGGCAGGAACTCAAGGCTGGAATGAAGCGGAAACCAGGGCGGGGAGGGATGCAGCTTCCTGGCTTGTGCTTCCTGCCTTGCTCATCATAGTTAGCTTCACCCGCTTCCTTACAGCACTCAAGACCACCAGCCTAGGGGTGGCACCGTCCACAGTGGCCTGCGCCCTTCCACATCAATCATAAATAAAGAAAATGCCCCACAGGGTTACCTACAGGCCAATCTGATGGCAACACTGCCCGTGGAAGGGGACGGACACTTTCCAGTTTTAGTTTTACCTTAGTTGCTTTTTGATTAGCAAGCCATATTAACTGGCAGGGAAAATAAAGGTATGATAGAAGTCAACGGATATAAAGCTACCCGGTTGCATAGTACTGTTTAGGGAATAAACAGGAACTACGAGACTTTACATAATAGCAATGCCTGGAGCATAGGTGTGCAGTTGTTACCCTCTTTCCTCCATGACCTGCTGGGCTTCAGCCAGGTTGTGAAGGCTCCTCATTCCTATGAAAGCATATTTTTCTCTCTTCCGTCTCTTGCTTGAGTAAAAGGGAAGGCCATTCTAGATGTGCGGCTGGGTGGCGCAGTGGTTAGTCGTGTTCTAGGTGTGGGGCTGGGTCGTGTAGTGGTTGACATATGGATGAAAGTGGTGAGACCTCAGCTGTGTCCTGATGAGAGGGATGCACAGCAGTTGCATTCTTGGGGTGTATTGGCACGTGAAGTGGACACGTGTTAGTGCTCACGCTCATGTAGAACTCCTGTAATAGTTGTATTAATTTGTTAAAACTTTGGACATAGTTTTTTTTTTTTTTATCATTTAAATCAAACCCACCCCCCCCCCCCCCCCCCCACCCCTTCTTCCCACCTAATATAGAAAATGTGGACATAGAAATGACACGTAAGTTGAAAGCTCTACTTCCGGCATCCTTCTCGCTAAGGGTTGTTGACATCTTTATTTCCAGCAACGATGTGGATGAGGTTGAAGAGAAACCGAAGGACGTAATACAGTTGACTGCCGAGAAACTTTCAGTGGACCAAGTGTCACGGTTGGTCATCTCCCCGCTGTGTGGTGCAGTGTCCCTCTTTGTAGGTGAGTTTGGGATTTTTCTCTACTTCTGCAGATTAGAAACCCATGTTGATGTCACAGTCTAAGGATGTGCAGGACTGAGGAGCAAACCAACACTGTCCATGGAAGGGGCGGACGCTTTCCAGTTTTAGTTTTACCTTAGTTGCTTTTTGATTGACAAGCAGGGAAAATAAAGGCATGATAGAAGTCAACTTTGACTTTTGTATGTTTTTTGCAACTTTGTACTCTCTAAACTTTGGGATGAAGCACTGCTGCTGGTAAGAAGAGGAATAAACTAGATTGTCATTCTGAGACTTACATGGAGCTTGCTCAATTATTATCATTCTTGGTCACCTTGAAGATAATTATCTTTGGTTCTCCTAATCAAACTTTGCTTGTAAAACAAAAAAATTAAAGTAGGTTTTAGACAAATGTACACTACTTCTTTGTAAATTAGAAGTAATCCTTTTTTTTTTTTTGCAATTCTGTAAATGAAGTATTTCTGCTATAGGAAAAAAAATCTTATTTCCATTGCCTGATTTCTGTTTGAATATTTTGTTTTTTTAGGGACTACAAGAAACAACTTTGAAGGCAAAAAAGTCATCAGTTTAGAATATGAAGCATATGTACCAATGGCAGAAAATGAAATCAGAAAAATTTGTAGTGACATTAGACAGAAATGGCCAATCAAACACATAGCGGTGTTCCATCGGCTCGGGTGGGTCTTTAGCTTCTGAATGTTGAGTGTGCTTGCCTTCCCTCTGTGTATTGGTACTGACTCAGAGACTTTTCCTACAAAGAAAGGAAGGCTTGTGCTTTCTCTCCGGAGGACATGGAGAGGGCGTCCAGCCTTTATCTTTGCTGGTTCTCGGCCTGTGGCCTTGGATGCCCTCACAGCGTCTTTTGCTATCATGAGATGTAACTGCGCCAAGACCTTCAGGTCCCGGCCCTCAGTGCCCGTGGGAACATCTGACTAACTCCTCAAGGCTTCTAGACAGTTGTTCTGGGCTCTGGGCTTAGTGTGTGTTGAAAGTTGGCTACAGATCTGAAACCATTAGAAATAATTTGTTTCTCATACAACCCAAAAGAGTGGCGTTCCAGGGTTTTAAAAGAAGCCGTCAATTAAGACATCTGTCATTTTGTTATTAGCTATAATTTTATTGCTAACTGGTAATGCTACTGGGTGTTGCCGCTCCTGTTGCTTAAGTGTAATTGATATTTATTATTTTTTTTAATCCTGTGCTCAGTGTGCGTGGTCACTCTGTGCCTTGTGGGATCAGGTCTTTGCTGTATTAGAGAAGGAGAACTTTTCTTCTTCGTCCCCGTCAAAGAACTTTTATGGATAGATGGCAACTTCCTCCGACTGTAACTGACGAGCTGTCATTTTCTAGTTAACCCAGATATTTAAGTAAACTAGAATTTGTATATATATATATACATATATATATATTCACTGTTTTAGTGGTTTCTTTAAAATGTGAATTGGGTGGCAATGGTAATTTTTTTCTGTCATCTTGTTCAAGTTTGGTTCCAGTGTCAGAGGCAAGCACGATTATTGCTGTGTCCTCGCCTCACAGAGCCGCATCCCTTGAAGCTGTGAGCTACGCCATTGACTCTCTAAAAGCCAAGGTGCCTATATGGAAAAAGGTAAGTGAGGGAAATACCTCTCGCCACATGGACATGATTTTATTCTTAGATAGAGGATGGGAGTTGAGTACATTCAGGATTTGGCTTCATGTGCCTTGCTTACCGTAGAATCTTGTTTTCCTTATCTGTGAAATATAGTGCATTTATGCAGTGCTGTGTTCTGAGTTTAACCATATATATATCTCGTATACGTGCATACACACATCTGTCTCTGTCTCTGTCTCTGTCTCTATGTGTATCTCTAGCCCAAGGAATGCATGCTGTAGAATAGACCTCCACAGTGCTGGCAGTTAGAATCTGTAATCCACACTGTTTCTGTGGTTCATAAGGTAATCTCGCTTCAGGTAGGAGTCTGTTCAACTCGAGGTCTTTCTTTGGAAAGTTAGAATAATGTTAGCTCTTTAGTCTCTGGCTAAAATAGAAATTCCTCAAGGCAAAAGAGCGTTTGCCCAGTGTTCTTATTTTATTTTATTTTTTTTTTAGGGTGGAGACTTGTGTCTGAGAAAATGCTTAGTAGCTGAATTAGGAAAGAAATAGGCAGCAGGAGTGTTGTTGTACATCCACATTCCCAGCACTGTGGGAGAGTCACGCTCTAGTGTGTCGTGGGCTACATAAACCCCACCTCAAAAATACATATAAAAATATAAACACTGATAGGACATTCTGGTGTGTTTTCTGCCATTAAGTCAAGTCAAATAAGAGCAAGTGATTCTCTGGCTAATGGGGCCTTCAGAAGGGACAGCTCCCCCCCCCCCCCCCCGGCTCCTGCCCCCAGTGTAGCAGCATTGGGCAGAGTGTGCTGCACTTGAAAAGTGTGTAATTATGTACCTGAGCCCAGAATCCCTGAGTTGCCCTCAGCAGTGCGGCTTTTGCCAAAGCTGAAGAACTAATGATAGCTCAAGAGATCAGAAGAGCCTCACAGAGGGCCAGGGCTCTCCTCAAGGGATGGCTGGCCCCAGGCAGTGGGAGAGATGAGCAAGTGCAACAATGAACTAGGGTCAGGGAGATTTAATGGACATATTTTCCAAGTAAAACCTGATCCTCTCTGTGGGCTAAAGACTTTACGAACTACTTCGGGATTGCAGGATATGCTATGTGTAAGGAGCTGGTGATCCTGAGAGAATGTAAGGCAAGCCTGGACAAGGGATGGGAGCTGAGATTATTCCAAATGAGGTTCTAGCCAGATGCAAAGATAGCTCTCTCTACTGGAGAGGAGAGGGCAGGCAGGCCAGAGAGCAGAAGAGGGCCTGCAGGTGAGAGCGAGAGGCAGGTTCAAGGATTAGCGAACTTTCTGTTTGCTCTTCTTTGTAGAGAGGTGAGGAAGTGCGGATGCTTTGAGGCGGTCAGGTAGGGGAAGGGAACCCAGACCTCACCCAGGAACAGACAAGACACGTGATGTGGCCCATGAGGTGCAGACTCAGCACTTGAAATGGCTGTCGTGAGGGAACTGAGAAAACCTGGACAAAGAAATCCAGCTGTTTAGTAGAGAGAGGTGAGGTGGGAGGAGAGGAGGGGAGGGGAGGGGAGAGGAAGAGGAGAAGAAGAGATGAGTCTTAGAGGTGAAGCTACAGGGATGGACTTAAGGGCAGTTGAGCTTGGATTTCTCTCACTGTGGAAATGAAATCTGGCCAGGGTGGGAAGCGGCGATGCTCCTCTTCTTCCTGTTCATAGCCACTTGAGTCCCAGCCTGGTTCTTTGCCTTCAGGTGGAGATCCTCTGTGACACAGGAAAAACAGCTGCAGACAGGCAGGGTAGGGTACTGCACAGAGGTCACACCCCACTAAGGCGCAGGCCTGTTCAAACACTTCCCTGGCCTCATGTCTCTTCACAGCTGGTGGAAATTCCTTTTAGCAATGTCCCCGTAGGTGAGTTTGGAAAGAAGAAAGGCTCAAAGCTAAAGACTTTCCACTTTCTTGTACATAATTTAACCCTCAACAAGAGATGAAAGGGCGGGGGCGGGTGGCCCAAATGGAGTTGTTTACCCTTTTCCGTGGTTTCGTCTTGCCTTGTGACAGCTTCCGGCCTGTCCTTTCCTGGCCTGAGTTAGAATGCTCGTGCATAAGCCATGTGTATTTATTTATGTTTGTGCTCTCAGAGATTCATAAAAGTGTCCATAGACTGTTAGTAGGAGATGTACTAGTCACTTGTCAGGCTTAGTCAAAGTATTTTATTCCCCCTTGTTAACACAATGCATTTTGAATACCTGCTGTGGTTTGTTTTTTTAGGAAATATATGAAGAATCAGCTTCATCTTGGAAAAGAAACAAAGAATGCTTCTGGGCAGCCGGTGACTAATCAGTTTTTGGTGCACTAAATCTTTAAATTAGGTAAACAATCTCTTAGGTTACACAAATGGAGAAATAGCAAAATGCATGAGTGTGCGGGACGAGGGGCTACCTAGGAACTAAAAATGGGGAGAAATGGCTTGATTCGAACATGAGGCAAGGCACCTGTGGCAGACCCATCCTTCTGTGGCTAAGTCCTGATGGGAGCCAGCTCAACAGTGAGCTGTGCCCTTCCTTTTACTCTTAGCTATCTCAGGAAGACCACCCCCCTCTCACAGTGTGTTAGGAGCATCGCAGTCAGGCACGCGGCACAGATAATTGGCAGAGTCAGGAAGTCATTGTCAGTTTCGATGCTGTATATTTTACATCACTTAAAAGTGAACCTAGATAAGTCATGGCTTAAACAACTCAAAAGTAGATCCTGTCTGTGTATAATCCAGCGGTAGCACCTAAGGAATTTTATATTATAGAGACCACTATGACTTCAGAATCTATAATTACACAATAAAGCTTTTTATATTTCACCAGTTGTCAATATTCTTATGACTGTACGAATGATCGTAAAATTGTTACAGAGCTAGCTAGAAGCAAGGTGGTTTGCGTTTAAATGATGTTTGATGTTTGGAAGTTGCCCTACAACTGTTTAAGGAGATTGTGTAATTATTTATTAAAGTAGTTTGGATAGTTTTCATGTTTATGTAACATTTATAACTTGTGTGAAATTATTACTAAACAAATTTTCTGCAAGATTTTTATGCCAAACATTAGATTTTGATTGATCAATCCATCATGGCAAGTTTGAGTATACATGTCCCATACCATATGTTTTGAAAATGTTTTCAGCTTTATTGACATATATTTGAGAAGTAAAGTGTACTTAAGCTCTATACCGTGGTGTTGTGGTGCTTGTGTTGTACACTGACTGTCACAACCCGGATGACTGACATAGCCATCACCTCATGTGGCTCCACTGGGGAAACTTAAGATGCATTCTGAGCTCATAAAGAGTTGAAACGTCAGCAGAACTGGAGAGGTGGCTCAGTGGTTAGGAGCACTGGCTGCTCTTCCACAGGACCTGGTTTCAATACCCAGCAACCACAGGGCAGCTCACACCTGTCTATAACTCCAGTTCTGACACCCTCACACACACACATGCATACAGACAAAACACCAGTGAACATAAAATGAAAATAAATAATACATACACGTGCACACACACACACACACACACACACACACACACACACACACACACACACACATAAAGTTGGGCATTGGTAATGTACACCTTTAGTCCTAGCACTCAGGAGGCAGAGACAGGAGGATCTTTGTGAGTTCAAGGATAGCCTGCTCTACAAAGTGAGTTCTAGGACAGCCAGGACTTATACAAAGAAACCTATCTATCTATCTATCTATCTATCTATCTATCTATCTATCTATCTATCTATGTGTATATATATACATACATACATATATACATACATACACACACACATACATAGTTGGGCAATTGTCATCATCCTGGAGTTAGCATTGCTCATAATAAGAATTAAAAACTGCTTTGAAACACTTAGATTGAAAGGCTTTTTCTTTTCTTTTTGGCAAGTCGCCTAGTATTCCTATTATATCCAGGGAGACACATCTTACCTAATTAGCTCATATATTCAACAAGTGTTTCTTGAACGCCCATCCTATGACGAACCCCTTGCCTTTCCTATCACAGGAGGATCGTCTAGCCTGAGTGGCTGTGAACGACAGGACACTCTTGCATCTTCAGGAATCGTTTGGTTACTTGGTTACTCAGTCCTCCCCTAATGGTTAGGTAAGAAGACCACTGGGAAGAGAGAAAAATCTCGATCCCCTCACGCTCTGGGGTCATCTGTGTGTCTCAGCCTTCTCTCGCCGTAGAACCTCTCTGTCCTTCCACCAGGCTTTAGTCTGTGTCTCTGGGGATCAGGAGCTGCGTGTCGGAGTCAGTTGTCCTAGACCTGAAAACACATTAAGTTAGTAGGCCAATGTGTATTTTTTAAAATGGTTTTTGCACCCATGATGTTAATATATTGTATGTAAGGTCAATATAGGAACTTTCAAGTTTTAAGATATCTGTACCAGAGCTGGGAGTGGTGGTGCATGCCTTTAATCTCAGCATTAGAGTGGATCTCTGAGTTTGAAGCCAGCCTAGTCTACAGAGTGAAGTCCTAGCATGCCAGGGCTACACAGAAAAACTCCTTCTCAAAAAACAGAAACAAAACAACAAAAAGCTTTTCTATTCAAATGTTCTTTAAAAAGAAAGAAAGAAAGAAAGAAAGAAAGAAAGAAAACAGGCCTTTATTGAAGGTAATTATGTTTTTAAAGATCATAGAGTGGTGGTTAAAAATGGTTTTAAAGAATCATGCCTTCATTACATAGGCTTTATGCTGTGTGGGACCCAGACTACTGTGGTTTCAAGTCTCCAGTGTGATGTGGGACTTGTTGGAAGAAGTGGAATGGAACGTCCTTGAAAGTTTATAGTGCACAGCACTGGCATTCACCAGGAGCTCCGTTAATCACCTGTCTCAGGGGTGGCAGAGCTCACTGGTTGTTGAGAGAATAAGTGGCTGATGTCACTCTGACTTCTAGCCATTGGCAGTTCAAGTAATAGCAGCCTTTAACAGCTTGCTTGCTTTGGACTGTGGCTTTAGTCAGGAGCTGAGTTCCCTCAAGGACATCGATCATCATGAGCTCATGTTTATCCTTCAAGTGCCTATGAATGGGTAGAGAATGGAAAAGTCTTATCTGCCCATGAAAGATGTTGAGCCATTGATGCAGCCTGTAGATTTGTATCTTCTGGGTGTGGTCTGTAGAGTCAGGAGATGTCTGCAAGATGTTTTTTGAGACGGTGATTGAGTCCTTTGGGTCTTGGCTTTGACTTTGTGAGTGTGAATTTCTTGGCTAATAGGGTTCCTGGGTGAGTCTTGAATCCAGTTTCTTTACTTCTCTTTCATGGCCCAGGCCTTGTGGACCACAGTTACCATCTAATGGTCATGTCTAGCCTCACTCATTCATCTGTCTAGCACGAGCCTTCTCACAGGTGCTGGATCCCATGGCCCGTACATAGCTCTCACCTCTGTGACCCAACAGAGGATGTGAGCCCTCCTCCCCACCTCACGTCCCGCTCCAGGCTTGCTGCTTTGCTGTGGCTGGTGTGGGCAGGCTATTCCTGCCTTTTCTAGATTGTTCTTTGAGAGTTATGTGCTCTGCTTTTCCTCTTTGTTCCAGTCTCTGAATGTTATTTCCACAGAAAGCCTTCACAGGCTACCTTGCTTAAAAACAGAATCCTGTCTATTTCCTCTGCCTCATATTTTGTTTTGGTAACCAGTGCTACCCCAAGTACTACAGCCAGTGTGGTTTATCACGGTCTTTAGTCTCAACTTCATATCAAGGACTGTCACTAAAGCGCCGAAGCAGTGCATGAGCTTATTATAGTATACACTCAAATACTTGTTGAATGAATACGTGTGTTGTGGGTGTCACATGCTGTGTCTCAAATTAAACACACCTCACAAGTAAGTTGTACCATGTACAGATGTGAAAAAGCATCTGGTTAGACATAAGTGGGCAAGTACAAGTCTACTGTGTGTTGTAATTACTTGAATCATCCAGCAGAGGGTAGTAGATCCAGGGCTATAACTGTGACTGACTTAAATTGTAGTTTTATATTGCTAGAACCAAAACGTTTAGTTTAGTGTAGCCAACCAATAAGGCTGGAGTGGCCCTTAAGTGAGATCTAATGTTTGATCTTTAATTGGTATCTTACTGAAAAATTAAGGGTTAAATAGGGCGAGGGGCAGACTGTTAGAGGACCTTTGTAGTTTTTAATAGTAATATAGAATCAGTAAAAGGAATCAGTTACTGTTGAAAATGAGTAACTATAAGATGATTATGCAGTTACTTGTACGGGACAAGATGATGGTTTTAAAACAGGTTCTAAAATGCCAGCACTGACTAAGAAGAGGGAAATGGACATAAGGTCCCACCCTGACCAATTGGCTGTTTGTAATTGATACCCGATAGGAAATGGAAAGTTAATCAAGTGTCATTCCGTGTATCAACCACACTCCATGTATCGCAGACACACAACATGGGGGCAGATGCCATGTTGGCTACACAGATGGGTTCCATATTATCTTTTATTTTCTTTTGCAGACAGCAAAACAAAACCATAAAGTTGGACGAGTGGGGAGGTGGGGAGGATCTGGGAATGTTGGGTGAGGGGAAAGAATATGCTCAAAATATATTGTAGAAACATTCTTAAACAAGAAAATAATATAGGTCTTTCTGCAAAGAAAAACATGTAAAAACTAGAAAACTAAAAACAAAACAACAACAAAAAATGTTCTTTGTCTCCAGCGTTGTATTTTAAACATATATTCCAGTTGTTTTTGTTTTGCTTATGTATGTTTTGGGGGTGGGGACCCACATGGAGGAATGCCCGATACCCGAGTGGGGGCTATTTTAACACTGATACAGATGGAAACCCTCACACTCTCCTTCAGCTCCGCCGCAGTCTGCCATGTCTGTAAACGCCAGTGCGTCTAGCTTTAATTCTTCAGGGTGCTCATGTCAGGGTGCTGGGCTTCTTTCTTTTCTTTAGCATTTAAGTCTCCCCCACATATTTAATATCCAAATGTTTTGACTGTGCTTTGCATGTGGCACCACGTCAGCTGCTTGGTTTTCTACCAGACCAGAAGTGCACACTGCAGCCCGTGCCTTCCGAAACTGAACCTTGACTGTGTTCTGAGGAAAAAGGAGTCCCTAAGACAAACTGAAGTGTGTAACTTTGCAATAAACACTCAAGAACAGTAGTTTACTTTCAAAACAACTTTAATAATATTTAACAACAGGGCATGAAAAGAATGATTGACAATTAAATAAAACTTCCCTGTTTCTTATGCTCTGGTATCAGAAAAAGCTTTTATTCATGCCAGTCACTACAGTTGGATTGTTTCTAAGAATTCAAGTCAATTCACCAAGTTGGAGTACAAGCAAATACATTCATCTTATATACTTTTGGTGGAAAGAAAAATGACAAAACACATTTAATTAAAACCAGCAAAGATCACATCTTACTAAGATTACTCAGCACATGTAAAGGAAGACAACTTCCTCCTTTAAAAAAAATAGACAATCCAAATACAGTTGTGCAATATATACATTTACATTTTTGGCTTCATTTGCCAAAATCAAGTACAAACAATACAATCTATATTTACACAGTGACAACATCTTTATACCCTAAAATTCAGATTGGTAAATATTTTACTTCCAGCTTTACCCCCATGTTTATCTTTTACCTCTAGATGTTTACTTTCTCGTGTTGAAAGGAGCTTCCTGAAAACACACAAGGGCCGTAGTCCTAGGAGACTGTGTAGGAGATTGCTCTTTGTGTGCAAGGAGACAGATGAGGGGCTCAGCTGAGCATCTACCTTCTGTGTAATAAAATCTTACTGGAATTTTCACATGTTGGGTCCAGCTATGTATCAGGATAGACACAGTATAACATAATAATTTATAATAATCATTTATGTGACTATCCAAAATTGGCTTTAGTTGTTTTTTGTTTTTTGTTTTTTTAATTCTTCACAGTTAAAAAGGCAAGTTTCACTGTTGTATAAAATAACACTGCTAGCTAGAAAAAAACATCTGTCCAGTCAGGCATTCATAGTTGGCTGCTCAAATGAATGGTGCATAATTTTAAATGAGTCCAGTTTTCTTATTATGCTATTTCACCTTGCTGCTGTTTGTAGAGTTGTGTGGTGACCATGCAAGAAGCACGTCAGGTTTTTAAGATCACATTTTGTGATCTACCATCTATGAAATGGAAATTTTAACCCGACGTCTGTTGAGCCCTAGACTTACTTTTAAAGCAAAGGTATGACTGGGTGGGTGGGCAACCATAACTTGATTGCAAACGCCGCCTGCTACCCCACAATGATTTCTTGAGAACATTCATCTTTGCTTAAAATTTCTTGAAAACTACAGGAGCCCTTTGGTTAAGACTGGGGACATCTGTTATTGTCAGGATCACGGGGGAAGATGCAGTCTATCCTTGAGGGGATGGCTGCTTAAAACCCTGTAAGGCACAAGACAGCCCTCCCTCCTGAAACTTCTCCCAAATGACAATACTGCTAAGTGCACAAAACCTGGAGGAATGTGAGAAATGGCTTACCATCTGTGTCTAAGTCTTAGTTGTAACCCAGCCTTACCCCTTAGGAACTAGTCAAAGCTGATGACATAAGCCAAGGCTAGCTAACGGTGTCCTGTTCTGTGTCTGGTAGGTAACCCTGGTTTGCTGCCTATAGAAGGAAAGGGAGGCAGTAAAGCAAAGAGACGGTGTGCTGGAGGTACTTGTAAAGCACACTAGAAAACTGTGTGTGTGTGTGTGTGCATGTGCGTGTGTGTGTGTGTGCGTGTGCCTGTGTGTATGTGTGTGCGCGCGCGTGTGTGTGCGTGTGTGCGCGTGTGTGTGTGTGTGCATGTGCGTGTGTGTGTATGTGTGTGTGTATGTGTGTGTGTGCGTGTGTGTATGTGTGTGCGTGTGCGTGTGCGTGTGTGTGTGTGTGTGTGTGTGCGCGTGCGCAGTAGGTTCAGTACATGCTGTAGTATTCTCCAGCAGCCCAGTGCCTGATTTCTGTACTCTTCCAGATTTTGGTTAGAGTGACATAGCGACTCCACACAGCTGTTAAAACAACTGGACTCAGGGTGACAACCACGAGAGCACCAGGCTGTTTCTGCTCTTCCTCCCTGATTTTTACAGCTAATATCCTCCCCTTGTTTGTTTAGCTTTATCAAAGATGAAGTGAGCGAGTAAGTGGCCCAAGAAGCTTTGGACTCTGCCACCCAGGGGCCTGACCATGAGGGCAGTGAGCACCATCCATCCACACACACACTGGGAAGTTGTTTCCCCGCCCCGACATCTCTAGGTCACATTCTTAGAGGTTGTATAGCAGGGAGTCCTTATGGTTGGCTTTTAAGATGGAGTCAGTGCCGAGCCCTAAGGCCGACTTCCCCTTTCATTAGGAGAATAATGAAGTTCCTAAAAGGTTGAGGACTGGACTAAAGCTCTTTGCCCATAGTGGACAACAGAGGGGGTTCTCCTGTTGTCCCCCAAGCCTTTTTCTTACAGCTCTCTTCTAGGGAATGTCTAGGCTCAGAGATGAGGTGCAGAGGGCTGGAAAGGACCCCGTCCTCCCTGGAGTGCCATCTGTTTACATCACAGGGCCTGGGTGCTTGCCAGATGCAGGCTGCTGGACTTGCATAGCCTGTTTCAAGAGTCAGACCCGAACAGTGTTGCCTGCCTGCATGCAGCACAGAGGCCCCTTCTAAGCTAGTGGCCTCTGCTACTGCTCCGACCTAACAACTTCCTGAGCTGTCCCATTTACCTTTATTTATTTATTTATTTATTTATTTATTTATTTTTATTGCTGCATCAGCTACAAATTCAGGTTTAGTTTTCTTACTTGTTTAGCAGCAAATGAAAATAGCTCCCTAAAGTTAAGGAGTGTGTCAAATAATCCACACAGGTGTGTGAGCTCAACACTTGGGGGTAGTGCGTAGGGTCGGGTGGGTTGGTATTCAATAGTGTAGGAGATGTGGGTAGCAGTTTACAAAAGAAATTGTCTCTGACAAATGCACTAGATCATTCCCTGATAGCTGATCAATTAGAGGAGCACCCCTGTGATTCCTAAAAGGAAAGACAGCCCCTCCCTTTCATTTGGCAACCATGGCCCCAGCAGACGGTCACACTGTAAGTTTGTTATATTTAGATTACAAGTAAATTTTAGTGCCTTGGCTTTTAAACATCTTACAGCTTAATGTTTGTGGAAGTTTCTTTAGTAGATGGTATACTTATCTGCAAATATTTTTTATATACTTGTATATATGTGTGCTTATATATAATACATACGTATATTTTCTTGATTATTCTAGAATGTTTACATTCTAGACTTAGAATGGACTTAGAAGAGGCAGTCAGGGGCTGAAAGAAAACACATGTTTTATCTTTTTTTTTTTTTTTTTTTTTAAGATCCTGCTAAGCAAACACTCTAAGCCCTAGCTGTCATTTTGTCTTTTGCTTTTAGACAGGGTCTCCTTAGGTTCTCCAGGATAGCCTTGAACTCACTATACAGCTCAGAGAAACGTCGGACTCCAACTCCTGACTCAGCCTCCTGCGTAGCTGAGATTACTGCTCTGCAACAGCAGGATTTTTTTTTAACTTAGTTTATAAATAAGATTACCACTTAAAGGTTATCTTCTTTGGATCAACCTTGGATGTGCAGCAGAAATGGAAAAACAATCTGTGCTGGTTTTTTTCTTTTGTCAGCAAACATTCATATTCTTTATAATAGTAATATCGTTAGTTATATGTGTGTGGAAAGTACTTAGTACACACACACACATATAAACACACATATATAACCTACAATATGATACATCAAAGTTATATATATGTGTATAATACATGCTCATGCTCTATTATAATATATAACATATATAATGTATAATATACATACCAGGTACTTTCCACTTTTTTTGTTACTGTTAATCAAATTAAAAAGAACATTCCCCATGCACTTTCCCGCCCCCAAGTCTTTAAAATGTTACAGTTTTCTTGAAGGTTTGTCAAGCCTAGAAGCATCCCACCTTCCTGGTAGAATGTCAAGGCTGGACTAGCCAGGCTAAAGATTACTTTGTTCCTTTCTATATCATATCTTTGGTCTTAGATCTACCCCTAGCTACCACCCACAGTTTCTTTCATTACCCACTGTCCAGCAGTTATGCTAAAATTATCAGGCTAGTTTGCCTATTAAACTATTTAAAAGTGGACTTTAAAAGAACTCCATTCACCATACTAGCGAGCCCTAGTTGGGCCGGCGCTAGCCCCCATGCAGTGGTGTCCACCGTCGTTTAAACTGTTGAGTTCTGTGGTCTCGTCCATCTCCTCTGGATTTTGGCCCATTTTTTTATACTGTCTTTTGAAGAAGCCAAGCTGTAAGATGACGACATAACCAGTTACCGCCCAAGACTACAGTTATCTGGATTTGATCATTACCCAACAGACACCCACATCCGCATCACACAGTGCCCAGAAAATACCAACAACTGAAAGAGTGACGTTCCTACCCGTGCCTAATTCAGCAGGCGCCTTTGACCTGCTTTGCTGCCCGCGTACCCACAGCCCCTCTGGACTGCCTAGAGGTTTTGGGGGGCATGAACAGGCACTGACTGATACCTTAGCACCCATATATTGAGGAACTTTATGTCTAGAGGGTCTGGTTTCCTTGTGTGAAATTGACTGTCTGCCATTCTGTTTATTTGAAACGGAACAAAATGTTCAGGGTGCTGGGTGATAGGGAAGTTAAAACAAAAGCAAAGCCCTTATTGGTTTTCAAAGACTTGAATAAGGAAGCACAATCTTGCTTGGTTTTTTGTTTTGTTTTGTGTTTTGTTTTTCTCCACGGCAAGAGGTAGCATGCCTTATTCAAGTTGCTGTTTTGTAAGGGGATTCAAAATAGGAACCTTCAGCAGTGCAGCACTTTAGCCACGACATTTTCTTACCTTCCACAGACCTGCAACCACAGCCGACAGCAGGAGGATCCCAGCAATTACGCTTCCAATTATAACCCCCGTTGGCACTTCCGCCTTCTCACCGGGCTTCGTTATCATGAGGGGAATCTGTGAGGGAACACATGCTCCACACTGAGTTTACCTGCTTAGCAGAAGAGTGAACCTAGTGCAATCCAGTACTTTATAAGACCCCCAGTTCTAGAGGGGGTGCTGTTCCCCAAGTGCCATGCAGAGTACGTTGTAGACGCAGCCTAAAAACTCAGACATGCGCAGTCTTTCTCCTCTCTCGTCCTCGGCTATATCAGTGACTTGTGGCTATGCTGGGCTGAAGGCATCAGATGCTTTGTTTAAATTAGGCACTTCAGTTCCGGGTGTACATTTTTTGTGATCCAAGGAGACCAAAGCATCCTAGGAAGCAGTGGGGGTGGGGGAGCACAGCCGCCGCCAACCCCTCATTCATTAATTTCGTACTGGCTTTTAAAATACTGGCTACAGTCTCATTCAAGTTTGATATAAAACACTGGGGAAGTCGAACCAGGTATCTCAGGGGTGAGCTCACACAGCCCTTGAGCAGATTCATGACTTTTATGTCCATGTCCCATGGTGATCTTTGTGGCCGTGGAGTGCAAAGGCAGCCCCAGGGGTTTCAACAGCCACACTCCACTCGTATTCTTTTTCTTAGTTGAGAAAAGGCTCTTTACAAAAATAGTCTTGAGGGGTTACAGAGCAGAAGGGGACAATAGTTAATTTATTTACTTGATAGTACGTTAAACTGCAGTGACAGAGGACCTGCTTTTAATGAGGTGGGAAAAACAGGAAGCCACCCTCGGTGGCTGTTTCTCCTTGATTGTATTGAGAAGCTAAAATGTCCTGAAGGAAATGATATCAACCCGTGCAGTTCACTACTATGCAGTAGTGCAGTACCAAGGCTGTATTCCGAGGTCACCGATCTGGCGCTTGGACCTCCCTGTACCCTTGAGCACAATACTACATGTGGGCCTGGGTCTCTTCAAGTAGGGGTGTGCCGGTATATGACATGGATCCTAAGTATTCCTAAAAGGCCTGTCTAAATTGTTTGGATTGCAGAATAATTTCACAGACACACATAGAAGTCAGCCTCTGCTATTAATTACTATTGCAGAAAAACGAAGAAGAGAAAAATCTGATGGATTCATTAAAACAGAACTTTGAATTTTCAGTGAACATGACCCAGCGATGCTTTCATGAAGGAAAGAAGTTAGTGGAGCCCATGTATCCCTCAGATGCCGCGTTTTCCTACAAGGAGCCTTGAAAACAGTCGGCATTGCTCCGTTCCCAGCACTGGGTTCACTGCGCTCTCTGGCTCTCTTTCTGGCTTTCCATGACCAACCTCTACAGAGACGGGCGTGGGCTTTCACCAAGGTTCCCGAACCAGTGGCAGAAAAGTGTCCTCTATTGTGTGGATCATTTTTCCTGGGACAAGAGCGGGGACAGCAGTCCTCCGAACTCAACACAGGCATTGAGAGAGGCCCAGAGTTCATGGGGCCCTTGGCTTTCTAACCAATCTGTAGGCTGCGGGCACTGGACAGGGGCCAACTGTCCAGCTGGCCTTGGGGGCAGAGTTGTGAACTGGCTCCCGGTTCTTAAACAAAAGCTTCAGGAGGAAAATGCTTGGGGTTCTGCCAGCGGACTAGCCGGGCATGGAAATCCTGTCATGTCTAAAAATGGCACATGCTAACCAGAGTCTCACTGCAGAGGAAGGTTGCCTGTGCCAGGCTGAAGAACAGACAGCCTTTGTCTTCTGTGAAAGGGCACTTCTCCATGGTATCCCCCCCCCCCCATGCCTTTAAATGAAGGGTTACATTTGTAGTTCTCCAGAATGCAAGGCCATGAATGGACATGTCACTGTCTGGATAGAAGAAGCACTTTTAAAAAAGCTTAATAAATACCTTATTTACATATTCTTTTGCAGTGCTCTAGATCCAATTCAGGACTTTAGTCAGGATAACTTAGGTCTTATTTCTCAATTGCTGGTGGTTTCTCACAGCACAGAAGCAGTGGTAATGCCACTTTAGGCATGGTATCCAAATACGATAGACCCCCTCTGTTTGTACCTTTCGGGTGTGTGGGGGGGCGGAGATCATCATTTCCAATAAGCCAGCTTTGCAACATAGGAGGCTAGGAGGAAGGCAAGTGTCTGGGCTTTCTGAGTCACAGAGAAGACACCCTTGCCACATCTCAACCTAAGGATGCTCAGGGCAGCCTTCAGCATTTCGGCCAGAACCTTCTACATGCACACAGATGAGAAGATGACTGTTCGTGCTTCATACAATAGGACGTCTGTCAGGGAGACAGGGAAGGACACATCTCACTCACCGTGACAGTGTTTTCCTCAACCAGGTACAGCTGAGGGTTATGTGTGTCGATTTCTGCCACTGCTGTCAGCTGCACAGTCTGGAATGTCGACTGGAATACAGAGTAAAAAAAAAAAAAAAAAGTTTTACCCTTGCAGCAGTCAGCACAGAAAACCTGGCACGCTCAAGATTACCCAGTTCCTGGCGGAAAGTCACAAGGAGAAACCCGAGGCCTGAAGATTCAGCCCTTTGCAAGCTTGAACTTGCTGCATGGGCCTGTCAGAAGTTTCTGAGCAGCCTTTGAGATGCGCGGTGATTGACCACCTTGCCTCTGCAAATTAAACCAAGTCTTAGGGCGGCACCCAGACTGGAGTCCCGGAAGCACATCCTTATATTATTTAAATTTGAAAGTGATTCAACCAGAAGGCTTACAAGAGCTGTTTCTAAATGGAAAAGCTTGTCACCAAGATTTTCTGGGGTTTTTTTTCCCCTTAAATTTAATGAAGCTTGATACATAAAAGAAAATTGCACATAACACTTTTACCCATACCTGGTCAAGGCACATAATGAAGTAGAAAGCAGCATTTGAGTTTCCTCTTGGGTGCACATGCATAAAATATCACTACCTAAAGATGCACCTGAATTTGACAATACACATTGGTAGCAGAAACGTTGAGCCTTCTGACATGTTGTACCACATTAGGAGTGATTTTTCACGTCCTAATCTAAGTGTCTCTATCAGGTGATAGTGACTGTGGGGTGGATGCATAAGGACACATCTGTATGCCAATGCCATGGGTAAGGACACATCTGTATGCCAATGCTATGGGTAAGGACACATCTGTATGCCGATGCTATGGGTAAGGACACATCTGTATGCCAATGCCATGGGTAAGGACACATCTGTATGCCGATGCCATGGGTAAGGACACATCTGTATGCCAATGCTATGGGTAAGGACACATCTGTATGCCAATGCCATGGGTAAGGACACACATGTATGCCGATGCCATGGGTAAGGACATATCTGTATGCCAATGCCATGGGTAAGGACACATCTGTATGCCAATGCCATGGGTAAGGACACATCTGTATGCCGATGCTATGGGTAAGGACACATCTGTATGCCGATGCCATGGGTAAGGACACACCTGTATGCCGATGCCATGGGTAAGGACACATCTGTATGCCAATGCCATGGGTAAGGACACATCTGTATGCCAATGCTATGGGTAAGGACACATCTGTATGCCAATGCCATGGGTAAGGACACATCTGTATGCCAATGCTATGGGTAAGGACACATCTGTATGCCAATGCTATGGGTAAGGACACATCTGTATGCCAATGCTATGGGTAAGGACACATCTGTATGCCGATGCTATGGGTAAGGACACATCTGTATGCCAATGCTATGGGTAAGGACACATCTGTATGCCAATGCCATGGGTAAGGACACATCTGTATGCCGATGCTATGGGTAAGGACACATCTGTATGCCAATGCCATGGGTAAGGACACATCTGTATGCCGATGCCATGGGTAAGGACACATCTGTATGCCGATGCTATGGGTAAGGACACATCTGTATGCCAATGCCATGGGTAAGGACACATCTGTATGCCAATGCCATGGGTAAGGACACATCTGTATGCCGATGCCATGGGTAAGGACACATCTGTATGCCGATGCCATGGGTAAGGACACATCTGTATGCCAATGCTATGGGTAAGGACACATCTGTATGCCGATGCCATGGGTAAGGACACATCTGTATGCCAATGCCATGGGTAAGGACACATCTGTATGCCGATGCCATGGGTAAGGACACATCTGTATGCCGATGCTATGGGTAAGGACACATCTGTATGCCAATGCTATGGGTAAGGACACATCTGTATGCCGATGCTATGGGTAAGGACACATCTGTATGCCAATGCTATGGGTAAGGACACATCTGTATGCCGATGCTATGGGTAAGGACACATCTGTATGCCGATGCCATGGGTAAGGACGTATCTGTATGCCGATGCTATGGGTAAGGACGTATCTGTATGCCGATGCTATGGGTAAGGACACATCTGTATGCCAATGCTATGGGTAAGGACACATCTGTATGCCGATGCTATGGGTAAGGACGTATCTGTATGCCGATGCTATGGGTAAGGATGTATCTGTATGCCGATGCTATGGGTAAGGACACATCTGTATGCCGATGCTATGGGTAAGGACGTATCTGTATGCCGATGCTATGGGTAAGGACGTATCTGTATGCCGATGCTATGGGTAAGGACACATCTGTATGCCAATGCCATGGGTAAGGACACATCTGTATGCCGATGCTATGGGTAAGGACGTATCTGTATGCCGATGCTATGGGTAAGGATATAAAGTAGGTTTACATGCTGTCATCAATGTGTCTATGGAAAGAGTCTGTTCAGTGACATGATTGATGCAAATGTCTTGTCGCTAGCATTTCATGTATAATGCAGACAAACTGTGGGCTTCATAGTTACTTGAGATGGAAGCTGATGTGAAGACTTCAGAGCTGTCTTCATGGGCCGTAGCTGTTAGGACCCTGTTGTTCTGGTTACTAGGGTACGGCCTCTCCATGAAGTAATTTGCAGACTGTATCTGGGAGCCAGCTAGAGAGAATGTATTTCCAAAAAGTGAGCAATTTGTTTCCTTTCTGCCGGACCAGCCTCTGGTTATTCTTAATGTCCTCAAGATGGCAGATTGCATCAAATGTTAACCCTAAATGCTGACTTTTAAACACATAGGTGAAATACTAAGAGTATTTACACTCTGTGTGTGTGTGTGTGTACGTGTGTGTGTAGACAGCTTGGCTCTTGCAAAGGATACCAGCTCAGTTTCCACCTGCACCTCCAATTACAGAAAATTCAGTTCCCTTTTCTGAACTCCAAGGGCACCTGCGTGCATGTATTACATACACAAAAACTTACACAGGCGTGCACACAAATTAATACATCTCTCTTTTATAAAAAAAAGTTTTGATAATGGTACAAATTTAAAGAGAAGGTGGCTGTCACGTTAATATGAGGCTGTAGGCCCTGTACATTGTGTAATGAAATAATTGTTCTCACAATGCTAATATAGCTGCCCACAGAGCTTGCCCAGTGTCCCACAATGTTAACTAGTAGCAGAAGGCGTACTTCACGTACCCAGGAGAGCTGAGTAACAGCGTTAGCGTTCACCAAGGCTTTCCTTACAGAAGGCAGCCAGTGCTACTGGGAAGCGTGAGCAGTCAGTACGGGATAGGATACTTGAGACATTAAGCTGATGTGCACTGCATCAGCAAAGCGGGTAGGAGAAGGCACCGCATAGTGAGCCCCATGCTGGAAAGGAGACTCGCGTGTGTCCACTTGGCTGTTAAAAAAGTAAGGCAGAAGTAAACAGTTGTCCTCTCCAGGAGGAGAAAGACATGCTGGGCTTGACACCCAATAACTCTGAAGGATGTTTTCTCGGCTTAACAACCGTAACTATTGTGAAAAAGGATGAATTCTCTACAGCTTAAGAATTTGGTCCCCCAGTCAGGTGTGGTGGTGCACACCTTCAGTTCCAGCACTTGGGAAGCAGAGGCAATTGGATCTCTGTGAGTTCAAGGCCAGCCTGGTCTACAAAGTGAGTTTCAGGACAGTCAGGACTATACAGAGAAATCCTGTCTTGAAAAAACCGAAAGGGTTGTAGTGCTCTTACCGAGGCAGAGTTAGATTCCCAGCACCCATGTGAAGCAGCTCACAGACACCTGTAAGTCCAGTTCCAAAGGATCCTTTACCTCTGCCCTAGGTAGGCGCCTGTACTCATGGCACGTGCACAACCCTGGCCAATACCCATAGTTAGGACTAAAACAAATCTCAAAATGCATAAGACTACTCTCAAACTATTTGGCAAAATGGCTCCAAACCCATGCTGTGCATGCCTGTGCATTCCCCTTCCCAAGAAGAAAATAAATAAAATATAAACAAACAAACAAACAAAAACAAAAGAACTTGGCTCCCAGAATAGAAAGGCTGCCTCCGAGCCTGACGGTTAAAATGATGAAGCTACAATCAAACTCCAGAAAACCCCCAAATTCTCTTCACAAAGCCAGAGCGACAAAATGCTTTGATGTTCAAAAGTCAGTTTTCCTTTCCACTTGGAAAAGTTTGTTATGAAAATATTTGTTCTTCAGTTCTAAGGAGCCAGGAAGCAATTGGTAAGACTGAGAACCACGCTGCAGCAGCTGGGGAGGATGGTGGTGCCTCTGACAGCACACGTCACACCTTAGGCCTCGGAATTGTCCTAGGTGCTTTCTAGGCAATGAGAATGACAAACAGACAAAAGACGACAGTGTTTCCAAAGGGAATCCCAAGCCCTCGGTCTTACCACTTCCCCGGCTCTGTAATCTTTCTCTAAACTTTCACCGCCACTTTCATATTCTGTCTCTACTCAATCTTACTGCTTATGTTTAGACTCCAGGGCCAAGTTAGGAGGGTGCTCTCTAATCTAACACAGAACTCCAGAGAATGCAGATTATTGCGGATTGTGGATCGGTGAAAACCGAAGGACCAGAGTATTAAAAATGGCCCATCGAGAGCCATACCCTGCCATGCACATACTCGAAGATTCAGACTAAGATATTTTGTCAACAGTCAGAGCCAGCATTGGAAGAAGGACTAGTCAGTCATTCGGGTGGTTGGGATGAAGGATGCTGCGGCCTGGCTCCTCAATTCCTGCTCAAGTGGTGCTGAGGTAGACCGATGCCTGCTGTGCAGAGAAGTAGCACTGACCATTATTTTGGGTGCTTTCTTTCTCATGGAGACTGAAGCAGCCTAAGAGGTGTGTGCCTTTTGGGCTTACTTGTCAAATTAAAGGTAAGCCAGGGAAGTGAGTGCCTGCCTGCTTTAATAGAGGGACATGGCCCCTCATGCTGGGTTTAAGATCAATAACACACCTAGCTGAGACCCCAAGAAGAGAGACGGGGGCGTGAACATCCTGGTTCAGGTTTGACTGCAAAAAGAAAACTGGGGACATCACAAGGGAGACCAAGAAGAAGCTTTTTATGGCAAAGACAGCAAAGGTATCTTTGGCACCATTCATGGACATGCCATGGGCTGTTGTGGCATCTCAGAGGCGGGCCTCTGGATGAGCTCTCCAGATGGTTCTGAGGCAAAGCCAGGCAGGGTGAGCATCGGACAGGACAGGAGCTTACGGCCTCCAGTATGATGGCTCTGGTTTGTTTGGGCACTGCTGGCTGCAGGTAGGGTGCCACCTCCTCAAGAAGGAAGAATAATTTCGGCAATGAAGCCGCCTGTTCCCTCCCTTGATGAGCCCGGTGGATACAGCTGATACTTACGGCAGCAAAGGTCCTGTTCCAAACTCGGGTGGTGACATTGATAAAGTACTCTGCTTTCGGGTGAAGATCTTTCAGCCAGCAGGTGATATTACTGCTGCAGGAGGCAGTTCTGCAGTCCTTTCAGATTAGAGTCAACAGGAGAGAAAGGGGGAGGGAAGGAAGGAGGGAGGGGGGTGGGTGGGAGGAAGGCAGAGGGGGGGATAGGCACAGGAAGGAGAATGGGTGTTACAAGTGCCAACATTTTAGAAGTAGATCAGGTAAAGCTCAGCAGCGCTGGGAAGGACCTATCACAGTGGTCCTCAACCTTCCCGGTACTGCGACCCTATGACCCCGGCCACAAAACTATTTCTGTTGCTGTTTGTGGCTGTAATTTCGTTGCTGTTGTGAATTGTGATGTAAACGCCTGATATGTAGGATATCTGATGCACATCCTCCGTGAAAAGGGTCATTCGGCCCCAAAGAGATCGGGATGCACAGGTTGGGAGCCGCCGTTGTACAAGTGCCTCTAACTTTTCTTTGAGGGATTTTGGTATCGTGCCTCAGAATATAAAGGGTTGACAGCTTCCCCCAGCCATTTCTTGTTCCTATGGATCGCCTCAGAGATAACGGAAATACGTGAAAAGAAGGGCCCAACCTGTTCATTATACTGTTTGTGGCCGTTAAAGCAAAGCACAGTAACTAACTCACGCTATCAGCAATGCGCTAGGCGAGTAAATTATTGAATAGAAACAACACGTAGCATAATTTAGTCATTAAACTTAGTGATAATAATGAGTTTCTTAGATTAGAATATGTGAGTAAAAGAGCCAGTAGCCGTCAGGGGCTAGGGGAGAGGGGAAGGTATGAGTCCACGGAGCGCAGTGGAGTTTTAGGGTTGGTCCGCCACTCTCTGTGCTGCCAGGTTCAAGGACACAGGTTGTTATACATGCTCAAGCTCCATAGCGTGAATGTTTGAAATTCCAAACATGAGCCTCAAGGTAAACTATGGTTTTAGGCAATGATATGTTAGTGTGCGTCTGTCACTGGGGTACATCTGTACCACTGTACCGTGGGGTTTTGATGGTGGATGAAGCCATGGCTATGTGTGAACAGGAGGTAGATGGGAAATTCTACATTTCACATGATTTTGTTATGAGTTGCTTTTAAAAATAAAGCCTGTTTAAAAAGAGTCTGAGGGCCGGGAAGATACCGCAGAGGATAAGAGCATTATGACTAGAGTTCAAGCCCCTAGCATCCCTGCAGAAAGCGTCTCCTGGCTGTGTGTGCCTGTCGCCCCAGTGCCTGGCTGTGTGTGCCTGTCGCCCCAGTGCCTGGCTGTGTGTGCCTGTCGCCCCAGTGCCTGGCTGTGTGTGCCTGTCGCCCCAGTGTCTGGCTGTGTGTGCCTGTCGCCCCAGTGCCTGGCTGTGTGTGCCTGTCGCCCCAGTGCCTGGCTGTGTGTGCCTGTCAGCCAGTGCCTGGCTATGTGTGCCTGTCACCCCAGTGTTTGGGGAGAAGTGGATCCTGAGAGTTCTCAGGCAATGCAGCCTTGTTAAAATGATGGACATCCAGTGCAGTATGTTGGAGAGTAATAGAGAGTGCCCCAGCCTGTGTAACACTCAATGAGAACACGCTCTCATACTCCTGTGCATGTACCATATAGCACGCACACACACACATACATACACACACACAATCACACACACACATGTACACACATGCACACATGCACACACACCACTCAGACGCATATACATATGCACACACACTCCACACCACACTCAGGGACACACACACACACACATTGTACACATACACACATACAAAAACCCTGAACAACCAAAATTAATCTATGACACTGGCTTATAAATGGCCCCAAATAAAAAATAACATGTAACAACATACATATCTACCTACATGCATATTAACACAAATAGAAAAGAGTTTTCATCCTTTTTTCCCTACTTATTCCATCCATCACAAAATAAGACAACTGCAAATAAAGAAAGCAAGTCAGGAGAACTACAGCACCACCGATGGAGACGAGCCGTAGCTTGCTTGGAGTTTACTGTGTGCTTACTCAGTGACTGAATCTGTGCCAAGAACCTTTGCTGGCTGTTACACTGCTCTCTCCCCAGAGAACAGGGCAGAGCTGGGAAGGAGGAAAGTGAGCACTGGGTTCCTTTTCAAACTTAGTAGGGGAAGCACTGGCTCTGTTGATTGTCTCTGTCCTACTCACCCTCCCCTGACCTGTCTGTCCCCTCCACTCACCCTCCCCTGACCTGTTGGCCCCTCCACTCACGCTCCCCTGACCTGTCTTCCCCCTCCACTCACCCTCCCCTGACCTGTCTTCCCCCTCCACTCACCCTCCCCTGACCTGTCTGACCCCTCCACTGACCCTCCCCTGACCTGTCTGCCCCCTCCACTCACCCTCCCCTGACCTGTCTGCCCCCTCCACTTCCAGCAGCCTCTATTTCACTTCCATGTCACATCCCACGCGTCCTGTTGATGCTATGAGCTGTTGACCTAAGCTTGAAAACATGATCGCTGTATCGTAGTTCGCACACACCATCGAAGGCAAAAGGGCAATGGTTCTAACCTTCCTAACGTTGTGGCCCTTTAGTACAGCTCCTTGTGATGTGGTGGCCCCCGACCCTAAAATTATTTGTGTTGCTACGTCATAACTGTAATTTTGCTACTGTTATGAATCATAATGCAAATATCTGATATTTCTGATGGTCTTAGGTTGACCCCCGTGAAAGGGTCATTTGACCCTCAAATGAGTCACAACCCACAGGTTGAGAACCCCTGCTCTAGGTTGTTGGGATGAAACAAGAACCCCGAATCCAGATGCAACAAACACCAGGTCACTAAGAGGCAAGGTCCGTGTGACAATGACCTCTCCTCACCAGTTCTTTTGTGTGCCGGAAGTTTTCACTCTTGAAAGATGCAGGAAAGGGCGCGTGTCCTAGCTTCAGTGGATTTACTTCTGCTGTGCAGCTGATGTCACCAGCCTACAGAGAAGAACACCACATCAGACTTGGAAGCCAAAATGATATGCGCCATTCCTTTCAGCCTGCCAGAAAAATCCTGCTGTCCTGTGTGGCACGGGAGGGGCCCTTAAGCTCCTTTCTCAGGGGCTCAGTGGCCAAATCTTTTGTTCTGCAGTAAAGCCTGAAGTGCTGCAGTGAGCTGGCATGACCTGGTGAGGCAGGCTAGCTTCTCACAGCTTGTCATGCTTGCAATACGGTTTGTTCCTCATGGTTCACACATTAGAAGAGTAGCCTCTCCAGAGCCTAGCAGAATCATCATCAAAGACACCAGAAAGACTTCCTCCAGCAACGGATGGGAGCAGATGCAGGCAGGGTACCACAACCAAACATTAAAGAGCTCTGGGAGTCCTGCTGGAGAGGGGGAGGGAGTATCACGGACACTGTAAGAACATGGCCGACAGACTCAACCGACAGGGACTCTTGTAGCGATCAGGGAAGCTGTAGGTGCCTGGCCTCGGTCCTCTGCATGTATGTTATGGCTGAGTAGCTTGGTGTCCTCGTGGGAATCCTAACAGTGGGAGTGGGCACTGTCCCGGACCCTTTGGCCTACTGTGGGGCCATTTTGCTCCTACTTGTCCAGACCTGATGTGATGGTTTGTGCCTGGTCTTATTGTAGCTTGGGATGCCATGTTTGTTTGGTGTTCCTGGGAGAACTGCTCTTTTCTGAGGGGAGATGGGGGGGTGTATGGATCTATGGGGGGGAGAGACTGGAGGGGGAGAGAAGGGAGGGGAAACTGCAGTTGTGGTGTAATATATGAGAGAGGAATAAATGAAGAAGGAGTAGGAGGAGAAGGTGAGGAGGAGGAAGAGGAGGAAGAGGAGGAGGGAAAGGAGGAGGAGGAAAAGGAGGAGGAGGAGGCGTGGTCCCTAAGGTAGCAGTATGGAGAGAGAATGGGACCTTTAAGAGTTGGA
Organism: Acomys russatus; assembly: GCF_903995435.1. Classification (NCBI taxonomy): domain Eukaryota; kingdom Metazoa; phylum Chordata; class Mammalia; order Rodentia; family Muridae; genus Acomys; species Acomys russatus. The sequence continues at coordinate 4,692,759 of NC_067166.1, read as the reverse complement.
TCCCAGTAGAACATCTAATTAGTTAAAGGGATGTCCTAAAGGGGGCGGGGAGCAGGATTCGATTCCCTATCCAGTTTCCTACTTGGCAATGCCCTTCCCTTTTCCCCTTTCTTTCTAAAACCAGCTACCACGAGACCTTCACCAGAGCTAAAATGATGCTGGCATCATATTGCTGAACCTCAAGAGGTGGGGGGGGGGCAGTTAAAGAAATCTTTTTACTTGTAAAGTTAATCTAACCTCAGGCATTTTATTGTAGCACGCACAGAGCTAATACTTTGCCCGTATGACATGAGATAAATTTGTATAAAGACAAACATACATAAATAAATGAAACAAAAAACATGAATGATTCAGTTTAGTGTTCTTTTCTCTGAAACACCTTAGGGCTTTAATTTCTTTCAGTCTACTGTGCATGTAGAAGAAATAAAACTACTGTAAGAGCAGCTAGGTGCTCAATTAAAGGAGAGCTAGTGTTAAGAGGGTCGGCTGTGACAGGCACTGCCTCTTGGTCCAGGCTGCATGGACGAAGCCCTGGAGCTTTCATAGGAAAATGCCAGCATCCTGCCCTTCTCTTTAGATCGACTTTACGGCCTTCACGTCTCTCCTTTAAAAGCAACTGAGGGTGATTAAAATGACTGACTCGGGCTGAGAACTACGGACTGAAAGTCCGAGCCAGCCGCTTGAAGACCACCTACTAATTGCAGCTCTCTAGACCTACTGTGTGGCCATAGTAGACTGAACCTCTCGCTTCTCGGTTTTCCTCTCCTAGCAGGGATCTGACCAAGTCAAGTGCTCTCCTCCAGAGACTGCAGAATAACTTCAGCCACCTTTCACAACCCTAGCCAAGTTGATGATTTTCTCAGGCCATAAATGCTCGTGTGCTGGGATCTGGGATGTAGATGTGCTGCTCTCTTGTTTCTCAACTTCCAGGTGCAGACACCATCACCCTTAAGTCGTGCGTCGTTTCTGTTTTGTGTGGCCAGCTGCACTGACCTTACCTGGTCTGCTTGTATCCCAGTCAGATACAGGAGTGGGTTCTTTGCCTTGGTGTACTGAGGAATGTGGATGGTTACCACTGCCATGCTTACTGGAGCACTTCCGGTTGTTACCTGTGTAGAGAGTAACACGTGACACTAATGCTGCCACAAAAAACGCCATCTGTGACGCCATCAGTGATGAGGGGAATCAAGGGTATCCTTGTGCCTTCGGGGAGGAACTGAACCTCACTAAAGATCAGCTTTTCACCTAAAAATTAAAGGTCATCAAACACTGAGTGGCCATGCCCTCCCATGCTATCTGTTCCCACTGGTGGGGATTAAGTTAACAGTGTGGAAAATACTTGGTACCATGGTTGATACTTAACACTGTCAACAGTGTTACTTTTCTTTTACTGTGAATTCATTAAAAGTCCCATAAGAACATGTGGGTTTTTAATTTTTTTAATTTTTATTTTTTGTCATTAAAGACATGAAGCTAAACTGCAGAGCTGACACTGTTTGTGGGTGGAACTGCTCAGACAATGCGCAGGAGGCAGGGGAATACATCATGCTTTTCTAAATCAGCTGCTCTTTCGTCACTTAACCCCGCCCACCCCCTTAGCTATACTCTGTGGCCCAGACTGGCTCTAAACTCACAGCAATCTCACTCCCAGCTGCTTCCCAGGCTCCGGGATGACAGGCGTTTCTCTGTGAATTTCTCTGAATAACTGATTCCAATCTTTAGATTAATAGTGACTTACTTATAGATACAGCCATGCTGTATTGAACTGACTCAAAGCATTTTTAGATTCTGCTTAGTATAAGTGCACAAAAGCCCTATTTGTAGCATGCTGGTGAACTTTTCAAACAGGTCTGGTCTCCAAGCATATGGTAGTGAAATGGACACCCACCCACAGGAATGGCATTGTGATGACACCTTGTTGGTTACTTGTATTTGCTTTGGAAAATGTATCATTTCCCTGTTACCCAGGACACACAGCTAAAGATAAACCCTTCCACTTATCTGCCATCTACCGCAGACTTCTCAAAGGGAGGCACCGAAGCGAGCAGCATCTGCAGCGCTGCCTTGTGTGCTTGTCAGAGGCGCACACTTCAGGCTCACCACAGACCTGCTGAGTAAGAAACTGGGGCTTGAGGCTCAGCCGAGTGTGTGTGTTAACACGCCCTCCCCAAGGGACTGCACACCCAAGACTGACAGCCACTGGGGCACTGCAGGTTGATTTTCTTCTCCTCTTAGACTCCTTTATGGCTTTCCTCCTCTTCCGGGTTTGCCATGCTTATGACAAGCTTACCAACCTTGAGGGAGAAGATGAATTTAGGACCAACATCTTCAACACTGTTTACGACGGAAGGAGTATTCTCATCCGAAGAGATTTCATAGAAATTGATGCTAGTGGATCTGTTGGGTGACATCAGTGAGGCCAGTTATTTGGTTTTGATGTTTTTCTTGAAGCATAATATTTATTTCACTTAAGTGTCTTCTAGCTTGGGTTACCATCAGAACAGCTCTTTTTTAACATATGAAAACACCAAATGGTTAGTCTACCTCCACGTCAACTTTTTAAGATTCTACATGAGTGAATATGAGAAGCTGTCTTTCTGCCTGACTGGTGTCTGGGGAGGGTAGACATGGCAACGCCACTTAGCCCTGGCATTAGTGGTATGCATGCAGTATAGATACGCCTTGAGCCCATAAAATATAGAATTATTAATTGTTATCATAATATAAAGGTTAAAAATACTGAAAGCTAAAAATAGTAAATACCATATAAATAATCATAATACAAAAGTTTTAAAAAGCACTAAAATTACTTGAATAACTTTCTTCCAAATCACACCCCTCCACTGTCTTTCTGAAGAAAGTCTGTGTGTTGATCAGTTGTCAAGTGTCTAGCATAGGTGTAACAGTCTTATTTCAGGACTGACAGTTGCACTAGTCTCCAGTCCATGGCTACATTGGCAAGTGTGGTGAACAGGTAGACACGCCCCAGCTTTGGTGGCTGGATTGGCCCTGTAAGCCAAGATGTTTCTGTTGCTGTCACTGTCACCCAGTGATGGGGCCCAGCTACCCCAGCTCCTACAGTGCTCATTACTAGATGCCTTTGAAACAGGGTGTGGATTCATTGCATTAATCTTTCTCCGCTTTAGACCCATTCTAACAGTTGGCAGTGAATTGAGATTTGATCCAAGTTGTTACCACCATTGCAGAACCACTTTCAACATCCACAGATTTTATTGTGAGATCCTGACCACATGATTTCGGATTCCTGATCAATGCCTGCAAGCACAGTAACGCCCAGGCCAGAGGACTCCTCAGGGGACTGTTGCGCTGTGTGGAGTACTCAGGCGCTGATAGCCAGAGCAGGATTCTGAAAAGCATTATGCATTCTCTCCCCCCCCCCCGCCCCCGCCACGCCATATATTCCCAGGGGACAATTTGTCTAAATTATAGGATGTTTGGCTGATTTCCTGAGGAATGGACTGGACGTCTAGTGAGACAATGGTTTCTATCTTCTAGGCGGCCCCTCTCCATCTCTCTCTTTCTGCCCTCATCTTTCTCCCACTTTTATAGAAAGCTCTTCCAACTTTTCAAGAGGGAAATCTGTCACAAGGAGAGCTGAGTGTAAGTGGTATTTGTCAAGGCTTTATATGTATTCGAGGAAGCAGTGATGTGTCAGCCTCGTGTGGAAAATGGGAAAACTGACTAAGGCTTAAAACATAGAACCCAGCTATGTGCGCATGAGTTACTCTCTTTGCTTTCCAGATGTTTATATAAGCCCCTGCACGGAGCCAACTCCTAAATTGATTGATACAGTCTGCTTTTTGTATCTTAAGGAGATGTGACACTTTTCCACTTTTTACATTAGTTTTCCATACATTTCTTAATGGTTACAGTAATAGCCATCTAAATTTAGGAAGATCCAGTTAAGATAATTCTGTATTTGTTATGTGCATAGAACATAGCTGCGCATTTATCCAGTATTACGGTGGTTGCTAAGGACATGCTGGTTAGGTAGTACTTTCCTCAAAAGTTTACAAAAGGCCAAGCTTTTTCGAGTATTGTGTTTGATGGTTACACAAAGAAGATGTGAAACAACCAAATATCTAATTAATACTGGAGTGCCTGCGTGAGTTATCAGTTATCCAGAGATAGAATGACAAGTATATCCTGATATGAAAACCACATAACTGGAGGAAAGAGGGTTTTAGCATTCCCTTGGAGCAAGGAAACTGTGTGAGCACGTGTGTGTGTCTGTCTGTCTGTCTCTGTGTGTGTGTGTGTGTCTGTGTGTGTGTGTGTGTGTCTGTCTGTCTCTGTGTGTGTGTCTGTATGTGTCTGTGTGTGTGTGTCTGTATGTGTCTGTGTGTGTGTGTGTCTGTGTGTGTCTGTGTGTGTGTGTGTCTGTCTCTGTGTGTGTGTGTGTGTCTGTCTGTGAGTGTGTGTGTGTGTGTGTCTGTATGTGTCTGTGTGTGTGTGTCTGTATGTGTCTGTGTGTGTGTGTGTCTGTGTGTGTCTGTGTGTGTGTGTGTGTGTCTGTCTCTGTGTGTGTGTGTGTGTCTGTCTGTGAGTGTGTGTGTGTGTGTGTCTGTATGTGTCTGTGTGTGTGTCTATATAACCTTGTGGATAAATGAATGTGAACTGGTTGGACAGAAGATATTCTAGAATAGTCTTGTTAGTCATCTGTTGGGACTGTCACCAAGGTAGTAGAAAATGCTAACCTCACTTTTCATTTCGTGTCTTACTGTAATGTTTGTATTCCCCAAATACATATAGCTAATGCTTTTTTTTTTTTTTAAGCCTGTGGGAAACTATCTGGGTGTAGGTTCAGATGTCACTACTTTAAAAATTCTCCATAATGAAGCTTTGATTAAATGGCTTAACACTTTAAATACATACTATAGACTCAAAAACTAGAATGCATTAGAATAAAAATTACAATCACAATAATACATAGATAAGATGTCAGGAAAAGTAAAGTCACATTTTAATCCTCAATGTATTCCATGTTAACATACTTGAAAACACATAGACTTTCACGTATTGGCTCCACACATCACAGTAGCTTTCTCATCAATGACTTATTTTAGCAAGGAGGTATTTTTGGAAACTGCAGTTACTGATACACTTCTCAGAGCTGGACAACGTGGGCTACGCTTTGTTTCTACTTGTGCCTTTCTGACTCACTTGATGCAGACATGCTGTTTTTATGTTTGCTCATGTGTCTCAAGCTTCAAACAGGATGGCATGCGTCCCTTTGCATTTTTGTTTTATGATTTATTGCATGAGCTGAATGCTCTATGGTGTTGTAGGGGTCTCTGGCTCAGTTCTGAGCTAAGGTGGGATCTGCCTATAGCACCTTTAGGATTTGTATGCTACTCGTTGCCCAAGACACCTGCTCATTGGAAGAATTCAAGCTAATTGGTGTTTACTAGTAACATTTTAACCACTGTCCTCTGGTTGACCTGTGTTTGGAAGGCAAGAAAAAGAAGTAAAGCCTTTTTTTCATGGATGGCCTCCTTTGGAAAATCCCTCATTTCCTCCTGGTCGGAAGAAAACTATCACCAGTCATTTCTGGGGTTTTCCGTTAAGGAGCTAGACTTAGTCTAGTTTCCGTGTCAGTGTATTCTGCCCATGCCTCCATTTTATATTTGTGCCCCTTCTACATCTGAGACATAGTGCTAGGGACTTCCATTCTAAGCACAGGTATATTGCTTGGCATCCATGATTCATAATATAAGGGGGTCATGAGAAGTGCTGGCAGGTCTCAAGGCCCCCAAGGGTATGTTTCAATGACTTAGGATAGATTTTATTTTATTTTATTTTATTGATAGATCACAAAGCCTCTTACCAGCTTCAGGGGAGTTAACCTATGACATGTGACAAAAACACTTTTTCCCTCTGCCATTCTGAGTCAAAGTGTTGCTAGGCATCAACTTGCCTAGTTGACTAGTGGGAAATAAATTCATGTGCTAAGACTGAGCAGATAGAATACTGTAGTCATGAGCTAAGTGGGGTATGTACTAGGGTGCTGTCCGTGGTAAAAAGCTACCCAGCCACGCAGCCGGCTTCACCTACCTGGTTAGGTGCAGCTCAGCATCGTACAGGAGAGGGACCTTGAGACTTACTGAATTGTCTGCTTTGTTTGTTTCTTGGCTCTCACTATTGAAACAAATATTAGGCATTACTTAAAGAGGAATCTCATAAAAAGCTACCGGCTACCAGCTTATGATTTCAATGCATCTTACCTGAAGGCTTGGAAGTTGATGGATGCCTGATTCTGGAGGTTTTGAAGATTAAAGTCGAAGCTAATGGTAAATGTCACCTACACACAACATTAAAAATCCATCAGTCCGTGATGCACTGTACCGGAAAAAAACAAAATGTTCCCCAGCAAGGTGACCCGTTCTCATGTAATTCTGAATTGTACGGCTCTAAATTTTGTTTGCAGACTATATCTGCCCACCTCGCTTTAGCTGGCTTGACTGAGAGCCAGAGCTTAACTTCTGCTGGACACATAATGCCATCCAGCTAGAGTTGTCAGAATTGTCAAGCTTTGAGCTGATGTGAAATTACTTACGACACTTTGACCAATATCGGTCAGCCTACTCACACACATACCAGATTGTATGTGCACTTGGAAAAGGGAACTTAGAGGGAATCCCACCTCTGCTAACAATTTAAAGCTGGTAACCTCAGTGAGGTAGTCCCGCCCAGTGAGGTAACCCCGCCCAGTGAGGCAACCCCGCCCAGTGAGGTAGTCCCGCCCAGTGAGGCAACCCCGCCCAGTGAGGTAACCCAGCCCAGTATGTGGCTGGTTGTTTGGAGATGTCTGTTAAATAACGATGTCCAGGGAGAACAGTGCTTTCACGTATGAAGGGTTTGGACAGGAGGATGCACACTGTACCTGCTGCTCACTCTTTAAGGCAGGGTATCCCACGTCGCAGGTAACAGATTTCTGTGACGAACCAACCTGGCATGTCACTTCAGTTCCATCGACCTGAACCAAAGAAACAACAAATAGGTGTGTGTGTGTGTGTGTGTGTGTGTGTGTGTGTGTGTGTGTGTGTGTGTGTGTGTGTGTACCCACACTGAAAGGTGTACAAGGACATCTTAACAGTGATATTGCCTTTGATTTAAATATTTGATTGCTCTCAAAGACTTGAGAAGTTTGTAGTAGTATCCAAATGGTTAGCACACTGTTCTTATTGCCAACCCTAAAGAAACACTCAAGAAGCCAAAGGATTGGAAATGTGCACTAAGATGGAAATCAACTTTCATATTTCAAAAGCACAAATCTCTTTAACATAATATTCAGAAGCCTTATCTTAATAATACATTCTCCTTAATATTTTTGAAATGCATATTTTCAAAGGAAGAAAAATACATGTTGGTGTTTGCAATATTTATATCTATCTATTATCTATCTATCTATCATCTATCTATCTATCTATCATCTATCTATCTATCTATCATCTATCATCTATCATCTATCTATCTGAGACAGGGTTTCCCTATGTAGCCCTGGCTATCCTGGAACTCACTCTGAAAACCAGGCTGACCTGGAACTCAGAGATCTGCCTGCCTCTGCCTCCCAGGTGCTAGCATTAAAGGTGAGTGCCACCACTGCACAGCAGCATTTGTATTTAAAATATCTAACAGATTTAGCCAGTTTTTCTCAGTTCATTTTGTCTTTAATGTAGGAGGTGTTTTGTGGCATGAGCCATTTAAACATGAGGTCAGTATAAGTTTGGAATTCTAAATCTATAAAGTTCATATTAATTTGAAATAGGAAGACATTTTTTATGTGTTTTAATGAAATAGTCTACTTGGAAAATAGGTTTTCCCGATTTTCTTTTTCTTTCTTTTTTTTTCCCTTTCTCTTCATACCTTGAGAGGAGAGGAATTAGGGCTGTCGGTTAAAGTGTTTAGTGATCTCTGGTTTAGTGATCAGGTCCACTTGATAGAATGGCTTTGCAAGAATGTATCATCCTGGCTGTGGCAGCAATAGCATCTGCAGATCTGAGACTAAGCTGTGGGGCCCAGAATGCCACTGAGCAAGTGCACCGCATCTGTCTAGCACCAGGACAGGCGCCTCCTCACACAGATGGCTGGAAAAGTTATGAGCTGCCGCAGCCAAGGCCTAGAGTAAAGGAAAAAGTGACCCTTGCTGCAAGCACAGCCGCCCTAGATTCGGAGCCAGGCTGTGTTCTCAGGAGGCTTAACTAACTGGAAGCCTCGGGGTAGGACTGAGCATGCCCTGGGTCAACTCCGGTTTTTCAGACAACTTGGAGGACAGGGAGGCCTGAGTACTAGAGAAAGCAATTTTCAAGGGTGGGTAGTGGGTCGGCAGGGGCTGGGGATGAGGGGATGTAGGCGTGGGTGGGAGAGGTGATGTGTGAGAGGGGTTAGGGGTGTGTGTGTGTGTGTTTGGGGGGCGGGGCGTGTCCTCACATACCGGCATGGAGAAAGAAGCAAAAAACAAGTTCTCAGAAAACTCAGCCTGGACAGCACTGTTGTATGCACTTTCCCCTTTGTTTTTCAGCATAACTGAGAACGTTAACCTTTTGTTTTGGTTGCTGACAATAAAAGGTTGGTTTCTGTTAAAAAAAAAAAAAACAAGAAAAGAGAGAAAGATAAACTCACTGATGTTAAAGCCACCCCACTATTCAGAGACTTCATTGATTCAAGAAATTCTTTGCATTTGCTCGAAGATGACTTAATAATAAAAGACTTTCTTCACAGTAAAATGATGCTGGCAAGGAAGCAGCAGCTGCTGGATCTCATCCCTTGTAGCTTCTACTGGCACTGCAGGGAGAGAATGCCCCGCCTCCAGCAGCTTTGTATTCCTCGCTGCTTGGCTTAGGTGAATGGCGGAGATTGAAATTCAGTTTTAAAACGTCTTAAACTATATTCTGGATACCTCCTCTTTAGAAAAGAAAGTTAAATTGCCGTGTCGAATGGAGAGCTGCCATGTGCCCTCTGTCTCTACAGTTTACACAGAAATGTAAAGTTGAACATACTGAGTGTCCGGCAGCTGTTGGACATCAAGGGTCAGGTCAGAGATGCAAATTCCATCACTGCCACACTCCTTGTGGAAAGGGACCTACAACAGAGGACAAAGCACCATCATCATCCTGGGTGCTCTTAGGTGAAAACAAAGTGTGAGAGATTACGTACAGTATTATCCCCCTTTACATAAAGGCCAAAGCTATGGGAGGCCAAGCCAAGTGTCCAGAGCTTGTCCATGCTTAATATAATCACACACACACACACACACACACACACACACACACACACACACACAAAAACAGAAATTAGACATAATCAAGAGAGACAACTTCTGAAGCACTTGATTTTTTTTTGAAAAATGGGTAGCGAGCACAAGCAATTTGGCAGGTTTTATTTTTGTTGTTTATGTCTTCAGATGCATTTGTTGGACACCTGTGGTGGCTTGGTACCACTCTTGAGGCCAGAAATGGAGTGGTGATGAAGACATCTCTGCTTTGTGGGATTAATCAGCCAGTGTGCTGTGAGAGTCATTGCACTGAGGTGCTGCCTCCTTAACACCTTTAATGCCACAGCAATGACTGAAGCTCTTAGCCAGGCCCCATTTGGGGAGGGTAAGCCACACTCACGCTGAAGACTCTGACAGTGTCCGAGTAGGCTTCAAGGGCAGGGCTAGTGCCAGGGTTCTCCAAGCTGATGTCCACACGCAGATCCAAAGGGTTGACAACATCAGAGGGCTTCTAAATATGGGAGGAGGGGCAGGGAGGGGTGATTGATATTACTTAGCCATAGTAACTTGAAAACAAAGCCCACACATGTGTTTGTGATTATTAGGGCCATCAGTTACAGAGACTCTTGTCCCAGTTCTGCTGTTAGCCCCAAATCTCAGAAATGTAAGGTGACTCAACTACAGTAGAGATCTGAAGCAGCAATTCCTACTGGGACGGTGAATAATCTCATTGTTTACACGCACGTAATTATAAATATTTAGATGATATGTCCAGTTCTCATACTCAACAGAGTCCCATGTCATTGCCCAGCTCGTGGGTGGCCTGGCTTCTCAGTCCTAGCATCGTGCCCCCTTCATCCCATGGAAATCTGTAATTCCATGGGTAATCGGATCCCTGAGTACAGTCAGGAGAGATGGAAGCCGAGTTTCTTCCCTGCGTCTTCTCCTGTTTCCCCTCCCTTCCTGTCTCCTCTCCAATTTCTCAATCCTTTGTCTCCACTTCCCACTCCCACCCCGTGTGTGTGTGTGTGTGTGTGTGTGTGTGTGTGTGTGAGAGAGAGAGAGAGAGAGAGAGAGAGAGAGAGAGAGAGAGAGGAGAGGGAGAGAGAGAGAGAGATGCAGGGGGATCTTCAACAACAACAAAAAGAAACCCCAGGTGTTCACAAACAAGAAATCCTATTGACCAATAAGTAAAACAGCAGAACTGATTTCAATGCATCAAAAAATTCAAGGAAAATGTTTAGTGCTCTGTTAGCACAGTGTGTGTGTGAGTCTGTGTGTCTCTGTGTGTGTTATGTTTGTGTGTATCTGTGTGTCTGTCGTGTGTAACTGTGTGTGTCTCTGTGTGTGTATCTATGTCTGTGTGTGTGTCTGAGTGCTTGTGTATGTGTCTGTTGTGCATGCATATATGGCCAGGATTCCACTGAAGTGCCATCTCCTATCAGGTATTATTACACACTTGCTAAGAGGGTTCATGATGTTCTATATAACTTAAAAGAAGTTTCTAGCTGGAAAAGTTTCTCCCAAGAAGCATTTTTCCTACATTAAAGATTTTTTTAAATCTATGCAAACGCTAGCAATTCTGGCCTAATATTAGAACATACTCTCTATACCACTACTTACTATACCGTTTTCCACCTAGTGCGGCAGTTCCCAACCTGTGGGTGACAATTCCTTTAGTGGGGTCACATATCAGATATCCTGAATATCAGTTTTTCACACTACAACTCATAACAGTAGCAAATTACAGTTACCAAGTAGCAATAAAATAAATTTATGTATATATACATATTATGTATATACAATATATATACATATTGTGTGTGTGTGTGTGTGTGTGTGTGTGTGTGTGTGTGTGTATATATATATGGAACTGTATTAAAGGGTTTCAGCATCAGGAAGGTTGAGAACCGCTGACGTAATGTAAGTGCAATCCTAGACACCACAATTAAGGTTTTCATTTTTAGTAGCTTAGAATGAGTACAGCTTTTACCTGACGGAAAGCATGTCAAAATGAAATTGTCAATGGTAAGTTCACCCTGCTAGTCATTTAAGAAAACCGTCTTTCATTTTAAAAATATTTATTTAATTAATCTATTTATTTTATTTAGTGTGTGTTTGTGGTGTGTATGTAATGTTTGTGTGTGTATGCTTGCCCATGCACATGCATGTGTGTGTACATGTGTATGGAGGCCAGAGGAGGAAATCAGGTTTTCTGCTTCATCACATTATATGTATCATATTATATATATATTAATATATATTTTCTCCCTTGAGGCAGGGTCTCTCGACGATCCTGGAGTTAGGCTGGCAGCCAGCAAGGCACAGACAACTCCTTGTTCCCTATGTTCACAGCGCTGGGTTACAGGCACACACACAGCCACACTTGGCTCACTCACATAGATGCTGGAGATTTGAACTCAGGCCCTAACGCTTACACAGCAGGTGCTTTCACCTGCTCAGCCATCCCTCTAGCCCCTAGGCTTTGTTTTCTTTAACAACCTTTTAGCCTCTTGGTAAAATGTGGTGTCACTAACACATGTAGGATCAGAATGGGACTGTAAGTGTTAGCATGGAAGAAACGAGCTTCTTTTTCAGGGCTAGACAAGAAATGCAGTCATTAGAAAGACAAGCATTTTCTAAGCCAGGTGTGGTGGCGCACACCTTTAATCCCAGCACTCGGGAGGCAGAGGCAGGTGGATCTCTGTGAGTTCAAGACCAGCCTGGTCTATAAAGTGAGTCTAAGACAGCTAAGGCTAACACAGAGAAACCCTGTCTCAAAAAAACAAAACAAAACAAAACAAAACAAAAAACATAGGAAAGAAAGAAAGACAAACATATTCTAACATGACTTCAATCTTAGACTTTGTCCTGCCCTCTTTAGTCTTTTAAAAGAAAGGGGGTGGAGACCGCGAGGCCTCACCTGCACGTCGATTTGGTGCTCAGAACACTTCTGCACTTTGTTTACAACCATAGTCTTCTGCAGGAACCGTTCACCGTTTTCTCTAAATGTCCCCCTGGAGGTTACTCTTGATGAATATCCATCTGCATCAAGTGTCATGTTAAACAGGATGGCTGTGATAAAAATTGCAGAGAAATATGTCAGGTGAGCTCTGACAGAAGAAAGCAGCCTGGCTCCACTGTGTCTTACCAGACAACGCCCCTGAGATCAAAGAGACACAGAAACTATCTTTACATTGGTGGCTTATGTGCAGAGAAGTGTGCGGTGTTTGTAGTTTCATGGTATTTGGTCTAAGTAACTGTGAATACAAAGAAAAAAGAAGGAGGAGGGAAGGAGAAGGAGGGGGGGAGAGAGAGAGAGAGAGAGAGACAGACAGACAGACAGACAGACAGACAGACAGACAGAGGAACGTGGCTTGTAGCTGTGAAAAACAACAGCTATTGGGCTTGCCCCCAGAAATCTACTAAATAAACTTGGACAAACTGATCCATTCCTGCATGTTAGCCCCTCTATAATGTGGGGCACATACTTGGGGAGCACACAGGGAAGAGTTGTTGTACGGAATACTTCCAGGTGAACACACCCTCATATGCTACCAACTCTACCATAAGCCTGGACCACTGGACACTCAGATGCTATTTTTGAGATAACAAAACTAGATTACATGAGACCGCATACTTGGCATGAGCTCACCCAGCTGGGACAAAGTTGGAAATAAAATCTGAGTCATTTTGAAATGAGAGGTTATGTTCTTTCTACCCCCCACTCCATTACAAGGACTAACTGTCACTATAACGATTGTGTGTGATCGTCTGAGATAGCATGTCCTGTGCCTGACATATGCTAGATGCGTAGGTGGGGAAGGACAGGCAATGTTGCAGCACCAACATTTGAGTCAGACATCTGTAGGCTGAGCAGTAATTCCACAGTTTGTGTCCCCCTTGACTTGGAGCACTTTACCTGACTTCTTTGAACCTGTGTTTCTTTAGCAGGCAGAAGTTATTACTATCAACTCAGAGGAGTGGATGAAAACCTACCGTGTGACAGCAACTAAAGTCTAACTAATCAGACTGGCTGCCTTTACAAAAGCCCATTGGCCACACAGAACGTCAGAGTACTCCCTGCTGTTTGCAGCAGCTCCCTTATTGGCAATTACTTTGTCAGATTTATTCAGTATTACAAAGTTGAGTATACTTCTGAGGACAATATATTGGAATCTTTAATGTATCTATTAAAGAAACTGGAATTTCCGTGCCTCAGTGATTTAATGAGACCAATAAACATGTCGAAAACATGAAAAAATTAAATAGCCAGACTAAAAATAAATGATAGAAACAGACAAAGAGGTAACCAATAGTGGGGGGCTCGGTAGCCGTGAGCTGCATGAAGTTAGTACACATCTCATTTTTTTTTTTCAAGTAGCTTGGTGAAATAGAAAGTTTCATAGATTGTATAGTTTTAAAGATGGGACCTATTTCTTAAGTGCTGTCATTGTCAAGCAATGAAGTGAAAAATTATGACCAGCCAGCTCATCAGCATAGACCTGAGCACGGTGGGAGAGAGTCAAAGGGAAATATTCCAAATGGCAAGAAAGGCCCCAAATCCTCACCATCCAGTCAGTGTGAGGAGGATTCTCTGCAAGTACAGGGTTTCCTGTGTGCCAACAGACCGTATGGACATCCAAAATGTGAAAGATGCGTAAGGCATATTCCTGCTTCAGGGCCAAGATAGCTGTGCAGCCAGCCACGTCTGCCAGAGAACACATTCTCCATTTTAATCTTTTAAGCAGACTAAAAATCTTTATATGGCGGTGGGGTGGATGTGTGCACCAAGCCAGGTCTTTGAGGCACGACATTCAAAGGTGGGTCTATATTTGAACACCTGAAGGTAGGAAAACCTGGAAACTGTTCCAGCTGTGAACCTCACTGTAGCTTTGTCTCCATGCCTCTGCCTTTCTTGGTATGAATCATGACAAACACTGAACTGACTGTTTTCAGCCTTTAAGTTAATTTGCTTGCAATTAAGTACCCCTAGGTCCTAGGCACCTGTGCTCTCTCCCATCTGATGGGACACACTCAGGCTTGTACTATAGAAATGGTAAAACCATGGGTACAAACTGTGTATTCCTTTCTATTTTTCTTCTTCCTTTAGAACAGGAATAATCCTCGGTGCCTTCACTGAGCACACCCATGTAGGCAATGGCATGGACAGTAGGTGACACACTCACTTAAGAACTCTCCACAGCTCTTAATCTCTGTGTGCTGAGGATCTACAGGAGGGCCCTCTGGGTAAGAGAGGCTCAAAGGCAGAGCCCATGATCATAGCCCAGGGAGTATAATGTTCTCTAGCAAACACCCCCACCTAGACCTGGGCAAGGACGCTCTAAATACACCTCCTGTGCCCAATGGGCTACTCCTAGGTACTGAATGTGTGTCCAGTAAAGGTCCTCATTTCTTCCAGTCTGCAGACCAAACTCCCTAGCTAAAGCTATGGAGACAAACCCAATGCTGCCCAGGTTATTTCAGCTCTACCTACCCACTTGATTGTTTTGCCCCGAGGGTCTAAACTTTGCTCTGAAGCAGAGTTTGAGGATCATCTTTGCATCCTTGTTGAGCAAAGTGATTTTTTCCGGAGTGAATGAAGCTTCTATGGCCACATCAGCAATGCTTTGTGACCTGAAAAAACACAAGTGGAAACATATGCACGTTATTGTTCAGCATACATATGAACTTTACATTGATGACCTAGGGACGGTGTTGTTGAATTTTCCTCTCCATTGTCTTAGATCTTGAGAGCAGTATTTCGTATTTGAAAGCAAAAGATGGCAGCAGGGGTCAATAGATTTTTGGTTGGTAACTGTAGCCCACAGAATGATCCTGTCTGTCTGTCTGTCTGTCAGTCTGTCTGTCTGTCTGTCTATCTGTCCATCTATTTAATCTATCTATCATCTATTATCTATCTATCTATCTATCTATCTATCTATCTATCTATCTATCTATCATCTATCTATCTCTATCCCCACCTTAATAGCACTTTAACTGACATAGACTAGAAGCCTGAAACCTCTTTGCAAATGAAATGTTAAGTCGTGTC
The DNA here is from genome assembly GCF_903995435.1 of Acomys russatus. Lineage (NCBI taxonomy): Eukaryota > Metazoa > Chordata > Mammalia > Rodentia > Muridae > Acomys > Acomys russatus. The sequence continues at coordinate 4,677,469 of NC_067166.1, read as the reverse complement.
CCCAGTGTTAAGTCATGTCTTCCCAACTGGGTTCAGTCTTACTTTCACTTCTTGAAATGGAGAGAGAGAGAGAGAGAGAGAGAGAGAGAGAGAGAGAGAGAGAGAGAGAGAGAGAGAGACCTCTCCATGATTGGCATCAATTGTCCATGATGGTGGCAACTAGCATGATGGCAGAATATGGCTGAGGAGTTCATCACAGGGTACCAGCATTTTCTACTCTGCTGCAGCCCTTTGTATACCTGAGCCACAGTCTTATTTGCTCCCTCAAACACTGGTGTAAATAGAACAGATACTAGTTCCATTTTATTAATGAAAATATCTGAGGCCCAGGTACTTGGAGGCTTACCACTTCCCTGGGTACTTGTCAGTGAGGAACTGGAACCTGCACTATCCGCTCTTCCTTTAGTAGAATTTGAACTTCCCCACAGCGACTCCTGTGTAACCACCCTCTATTTATAAGGCAGCAAGCTATGATTGATAACTGGTTCCACCATTTTGAAAAGTACCACAAATATGTCCAGAAACCATTTCTTTTTATCCTCAGGTATCACTGGGAAGACTACCTCAACAGTTACTATGAATCTGTGGTTTCTCTTAATAGGCAACCCTGACATGCCTAATAAGAAATGTAACACACTTCCAGGTTTATAACCTAATATGCTGTGTGAATTTTAGGACAACTATTTGAGAGATTGAGCATTAATTCTAATATAGGTGACACTGACTTGCATGTTTTGTAAATTTATTACACATTATTCTCAGAGTTATCCAGAAAGGACAGTTCAGCACTTTGTAGGAATGCGCATGGAATATTAGCTTAGCTTGAGTGTTCAGCTCAGCACATTTATTTGATCCCATATGTGCTGAATTTTCTAAAGAATCAAATCTTCCTTTTTGAAACAGAAGCTTGGCCACATCACTGACTAAAAGATGTCATAGTGTAGTAAGTGCAGACGCACAGCGTGGGAAACTCGTGGAGAGGCTCACTCAGTGCAGCTTACTGCCAGCTCTGTGTTTTCATACATTATTTTCGATGAAGCCATCTAACTATGAAAACACTCCAAGCTTGCCTTTCTTGAATTGTTTTAACTAACTTTACTCAGTAAATGTATTTGCTAGTTTCCCACACAATTCAGATGTGTACAGAGTAGCATCAAACTTAGAAGTCACAACACGTCAGTAGACTCTGTTTCTGTTCCTGCTATGTCTGGACAGTTAAGACGTATATTTTCAACAGAGAACATTGAATGCATCAGTATTCCTGATGGAACAATCAAGTTCTTTTCAATTCCAGGATCTCACTAGATCATACACGTGTGTGTGTGTGTGTGTGTGTGTGTGTGTGTGTGTGTGTGTGTGTAGCTGCACATTTATGTGTTCCCCTGCATCCTGATGCCAGTGGTCAACCTTGCGTGCTATTCTTCAGATTCCCTGTTGATTGAGACATGGTCTCTCCTCCACTGGAACTTGATAACTAGTGCAGGCTAGCTGGCTAGGGAGCTACAGGCTTGATAACTAGTGCAGGCGTGTAGTCTAGCTGGCTAGGGAGCTACAGGCTTGATAACTAGTGTAGGCTAGCTGGCTAGGGAGCTACAGGTTTGATAACTAGTGTAGGAGTGTAGTCTAGCTGGCTAGTGACCTACAGGCGTTCTCTCTGCCTAACCACCACTGGGGTTCTATGCCCATGCCACCATGCCTGGCTTTTTGTTTGCTTGTTTGTTTATTTAAATGGCCTCACTATACAGCTATGGCTGACCTGAAGCACTCTGTGTAAACCAGCCTGGCCTCTATCTCAGAGACCCACCTCTGTTGGCTTCCCAAGTGCTGGGGTTGAAGGCAGGAGCTACGTCACTTGGCTATGTCTGGCTTTGAACACGGGCTCTGGGGATTGAACCCAGGTCCTCGTGCTTGCACACCAGACTCATTAGCCAACGTATCTACCTTTCCAGGCCCTTTTCATACCTCGCTTTTAAACGCTTGAACCATATTTCCTCTGAATTCTTTCTAGTTCCCTCCTCTTTTACATCTGTGCAGGGGAGTGAAGAGGTCAGAGAAGCCAGAATAATGGTTCTTTTGTTCATGACTTAACGATTTTAAAGTATGTGTTTTATGCACGTAAGAAGTTTCACTTTATGTCCTATAAGTGTGTGTTCTCGTAAGGTTTCCTGACTGGAAGATGAAATGAAGATATAAGAAGATAACAATCAGAAATATGTGAGGTGTCATTCCAAGCTCTTTGTCTTTTCTTCACACTAAATCTTTTCACATAAGGAGAAAAAAAAAATAACCCATGACTCTAATGATAAGGAAATCCCCCCTCCCATATACATGTCAGGAAAACCACGAATAGTTCTTCCTTTGTGCAAATGATGATAAATACATTTCCTAAGGTCTTATATAATACATTGGCATGACACATATTACACAATAAAGCCATTTTAATTTGCTGGTCTGAGCCCTGTACTTACTGACTCACCAGAGTTGAACCACTTGCCCCAAAGCACCAATGGATACATCAGTGATGGAATCCCCATTTAAGTCTCCATGGCCGTCTAGGGACCGTCCAAAGAACTGCAGATGGCTCCTGAAGGCCCCATCGGAGCCAAGGATTTTCTGAAAGAGCAGATTTAAAATAAAGTTATAGTCCACCCAGCAGAGTTGCAGAATGACAGCCTTTATCTTGCCCCTTGTATTCTCTATGTGGTCTTTTTTTTCAGGTTGTCTGGTTCAGGAATTTGTGCTGTTTTCTGCCAGCACATTTTTATCTCATCTATGTGGGTTTCTTTTCTTTTCTTTTTTTTTTTTATTACATGCCTCTTTATCACAAACCATGACAAAGTGCTGAGAAATCTGTGGGCAGAGACTGAGCTGAGACAAGTTCAGGTCTTGATTCCTATCATAGTCAACTTTCCTCAGGACTGACATAAAGTTGCCTATTAGTGAGAAATCCTTCACCATCCTTAACCATCCTTCAGTCATCTGATACCCTCTTGAGTTTTATGTTCTTATGTTTGACCCTTGGCATTTGTATAGATGATAATCTATAACACTGCAACTTTTCTCTTTTCATACTCTCTCTATTGGAATAGAAGGTCAACAAAAAGCAGAGCTTTGCCTGTTCTGTACAGAATGTTTTGTGCAGCATTCCCAGAGCTAGAGGAGTGTTTGACATGTAGTCAAGCTTTGCTCAATGCTTTCTGGTGGAAAGAACATGGTGTGCATAGGGATGATGCTGTCTAGCTCTGGCATTCACGTGCACAGCACATCATCACATTGCTCCTGGGTTACCTGGGAATACTTGGTGCGAATGGTCCTCTGGTGGCCGTTGTAGATGTACACAGCACCAGAGTTCTCGTTCTCCACAGGTGAGCCAACGATCACGTCATTAAAGCCATCCATGTTGACGTCGGAAAGGCTCGCAATTGCTGAGCCAAAGCGAGCATTTCCAGTGCCTTTGGGTCCTTCAAGAAACTGATGCTGATCCAGGATGCCCTTGCAAATGGGAAAGGAGCCATTACAGCAAGACTCTCAGCATGATGTGTGCCATTGACACACAAACCAACTATGTCCAGACAGGATTTCAAAGTAGAAAAAGTAGATAGGGTTTTAATCTTAGAATCATTGACTCTCTCTGTGTGTTGAGAGGTATAAATTAGAATTTCATAAAGCAAAGTCACAAGATATCTGCTCCTAAGCCAAGAGTAAATGAGTCCATAGTTCTCTTTGCTGTACCTGAAAAACCTACGTGAAATACCCAACCCCCCGCCTCCACTTTCTCTCGCTATTAGGATCATCGCCTCTTTCCAAACCTGTAAATTAAAAACTTTTTGGTGGGAATCTAATATCATGACTGAAGTGAAGATAGATACAAAATACAATGTAACACGATAATCTAGAACTTCCTTAAAAATTGCTGAGCAGTGATGACATAAACAATAACCAGGTAAGAGGCAGAAAACGAAGTCGCTAGTGTTCTCACAGCAACAAGAGAAAAGACGTTTCCTCATAAAACACAGTTTTTCCTTTAGGTTTTGTGCTCAAGTATGGAAATATTTAACGGCTTTCCAAGAAAGCAAAATGCCTCAAGCAGGAAACGGGTCAGTGTTGATTCTTCTTTCTAATTCATAGTAATTGCATGGAGATTACTTTTTAGTGAGTTAGAGAAAGCATTAAGAGGGTTGCTGGGCCTGGAGAGTTGGCCCAGAGGTTAAGAGCACTTTCACTCTTGCAGTGGACTTGGCTTCACTTCCCAGCACTCACATGGTGGCTCACAAGCATTGCCACCTCCGGTTATAGGGGATCCAACACCCTTTTCTGATCTCTTTGATCATGTGGTAAATAAACATGCACGCAGGCAAAGCAGTCATACATGCAAAAAACAAGTCAACCAGAACAAAATTTAAAAAGCCATTTTCATGATCAATAATTAATGATATTTCAGACTATTTTGCAAACATGAAATACTAAAGAAAGAGGAGATTTAAAAAAATCATTCAAGAAGGGGCTATTCCCTTTCTTTGCATATGATTTACATTGTTCACATAGAATTAAAAGTATTTTAACTGCTTGTGTCAGTTTTTACATTAATATATAGTAAGCACCAAACACAAACTGTCCTAAGAACTAAATGGAGCTTTCCGTGCCTTACCTTCTCTTCACCCTTCCCCTGTCTGCTTTTCCCTGTCAGCCACAGTCTTTCATTTGCTTTTCTTCCTGTCCTCACTGAACGCCAGATTCCTGCTGAAATGGATTTTGGGTTCCGACTGGCTACAAGTTGGAAAGGCTGGGCCATCTCTCTTTGAGTCAGCTCAGTTTTATGGGAAGCGTCTGAAATTCCAGGAGTTGGAAGGGCACCTTCGTGTGACACTAAACACTGGAATTTTCTGACAAACCAGTGGAGAAAGCACTGTGGGTCATCTGGGAGTTGTTGCTGTTGTTGTGACAACTGTTTTCACTGTGAGGTGAAAAGGTCGCATCACCCAGTGACTATTATCACTTCACAGAAATGTCACAAATGGACTAATATTTATCTGTACGTGTATGCCAAAAAAATCATTTGTGCTTATAATAGCTTCATTTGCATAGGGACATATATCCAAAGACCTCTTGTGGAAAATGGGACACATTATATATTAAGCTCCATGCCTTTTAATGTACTTTTAAAAAAATATAATGATGGTGACGCCTTGAATTTGATTAAACATATGACACACTATGTGCGAAAATTGGCTATTACTCCAGAAAAAATAAGTGTCCTTCAAATTTCATATTAACTTCTTTATCAGTGCCAGAGTCACTTAAGCTGCTTGCTGAATGTGTAGTTTTACCTTTGTGATTGGGAACAGGTAGACTTTTCCCTCTTCTTTCTTGAGGTCGTTCATGTATGTGGGAGCACCTACCAAGAGCACGTCTGTAATGGTGTCCTTATCCACATCGACTGCACACAGCACGCTCCCAAAATAGGAGCCAAGCTGGAGTATCAAAGCAAAGTCATCAGGAGTTACATCATCACATGCGTATCCTAACACGTACGGCTCTAGGTACTTCTGATGCCAGTGAGCCAGAGGCCACATTCAGAAGAAGAACCCTTCATAGCTGTGTGAGCTGTGACTTAGAGGAAGACAGGAGGGAATAGGGCCAGCCGAGGAAAACAAATAGCCACGTTACCATGAAAACCAAACCAAAACAAAATATAATAATAAAGGCACCTCATTAGCATGTAGGGAGGGCGTAGAGAAAAGGATCAGCTGAATAGGATCTTACGGACAAAAGGAGCTTTCTAGGCGAAGAGAGAGATGAGTGCTGTAATACCAGGGTCATGGTCCAGCACAGGTGATGTTCCAGGTAAGAAAGATGAGAGCATTAGGTAGATAATAAAGCAAAATTGTAAGGGCTGGCACCTGAATGGCATCCCATCCAGCAATGCTCAGTGAGTGCCTGTGTGAACATCTCTTAAGGATTTAAAATTTAATAAGGGATTTCCTCCACAACACTCGTTGTTTTTCTCTCAAAATAGAAATACTATTCTTTTAAACTACAAAAAAAATGAGGCAAAAGCATGATTTGCTAGCTAGATTGGAGCTAGTGTGTGGTCTCCTTTCTCTTAGAAAACCAATGTCAGTAGCAGGATCAGGCTTAAGCCCAAAGAACCTTCTGTTGTTAGGGTTTAAAACAGACATGAGGAAATTCAGATGACACGGAGGAGTCACTCAGTAAATACCGGTCTCCACTTTACCCACTGCGCTCTCCCCTTGACCCAGTTACCCATAAAATTAATTAAGTTATCCATAAAATCGAACTGATTGCTTAGTAATGATATGTACCTGGTCCCCTCTGTGAGACTGCAGCACTGTCACTTCGCCATCCTTGTTAACACTGAACAGCACGATCTGGCCAGTATAATTTGCCCGAGGCGCACCGGCAACAAAGTGGACACCCCTTTCCGTAGAAACCGTAGCCACAGAATAACCTACGAGAGAAGCACTTTGTGCGTCACTACATCAGACATCACTAACTCTCTCAGCCAGAGAGGGCGTTCGGAGGGCGCAGAGATGCTCAGAAGTCTTGGTGTTAGCCGCCATGACTCCTCGAGCTCCTGAGATGAACTGTCCTTTGTAGCTCTAGATAGCATAGACAGGACTTCAACTTACAAAGCCGTCTCTTGACACCTCAGGGGCAGATCGGGTGCTGGGGGAAACAGTGAACAAGAAGCTGCCCCCGAACGCCAATGAAGAACATCCTGGTCCTCACAGTGGACCGCTCAGTACCTGGCTCTTGTGCTTAACCTTTATGTAGAAATCTGTCTTGCCATTGGACTGCTTTTCAGCCAGTGTTATGTGTCTACCAGTGATGGGGGAGTTTTGTTGTTCGGTTTTCTTTCTTTAGTTAAACAGGGCTGGAAATAGGAGGCCCTATAGGTGCCCAGTGAGAGTAATTACTTATGACTTATTGGAGTTACTGAAGTCAACTGATGTTGTTATTAACCTTCTCAATGGAGGAAAGCTAAGTGTGGGATCTGGATAAAAATAAGATTCTAAAAACTTAAAAAAAAAAGCCATCAATTGGTTCTGGTTTGTTCTTTTTGGCTACTTATAAGCCTCGCTATATGTTAATTTTAATTGTCAACTTGACACAACATATGAGATACAACAACATGAGACTCTGGGAACAGAGTCTCAGTGAGGGGTTGTCTAGATTAAGTGTGCCCCCGGACATATACCTGTGAGGAATTAGGTTGAGGATATTAATTTAGTAATTAAAGTGGGAAGCCTTTCCCACTGTGGGTGGCACCACTCCTTAGTCAGGGGGTCCTGAACTAGAAAGTGTAGAGAGAGTGAGCTGAGAGAAAGCATGCATCCAGGAAATCATTTCTCTCTGCTCCTGGCTATGTGCATATAATGTGAACAGCTGCGTCAAGTTCCTCCGAGTCCCTGTGTGATTTCCTCACAGTGATGGACCATGACCCAGAATTGTGAGCCCAATAAACCCTTTCTCCTTTAGGTCACCTTTGTCAGTGTAACTTATCACAGCAACAGGAAACAGAACAAAGACACTGGCTCTCAGCCATTGTTTAATGAGTGAATAAATGGAAATGAAATGGTGTGCTGTCTCGTGGAAAGGACACGGGCCCTGGAGTTACGGAGGGCTACGTGAGAGTTCTGGGTTTGCCGCTTGCTAAGTTGTTGAAGTTGATAAACGTTACTAAGGGAACTGGCTCTCAACGGGATTTGGAAGGATCAGCATAGCTAGAATACAAGCCCCCATAGCAGGGACTTACCATGCAAGTGACAGCACAAACAAACAGAAACCCCTAAGGACTTTGAAACAATAGAAGTCCACTACTCATTGAATTGCCTTTTAGACCACATGAGCTTAAGAGACACCTACAGTGAACTGTGTGTAGAACCCAGCTTTCCTTACTTATGGGCTGAGGCCTGACTGGCAGAGGTAACAGCTGTGCCTTACGAACAAGTTAACTAGAGGGCAGTTTACAAGCTGAGCTGACCTGAGAGATTAAAGGAAAAGAACCCGAGTGGTCTGTGCCAACCGTTGCTGTGCCTCACCTAAAAACGAACTGTGATTTCTATCCTGCAGAACCTGGTCAAAGGCTTGTTTGGGAAATATCACATGCTGCTCATGAGCTGTCTTCTGGACAACAGTTCCGCTCCAGTCAAAAGCTCCTACTGCACCTAGCATCAGAATACCCTGAAACAATTGAAAAAAGTGAAGATTAAGACAAGACACCTTTAATGCAAACAAAATTGGATCAGTCAAAACATTGAAACAAACTATCAAAAATTAAGGAAATTTGCATAGTAAACTAAGTACACACACACACACACACACACACACACACACACACACACACACACGTCCTGTTGCTCATGACTCTTTTGGGGTCAAACATCCCTTCCACAGGGGTCATCTAAGACCATCCTGCAAATCAGATATTTACATTACGATCCATATCAATAGCATAATTACAGCTATGATGTAGCAACAAAGGCAATTTTATGGTTGGGGAGTCACCACAACATGAGGAACTGTATTTAAAGAAAGGGTTGCAGCACTGGCAAGGTTGAGAGCCACTGAGCCGTGCTGTCTTTGAAGAACTTCTTATAATGTGTCATGTAGAACCCTTAGCAATAGTGCGGGGTGGGTGCGTAGTCATCTTCAGTTCAAAGGCACGCCTTTGCAAGTGCTGAGCCTCTCAGAGCTTATAGAGGAATCCAATGAGAGCTTCTCCTCCCAACTACTTCTAGGAAAGGCTCATGATGAATACAAGATACACTGAGTCAATAGAAAGTTCTAGCCTCAGGAGGAAGGAGGTGCTGCTGTTCCCTAGCCTGTCATGGGAGACCTTCTTCTGACCAGGGGCGTGTTCACCTCTCTTCTTTGTATGTTTGTTTGGATGTGCATGCTTGTGCACACAGGAGCTAAAGGAAGACATGAGGTGCACTGCTCTGTCACGCTCCTCCGCCTTAGTTCCTTGACACGGGAGTCTCTCACCGAAGCAGAGGTGGAAGCCTGCAACCTCCAGTGACCCTCCTGCTGGGATCAAAGTTACATGGGTAACCATGGGCCCCTTCGCGCACTGTGGGTGCTGGGATCTGAACCCCCCCCCCCCCCCCCCCCCCGCTCTTATGCCTGTGCAGCAAGCTCTCTTACCCACTGGGTTACTGTTTTAGCCCCACAGTCCCTCATTGTTTTCTTCGGTCCCTTGCATAAGCCTCAGTGGGGAAGGGGAGGGCCAAGCAGTGCAGGGCTTTCAGCATTGTTCAAACTCAATCTAAGTATCAAAGGCTGCAAGTCCTTAGAAACACAGGCTTGGGCAGAATGAGAGATGGCATTTAAAGTTTTTTTCCCCCAGGGATGAGGAAACAAGGGTATGATGTGGGGTTAAAAATACAAATAAGGGAAAAACAGCCTACTTTGATGAGAAAACAAAACAAAACATTTGGGAATTTAAGCATAATACAAGCACAGATTCTAAGCTGGGGATACGAATGGATTCCAGGGAATGGACAGTAGACTCACGGCATTGTGTGAGAACATTTCAGTAATATTGTGCTTATTTATTTACCTTTTTCCTATGGGAAGGGTTTCTAACCTGTCAACATCTCTAAGGGTTGCTGAATCAGTAAAGAGAGTCTTTATTCTAGACCAGTGGTTCTCAACCTGTGGGTCGCAAGCCCCTTGTTGGTTGAACGACCTTTGCACGGGGATGGCTTATCAGATATCATGCATATCAGATTCGTAACAGTAGCAACATTACAGTTGTGACGTAGCAAAAGAAATGATTTTATGGTTGTGGTCATAGCGTCAAGAGGAGCCGTGTTAAAAGGCCACAGTGTTCGGGAGGTTGAGAAGCCCTGCCCTAGATAGAATACGAGCTGTTATTGACCCTTTGACCTGTTTATCACAGACCCTCTGATTTCAAATCAATTCCTAAGTATTTCTCAGAATCGGGTATTGTTTGTCCTTTGTCCTCCCATGTCCTGGGCAAAGTCAGGGTTCAGACCTAGAGGTTGTTTCTGAGGACCCCGCAATGGACTGACTCCCAAAGTTACAAAGACTGGACTCCGGCACCCCCTCAGATTTCACAAATCCCCTGTTTTCAAAAATTCAGTGTCTTTGAAAAAAAAAAAAGGCTCTTTGAAAAAAACAATACCATGTTAATGTACACTGTGACTGTGTCAAGAGTAGAAAGGGCTTGTTTCTCTGACAAACTTTTCAGGTAGGTTAGTTGATGGCCACAAAATTTTATAAGGCTGATGCCTGGAATTAGTATGTTGTTGTTGCTTTAGGGAACTCAAAGCCTTTGCTGTAATTGATGTTTTTATATTTTTCTTTGATATAGGGAAGGGAGAATTTAATTGCGCTTTTTTTTTTTTTTTTTTTTTTTTTTTTTTTTTTTACAGCTTAGTGACTTGGCTCAGGAATCTGAATCATTGCTCACGAGATGGCTATTTTTCCTACTTTATGTCTAAGCGATTGTGTATGTGGGTGTTCTGGAAAGTGACAGCATTGGCTTAAACTTATCTGATGTACACACATTTTGAGGAGAGTAATCTGCGCTGAATCCTACTTGTGCCATTTCCATCTGGAAGTTGTCCCCTCCTTGAACAGTGCCTGTAAAATATCATTTTCAAAAATTACCTATTGTCATCAATTTAAAAATCAAAATTTCAAACACAGACACACACATGCTTGTATGTGCATTTACACACACAGAGGACCTCGGTTCAATTCCTAGCACTCAACATCCTTTTCTGGTGTCCAAGGGCACTGGGCACAAAAGTAGTACACAAACATGCATACAGATCACACACACACACACACACACACACACACACACACACACACACACACACACTCACACACATTTTTAATGTCAATATACAACTATAGCCTGGATTATTTTAGAAAGAACAAATCAGGAAGACAATTTGCAAAGTAATGTTCAAAGTTGGCTTTGATTCCCATTAAGCGTTAGTTAATTTAATGTAATATTTATGCTGTGCCTAAGACCAAATTAGTTCCAGCAAAGGAAGAGCATTAGTTAAGGTGAAAATTGAGATCAGGATATTCTTCTAAATTTATCATTACTAGCTAAAAAAAAAAATATTTGGGTTTTGCTTTTAAATACTGGGGTTCCTAGTAAACGAATGGTTCAGATGCATTAGAGCAGTGGTGACAACCTGCACATAGGCTGGACGGAGGAAGCTGTGTTAGCCAGTGGAAACCAGGACTCAAGACCAGAGTGACTGCCTGGGAGTTTGCTTTAACGGTGCTAAAGTGTCTGTCCCTGTCTAACACCACAGGGCACAGTTGCTAGGCAGGTTCTTTTCAGTTTGGTCAGAATGGCTGTGTTTCAGTGGTGTTCCTAAGAAGCAAGGCAAATGCCTCCATAGACCCTTCAGTAGAATAGCAAACTGTACTGCTGTGAGATGTACTCTTCCCTGGGAGATCTCATACTCTACATAGATTGCAGAGAGACGGTTTGGGGGAGAAATGTGGTTATGCTGCTTGAATGTCTCCAACACCAGAAAATGTCCAAATCATTTCAAGTCATCCTTAAGTTACATTGTTCTTCTTCTTCTTCTTCTTCTTCTTCTTCTTCTTCTTCTTCTTCTTCTTCTTCTTCTTCTTCTTCTTCTTCTTCTTCTTCTTCTTCTTCTTCTTCTTCTTCTTCTTCTTCCTCTTCCTCCTCCTCGTCTTCCTCCTCCTCCTTTGTTTATTGTTTTTTGTTTTTCGAGATAGGGTTTCTCTGTGCAGCCTTGGCTGTTCTGGACTCTCTTTGTAGACCAGGCTGGCCTCGAACTCACAGAGACCTGCCTGCCTCTGCCTCCCAAGGGCTGGGATTACAGGCGTGTGCCACTGTGCCTAATTTGTAATTATTCTTACTCATGAGCTTCTAGCAAATGTGCCGGTACAGATGCCTTAGTAGTTTCGAATTATTGCAGGAGGCCTTAGTTTTCAGTGATGATTCAAATAACTCAGAAACAATACACTTCCACAATTAAATTTGTAGTGGGATAGAAATTTCTAGTGCATTGCCAGAAGATCGAGGTCGGACTACAGCAGCGGATGCCTATGCAGTACCTTTGAACCCAGTTTCTAAGGCTATACCTCATATGCAGGTGCACAACTCGACACCAGCTTTACTGCTGAGAGTTATTGGGTTAACTCGCTTTCTTTCTTTCTTTCTTTCTTTCTTTCTTTCTTTCTTTCTTTCTTTCTTTCTTCAACCAACTGTAAAGAGTGTTTTAGTTCTCCAGGTCTGAGTGTCTGCCTGGGTGACTGTGCTCCTTGAGGGCTTTCCAAACCTGTGGAAACTGCAATAAGGAAAGCCTTTCCCCCAACTAAGAAAGTTCTGGAGGTCACCATTGCATTTTCACTATTTTAAAGGCACATGTGGTAATTATAAACAGATTCAAGAATTTCTGATATTATGCAATATAATATCTAGGTATTGCTAGATCATTCTCTCAAAAATTGAAAAATAAATCTGATCAACCATGTGTGAGATTCTTTGCACCTCAGAAATTTCTGGAAAATTAAATAATATTGATGTGTCATAATTTAGGCAAAACACAAAAGTACTTGGATTCACATTTTTCTTCTGTTTGCTAATCACTCTCATTTTTAAAAATAATTTCTTGCTGACATATCTGAGTTACTTTTTCATCAGGTCTGTGAATTAATATCCGTATAGCAAGTATATTGTATGAAAATAGCAAATCTACAAAAATAAAAACAGTGTTTGAAAGACAGTTCTAGAAAGGCCTTTTTACCTTCAATGCTGAAGATGTGCTCCCCGAGCGTCCCAGCCTTCTCCAGAAGCGCCGCTTCGTCGGCCACGTTGAAAAAGTACCTCTCTGTCGGAGTACTAGCAATTGCTTTAATTTCTTTGATTAGGTTTTTAGTATCAAGGGCGTTTCTGTTTAAATACCCAAGAACCTGGGGGAAGAAAAAAAGAGAGACGTGGGGAGGGGCGGAGAGTCGTTTCTCTTCTATTTCTATTTCCTTGTCTGTTCATTTCAGCACCTTTCTGATCGCCATAAACCTTCTTGCGGACATTTCCGCAGCCATTTATCTAGTTGGCAGGACTGAACATCAGCAGGAAGCGGGGAGACGGTCGAAACCGTAGCCCTGGAAAGCCACGGCATTACAGGGCCGTGCACCCGCCAACCCAGGCAAAGCCAAACAGAGGCCACTCACTGCTATGCCGAACCTCAGTATCTCATCGTCATTGCACTGCTGGATCACAGCTTTCAGCTTCGCCCCATCGTGGGATTCGCCGTCGGTCACAACTACCATGACTTTAGTAGCACCTGGGCGCCCACCAGAAGCTGGCAGAAAAGCAACGTCTCTGTGGCAGACACAATTATTCGTTAGTAACAGATGCTAACGTGTAGACCCCTGCTCTGAAATGGAAACAGGAAACGAGCATCTTTAAACACATCAATCGTGAGCTATGGTGTACTTCCCATGTCAGTTTCCTTCTGTGTCAATGCCAGGGCTGTAGTTAAGAGCTTTACTCCATTTGTGGCTTCTTCATAGAAATATAAAATATAATTCATATTTAGCTGTAATTTTAGTAATTTCATTCCTCTCTCTCTCTCTCTCTCTCTCTCTCTCTCTCTCTCTCTCTCTCTCTCTCTCTGTGTGTGTGTGTGTGTCTTTGTCTGTTTGTCTGCATGCTCTGAGAAGTGATTAGAATTTGGGTGAGTCCTGATTCCTAGTCTGTGGGAAATTATGGTGGTAGGGGAAATTCCAAGGCCTTAAAAAGGTGATAAAAGCCAGACCAGCCACCCTAAACCAAAGTGATCATGCCCTTTTTTGGAGAGGAAAGCTTGCCAGGAGCCCAGGTTCCTTCCTTGGGGATAGGCCCCAATCACATTCTCTGCTGAAGGCAGGAGCCTTCCAAGGTTATCTTGACAACATTCTTTTCTTCAGTCTGAGTTGCTCGACTGGAAATGTCTCTCTACTTAATGACAGGTGACTCATTTTTTTATGGCCTGCAGTTTAAGAGATGGTCAAACCCCCAAAGAGCTAGAGACGGGAAAGATGAAGCCGACCATATCTTCTCTTTTGATACAGATTAAAAAAAAAAAAATCTCACCAGTTGATGAAAGCAGCGACTCCAGGAGAGAGAGAGAGAGAGAGAGAGAGAGAGAGAGAGAGAGAGAGAGAGAGAGAGAGAGAGAATGAGAATATGGAGGAATGGAGATCTAGAAGTGGCCAGTGTGACGGTGGCCAGATGTGTATTTGAGGGGGAGAGGAGAGATAACATTGAGGCTTTTGTCTGACGACTGGGTGAAGAGACGGCAGCATCTTGAGCAGCGTGGGAAAGGAACGGGGCTGGTGTAGGAATTTGCTAAGTGAGATGGTACTCTCCCAGTAAAGATGCTCAGCTCCAGTGGGATGCCTCATGACATCCGGCAGAGTTAAGAGATGATACAAGAGCCGTGAGCAGCCCACATAGGCATGGTGCTCACAGCAAGGGTAGTGACATTATCTCTAACAGAGGACTGTGGAGGAGAGAAGAGAGGGCTTTGTTCCGTGAAGAAAAACCAGGAGAAGGAGCCAGGGAAGAGGCCAGAGTTACTGACCAAACACTGATGAGAAGTTTCTGGTGCTTAGTAAAGACTGAATTCATAGCGGTGTGTGTGTCTGTCTGTCCTTATCCGCTGCCAAGAGGTGCTAAGGACAGTGAGGCTTGAGGTAGGAGCATTAGGCTAGCTGATGCAGGAGCCATGTTCACCTAGTGGCAAAGCTACAGGTTTCAAGGAAGAGGTGAGAACTCACAGACAACGTGTTTTAATGGCTTTTGAGAGAATAACACCGGAAGATGGAAAAGGCCAGGAGAGGTGTAAGGGCAGGGGCGTTTGTTCTTTTTTTTTTTTCTGGTAAAGCTTATGGAGTTGAAAAAGAGAAACTGAGATAAGAAGAGAGTGGGTGCTATGCAGCTGCAAACTCCACACTCCCCGTGGGCTGCGGCAGACATAGTAACCTCAACATCCGGGTTCTTGTGTACAGTGGTCCGTGCTCTTCACTAACGTGTACACAATACCCTACTAGCTTAATTTGTCCAGAGCTAATATTAACAGTGACAGGTTGTTTCATTTCGTAGTATTTTAGCCCGAGATCTTTGCATTGTATATAATTTATGAAAAGGCACGTAAACACATTTCATATGTCTGATAGTCCCAGAGCCTCTGTGTGTAACTCCATTTCCTCTGTGCCTTGTCAAGGTGCACAAGTCACGGGAATTATCATCTTATCATCTCTGCCCTTCTTCATTTTGTTTCACTTTTTAAAAAACTTTTTGCACTCCCATACTGTCAAATTTTTGACCCAATATCGTCAAAACTTACCTTGCAAACTGAATTGCTTTGAAGGTGTTCGTGAGGTCCCCACCATATTGGTAGGTCTGAGATGTGGCAGTAACCATCTCCTCCTTGGTTTTGAAAGTGTTCAAGTTAAATACAACTCTTGGGTTATTGGCGTATTGAATTAACGCCACCTTCAGAAGAGCAGAAGTTTATTAGCTGTGCATCGTTAGCTCATGAACAACTTGTATTTAACCAATATAATAATAATTCAAGGTGAGTTTAGATGTGGGATGATAGCTTAAAGGGACTAATTTCAGTCTCTACTTGACAGTTATTCTTTCTGCGGAATGATCTCTTTGTGGCCATCAGAGTGTGACAGGGGCATGACTCCCAAGCAGGACAACCTGTTACAGCTTACACTCTCAGTTCAGAGATAACTTGAAGCACTTCCTTAGTGTGTTTAATGCAAGTGCACATTAGGTTCAGGCTTCCAACACAGAGACTAAAACAGATAAAAATAAACCAGCTTTCTAATTGTCAGTGGATACTAGCTGGAAAACAGCTGTATGTGATCATAGTCAGAGCTGAACTGAGGAAAACCTCACACCCTTCTGAGCTATGGACCCCACGTGAGGGGCTGTTGGATTTCCCCTGCGGTGGGCCTGAGCATTGCTGGAGAAAGGAGCTGCATGTCTACGTGGGGCAGGGAGCTCCTGACCTCCAGACAGCACATCATCTGAAAGGAACTTACTTGAGAGCGCTAACAGAAAGATAAACTTATGAACAAGGTACATGGGGCGACATGTAGGGTGCTTACATCTTTCTATCAATAGGTCTGCTCCCAAGCCTTGAGAGAAGAACTCTGCCAGCCTAGAAGCTGGCACTGTGTGAGCAAAGAGTAGGGGGTTGGGTGGGAAGAGGCTCTCTGAAATACACAGACTCTCTGAGGCCAGAATATAAGATCCAATCAGAAATTGGAAAAAGAAAAAAGGGTTATGATGATAAAAAACAAAAAAAGCAACTCAAAATATTTGGAATTTCCACCCTCTCCCTCACTCCCCTACTCTCTTCTTCCTTCCAGGTTTTTGCAGTATGGTCCAGGCCAGTCTCAGAGTCCTGGGGTCCAGAAAGGCTCCTGCCTTTGCTTAGCAAATAGTGGTTATGTTTTAAAGTACATGCTACTTAGTCTTGGGGAGCTATGAAGCTTTTGTGCCTGAGTTTTAGGTACCTACGCAGAGAAGATATAATAGCATCTAATTAGAGACTCCTGAAAACATAGGAAATGATTTCAAGGTTTTGAAAATTCTTGCTCCTATGCAAAAATACAAAGGCAGATTGGGCTAGATTATAAACAAAAGGCTATAAGCTAATGTTAGAATTATGCTTAATGGGTTATTTTTAGATTTCACAGAATTTACATAATTATTTTACCAGAAAGATGTAAATAAGAATTCATTATTAGTCAAAACAGATGTAAAGAAAAAATATGTGTCCAATTTTAAAATATTATTTTATTTGGGTGCATGTGTCTGTGTCTGTGTGAGTTTATGTGCACCTTGTGTGTGTAAAGGTTCCTGTGGAGGCCAGAGCACTTTGGATGTCCTGGAACTGGATTATAGACTGGGAACTGAACTGGGTCCTCTGCAAGAGCAGTAAGTGTTCTTAACCACCAAGCCACCACTCTATTCCCTTAAAATATATCATTAACAAACTTACAGGTAAAAGAATTAAAATAAGCAGCTTTTAAAGGAGATTTCAGTGCTAGAAACCATTTTTTGATGCCCATGTCAAAAATAAAACTATAAAATTAACAACACTGAAAACAGTCACAGGCAGAATAATGACCTTAGAACTATACATTTCAATTAATTTCCCAGGCTACCATTAAATTCACTTAAAATAAATATTTGACAAATGATAAATTTTAAAGTTTATATCTAACATTATTTTCCCCAAAAGCGAGCCATTGGCTTGCTTATTTATTTATTTATTTATTTGTGACCTCACCTGTGTCTTTTTGGGTCCTATGTCCAGGCCTTGTACAAACTTTTCCAAAAAATTCTTTACTGCTTCCCAGGGATAAATACTGTTTGATTCATCACACACAACTACAACATCTATGAGGGAAGGGCAAGCTGCATGGGAAGAGATGAAAAAAAGAACACATTTTCCATGGATAAGTCAAACTTGGTAGCCGCAGAGAGGTTGGACCTTGATACCCTGCCCCGTTTAGTGGTAAGGCTGTGCTCAGACTTCCGTTACATTGGTGACTTACCCTGAACTGCCGGTGAAAAACTGGTCAGGGTCCGAAAGTCTGGACTAACATCAGAACAAATTCCAGTTGCGTAATACTGATTTCCACACTGATGTGCCCACAGAGGACCACAGGTCTTTAAAGAAAGGAAGAATTATATATATATATGTGTGTGTGTATGTGTGTGTGTACACACACACACATACACACACACACACACACACACACACACACACAGAAAACGCAACTTTCTACCTTGCCTTTTATGGAATTAAAACACCATATCCATTCTTACCCAAGAGTCACCAAATATGAGTGAGTGTGTGTGTGTATGTGTGTGTGTGTATGTGTGTGTGTGTGTGAGAGTGTGTTTGATGTTTATGCATGTTTGTGTACTGCTTTTGTGCCCAGTGCCCTTGGAGGCCAAAAGAGCTATTGGTTGCTGAGAATTGAACCCAGGTCCTCTGGAAGAGCAGCTAGTGATCTCCATCACTGAGCCGTCTCTGCAGCACCAGATCTGCCAGCTTTCAAAACCAGCAAGTCAAAACTGCATCGGAAGGACTGGAGAGAGCGCTCAGTGGTTAAGAACACTGGCTGCTTTTCCAGAGGACCTGGGTTTACTTCCCATCCTCGTCCCCGCATGGCAGCCAACAACCCTTTATAACTCCAGTCCAGGACGTCTCACCCCTTCTTTTAGTTTCCACAGGCACCTGCTGTGCAGACATACATTCATGTGGTTGAAATAAGAATAAACCCTCAAAAATTTTCTTCAAATGCTTTTGAGTGACCATCCTCTGGGAAGGCTGCGAGGACAAGGAAATACAACAATGTGTTCTAGAAAATGCCTCCCCCAAAAAACTGAATGCAAAGTTGGCTTTGTGTCTGTCAGATGTGTGAGTTTCACACAGCTCATTTGTGAAATGAAGGCAGCCATGGCTTTTTGCTTGTAAGAGTGCTGTGAGGGTTCGATGGCCCACAGACATAAACAGGGAAGTCAGGGGAAGAGCCAGTGCTGTGCTTGCCTGTCATTGTGGGTGTTTGAGCACCAGGCCTCCTTTTGTTCCTCCCCTCCAGGACTTTTTAACAGGAACCAAAACCCTCTAAGGGCAGGCAGGCATCCTCAGGAGCCCTGGAGCTGTGCATACTCACCACAGTAAACAAAGAACACACTTCTTACATCCAGGGCCAGACTGCTGTAAAGCCATTAACACACCAAACAACACAAATGAAGTGAACCTCTGCCTCTTGACCTTGCTATAAACTGCTTTCAAGGTCCCTTATTTCCACTTTCTAGTTATTAAGCCAGAGAAGCTGGCTGGCATGTATTCCCTTGCTCAAAGCATACATATATTCTAATTTTTAACATCTCCGTATACAAAGGACCAATTCTCTCCTCCTCAGCCCTTTGAGGAATGCTGAGACCTGCTCATACAGTTATGATTAAAACACACAGGAGACACTAGACCATAATACTCAATTTTCTAGATGAAAAGAGGGAGAGTGGGAAAGAGAGGTCAAGTCTTTATAATTTCACATTGTGGGGCATGGTGGTGCACGTCTTTAATCCCAACACTTGGGAGGCAGAGGCAGGCGGATCTCAGTGAGTTCGAGGCCAGCCTGATCTACAAAGTGAGTCCCAGACAGCTAAGGCTACACAGAGAAACCCTGTCTCAAAAAACCAAAACCCAAAAAACCAAAACAAAACAAAATTTCACATTGTGTAAAGCTGTGATCCATGCACAGAGCGTTGGGCTTATGGACAGATCAGTTATTAAAACTGAACAAAGTGTGGGCTATAGCAAGCGATTGAAATTCATTTGACCCATTTTAACTGTTGGTGGCTTAATCCCAGCAGCTGTGCTCCTGTTTCATGCTCAGTGAGAGAGCACTGCTTTTCCTCCCATAAAACCGGAACATTTTGCCAATCAGGAAAAAGTCATTGTTGCTCCTGGCTAGTATGTGCAATCACACACACACACGCACACACACACACACACACACACACACACACACACACACACACACACACACACACGATGATGACAATCAGTGACACCCATGTCTGTATCTGCAGTTGTTTTATCACCTTGGAAAATAGCTCATCAAGTATGCAAGACTAGAAGTTTTTTTTTTTTTTTTCACAAGCAATGGAAAAGATCATGAAGAAGCTGACGTTACCGTATGCCAAGAGTCAATGCCAAAACATTCTTGCTTTAAGCCCAGAACTTAAGAAGGTTCAGAAATATGTGTTGATTGTCAGTGTTTTCCACAGAATTCTTAAGAGGAGCTCAAGACACTGACCTTTGAAATGTGTAAAGAAAGTTTGGTCTCTCCTTCAGCTCCTTTACAGTGACTACTAATTTTCTTGTGTGTGTGTTTTTTTTTAATCTAGAATTAAGGATTACAATTTTTAAAGTACACCTACAATGCATGAATCTCAAGATATTTTTCTGACTTAGCCAGCTGCAAAAATAAACAAAAAACACGAAATCAGCCCTATTATAAAGACTGCAGAATATAAAAAGTGCAAGACACCTCACAATAGCAATTTATATAGGTATATGACACATATGATAATCAATATTTAATATATTTAGTGGTAATAAAGCTGTTTGAATGTAAATATCTGATATTCTAAGTAAAATGATAATATTGGCTACTTTTAAAAATCCAGTTTGTTTTTTTCTAAAGCAAGATTTTAGGTAAGTATGTCATTAGGAAGACAAACTGGGCTTTTGAAGACATATTTTTTGCAGAGCTGTCTAACTAGACTAATGGTTCTCAGCCTTCCTACTGTTGCAACATTTAACACAGTTCCTCGTGTTGTGGTGACCCTCCTCTCCCAACCATAAATTATTTTTTGTTGCTACTTCATAACTATAATTTTTGCTACTGTTATGAATTGTAACACAAGCAGCTGATATGCGAGAGATCTGATATGTGACCCCTACAAAGGGGTCTTTCACCCTTTAAAGGGGTCGTGACCCACAGGTTGAGAACCTCTGAACTAGACTCTTCTTATATGAGCCATAGGAAATTTAAAATACAATTTGGCTTTTAACTTGTCTTCTGGCTTTTGGGAGGGGGAGGGTTGTGTGATTTTTTTTTCTTCCCTGTTCATGTAGTCAAATATTTCCAACAATTTCCTATATTAAACTAAGCCCAGAAATTCTTCTTTCCTTCAGGAATTTTCCTTTCATGGCATATTGGGAAATAAGTGAGAGGACAAGCAGATATATGACACAAGCGACAGCCTCTCACTTTACACAGGCTCATTTTAGCCAGACCTTGGCTTTGAACCGGTGAATGGAAGGTCCTTGCACATGCTCCTTGAAGAAGCATAAGCAGGACTGAGGACTTTGATGCTTCACACAGCCACTCAGAAGGCAAAAGGCTTCTTCTGCCTCCTCCCACTTCGTTCAAAACAGTCTACTGCTGTGTGTGTGTGTGTGTGTGTGTGGTTTTTGTTTTTGTTGTTTGTTTGTTTGTTTCTTTCGAGACAAGATTTCTCTATGTTATCTTGACTGTCCCGGACTTGTTTTGTAGACCAGGCTGGCCTCGATCTCACAGCGGATCACCTGCCTCTGCCTCCCAATTGCTGAGATTAAAGGCATATGCCACCATGCCTGCTCATCTTACTGTTTTGATGAGCACTCAAGAGGGCTCTAGTTTTCCCCTTGGATGTCCAAATGGCATTGTTGGTCCAAAAGCAAACCTCAGTGATTACATCTCCAGAGTGTACTTGACTAGAGGGATGTGAGGAAAGCACTGGACCACAATCTCTCTCCAGAGGAGTGAGGGTCTGAGGGGACAACACTCACTAGAAAGCCGCCGGTCTCTGAGTTCCTGCTGAGGGTCAAACCCAGGCTCATGTTGGTTTTTATCTCAGTAACGTTTGAGATGCTTGCTGAATCTTTTGGTGAGAGAGAGAGAGAGAGAGAGAGAGAGAGAGAGAGAGAGAGAGAGAGAGAGAGAGAGAGAGATATGTTTAAAGTATTAAATATTTACCATTTGCTCAAGGTCATAATAAAGTAAACAGGCAGACTCATGTTTTTACATAGGTTGGACTATAGCATAACATATCCCGGAACAATCATTATTTAACGAAGAGTGAGGCTATGGTGCTGTCAGCCGCTCTCAGCTCTCTCCTGTGCATGAGGTTGCTAGGCAGCTGCCTTGCCAGGCCATTTAAATATGTATTTTTAAAAGAACAATGTTCTGGTCAAACAAAACACATGTGGAGCACTATGCCTTTCTCTTTGTCACCTTGCCTCATGCTTTTTTTAAAAATCATGATTATTTAAAATATTCTTAATGAACACCATTTGAAAGTCTCTGGCTCAAAGCAATAGAATAATTATAAGAAATTAAAAGGGGCAGGACCAGCGAGGTAAAATAATACATGAATCTGCCCCTCCAAGACAAGACACCACCCACTGCCTGACTATTTCCTCTCCTGAGGCATTAAACCCCACACTTCTCCTTAGAAACATGCTTCACCCATGTTCTCTAGGTTCAGGCACGCCATCTCCCACCCCCGCCTTCACTAATCCCTGGCAGGGCTGCTCCCCTCATTTCCCAGGGGAACTGCCTCAAGACTTCAATTCCGCTCTCTCTGTCAGTCTTAGTGAGAAGTCACAAACTGTGGGGATGGATCACACTCTCCAGACACCTTGGCTCCCCAGCACTGAACTCACCCTTCCTCCTTCCTGTCTGTCTTAGAGGAGGAGACAGTCTCCTCAGATTCCCCCAGGCACCACTGACACTCCTATGGTTAGATTAATGCTGCACTGTCATTGGCCAATACCCACCTCCTTCTTGTCACCCTTGGCACTCTTTTTCTGAAAAGAGTTCGTAATCTTGCTGCCCAGTATAGTGGTCTTCCACCTGTCCTGTATTACCTAACTTCTAGAAATGGAGGCTGGCTATCAATCCTTGTACTTTCCCCCATAAATTCTTCAATAATTCTTCTTCTTCTCCTCCTCCTCCTCCTCCTCCTCCTTGTCCTCCTCTTATTCCTCCTCCTCCTCTTCCACCTCCTCCTCTCCCTCCTCCTCCTCTTTCTCCTCCTCCTCTTCTTCTTTCTCCTCCTCCTCTTCCTCTTTATCCTCCATTCTCCTCTTCCTCTTCCTCCTCCTTCTCCTCTTCCTCCCCCTCCTCCTCCTTGTCCTGCTCCCTCTTTTCCTCCCTCATAGCCCATTGGACTTATAACTATGTCAGTTACATATGATTTGAAAGAGTACAGAAAGAAAATAATGGAACTCCTATGTATATGTTCTTATTTTTAAATTTATTTTTAAGTAAATACATCATTAATAGGGCAATGTGCCAGGATATGTGTCAGCTTAAAATCAAATATGTGTATGCATCTTCTTAATTCCTCACGTTTTACTCAAAATATTCGATGATTGTTTTGCTTAATATCCATCCAGTTACACATCAACACTGTTCCGCCCCCCCCCCCCGCTTGGCTATATAAACAGTGTCACAGTAAGTACAACTCACTTTGCAGATTCAGCTTTTCACATGTGGCAGTGGGTAGGTCCACAGGGCACTTGTACACGTCGCCCATACGGTTCTCAGGAAAGCCACTCCATGGTGAACCAACCAGTAGCCTAGAAACAGGATGCTCTTGTTAGTCATAGCATATGGACAATTTATTAAAGGGGAAACTGACTGTAGGTTGGCAGAATCAGCAACTTTAATTTCAGTCTTATATAAATTCACTGTTTATATGCATGCATTTGTAATTTGACTTGTTTCCTGTCCTCATAGTCGATAAGGACACTTAATGAATGTCTGTAGCATGGCTACTTTACAAAACACCCAAGCTGTTTCTCCACAGCGGCTGGAGAAGCACATTGCATGTCACAGTATGAGCCACACAAGAAATTTCAAGTTTTCTACTAGTCAGTCACATCAATACAATAAAAGTGACAGGAAAATTAATTCTAGTAATGTATTTTTAACTTTACATGATACAAACTAGTGTGCAGTGAACATAAAAATTTTCAATAAACTACTTTTAATTTCCCCTACAGTCCAGTGCATACTTTATCTGAGAGCATATATCTATATGCAAGCAACATGTTAAGTAAAGGCGACATGTGGCTGGAGACTGCTATGTGTGTCGGCATAGTGCTGGAGAGTGACATCATGTTCGTTCCTACCCAAGAATGACAACTGACATTTTTAGAGTTCTTCCTATGCCGTTAGTGCTGTAATAGGCTATATGTCACTTAGGCAGCAGGTGATTTATCTAGGTGGCTTTATGGTTTCTGCCTTTATAAAGAGGGTACTTAGCAGAAATACTGACCATAGGCATTTGGAGACCCCTTTCTGAGTGCAATGCTGGCTGCATATCTCCAGTACAGGGTGAGTCTGGGGTTCATATCCTTCCTATAGTGACTTTCATTTCCTTCTAGAGACTTCTCCCCACAAAAATACACACCGGCTGTGTATGCCCATAGGGTACAAAGTAAAAAAGAGACCATGTACTTTTTAATTATTTTTTTCTCTTATGCATGTGTGTTCATATATGTGAAGACGCGTGCATGTGTGCAAGTGACTGTGCACATGTGTGCGTATGGAGGCCGGAGGATAGCCTGAAACACTATTGATCTGCTTTGAAACAGGCTCTCTCATTGGCTAGATGTTCAGTTAGGCTACATTGGCTCCCCACCCCTTCCCAGCACTGGTAACAAAAAGGGCCACCACGCCCAGCAGTTTTACATGGTTTCTGGGGCTCAAGGTCATGCTCTGAGACAAACACTTCACCAACCGAGCTGCCGCCCAGTCAGCCCCCCTCAGCTGAATCTTCAGAGACCGTAGCAGGCTGTTTATTTTGTTCCACACAGTTGCTAAAGAAGCAGCACATTCACTTTATAGTTAGTTGAGAAGATGATGTGTGGAAATTTTCCCTTGTGCCTTCTCTGCTCGTGGTTTGCCACCGTCAGTCACACTTGTGCTCCATGCTGAATGTTGCACAGCAGACATGTAGAAATCTAAGACAGACCCCTGTCTGCCAGAACCAGCCAAACTGTTTACTGTATATAACCAATAAAGCAGTCGCGCCAGAGAGGCAAAGGGCGTGAACTAAGGTCTTCCATGAGACAAATGTCAAAATGGTCAAAGGATGCAAAAACAGTCATGAAGACCAAAAGACAGCTTACAGTCCAACTATCAAATTACCTTATTCATTGTATAAAATTACTCTTAGCGTCCTGAGATATTTTAACTCCGTTACGTCATATTAATGTCACCACTGAAAGGTTTTGCCCCCTTAGAAACAGATAATTAAGCATCACCTCCTTAAATGTTACCTGTACTCATCCTTTCAGTCCCATTTAGGCACATAGATTCTTGAACAGCCAGAAATCTGGGTGACGGATATAACATTGTTACCATGTCCACCTCAGTGGTGGGGTGCTGCTGGGAGGGTTTGGCATGTGTGCCTGAGCAGATCTGGTGTCCCTCACGACCACTCAGAGGAAAACAGGGATCTCCTTTGTCCTCTGATAAGTGTCTCACAGTGGCTCAAGCATCTCTATCTTTAGTAGTCTCTAGTATTCAGGTACAGGGTAAGACCACAGCGTTTTCCCTATTTCTGTGCACAGACACATCTTAAAGAAGCAGGGAATACAGTTCCTAATTTCCTGTCCAGCCCTGTCCTATTCTTATGTTCTCCTTGGATTGAAGAGTCCAGTCTTGTGGAACTCCAGTCCCCAGACCAGAGTCTCGACTTCTTCCCGACACTCATTCATGTGACGCCACTCCACCCACGCCACGTTCTACCCATCAGCTCCGTCTCCTGTCACATAACCCTCCCTCCAGAAAGCCACTGGGCTTTCCAAACTCTGAGGACTAGATCCTCTAGTGGACATGAAGGCTGGTGGGGGCCGAAGATTCTGTGCTTGTAGGTTAAACTATTTTTGAACAAATGAATTAAAAAAATAAAAATTTCAATTATTGGTAGAAAGAACTGTCTTAGTAGTAGAAAAGTTAAGTAATAATCTATAATTATCTTTTAGCAAAGGACATATTTTTTCCTGTCCAAGTAAAGGCAAAATTAAAGAGCTAATAAATACATTTTATATATACATAATACGTATACATAATACACAGAGCCAAGGTGACTACTCTGTCACCTATTTCAGACTCAGCATCTACGTCCTATTATGCATCAAAGTTACCCTTCTAAACTTTATAAATAATGTTTTATAGTCTTTGAAAACTTCACACATGTGTACAATGTGTTTTTTATAACGTGTCTTGATCTCAACCACCTTCCACTCCCAAGCCAACTCCCTTATGCCCCAGTACATACTCCCAAAGTCTTTTTCAAACCAACCCACTGAGTCCAGTGAGTGCTACCCATAAGTACATGGGTGTGGAGCCCACACCCCTGAAAAAAATGGGCTTTTCCTTCCCAGCAGCCATTAATTACCAATAGCTCCTCAGCTTGGAGTGGGTTCCCATGTGTCCCTCCCCACCCATGATGGGTGTTGACTGGCTTGATCTTGTGCAGATCATGTGGAGATGGAGCGTAGCTGCTGGGCGGAGGGGGCACGGGGGGGTTGATTTGTTCAATATGCAAACCCAGGAGTTGTCATTTCCCAGCCTAACTCCCCATCCACTGGTGGCTACGTTCCTTTGCCTCCTCCCTAGTCTGTGTAGCTTCTTGAGCCTTAGAAGGTGAGAAGTTGATGGAGATGTGACCCAGGCAAGACTCGGCACTTGGTGTTGACAGTTGGCATGTCGACCAGCTATGAGTCTCAGTGCAAGAAGAAGCTTCTCTGGTCAGGGATTAAAGCATAAAGGGAAGTAGCTTGCATAGTCTATTTAGGAAGAAAACAATGCCATGATAGTTAATCTTCATAGTCAGACTTGATTGGGTGTAGTGTCACCATAGAACCACAGCTCTGGCTGTGTCTGGCTGTGCAGGTGATTTCCCAGAAGGCTAGACTGAGAAGGGCATGTGGGCTAAATGTGGGCAGCACTGACCCATGGCTAGGGGCACTGAACCAGTAGAAAGGAGACATCTACGTGAGCTCTAGAAGTCTCTACTCCCTGCTTCTTGACCAGACATGAACTGTGACCAGCTGCCTCGTGCTCCTGGCCTCGCACCTTTCTCACTGTGTTGCCCGTCCCCTCAAACTGTGAGCTGAAATGACCTATTGTTCAGTAAGATACCTTGCCAGATTTTTTTTGACACAGCACTAAGAAAAGAAGCTAATGGAATTACCTTAAGACCAGAAGTTACAGAGAGTGTGGCTCTGGACTTTCACGTTCCAGGAACTCCTGTTAGTTGATTCTAGTAAATCTTACAATATTTGGGAGTAGGTATAAGGTTTTCCTAAAATTATCTTATTTAATCTGCAAGGAAAAATCTGAGAATATATTATCAGCACTTTGCAACGGAAGCACTGAGACAGAGACACGAGTAATTCGCTCCTTATCAAGTGGTTGGTCAGGGGCAACTGTGCCCCTTTTTGACGGTCCAGTTTTTAATTTCCAGGCAGCTCTCTTTCTTCTTCAATGCATGACGCCTTAGCGTAAGCCTCAGAAAACTATCTGAACAGATGAGATAAGCTCCAGAAATTATTGTATGGAATAGAAATTGGAAGCAGAGGGCCAGGTCGCACTTACTGGGAACAGATGTATGGCTGTGTTGCATTAAAGGGAGCCTTGATTCAGACATCTGACATGGTCATCCTTGGGAGAGCACAGGCACGCAGCAAGGCACAGGCCATGCTCTTTGCAATGATTGTCAAGGACAGGTTATGGTCGATACATACCAGATTTGATCATATGAGTGATTTTTGTTATGTTCGTTTCCACATCTCGTTCCCAAATTAAAGTTAAATGTTTCTGAACTAAAATGTCCTGTTTCCCAGAGTCTCCAGCAGCAAAGTCACAGCACCAGATCTTTGCTAGTCTCCCTGAGAAGAATCAGGAGATGCTTGCTGCTTCCTGTCCCACGGAGCACCTTAATGGACATCTCCTCACCTCCTTTCACATCTTCTAAGAACTCTGGGCTATTACCCTTGAAACAGAGAGGGCTTATGATGTCACCATCACCACTGCTGCTGGGGATGTTGTGGCTGTCCTGAGGCAAGCAGACATGAAGATGAGGGAGAGGTATACCTCTGCTCTGTTAAAAAGCACTGGCTTATTTTCTTCACCTTCTCCCTCAGACTCTTAATGTAAGACGGGAGAAAACAATGCTAAGTATGCCTTTTGAGGGGCACCTGAGAAACAAGGGAGTCCTGGTCCCTAGTTTGCACGTGACTCATTCTGTACATATTACAGCATATTGGGTAACCTTCAGGCCAACAATTCCATGGAAAGTTCTAGACCACTGCCACAGCCTTTACTGCTGACGTTTCCCCACTCTGCAGCAGACATCTCCTGAAACCCACGGGTTTACATGGCATCCTGTTCCTGACAGCTCACCCTCATGAGAGGAGGCTATGACATCACCACAGGCCACTCCCAGGGAATCAAGACACTCTTATATTAACCAGACAGGAAGTTAAGGGGGCCGGTATTGGCAACCATAAAATTTCACGGACCTGTGGCTGTAACAGGGAGAGGTACACCAGGACAAACGTTATAAAGGGAGGTATGGCACCCACAGTGGGAAAACATGACAGGAATTCTTTGTAGTTATAGATTTCATTGACTCTCAGCCAGAAAAACAAAACAAAACAAAGCAAAACCAGAGCTGTGTGGATAACCGTGAGTGGTGATTCCCCAAATTAAACAAAAGCCTAAGATATAAACTTCTCCTGCTCTACAGTGAAACTGGGAATTCTTCCAAGACTATCTTAACTAACACTCACTGTTCAATTATCTTGTGGGAAAATAGTGATTATGTAGACTTCCAAAACGTAGCCAATTTGCCCACCTCCAGTGGAATTCAAAGTGCTTTGTTTAGTTAGTAAACAATGTTTACAGTGGTATAGGTCAGACAATTTTAGACCCACAATCCAGAAGCTGGTTTCTAAGTCTCTAAGCTGTCGAGGCTTTCTTCAACAGTAAGGACTTACAGAGATTGCTGCTGGATGTGCAGTTAGACCAATACAGCGTCATTGAGAAGTGTTTAATGGGTGCCTATAGCATAGACGTGCTACCCAACCCAGGAGGCACCTTTCTTATGTAAACTTCCAGCCTAGCCTTGTATGGTAGACCCCCTGTGAGGCTGTGTATGGTAAAGAGACTTACTTTCTTAACTAGGGTTACACTGCTGTGATAGAACAAACACCATGACCAAACGCAAACTGAGGAGGGAAGGGTTTATTTGGCTGACACTTTCACTTTGCTATTCCTCACTGGAGGAAGCCAGGACAGGAACTCAAACAGGGCAGGAACCTGGGGCCAGGAAGTGCTGAAGAGGCCATGGAGGGGTGCTGCTTACTGCTTTGGTCCATATGGCCTGCTCATCCTGCTTTCTTATAGAACTCAGGACCATCAGTCAAGGAATGGCACCATCCTCAATGGGCTGGGTCCTCCCCCATCCCATCAATAACTAAGAAAACGTGCTACAGGCTTGCCTACGACCTGATCATATGAAGGCATTTTCTTAATGGAGGCTTCCTCCACTGATGACTCAAGCTTGTGTCAAGTTGACATAAAAGGCAAAGGCCTACTACGGACCATACTCAATCGTGGATACTAAGGATACATTAGGTTACAAGTTCCTAAAGAGACTCTGGCCTCATATTTTACATTCTAGGGAGAAAGATAATCAATCTAGTAAGAGAGCCGTATGGTGGCAGGAGTTCGTGCTTCAGAAGGAAGATAAGTGGAATAGAGTCAGGAGTGAGAGGCAGAGAGCAGGGCAGTCTTTATTTGAATGTTTAGAGAATAAAAAAAGTCATGAGACTTTGGTGGAAAAAGTGCCTAAGGATGAAGCAAGTGTACAAGTCCAGTGTCTGGGGAAAATGACAGGGAGTGGAATTAACTCTCAAGGGGCCAGATCATATACAGAATTATGTGTAATTAGAAGGTTCCTGTTTTTTGTTTTGGTGTGTGTGTCTGTGTGTGTTTCTTGTTTTGTTTTTGTTTTGTTTTTCTCAGTAAGAAAGCCTTCAGGGGGTTAAGTAGAGTAATCATAACATGATATATTTTGGGAACTGTGACAGATGCTTCATTGAGACAATTGCATTGGACATGAACTCTGGTGTCTCATATCTGACCACCTCCCCTTGGTGGGGAGGCCTGGTGGCACTCAGAGAAAGAACAAGCAGGTTACCAAGAAGTGACTTGATAGCCTATGACCAGATAGTGGGGGAGGAGGTCCCCTCGGTCATAGACCTAGGGGAAGGGAATAGGGTGAAAGCGGGAGGGAGGGAGGAATGGGAGGATATAAGTGATGGGATAACAATTGAGTTGTAATCTGAATAAATTTAAAAAATAATTAAATAATAAAAAAGAAACAATTGCCTTGGGGCCATAGGGGAGCAGATTAAGTGTTTGGAAGGTCCTTGCAGTCTTCTTGGTAAAAGGTGGTGGAGTCTCAGAAAGGCTCAGAAAACTGCAAGTGCTGAGCACTTGTCTTATTTAAACTAGTTTGTCAAAGTAGGGCCAACAGGATTTCTTTAGATTCTCTTTCAAAGAAAAATTAAACAGAAAAAGGAAGAAAGAGGGACAGAGGGACAAGAGGAAGGAGGGGGTCAAGGAGTGACCCCTAAGGTCAAGAAAAATCCCTAAGAGCTGAGAAGTAAAACAGAATAAGCACTGTTATCAAGAAAGGTTCTGTCAACAGAGGATGGTTTTGAGATGAAAAAGCTCAGTAACCCGGAAGGGGACAGCTTACTTGTGACTAGACGTCTGCTCTATGTAGTATTTATATTAACATTAGGAATGTCAAAGCCCACAGTGTATGGATAAGAATGTCATCTTTTTAACATTCTAGGTTATTGACAACACAGGGCACCTGGAAAGTTCTAAATAGACCCTTGCTTCTTGCGAGTGAGTGGAAAAGACGTCTGTGAGTGAAGGAAGTCACCCGTGAAAAGTCGCCCCTCAGGGGAAGGGGCGGCAGGCAGGCTACATCTTTTAGGTGGTAGCATTGCTATTCGGGGCTCAATAGTCAATCACCTTGGCATAAATTAAAGGCAACCTTAGCATGTCAGCCTCATTGTGTGACCACAGACTCTCCAGCTTCCTCACAGTTTCCTGAAGCGGTGAGACAGCAAAACCCTCAAGGTCTTTCAATGTCACAACGGAGTCCACCAACCCCGTTATGGCTGAAGAACCTTAAGCCTGTCCTGTTTCATGAAATCCCTAGAAATTAGCTTTCTTACTGGAAGCAAAGGAGCCGATAGACTCTGATTGTTGCAACTCCTCCTCCGTTTCACCCATCATCTGGAAACAAGTATGGTTTTTAGGACTGCTGCATTTTAGACGTCAAAGCCCAGCTCTCTGCTGGGTACTTGAGATACACATTGGAATAGTAACAGCATTATGAAATGACATTATGCTTTATAAAGGACTTGCGTGCATTATCTCTTTGGTCCCTATCATCATGAGGCGTTTTACCCATTTCTGCTTTTGTATAAAGGCCCTGGTTCCAAGTGTCTGTGCTGGTTTGATTGAGATGCACACACTCCCCACACACTCAGGCATTTGAACACTTGGTCCCCAGTTAGTGGTGCTCTCCGTGGGAAGTTTGGGAAGTGTGGCTTTGCTGGAGAAAGTATGTCACTGGGTGTAAACCTCCAGTTTGCTTTCTCGTCTCTCTGATTCTGATTGATATGATGATCTCTTAGATCTCTCTCTGTTCCTGTTGCGTGCCACCACATCTGCAAACTATAGCCCAGCCAGCTCTCCTTTCGTTAGGTTGCCTTGGTCATGGCATTTTTACCACAGTAACTGAAAAATAGCCACTACAGTGTCTCAGTGGCACGTTCCTTCCCTCCCAAGTCCCCAGTTCTATCATACTGGGTCTATTTTGATCTCCTCTCGACAAGAACTCAGTACCTGCTCATCATAAAGACCCTGGAAACATTATCAACTGCCGCCTCTCTGTGCCACTTGCCATTCCCCACGCCCATGTTCTGAGAGAGGGAGATGCTGGCGATGGCTGAGTGCTAGAAAGGTACGTGTGTCGAAGCTCTTTACTCTTGTAAATAGACTCTGTTCTGGGCCTAACACTCAATATTATCATGGTGGACTGTCTGATATGATGTCTTGGGAGCATGGAGGATTTTCCCATAGGTCATTGGTATGCCCCAAGCATCCTAGAACAGCAGGCATCTTCCAAGTGGGCATCACAGCTATGTGGGGGGGGGTGTGCATGCGCGCACGTGGTGTGTGTGTGTGTGTGTGTGTGTGTGTGTGTGTGTGCGTGCATGTGCGCTCGCACCACAAACTCATGTCTAGAATGGCTGATGGGAGAAGCAAGTTAGAGCAAGGAATATTTAACGCACACACCTTTGGATCCTTTGATGTCTGCTACAAAACTGAATATTTTTCACTTCAATCAAACTTTTTATTCATTTAAAATTCTACTACAGAGATATTTGTTGGGGGGGCTAACACACTTATAGTAAATATAGAAGTATACTAAAATTTGTCTTAGCCAAAGAACTAAAACAATAATATGTGCCCATATCCAGGTGCAAAGGTTCTCTTTTTGCTGCTATATTCATTCATAGTTCTCTCTTTATAAGGAAGTAGAATGTACCACTCCTTGACCCAACAAGAAAATACATTTCCATGAGTGGAAATACCCCTCCTTCTTACTCACTCTTCGTCTCACAAGTGATTTCAGTTACAATGATTTTGAGTCACGGAATGAAGTCAGATTATTCTTTGGACGAACTTTCAGATTACACAAAGAAACAGTGCACATCACAGCCAGTTCCAGGAAATGATCTTAAATATGTCTCAGGCCCTTGAAGATTTGTTTGTGATAAGGATTGCATCATCCACGTTGAACATCCGGTGTGAGAGATTCAGGCTGGAGGCATGCCGGCCCTCCTCCTCTGCCTACACTGAAGGAAGAGGCTTTACTGTTAGCCAGAGGCTTCCCTAGCAGCTCTGCTTGGAGATCACCTGGCTTCGGAAACTATGCAGTTCACAGGAAATGGCGGAAAACACTCAAGAAGTAATAAAGAGCTGTCACCAATATTAGTCAAGTAGCCTAGAGTGTAATAAAAACCTAATAATAATAAAACTACTAAGATAGCCACGTTTGCTTCATTGAAATCTGGTAGATCTTGAAGGAAAACATGCCTATATCCTGGGAGACACAGGACATGTAGGACAGCCCAAGCTGTGCTCTAAAATAACAGCGTGATTTAGGAACACCCCAACTAGAGCCTTGAGTGTGTTAGGCGGAAAGGGCCGAGAGAGCGCATCAAGGATAAAACATCGTAAGGAAGTTAAAGGGAGCGGAGGGAAAAGGTGGCTAAACCTGCTTCAGAACAAGCAGTAAAAGAGCAATGAGCTAAAAGCACGTGTGTGTGTGTGTGTGTGTGTGTGTGTGTGTGTGTTACTGACTTAAGAG
Source organism: Acomys russatus (assembly GCF_903995435.1). Taxonomy (NCBI): domain Eukaryota; kingdom Metazoa; phylum Chordata; class Mammalia; order Rodentia; family Muridae; genus Acomys; species Acomys russatus. The sequence continues at coordinate 4,644,357 of NC_067166.1, read as the reverse complement.
CAAAGGCAGTTTGTTGAAAGAATTCCTAGCAAAAGTTAACTTTATTAGTATCAGAAAGAGAGTTTTCCCTATCTCGGCTACTTCCATAAGGTCTGGGCAATTGTCATAAATTAGGAGTGGGGAAGGGCACAAGGCCAATTGTCAAAACACAGACGATTCTGGAGCCCAGGCTTCTCACTACTTTTCCTCCTTGCTCTGAAGTCCTTCTGACCTGACTGACTAAGGCCTACCTAGCATTGGCACGTTGTTCCCCGGGAAGGCCCACGGACAGGGTCAGGCTAATGACACAGTCCTTGATCCAATCTTTTATCACTGGAAAGGAAAAAAATGCTCCCTTGCTGTTGAGTTAGTGGAAATGAAGGCACAAAAGCAACAAAGCCACCAGCAATTACAAGGCGTGGCACCCAATTTTCCCTTCTCTCTTGTTCACGAATTCCTAGTCTGCATATAAATCTTCCTCCTAGACTGTGCCACACTCCAGAGGGCCAGCCCCATGGTCTATATTTTTTTTCACCCCCTCATAGGTCCAGTGTCCAGTCCACAGTGGATTAAATCATTTTGTCCACGGCTTGGCCTGGTTTATTTCTTTTCTTGGAATGACTGGAGACAGTGAGGGGAGGTCAGACAGGCTGGCCCGCCAGCTTTACTCTCTACCTTTCTGCTTTTTACCTTCGTAGGATTCAGTCCCTTAGACTGACACGAATTCTCCCTTCTCTTCTGTGTGGTGCAGTATGTCTGTGCAGGCTCATGGTTAGATACTGGTTAAAGGGAAAGAAGGTGGTGATCCTTTGCTAAAAGTTTCGCCTTATCGGAGAGCTCCATACAGGTATTCAAGGCACTGACCCAGCCAATCACAGAGCAGAGCCTTGTTTACCAATAGCCATTACAAGGAAAGTTCTGGGAAGGCTAAGGCAGGATTTAGATTTATCTGATGTCCCTGGTTTTGACATTAGTGCATCAGCAGCACTGGAATTTCATTATGATCTGCTAGTGGCTTTTATCTGCTCATGCCTTTTTAAACAATGTCTTGAGTTCTTACAGAAAGAGAAACCACAGCGGTGAGTCTCGCTTCCCCAGGTTTCTACCTGTCACAGCTCTTTGTCATTTTAGTCTCATTCATGTGCCAACTGTCACGGAGCCAGCGGTTGAGTTCTTTCCAAGCAAACAGACTTAACATCTCTAAGGACATCGATTACAGAGGGTGGCTTTTTCTCTCTGTTAGACTTATTCTGCCCCAGAAAACTGGAGAGGAAATAAAAGTCAGTGCCAGGTTGTCCTTAGCTAGGCTGTGCCTTTCCAGTCACCCCGTGGAGTTCACATGAGCTTTTCTTTAGCCCATGCATGTTAAGGTAGTCTCAAATAGTTCACCTCATAGGCTATCTGTGGCCAATCATTTGGAAGTAGGCCTTTTCTTAAGTCATTTTTAAAAAATTTAAAGATGTATTTTAATAATGTGTTTGTTATATTAATTATGTGTGCAAATGTGTGCATGCGAGTGGAGGTGTCAGATACACCTGGAGTTGGAATCATATGTTGTTGATAGTCACCCTACATGGGTGCTGGAAACAAAACCAGGGTCTTCTGCAAGAGCAGGATGCACTCTTAACTTTGGAGGCATCTCTCCATTCCCCCCAAAATAGATATGCATCTCGTTGGGAACAGATCCAATCTTGGTGTTCATTAGCAATGTAATGAACTGCATCCTAAGGTCAGAAACTGGCTTGTGTCACCATGGTAGCTTGCTTTCTTCTCTACAATAATCAAAGAAAAAGATCATCAGCAGGCCTGGGCTCCCACCTGTACTCCAAACGACTGCAGGGAGTGCTAGGCCTGACTGTTTTCCTCTCTCACAAGCTATCCATTTCCAGCGGTCATGGCTTCCTGGATAGCCTCACAGGAAGTGGCCCAGGCTCTTCTCCAGGGCACCTGTCTCTGTCATTTTCATCCCAGCTCAATAGTTGCTTCTTCTAAGGTGAACCATGGTAGCCGCATTTTCCTTTCTCATCACACAGATAAGCATACCCCAATGCACGAAGAACATGAACTTAAAACGATTCTCCTGTGAACGTCATCTGAAGTCCACGGTGTTGTTTAAAAGCATCTAGAAGGTGAAGAACTGCCTCTAAAGCTCCAGGCTGCATTTGCAGAGCTTAAGTCCTTGTGTCACAGTGGAGAGGACCTGTCCACAAGCGGGCATCAAACTGAACGGGGGAGAAACTTGCTTTCTTCAACATAATTTTCAGCGTCATTTGATTTCCTTGAATTTTTTAAAACTTACTTTCACAAGAACCTTTAAATTAGCAATGGATATATATATGTATACACACACACACACACACACACACATGTATATATTCATATATAAGTTTTTATTACTTTCACAGGAAATAGTAACAATAATAGCTAAAGGGTTGCTTTTAAAGGAAGATTGGTTCAAAGGTTAAAGACTGAAGGCAATATCCATGAGTCTATTATTTGTTTATCACACTAATCATTAACATTGGTCTTATCAATAGAATTTTTAGATAAATTATTTGGGCTTTCTCCCCACTAAAAACTACCACTATAGTATTCCATTAATTATCAGTAATCAACTCTCAAAGAAAAAACCCTCACTTAAAAATATTTTATTTAAAAAAAAAAAAAAAGGCAAACGAAAGAACTGAGTATGCCTTTAACTCCAACCAACACAGCTTGGAGACAGACAGAGAGAGAGAGAGAGAGAGAGAGAGAGAGAGAGAGAGAGAGAGAGAGAGGGTTATGGGCCATCCTGAGTTACACAGTGAGACTGCCTAAGAACACTTTTAAAGCACTGTCCACTAACAGTAAATTCACTCATCTGTTTATATAAACAAATTGATTCAAATATTACATCTGTGCAGTGGTTTTAGTGAAACAATAAGGAAGAGAGTAGTCTTACCAGCTGCCTTGTGGGTTTGTAAGCTGCTGCAGGGCATAGCCGAACTGTTCACTTGAAGGGCCGGAAAATATTTTTGCTCCTGGGAGGCCAACATTGTATGCCAGACAACTTAAAATACCTATTTAAAATTGAAAACATAGTCCATATTTACAATTTCTAATGTAAACATATAATATATTTCTTAAAGAGCATGTTAAGAAAAATAAAACCCAACCCTACATGCCATGATAATTAGGCTCCTTATTGGTTCTGATAAGAAATAAAAACTCCTTAATCTACAGTCCTTACATGGCCCGGCACAGACTACACAGTCCTTACATGGCCCCGGCACAGACTACACAGTCCTTACATGGCCCTGGCACAGACTACACAGTCATTTACAGAATTCATTGCCTTCACGGTCCTCGAAGCAGCTCAGGAGACAGTCACCTTGACTCCACAGAGATTTTTAAGGTTCCAGGTGTGTCTCTCATGTGGTAAGGGGAGGTCAGGATTTGATCAAGACACTGGACTCTTAAACTGCGCTACTGTTTCTTAGACTTATGACATGATTTAAATCCTATTTGTCTTTCTTACAGAGCAAGGCTCTAAGCTACTCACACACAGGGTCTGAAGGGTGCCCTGTTCTTAGACATGGTTTCCATATGAAATGTGTGATAAAACAGTGCTGGGGAGGGAGGAAAGTCTTAGCCTAGGAAATCAGTATAATTTTTCTTTCAGAAAAATGATGCTTTGTAGGATAAAGGTTAAGGCAATGGTACACTATGTTTTTGTTCCAGTGGAAACTGCCAAAAGCACTGTTGTCTTTTTATTTTTCTTCCTCAATGATCAATCAATCAATGACAATCGTGAAAAATAGAACAAAGACCAAAGAAGACAACATGTGATAGACTTTTTTTTTTTCTTTCTGATGGCAAGGGAGAGAAGAACAGGGTTAAATCCATCTGGCACTGAAAGCATTAGTGCTGGGAGTCTTCCTGTCTATAGAAGGGAGCTGTGTGGATTCTGTGTAGCATCAGCATTTATCTTTGCAGAGCCAAAAAAAAAAAAAAAAAAAAAAAAAAAAGACTGGTCTCTTTAAGTGTACCTCACAGCTCCTGTACCCTGCGTCTCCAGAAAGGAAGATTTTTACTTTGGGGGCAGCCTGAGGCCGCATGGTGCATTAGGAGCGTGTTGTTCCATGCACTGGAAGCTTGCATGAAATGGCTTGGTTTTGTTTGTTTGTTTTGTTTTGTTTTACCACTGTGCTTCTGAACTTATGGGAGGAGATTCTATAGACAGTTCCAAAGGAAAAGTGAGGTCAGCCATGAAGCTTTGGGGACTTGAAGTTGTCAATGTGCCTTTTTAAGTGCCAAAAATACTCTACTGGGCGTTTGCTCACTCAAAAAAAAAAAAAAAAAAAAAAAAAAAAAGCCCAGTTCATTTTTTTTTCTTAGAAATATAAGCTTGCCAAGAAGAAAAGGGGAAATACTAATTCTGAAATACTCTGTGACATAATCTGCACAGCCCAACAATTGCAAGTTTGCAAATTTCTATCTCTTCATAGGGACCACTATTCCTTTTTCCTGAGGAAACAAGAAGATTGGTACTCACAATGCTGGTGTTTGCAGCCAACGCTCCATCCTTGCCCCGCTGTGCAGAACCAATGCTACTTAAATATCGATGAGACTTTGAATAGATTAGTCAGAGCCTGAGGAGTTGTGTCAAACACCATCACTTTAAACATGTCTGACACAGGGGAAGTCCATGCAGCTGGACATACAATAATGCAACTCTGTCCCACGGTTAAAAAATCATGCAATAGGAAATGAGGAGGGTGGAGATCAATTTATTACTTAGTGTTAACTTTTACGATACGTGGTGTGTATGGTCGGGGTTATTTCTCTTCATGACAAGCATATGTTTTAAGGAAGGCTTTGTTACGTGCCTTATGTGCCTTTGCTCCTACTGCAATCACAAAATGCAAAAAGACATGCAAGATCACTATTACACTTTTGGGAAACATAATTTTTTAAAAAGTTTTTAAAATTTTTTTTATATATTTTAGTTATATTCTTTCCCCTCCCCCACTCTTTTCTGTCTCCTCACCCATCTGACTTTATCTCTTTTCCTCTCTCTCTTAAAAATTCATCTTACTCTATGTCATCCATTTTTTTACTAAAATGCTGTTGTACGGCACACACATATGTATACGGCATACACATATACAGCACATGTGTGTTATTTTATATGCGTATAGACTTAAATCACGATTTACTTACAAATAAGGAGTCTGGGGTTCACCTTAGCAGCCTGATTGTATTATACACGTATGTATATTAACATTTATGGACAATATTTTCTAAAATGGAAGAAACCATTTCATGTTCCTGTTTAAAACACCCCAAGGTCTTGTTGTAGCACTAAGAACACCTAGTTTCTGCCCAGGGAGAGAGAGAGAGAGAGAGAGAGAGAGAGAGAGAGAGAGAGAGAGAGAGAGAGAGAGAGAGAGGACCTGGGTTAAGTTCCCAACACTTCCATAAAGTGGTTCACAACCATCTGTAACTCCAGTTCCAGGGGATCTGACATTTCTGTCCTCTGCACATACACACACATGCACACACACACACACACACACACACACACACACACACATATGCACATGCTTAGACATGTGCACACTATTAAAAAAATTTTAAAGATCATAAAAACTAAAATTTTCAAAATACAGGTTTGCGAATGCAAATTGCAGTACATTAACTAGATGGAATTTGACACTGCTGTTTAAAAACAGTAATTATGAATGCTATAAAAGAGAATGGAAATGCTCAATGAAAAATATAGTAAAATGACTTTCAGTATAGGAGAAAAATGTTTTAAAAGCCTACAAAATATTAACAGAGCAGGTAATAGAACTGTGAATGAAGAAGTTGCCTGTCTTCTATGTTTCCTGCAGTACATTTTAATATTCTTGAAATAAGTAAATAGAAGGTTAGGACAAGACACTTACTTCCCTTCCTACTGAACACTAGCAGAATGGCATACACGGACAGTTCTCTTCAGCCTCCCGTGTCTCGTCTGACCTTCACACCTTTGTACACACCATGGATAAAAGGTAAAGGCCAGTTCTACCTCACTAGAGTGACTTTAATTCTTAATCCTAGGTATGATCTAAGGTTCAGATTTCTTTAAATAAATGTCTTCATATGTAAAAGACATCAGTTATGCATGCTTTTCATATCTTTTTTTAAAGATTTATTTATACAAATCTCATTATAGATGGTTGTGAGCCAACATGTGGTTGCTGGGAATTGAACTCATGACCTTTGGAAGAGCAGTCAGTGTTCTTAACCTCTGAGCCATCTCTCCAGCCTGCTTTTCATATCTTAAAGGCCTAGATGACAACTCTTCTGTTCTTAGGGAGCCTATGGAATATAGTTCTGTGAAAACTTAGTCGTATCCATGAAACCTGCAGTTTACTCCAGTCACAGCTGTCCACAACAGAAAACTGATGGATTTACTCACACCTGTACTTAATAGGTAGACTTCATTATCTCATTTGAATAATGAGGAGAGATAAACATGTTTTTTGTTTAGATTGTAAGTGTGGGATGGGGAATGGTCTTGTGCGAGATCAGGTGAGGTTAATCCACTAGAAGACAAACCACCTCATGTGGGTGCTTGATTGTTGCCAGCTGAAAAGATCTCATGAACAGACTCTGGGAGGAGATATATAAATGAGCCCCAAACTGGAGGCAAGGTCTGTGGAGACTTGGGAGACTGTTCACTGCTCCACTTCCAGACACTCCTAGAGAGAACCGCTCGAGGGAAGGCTTCGGGGCTCTGGCTGAGGTTGTGGGTTCTGGTTACTCCAGGTTCCAGCAAAAGAAATCCTGCTGATTACGCCAGGAAACTCGCTCCTCGGAACCGATATCCTTACCGCTTTGTTATTGTGTTTGTTAATCCTCTTCTCCTATTGTTTAGGTTAGTAGGATTGTAAGTAGGGTACTCTCAGTTAATAAGTTCATGATACAATATATTTGCTAAGAAAATTGAGCCTACAGAATAAACTTTTTATTTAGTCAGCAAACACTTATCAAGTGTTTACTACACAGTCCATACCACTCTTAGTGGTGGTGTCTTAGTCACTTCTCTGTTCCTGTGAAGGTTCACTATGACTAAAGCAGTGTCTAAAAGGAAGCATTTGGTTGTGGGTTTGCGCACCGTCTCAAGGGGGCGAGCCCATGACCATCGTCGTGGGCACATGATGGCAGATGGGCACATGATGGCAGATGGGCACATGATGGCAGATGGGCCCGTGTGGCCCTGGAGCAATAGCTAAGAGCTTTACATCTGATCCATCAAGTCCACACCTCTTAACCTCTCCCCGAGCAGATCCACCGACTAGGCAGCACGCATTGGAATATCTGAGCTATTCTCGGACAGCCACAGATGGAGACAGTGACACAGATGGGGACAGTTAACTCATAGAGCGGGGTGTGGCCTGGACATAATGTCCCAATGCACAAGTGATTTCTCTCTCTGCACCTGAAAAGCATCTGCAGCTTCTACCAGCCAGGCCTCCCAGGAGTGCAGAGCTGGGCCCCACCACCCTAAAACAGTGGTACTCTGCACCCAGAGATCTGGAGGTCCTGGTCTTGCTGCCCGCATTTTGTTGGTCCTTCTTTAAAAGAGGCTTTCCCCAGCCTCCTCACATTCCAGCATCCCTCTGCGAGAATGGGCTAGAGTGAATCTGAGTAACAGTGTTCATCCCAGCTTGCTCATCTGAGTGACATTCCTAACTTTGAGAATTGTAGACAAATCACATGAAAAAAGACAGCACTGGGAGTACGGAAGACAGAGACTCAACACCTGCCGTGCTGCGCAGGGGCGGGGTCCTTCTGAAAGGCTCGCATTGTTAGTCTCTGAAAATGGACACTTCCTCTAAGGCTTCTTCGATGTATAGAGAATCTACTAATTAATATACTTTCTCATAATACAACGTAATTGGAGATGCCGATTATATATGAATTTCTCGTTTATGTTTTGCGACTCTTCGATAAGTGTCTTCTTATTTAAATGATTCAATTTATTTCAAAGCTAAAATTTTTGAGGCCATTTTTTGAAAGCCTTTACAGAACTTTGGATGTCTAGGTGGTTAGTGTTGTTTGTCTGCATGACAGGGTCTGGAGTCACATAGGAGAAAGGTGAAGGGTTATTTACACTCAGGGCCTGCCTGTGGGGGGCTGCCATGACTAGGTTAATATGGGCAGTGGATTAGTTAACGTGGGAGTCTCGTCTCGAGTGTGGGGGTGGGGCACCCTGCCTTCTAGATCTGAGTAAGTCTTCTTCCAGGACTCTTCCATTTCCTGCCTTTCTCGGTCTCAGCTTCTCTTTCTCCACTGCCATCCCTTGCTCATCTCCCCCGAATGAGTGTGCCGTCACTGTGTTCAATCCTGAACTGGTTTTAAATGATGTCAGATGTCTTGTAGGTTTTTAAATGTCAGTGCTGGGGAATTAAAGAGATTTATCTCTGATAAAGAGATATTTTTCTTGCACAGAGACACAAGTTTAGTTCCCAGGATCCATGATAACAGTGCACAAATAACTGCATGTATAGTTTCCAGGAATCTGGGGATGCCTGCATTGCACACAGTGTACATAGGATCACATGGACAAACACATACACACAAATAAAGACTGTAACATATCAATGCTATAACCAATTGCTATTTAATGGAGGAATGCTTACATACCTTACGGAAGAGCTACCTTTGCTTACGAAACTTCTTGATTAACTTCTGAGAAGACACAAGTTGTAGGACAGTGACAATAGAAGCAGGGTGAGTGTGAAGAGACAGACACAAGGACTGTGGAGCTGGTGATTAAGGACGTAAAAGAAACGCAAAGAAGAGGTAACAACCGGCAATGAGAGGGTGATAATGGGTGGAATTTTATAGGAAGAGGGGAGCCACACACTGCAGCTTAGTCTGGGTGGGGCCACTGGCCTGCCTTTTATCTTCCCTAGCTACACACAAAAATCTGGATGAGGGACTCTGTGGTGGAGATTAAGTGACTCAAGGTTTTAGCCAAGGTAGAGCAACTAGCAGAGTGTTAGTGTTGAAGGAGACGGTCTCTCTGGCTCTCTTGTCCTAAGTGCAGTGTATGAGTTTCCTGTGGCCACTGCAGAGGATCGCTAGAAAGCCAATGGCTTAACACAACAGAAACTTGTTCTGTGAGATGCTGACAGCCAGCGTGTCAGTAGTCTGTGAGCCTTCCTGACAGTCCAGGGAAGACTCTTCTACCTGGAGACTCTGGAGACTCCCAGAGCGTGTCAACCTTTACCCGCATTGCTCTCATCTGTCACACTGTCACGTCAGCTCCTTCTTTGTATTGTATCTGCCTCTGCATCACTTTATATGGTCACCTGTTGTTGGACTTAGTGCCTTCTAGGTAAAAAAAAAAAAAAAAAAAGGAAGCTTTATTTCAAGAGCCATAACCTAACTGCATATGCAGAAGTCTTTTACCAAATAAAGTAGCAGTCACTGGTTCTAGTGGTTAGGACATTCACACACTTTTTTTTCCCAGAAATGACCACTAAAGTCTATGATGGTCTGTTATCTGCCTCCCTGCCAGGTCGCATCCCTGCTTTACGCAAAATACCTAATGTTTCTGCAAAAGTTTAACCCATTCTGTACTAACTATAGGCCCCAAATCTCATCTACCACCAACCCACAGTCCCAAATTCACCACCTAAATTACATATGAGTGATGTTTCAGTTTTGTATCCTAGAACAAGATTTCTTTTCATCTCTACGCTTCCAAATAAGTTATCTATTTCCAACATATAATAAATGGGGTAGACACAGAGAAATTCGATTCCTTCCCAAAAGGCAGAAATCAGAATAAAGGAGTCGCCAGTCTCAAAGAAGTTCGATGTTAGAAGGGGAGTTTTCTCAGATCTCAGGCCCGCGAATAATTGTTATTCATGACTCTGTCCGATGAACTGTCGGCATTACAGGCCTGGCTACCCACAGCAATGGACTTTGAGGTCTTGCTCATCCCATTTAAAATGGTAGCATTTCTATCGGCACCGTGTCCTTAACAACCTTGTAGTACATGTCACGGGGACCTGTGCCAACAGATAAACAGCCATTAAGGGATCTTTCTTGGGTAACATCCTCTGTGCTGGGTAACCTGGCTGTGCCAAGACGGCTGAAGGCTCATGAATTACATCCTAGTCAGCTTTGCAAGACTTTGTCTAGCCAAACATTGTCCTTGCTGGGCATGCCTTTGTTTTTGTTTTTTGTTGTTGTTGTTGTTGTTTGTTTGTTTTTAATTTATTTATTCTTGTTACATCTCAATGTTTATCCCATCCCTTGTATCCTCCCATTCTTCCCTCCCTCCCATCCCATTTTCCCATTATTCCCCTCCCCTATGACTGTTCCTGAGGGGGATTACCTCCCCCTGTATATGATCATAGGGTATCAAGTCTCTTCTTGGTAACCTGCTGTCCTTCCTCTGAGTGACACCAGGTCTCCCCCTCCAGGGGACATGGTCAAATGTGAGGCACCAGAGTACGTGAGAAAGTCATATTACACTCTCCACTCAACTGTGGAGACTGTTCTGACCATTGGCTAGATCTGGGTAGGGGTTTAAAGTTTACTGCCTGTATTGTCCTTGGCTGGTGCCTTAGTTTGAGCGGGACCCCTGGGCCCAAATCTGCTTATCATAATGTTCTACTTGTAGGTTTCTAGGACCCTCTGGATCCTTCTACTTTGCTATTCTCCCATGCTTCTCTCATTTACAGTCCCAATAGGATGTCCTCGCCTCTGTCCCAGTTTCCTGGTAAGTGAGGCTTTCGTGGGACATGCCCCTTGGGCTAGTATGCAGATATAAGTGAGTATATACCATTTGACTCTTTCTGCTTCTGGGTTAACTCACTCATTATAATCATTTCTAGCTCAATCCATTTATCCACAAATTTCAGGAATTCCTTGTTTTTAATAGCTGAATAATATTCCATAGTGTATATGTACCACAGTTTCTTTATCCATTCTTCTACTGATGGACACTTAGGCTGTTTCCATGATCTGGCTATTATGAATAAGGCTGCTATGAACATGGTTGAGCAAATTTTCTTGTTGTGTGCTGGAGCATCTTCTGGGTATATTCCAAGGAGTGGAATAGCTGGGTCTTGCAGAAGCCCTATTCCCATTTTTCTGAGATAGCACCAGATAGATTTCCAAAGTGGCCTTTGTAACGGTGAAAGTCACACTGCTGCTTTGCTCGCACTGGGATTAGCCTGGGAGCTTATTGCCCATAGGTGTGCATCAGGGTGCTGGCATGGCTGGGCTGCAGTAGGAGCCCTCTTCTAGCTTGCAGATGGACGAGTTCTTGCTATTTCTCCTTCACTAGGCAGGCAGACAGGACACCAGTTCCTTGCACGAGGCCTCCCATATGATAACCTAATTATCACCCATAGGCTCACCTTTAAATTCTATCACTGGGGATTTCAATACACAAAATGTGGACAGGCACAACCAGCCCGAATGTTCTGTACTGTGTTTTGCTTTGAAGTCTGGATAGGCTGAGGGTTCTCTGGATTATCAGGGATGGTGGTTCTTCCTCAACATACCTCTTCTTTCCACAGTTGCTATGGTTACCAAGGAAAAGGTATTCCACATTTTCCTCAAGGTACCATATAAAAAGCCTCTTGACAAACAAAGCGATTGTCTTATGGTTTTTATGCTGTGATGGTCAAAAGCAACTTGGGGAGGAAAGGGTTCATTTTGCATATATTTCATATCACGGTTCATATTCAAAGGCTGCCAGGATGGAAAGTCAAACAGGGCAGGAATCTGGAAGCTGGACGTGATGCAGAGGCCATGAAGGAATGTAGCTTACCTCTCGCTCCTCTGTTAAGACTTGCTCAGTCTGTGTTCTTATGGCATCCAAGACCATCAGCTCAGGAGTTACACCAGGCACAATGGGCTGAGCCCTACAGGCCTGCCTACACCCAGTCTCATGCAGCCATTTTCACAACTGACCTTTCCTCCTTTCAGGTGACTCCAGCATGTGCCAGATTGACAGAAAACTAGCCAGAACAGCAACAGCCATAGGTTTTAGGGACTAAGTGGTGACTTATTTTTGAGGGGATATCATTCAATACAATAAAGTTGGTAAGGTAAGAATGGAGAATAACATTTGCCCTCCTCGCCCTCCCCCAGAGGGTTCAGCTTACATTGAATGACACTGGTAGATAAATACATCTACTCAGGACAAAGAATGGGCTTGCAAACCTCTTGCAGTAAAAAGCAAGTTCTTAATTTCATTACCTCTTTCTGTGGACAATGTACTGTACACATAGATGTTCACTTAGCCTTTCCACACAGCTGCTGTGAAACTAGCCACAGTGGATCAAAGGGAGCCGGTGTCGGCCAGCTCATCCTGCTTGCTAAGCTGTGAGTGGTAATATCTTTTTTTCTCTTGTTCGCAAATATCTTTACAGTGAGTGCATATATCATGTATTAGCCAATTAATCTATGTTCACATCAGGGAAATATCATCACTTGCCTGGTCAGAAATAAACATCTAAATACATTACTCAGGCTGAGGGAATGCCATGGGCTCCACTCAAAAGTCCTGCAAAGAAGCCCTAGTTTCTACCAAGAGTGCAATTAGAGACTGACAGGGAGCGACTCAAATTAAATGAGGCCATTACAGTGGAACTCTAGTCCAACATGACCAATTTCCTTCCAAGATGAGGAGAGATACCAGGGCTATCTCTCGCTGCACACACACACACAGACACACACAAACACCATAAAACACACCCATACCACACCATGCACACACCATACACACACCTGTAACACACCATGCACACACCATACACACACCTGTAACACACCATGCACACACCATACACACACCTGTAACACACCATGCACACACCATACACACACCCGTAACACACCATGCACACACCATACACACACCCATACCACACCATGCACACACCATACACACACCTGTAACACACCATGCACACACCATACACACACCTGTAACACACCATGCACACACCATACACACACCCATACCACACCATGCACACACCATACACACACCTGTAACACACCATGCACACACCATACACACACCTGTAACACACCATGCACACACCATACACACACCCGTAACACACCATGCACACACCATACACACACCTGTAACACACCATGCACACACCATACACACACCCGTAACACACCATGCACACACCATACACACACCCGTAACACACCATGCACACACCATACACACACCTGTAACACACCATGCACACACCCATACCACACCCATACCACACCATGCACACACCATGCACACACCTGTAACACACCATGCACACACCATGCACACACCTGTAACACACCATGCACACACCATGCACACACCTGTAACACACCATGCACACACCATGCACACACCTGTAACACACCATGCACACACCATACATACATATAAACCACACACACACCACACCACACACACCACACATACATATCGCACATACCACACACACAAACGTACACCACACAGACCACACCACACTGGGAACACACCATATATACAAACTACACACACCGTACAAACACACCCATATCACACACTCTCCACACAGCACACACACTGCACACACATAAACACCACATCACTCACACTCCGTACGTACATACCGCACACACACACACAAAGGACCACGCACAGACAAAACGAGAGGATGGCCATCTGCAAGAGGCCCACCCATTGCAGTAGCTGTCCCCAGAGCATTTAGACTGCTGGCCTCTGTAACTATTAGAAAACAAATTTCTGTTAGTTAAGCCACTTTGTCTGCAGTATTTGTGATGCAGTGCTAGGCAGTGCTAGGAGACTAATGAGGGTGAAGTGTAGTTCTCTCAGAAAATTTCAATTTATTGCTCTAGGTTTCGAAGATCCTGTCCATACAGGCATACATATAAATATGAAGAAAGATATAAATATGTTCCAGATGTTTCACATAACGTTCATATTCTTGTGAAAAATTTAAAGGTGTGTGCGTGCATACGTGCGTGCGTGCATGCATGTGTGTGCGTGTGTGCATGTGTGTGCATGCGTGCGTGTGTGTGTGTGTGTGTATGTGTGTGTGTGTGTGTGTGTGTGTGTGTGTGTTTACAGGGGTTAGAGGGGTAGCCAGAAGGAGGAGGAAGAAAGAGAAGAGAAACTGCATCAAGTCCTGGGGAAGGGCTGCATGTGCCCAGGGCATTTCAAAGCCTTTTCACATTTCAGCCGTTCGATCTTGAAGGCAAGAAACATCGCAAAAGTCTCACTGTAATTGTTTCTTGCATCCATTTACTGTGACTTGGTGCCATCCTAGCAACTCAATAGATTTTCTTCATTTTCAAAAGGGGCGCAGGAGGGCGAGCTGCGTTTGGCAGATGCTTTGTCTCCTGACAACCGAACTGGAGACAGTGAAATAAGCTCGCTGGCCCAGAGGCTGCTGGGAGAACTCCTGAAAACTCCTCCATTGAATCCTGTCTTTGACTTCTCCCTAAATGCCTTCTGTGGGAAAGAGAAACCCGTTTCCTGTCTGGTCTCCCGCTACCTCTTTCTATAGTTGGCAAGCCAAGGCTTGTTACCTACCTTGGTCACTACCAAGTGGGTTTCACATATCTTCAGATAGTGTGTGGTGGAAACCATCATAATGAAAGTGAGCATTGCTTGTTCCGTCTCTGACCACAGGGAACTTCTCTAAAGCCTTTTGTAAAATGATTTTTTTATATACTACATTCTTATCACACCTCTTCCTGGATGCTTCCCACTTCCCCTCCTACCCAACTCCACACACTTTCTTTCTCTACAGTCTTTAATTTTGTTTTTATGATTATACTAGAATTACATTTCTCCACTTTCCTGTAAGCCCTCCTATATGTCCCTCCCAAATTCATGGCCTCTATTTTCCACTAATTGTTATCATGGTGTTGCACAGAGAGAAAGAGAGAGACAGACGTGTGTGTGTGTGTGTGTGTGTGTGTGTGTGTGCGTATGTGTGTATATGTGTGTATGTGTGTGTGTATGTGTGTATGTGTGTGTGTGTGTGTACATACCTATTCCTAATTATATCCTTTCAGTCTATGTAATGTTACTCGTGTATATGCTCTCAGGAGTGACTTTGGCACTGGGCATCGATTGGTGCACTCTTCCCTGGGAAGCCAGCTCTTCCTCTCCCAGTTTCTGCTGCTCATAGATCTCTCGGTCCACTCTCTCTGTCCACTCTCTCTGTCCACTCTCTCAGTCTACTCTCTCTGTCCACCCTCACATGCCTGTGGGTGTGATCCTTGTTGAGACCACACTTTGCATGCAGTCTTTCCTGGTCACCTGAGCCATCCTTCACTTGTCCTTTTAGTGTCTCCTTGATAAGCCCCAGTCCTCTCCAGCTGCATCTCGGGAAGGGGTTCGGTCCTCAGCTTCATGTTCAGACATCCTCTACCACTAGGACTGTGGTCCTCAGCGTTCCTAAGGCCACGGCACTTTAAACAATTCCTCATGCTAGTTGTGATGAGCCCCAAACCATAACATTTTATTTTTGTTGATACTTCATAACTGTAATTTTGCTGCTGTTATGAATAGAATTTTAAATATCTGTGCTTTCCAATGGTTTTAGGTGGCCACTGTGAAAGGGTCATTTGACTGCAAAGGCATTGCAGCCCACAGGTTGAGGACCACTGCTCTAGGACCTCTCTCCTCACTCACCTAGAGCTCACACAGCTGACAGCCTGACACTCCCTCCCCCACCACACATCCGATCTAATCTGTCCCTTTGTTTTCTGTGAGCTTCACTCCCCTCCCCCCCCCCGAAAAAAAGCCATGTATTCACTTGCACTGCCCCTCAGCTACTCTCACACATCAACCTCTCAAAGATTCTTCCCCTAGCACCATGGTGGACAAACTATAGTGTCCCCACCTCCTGACACACGTGCCTTTAAGTGAAGGTAGGACCCTCAGCTTTATACATGTAAAGATTAATAAAGAAAACAGAAGCAGATGTCATGTGAGGAACTGAAAAGTAATTTGTCAGGCAGGCAGTCAAACCTGCCTTCTACAAGAGTCTGAAAAGGCCCCAGTGGAGCCATGTCCAGACTTTGGTGCCTCAGAAACTCAGAAAAGCACACACTCTTTGACATCAGCACAGCTGATGGCAATTCTCATACCATAATATAAGCAACACAGAATCTATCCACAACATAATGCCCCATTTCCACCCAGCATTCTCCGTCTTCTTCTTTATGTTTTATTTATTTTTATTCATAATCTAGTAGAATTTCTGTGTCATATGCTTTAGTGTCTGCCTAATCCATTAAAAGGTGTAAGGGGAGACACAATGTTTTGCAGGGGTTAAAGCTTCCAAAATTTGAGGAAAGTTCTTCAATAAACAAAATAATTTTTCTAGAAAATGTAGAGATAAAATATTTATTTGGAGTGACAAAAACAACCCTAGGAATCTTTTTTAAAAACCGTCAATAAAATCATAATTTCCTAAACAGGTCTACAGTAATCTTTTTCCTGCAGTTTGTGGCTGTACATTTTTTTTATCACCTCTTCAAATGACAGTTTTATAAAATAATTTTCTAAAGGCAACATCCTGATTCATTTCTTTTTTTTTTTTTTTTTTTTTTTTTTTTTTTTTTCTTTTTTTAGCATGGTAAAATTATACCATTCAAGTATGCCCCATTCCTCAGCAAATTTTGTTTTTAATGTCATGTAAAAGTCTGGAATTGTTTCCCAATTGTATAGTAGTTAGGGCATTTCAAGGCATCTTATGTTTTCTTTTATAGGAATTAATCCAGAATTCTGAATTCCAAAACTTAATCATTGGCTTGTGTTTGATGTTTCTGCTGTTGAAATATGTTTGAAGAGAGACAGTAGTTTAACATTTTCATATTTAATAAAAATATCAGCCTGTGTGAGTGTGTGGGACAGGGCCTGTCCCTAAAACAAGATCACATGCTTCGTTTACACT
This sequence comes from Acomys russatus, assembly GCF_903995435.1. Classification (NCBI taxonomy): domain Eukaryota; kingdom Metazoa; phylum Chordata; class Mammalia; order Rodentia; family Muridae; genus Acomys; species Acomys russatus. The sequence continues at coordinate 4,627,393 of NC_067166.1, read as the reverse complement.
TAGCCTTCCATGTCTCTAAGAGTAAGGACCATACTTAATTACTAGCTGCCGTACAGTCCCATACTTAGAGCAGTGGCTATCAGTAGTAACTGTTGAATGAACAAAAAACCAATTACTTTGCCTTTCCTCTGAACAATAAGTTGCTTATGTAATAGTGGGTGAGCAACAAAGACATGTTTAACCAAGAAATGACTCAGTGTTCTGTCTGGTTCAAAGCAAGGGCTGGTATGCAAGGTGGCTTATAGAGACAGATTAGTAGATACATGAATGGCTACACGTTACACATTATTCTGTATAAATTCAAGTCATAAATGCATGCATTAAAAGTATATACTGTACATACATAGTATATACAAATACACATAGTTTATTTTCTATTTAGAAATCTATAGAATAGTGGTCCTCACCCTTCCTAATGCTGTGACTCTTTAATACAGTCCCTCATCATGTGCTGACCCTCAACCATAAAATTACATTGTTGCTTCTTCATAACTGTAATCTTGCTAAAGTAAATCCCTGACCTTTGACCCCCCCCAAAGGGGTAGCAACCCACAGGTTGAAAACCACAGTGAAACATGCTGAGACTCACAGCCAAACTTTGGGGTGGAGCGCAGGGAGTCTTATGGACGAGTTGGGGGATAGAAGGACCTGGAGAGGACAGGAACTACACAAGAAGACTAATAGAGCCAAAAAATCTTGGCCCAAGGGGGTCTGCAGAGACTGATGCACTGACCAAGGACTGTGCATGGTGAGGATCTAGACCCCCTTCTCAGATGTTATTGATAGGCAGCACAGTCTCCTTGTGGGTCCCATAATATGGGGAGTAGGGACTGTTTCTGACATGGACTCTGGTGTCCACTCGTGGGTCACTTCCCCCTGGTGGGGCCGCCTTGCCAGGCCACAGAGGAAGAGGATACAGGCAGTCCTGATGAGACTTGATAGGCTTGGGTAAGATAATAGGGGAGGAGGGCTCCCCTTTTCTGAGGATTAGGGGGAGGGGGGATGAAGGATGGTAAGTGGGACCAGGATGGGGTAAAATTGGGATGTAAAGTGAATAAATTAAAATTTAGGAAAAATAAAGAAGAAAGAGAGAAAACCCTTGCTATGGAACAGCTAACTTTTCTTCTTATGTAGTTGCAGGAGAACCCTAAAAAGAAGATTGTTCACATTTGAAAGTAGGATGGCAGAATTACGCCAAAGACAAAAGTTATTTATTTTTTTATGTGAAAAAAATTATCCAGTAATGGAGCAAGGGAAATAGTGTGTCATGGTGTCTAAAAGCTTGGTCTGTGGGGTTTGAGCAGGCTTATGGCCAAGCTTCTCAGTCTATGGCAGCTGCTGCCTTCTCACCCTGAAATGGGTCAACACATGCGCTTCCCATGTGCTTCCTGAACATCACATAACGCATGAGAGAAACTCTCAACCAAGTGCCTGACCTGTGATGGGCACAGAGGAAAAGCCAGTTTCCCTCTGTGTTTACTCTTAGGATCATTGCACATGGCTGAGGTAGCACACACTTCTTGGGGGGAATTTCACAAAGCATACCACTTACTAGAACACAGTCACTCTGGCCACACACAGAACAGCGTATCCAGAACAAATTCCCGTTTACTCTTCCAAATCTGCTGCATCATGAGTAGCTGTATGCCAGTGTGGCTGCACTTTGCTGATACACAGAAAAAGCATACCATAAAACCCAAGAAAATAGAGTTAGTCCATGGGCCCTCCCAGGAAGCCGCAGTGACAGGAAGTGGGTCATGCAGACCCTGCTATGGAATGACGCAAACAGGTTTCAACTCTAACTGCAGCAAAATCATTACCCAGAATACACATGGCTACGAGAAATGGTCACAGGTCACATAGAATCTTCTAAACACACACACACACACACACACACACACACACACACACACACAGCCACAGGAAATCCGGTTTTCAGTAGCATTGTCTTCAGGATAAAAAGGATTACAGATGCAGATAGAAGGTGCCTGCTTCCTCCAGAAGCTGTTAGGTTGAGTTGCAGGCCTCTGGGGATGAGGTCATGCCACGTACAATGAAGCTCTGTAATGCTTGGCTTGCACACACGATGCACACTAAAAAGCATGCAAGCCAAATGCAGAAAAGGACTCCTTCAACTTCTTGTGAATGTAGTGGCAAAGCCTGCGCTTGGCTCTCATGGAGAAAGAAAAATGCACTGGTAGAGTGTTGCATACGTAGTCTTAGCATCTGAGAGGGAGCGCCTGCCCAGGCCTTTTCAGCTCCCCAGTGTCTCACTCTCAAGTGGAACGTGATACCATAAGTAACTGGTTGATAGGAAAAATGAATGAATACCAGCCTATGGATTTATAATACGCAAAACTCCCTCTCATTTATAACAATTACACTTGATCCTCCCTGGGAACCAACAAAGCAGAAAACAATTTGCTCGCGATTTACATAAAGGTACCTAGAAAAGTGATGGCATGTAACCTGCTCTTCACAATTACTGTTCTATGTAGCCACCAGCAGGAAATGCTCTCGGTGCGGGCTTGTTTTCTCCAGTGGCTCCCCTTGAAGGGACATTTGGGAATGTCTGACATACTTTTGATTGTCACCCCAAGGCTGCTCTATCTGGTGGGTGGAGGCCAGGCATGCCCACCCCCTCTCCCGCTCTTAGAAGAGTTACCAAGCCTCAGATGTCGGCTTTGCTGGTGTCTGAACTGTAGTCTAAACAGTGAGCGGGGGCTTGTAAGCAGCATTAAGTTGTTTAAGTTTCCGTGGTGGACTATTCTGATACTCTTCCACCGGGTCATGAGTCTCATTCTCCTCCCCTGAGGAGAATGGAGTTTGCTCATTGCTTGGATGAATAGGTGCAGTGATGTGATTACCAAGCCAAAGACAGAAGGTCCCGGGTTGCCTGCAGCATCTCTTTAAACTTTCTATTATTTTTAATCATGTGTATAAATGTGTCTCTGTGTAGGTATAAGCAAATTAATGCAGGTGTCCTTGGAGGTCAGAGGCGTTGGGCCTCCTTGGATCTGGAGACAGATGTGGCTGTGAGCCAGCGAGCCACCCTCTGTGGTGGCTGGGAGCTGAACATCAGGCCCTCTCCATGAGCAGAGTGTGCGCTGCACCGCCAGCTCCTTTCATAGTACCTTTTTGAGACAAGTCACCACACATGAAGTCAGGTTACCCAGGAGGTGCAGCGCTATGGAGAGCAAAGGACGCCCCACAGAAAGAGATAGCCACCTGCTTTCTGACAGAAGCAAATGGCAGTGTCCCCAGCCAGGACACCACTTAAAGTCCCAACCTAATAAACTACGAGACATAATAATTGGTGGTTGACCTGTTAAGACACTGGCTTTGGGTGGCTCTTTGCATGGTGCTAAGTAAACAGTGCAGCCTGCAGACTCGGCCATAGTGAACTGCTGTGACAAACAGAATGTCTTCCCTCCCTGCGTAAGGGTTCTAACGTATTGAAGTGCTGAGCATCCTGTTCAAGTGACAGCTGTTGGGACTGTATGCGACAAAAGAAAAAAAAAAGACAAAAAGGAGGTTTTGTCCAGGAAATTTTCAGAGAACATCTTGAAAACACATACAGAACACTGTGTGTTAGACTCCTGGGCTTTAGTCATTTCAAATTCCAGGTGTAAAAATAGGGGGTAGGAAGTGAATTCTATGACCTTTTCAGATTTCTTTTGGGCCTACATCAGATGACCCTAGCTCTAAATTCTTTAACCTGAGTCTGCAGATACTTTTCACAAAATATACTTCCAAAAGTGTAACTTGGAAGCAGCGATTCCTTGTGAATAATTACAAAAAGTCAATGAAAATTTTGACACAAACTACCATATAGACACTCAAGAACACACATAGATACACCCTATCCCCTCCATGCCCTACCATAGACACACCACAGACACCCCCCATAACTATATACACACACCACATATACACATATAGACACAGCATGCACACAACCACAACTCACCACACATATACCACATAGATACACATAGACACGCATACATGCATGCACACCACATAGACACGTGCATGTGCGTACACACACACACACACACACACACACACACACACACACACACACAGAGAGAGACACACACCATGTCTGTAATTGCAATGTTGCTTTAAGAAATCATCCAAAAGGAAACAGGAGAAAAAATTCTTGTGCCATGACTTTATGGCTACATTATATACAGCAGGAGTGAGGGAAACCCCACAGGAAGTAACCTAAATATCCAACAATGGGACAATAGCTGGCCAGGAGAAGGCAGGATACATTGACTCATGCCTGAAGGAAGACTGCTTAATGCACAGATTTTCCTCGTAAGTCATAGCATTGACTCTTTCAGATTTAGAAGTATTCACTAAATCTTCACCACTGTGTCTGGGAGCAGCTCTAAAACAACAAAGTCAACAAAACCATATATATATATGTATATATATATATATATATATGTATATATATATATGAAACAGTGACTAGAATATGCACACTTGGGTAGGCCAGCAAAGCTGAGACACCAAGACAGCAGCTCACTTCCCTGCTGACCTCAGTTGGGGAAATGTGCATTGGGAAAACCCCGTGTTCTGCTGCCACGTTCCTGTCCTACCACAGACGCACCTCTACCATTGATTTTGGGGTTCTAAATATAGAAGCTCACCTTCTTCTGTAGTTTCTCTTTCACAGTTTCAGATCCTCACAATGAGCCATGATCCAAATAGTAAAATGGGGATTTTTAGAAACAACTTATAATTCCTACTTTGCATGCCAGCCTAAGCAGCCCGATGGTGAGCTCTCCTCCTCTGTGCTCCAGGAGTATTAACTACCCCTCTCTCAAGCATATCCAAGCTACTTGCCTGTTAGCCACTCACTGGCCATCTTGTGTCTATCACAGTCTTACAGAGATTGTGCTCAGGTCTTCCTTACACAGCAGGCTGATGCCACATCACAGTGTCTGTGTTAGCTACCTCACGTCAACTTAGCACATGGGCATTGCATCATGGCAAAGGAAAAGGTACAGGGACGCTGTATGCTTTTGAGGGAGACCGTATTCACACAACTTTGTTATGGAACTTTTATAATTGTCCTTTTATTATCATTATTATTATTATTATTATTATTATTATTATTATTATTATTATTATTATTATGTACTGTTCGTAAATTAGTATTTTTCTGTGCCTATTTTCTTTTTTGCTTGAAAGAAGATATTATGGTCTCAATACATCATGTAGACTAGGGTGACTAATAATTCTCTATCTTCCTGTGTTGGGGATTGCAGGTGTATACTACCATAATTGTGTTTAATTTATAAATAAAAACTACCATATACATGTATGTATAGGTGAGAACAGAACATAAAAATGTTATAATATCTATAGTTTCAGGCATCCCTTGGGAGTATTGACATGTAACCCCCCGAAGATGACAGAGGTCATTTTAAACACGCCCTAGTGACTAGGTAAATTTGTAAATACAAATTGTGAGAAATGGAACATCAATTTTACGTGTGACTGAAAGAAAGGAAAATGAGAAACAAAAAATGCATGTGAAGAAATATTTTAATACTTTAAGGCATGCTGGTTGAGAAACTTCATGAGGAAAATAAGGAAAAGTATGAAAATAAGACCCCCAAATTACTGAAATGGACATAAATGTGACAGGTAAATAATAAGTGAAACTGAAAGTTTCTTTCTCAACAGCATTTATGAATCTCATAGCCTTACAGTGAGAATCATCCAGAACAGAGGTGACAATAAGTTGTCACTATGGATCTTACATGAATTAGAGCTGAGGTTATTTATGAAAATCATTTCACGTCCATTGACATTTTAAATGAACAAGTTTATAGACAAGGACAACTTATAAATATAAGACAAGATGCTCATGTGTTTGGATTTGGCCCTGCAACTCACTTTGTGACCTGTACCTTGCTTCTGCAGCTCAGCTCAGTCCTAACGCTTGACTCAGCCCTGTGACCCTGCATGTTGGGTCTGCAGCAGCACCTCCAGCATCTCTCCAAAGGGTTCACTACCCAGCCTCCCGCGAAGATCCTGTTCGCATGCCCACCAGTGTTTTGTCTCTGACTCCTGTAAGGCAGCCTTGAATTCTGATGAAGCATCTTATCTAAACCCTGTAACTTACACACACACACACACACACACACACACACACACACACACTGACTGTGCAGTATGAGATGTTGTGGTGGTTTGAATGCAAATGGCCCCCGTAGGCTCATATATTTGAGTGATTGGCCCCCAGTTGGTGGGACTGTTTGGGAAGGATCACAGGTGTGGTCTTATTGAAGGAGGTGTGTCACTGGTGGTGGGCTTCAAAGTTTTAAAGCCCATGTCATTCCCAATTCTCTCTCTCTCTCTCTCTCTCTCTCTCTCTCTCTCTCTCTCCACTTTGTGTTTGTGGAAGAAGATGTAGGCTCTCAGCTACTGCTGTCTTACCATGCTTGCCTGCCTGCTGCTGTGATGGTCATAGACTTGTTGTCTGAAACTATAATCCTGCAACAAACTCTTTCTTCTGTAAGTTGCTTTGGTCATGGTGTTTGGTCACAGCAAAAGAAAAGTAACTAATAGATTTATTTGAGCATTCAAGTCAATAATTAAGGTTGGAATAGTAATTTTAAAAAATCCACTTTGGCAATATCTGACTATCCTGACTATTTGGCAAACTACAGCCAACAAAACTGACACAATTTGTGAATTTGTTAGTTAATAAAGTCTGACATAATGGAAAGACAAAAATTATAGGACAAAAAGATAAATTATTAAACATTCTAGAACTAATTCAGATATCTAAGCTATTATTGAAACTTTCACAGTAAAAAAAAAAAAAATGTAAAGAGAAACTATTTTCCCCAGAGCTTTCTATCAAGAATATTCAACAGAAGCTTGCGGCATGGCTCAGCAGTGAGGAACATCTGCGGCTCTTCCAGAGTACCTAAACTCAGTTCCCACCATATAGGGTGGATCACAACCCTAGCCCAAGGGGGTACAACACTCTCTGGCCTCAGCGTATACACACACACAAACACACATACACACACATACATATACACACATACACACATACATATACACACACACAGAGACAGACAGACAGAGACACAGAGACAGAAACAGAGAAATACTTTTAAAACAATATGATAGAATGAGAGCTAATTTTACACAAGCTTTAAAAAAACTATTGAGCATGTGCACATGCCCATGTGTGCCTGCATGCACGTGTGAGGGTGAGAGCATCATAGTTAGAGGACAATATTTAGGAGTTGGTTTTCTCTGCCCCCCTCCCCCCCGCCCCGCCCAGGCAGGATTAATCTTGTTGCTTCTGTTGCTCTCGGTACTTCAGGCTAGCTGGCTTGAAAGCTTCTTATTTCTACCTACAGTTTCTCAATAGGAGTGCTGAAATTACAGATGCAAGCTGCTATATCTGGTTTTCCATGTGTGCTGGGGATGGAACTTGTGTAGCATGTATGAGAGTCAGCTTGTGAGATCAGATTTTTTAAAAAGATGTATTTAGTTATTACATATACAGTGTTATGCCTGAACTCCAGAAAAGGGCATTAGACCTCATTATAGATGGTTGGGAGTCACCGTGTGGTTGCTGGGAATTGAATTCGGGGCCTCTTGAAGAGCAGCCAGTGCTCTTAACCTTTGAGCCATCTCCAGTCCTACACAGAATTTTTTGAGAGATTAAAAAACGAGGAAATGGTTTCCATTTTATGACAATAGCTCAGTCTTGACATCAAAATCCAAAGGAAGAGTGCATAAAAATCAAATAATCCAACAACCCATTACGAATGTTAATCAGACTGGGGACAGTCCACTAATACAATGCTTTCATCATATTTGAAAAGCAATCAAGGTAATTTGCCATGTTAATGGATTATAGAAGAAAATTTACATTATCATCAACATGCAGAAAAATACTTATAAAAGTTAAATCATTTTCAATATTAAAAACTGTCTTGGAAAAGTAACAGGGAAGGAGAATCATATGATGAGAGCATGTCTTTCAATGGCCAACAGTAAACACCACACTGAGCACTGAGATGCTGAGGTCTGTTCATAAGAAGGAGTCTCCTCTTGGCTTTTCTTTTCAATATTCAACACAGTATTTGTTACTATACTGGAGGTCCTGTTTAGCTCAGTATGGTAAGAGAGGATTAAAAAGGATAAAAAACAACACAAGGCAAAACCCCCAATATATCAAACCAACAAATCATCCAAACCAAAACCTTTGGGAAAGAAATAATGCATATCAGATATGATAATTAACAACTAAAACTAAAGAAGATTAAGAAATATTAGAACTAAGGAATAAAATAACTAATAACCGTGGGGTGTGTGTGTGTGTGTGTGTGTGTGTGTGTGTGTGTGTGTGTGTGTGCGCGCCTGTGTGTGTGTGTCACACATCATGGCATATGTTTGGAGGTTAGGAAACAACTCTCTCAGGAGTAGGTTCTCCTCCAAACCTGTCAAACCTTGGGATAGAACCCGTTTTTTCAGACCCATGAAATAATGATACAGAAATTGCATTTCAGTATATCAAAACCCTGATTTCACATATAAAACTATTTTAATAAATTATTGCTTATAATAATATTACAAGAATCACATTCTTCACAAAAGTCTAACATATGCTACACGAGTAGTCTGTACATAAAACTAGAAATCCTACTGAAAGAGTGACAGATCCAAGTGAGTGAGGAATTTGCCAGAATGGTGGGCTGGAGAACTCATTATTGGAAATACGTCAGTTATCCAAAAATTAATTTATGGACTCAATGCAGTTACATATTCAAGACATCTTAAAATTAAAAAAAAAAACCCACTGGTATTAACAATCTAATTCCAAAGTATATACTAAAAGGCCAAGTCCAATGTGGAGGAGTGTCTTGAGTGGATGTTTAAAAAGTAGCAGTTTAGATTCTGCCAGGTATAGAGCTTGCAGCTTTGAATTACATTTCAGTCTCTTTGTGTCAGTTATTGGCCTCCTAGGTGGAACAGATACAATTTATTGAAACAGTCCAAGACTCCTGAAGAAGAAGCGGAAAGGGACGGTGTCCTGTTGGAGTAAAGGCTCTGCTCTGATTAAGACAGAGTGCTCTTGGAACACCGTGGAGAAGCCAGGGCTGGAAGAAAGTATCCACACGACCTGAGATAAAGAAGGGACTACAGGATGAGCGAAGGCTGCAAGATCACTGGCTGCTCCTATGGTTTTTAACTTCCAACTCACCATCCACACAAATATCCGCTACAGGAAAATGTAGGCCTAGGTGAAAACACCAGATGAATGGTGCTTTAGGGAATGCAGGATGAAATCTCTACCACGTTGAATTAGGAAACCTTCCTTGACGTTATATTTAAAGTGAGCACAAGCAGCCAAGCACAAAAATCTAAGTTCCACTACACTTCACAATAAGATTGTCATTGGTACACATCATTAAGAGACAGAAATCCACCGAGTAGAAGATAGTCTTCAATACTCCTGCGGGAGTACTCAGCAGGTTAAGACACTGGGTGCCAAGCCCGGCCACCTGAGTTCCACACTCAGAACCCACATGGTGGGTGGGTGTCTGCCCTGTGTGCCATGGCATCCACCTCCAGTAAATGAATAAATATAAACATAATTTAAACGATATTAACAAAGCATCCTTGATGCAGATGAGGAAGGAGGTAGAGGTCTGTCCTGTTAGAGCTCAGGGTCTATCAGAGCAAACAGGGAAATGGCAGGTGACAGCCTCTAGAGGGTCCAAGTGAGAAGTGACACTAAATTGCACAGGGGATGGGTTTGCTTCCTGAGAAGCAGGTACTTCAGCGAAACACAATAAAATGATTTGCAAAACAGGATTTTAGAGCTTGAGGATATCCGAACACAAGGCCACAAACCAAAAACAACAACAGCAACAACCAAATTATAGGGTTTGCATTGACACTTTATCACACTAAAAGCATGACAAATCCTCAACCCTCTTTCAAATAATAACCAGAAATAATAATATTACAATGATACTATTACAACCTGATTATTTGGGGGCAAATATTAAGCATTGTAGCAATGAAGGAATTTCTTACTTACTATGGTATTTTCATAGATAGTTTTCAATCCTGTGTTACATTTTCATTAGAACTATATATTACATTTTTATTCCAATAGAAAAGAATATTGGGGCTGGACAGATGGTTAAGAGTACTAACTGCTTGTCCAGTGGACCCAAGTTCAGTTCCCAGCACCCACACGGCAGCTCACAGCTATTGGTAACTCCAGGATCCAACACCCTCACATAGACACACTACCAATAAAAATAAAATAAAATTTAAAACAGAAAGAAAAAACTACATAAGTCTTATAATTTTCATTATTATAGAATTGTTACTAATTGCTTATAATTTCTGAAGCTTTTCTTTTGCCTCCCTCTCTGCCAGGGAACTACATTAATTAATACCTAGAAAATCAGTGCTTGTCTGCTTCATGCACCCGGCCTTCACAATGAGATTTAGAAAGTGTTATAAAAATCCAAAACATCACTCCACCAAACTTCCAAGAAATTATGGGCTAAAAGAACTGAATGTGACTCAAAAACCATCGGAGCAGAGCTGTGTGGCCTCCCTGGCCAGACTTCAGCCTGTGTTCCGTCTGCACAGCGACATGGTACCCACGGAAATGAGCTTAGGCCCCACACAAAGACAGACAAAGTCCACCTTTCCATGACTGACAGCTGCCAGTGTCCACAGTGGCCATTGGGGCAGTGGCTTTCCTCTTGCTTTCTAACAAACAATGAAATCATTTCAGTCTCTGGCAGTTCAGGCCTAACGTGCTCTTATTCGCCTTCCTGTGTTTAAACACCAGCCCCGTTTTTATACAGAAATTTGTAGTAAAAACAAAACAAAACAAACAAAAAAAACCTGCCTCTGTTCGTTTTTAACTAATAAAAGCAAAAAGTTCAGTTGTAGGTTGAGAGCACAGAGTGGTGAGGCAGGAGTCTTTGCCTACAGTGCTACAGTCTTCTTTTAACTATTTGGACAATGAAACCAGACCAATCTCCAGAAGACACTACAAATACATTTTAAATGATTGCCTGCCACAGTAGCCTGTGAGCTGAAAAGGCTGGCCCTATATGCAGTTTAAATGGGTCCAGCATAGTGAGCACAGCTTTTCTGTACATGAGTCAGCAGGCACAGACTACATAAAAACCTTAAATATTAGCTGTCACCCTAACAGCATGAAGACTAGGGCAGGGTAAAGGGCTCAGCCTGCTTCATAAGCTCGAGGACCTAACTTTGGGAACCCAGGACCTGAGTAAAGAAAGTTAGGCATCTATAAGGCTAGCCCTTGGGTGGATGGGGGGAACAGAGACAGGTGGCTTCTGGAAGGTTGCTGGCTAGCCAGTCTAGATGTAAGAGCAAGCTCCAGATTCAGGAAAACACCTTGTTTCAAAATAAATAAGGTGGAGCTCAACAGCAGAAGTCGCTCAACATAGACATCCTGCCTCCACACATAGCCACATAAGCAAACATACACACACTTGTGCATGCACACACACACAACACACACACAATTAAGAAGAATATTGCTTCCCCCTCCCCACCGCCAGGATCCTTTACACATATACTAAAGCTGTTTTCCCATTTCTCTCTTGGGTTATGGATGTCTGATACCCACAGATGCCACAGCACAATTCTGGAAAAAAAAATTATATATTCACCATGCAGGATTATCAATAGAAAGTTTGGAGAACTGACTATCATAAGTTACACAGAAATGTTTCATCTTTGTTTAGGTGAGCAGTTCTCAGCCCTTTTGGCAAACTCCTATTCACAAAAGTATTTACATCACTGCTCACTACAGTAGCAAAGTTACAGTTAAGAAGTAGCAGTGGCCGGGCAGTAGTGACAGGCCTGTAATCCCAGCCCTAGGGAGGCAGAGACAGGTGGATCGATGTGAGTTCGAGGCCAGCATGGTCTACAAAGGACAGTCAAGGCTACACAGAGAGACCCTAAGAAGTTTGCAATGAAGATCATTTTATGAGGCACTGTATTAAAAGGTCACAGCATTCGGAAGGTTGGGAACCTCTGGTTTAGATGCTTAAAGCAACTTCTCTGGCCTTCCCCTCTCTGTGCTCTCTCCCCAGTTTTCCTACCACGTGTCCCTCACTGTCTACATGACCTCACTTCACTTGCTCACTCCACAGGGACTTCCGTTAGCCACGCAGCACCCTCACTTGACTTCTGCACAGTTTCTCTTTTCCCTTCTCCAAGTGCTTCTGTGATGCCTCACTTCCTACAAACTTCTTGCAACATTTCCAATTGTCATCCTCTCCGTCTCCCCACACCATGGGCTCCTATTCTGACCCTCTAAGGTAGTGCCCAACTTGTGGCTCGAGACGTCCTCCTGTTTCTTTGACAGACTCATCAACGCCATGTGTTCAGGTGTCCCCAGGTAGGATTCCTCCCATCTCTCTCCATATGTCAGACACTTGGCTTAGCTAGAGGGTACCCCGGGGTGCCTCTAAGTCAACCTCTCCAAAAGGATCATCTCTTCCCTACAACTTGCCACTTCTAGCACCACTTGCCTCAAGGAATTACTATACATTGTGTTTCATATATCATAAATCTAAACACCATCTTTAACTCCCCCCTCCTGTGGCAAAATTAAGTTTATTGCCAAATTCTATCTCGTCTTCTTCATGGCATTTAAATTTTACTTTACTTTCTTTCCCTGTTGCTACTCTCTGAAGTTTTTACCATTGTCTCTCTCCTGGTGTAGAAAATGAACACTGAAACTGGTTCTCCCCCAGATGTGTTTGGTACCTTCTCTCTGCTCTCTATCCCTCTGCCTTCCTGGCCACTACAGTGACATGGCAGTGAGACATTCTGAGCATATCACTTCCTTGCTCAGTACCTCTGAGCCTTCCTTCATCCTCCGGATAACACTCTGGATCTGCCCAAGTTGGAAGCCTTCAGGCTGGGTGACCACTGACCTTTCATCTCTGTTAACACCATGAGCTTCTCTTCTCTGTGTGGTGACTCACATTTATTTTTGTGTGCGTTCCTCTCTGACTTAGGAAATAAACTCGGGTCCTCCTTCTAGAACACTTTCTGCCTGTCTTGCCGCAATGCTGCATCCATCCAGGGACACTAACAGACTGGACCCCAGTGGCCTCCACAGTCCTCCGCGGAGGCTCAGAACGCTGATGACTCCTTTTTTCTTTGGGGGCTTTTAGCAACATGGTGGTATTTCCTTCTTTAAGCTCAGCATTTTGTTTAGTACTGCTTGCTAACTGGATGCAAATGTGATGTTTATTATGCCCCTGGAACACACTACAATTCTCAGCTATATAAAGCCTAACTCAGTTTAAAATTTTTATTTAAAAAAAATATTTTTAAAGAAATTGAGGGTAAGGGCGACTCAGAGCCATTGAGAGACTGAAATAGAGAGCAGTCTAGATTAGAGATTACTCCGTGCTTGCTTGCTTGCTTTTCTTTTCTTTTCTTTTTCTTTCTTTTTGTTCTATAGAAGAAAACTGCCCTACTTTATAATTGTGTTTGGGGTTGTCTCTTCCAAGATTGGAGAAGGGTTGGATGCAAAGAGAGGAGAGGATAAGGAGAAAAGCAACGGTGTAGTGAAGGTCAAGGGAATATAATCTGGGAAATACATGTTGGGTATGGCCATTGTATTCGCACATAGAATGGCACATGAAGGTGTATTTGTAAGGTTTGAAATGTGTACATTGGGTACATGGGTAGAGTACTTCTGTGTACTTATATATAGAATTGGAAAGTAAAGAAAAAAATGGTTGGGTAGGGAAACTGCAGTCAGATGGTAGAGGATCTTTATGAATGCCAAGAAATTTGGACTTTACCCTATGTTAGATGTGGCGGGAAACACCAAGTGTTTGAAGTCAGGGTGTGCATTGATGGGCACAGATAAGTGTTTCATAAAGGTATCGATGAGAACAGTAAAACTGGAAGGACAAGAAACAAAACGGGGAAAGGCAGTTTCAAAAGTCACAAGTGCTTGGGCGCAAGAACATGAGGGCTTGAACTGAGTGGTGGCGGAAGTTGCATAGATTGGTAGGAGGAAATAAAACACCCAGCAGAACCTTACAGTGTGATTGTGAGGCTGGACACGTGGAGGACACATCCCCAGCCTCCCTACTTGCGTGGCACACTGCCTTCAAGGCACAGTGGACTGTAAAGGGGAAATCCTGGACGGCAGGTGGTGAGTTCAGCTTAGAAAAATGGTGGCTCTGGCATATTAATAGGTAAGCGGGGCTAGACATCCTGCCGTAGAGAAGGGGCTGGGACCAGGAGAACCTTTCCATTCCAGAGTTTAGAGTGAAGAGGGAGACCCAGGACAGAGTTCCGAAAACACTATGTAGCAATGAGTAGAAGATGAACCTCTGAGGGAGAGATGAAGTAGAAGAAGAGAGGAGAGGGGAGGAGAGGGGAGGGGAGGGGAGGAGACGGGAGGGGAGGGGAGGGGAGGGGAGAGAAAGGAAAAGAGAGTAAAGGAGAGGAGAGGGAAGGGGAAGGAAGGGGAGGGGAGGAGGGAGGAGAGGGGAGGGGATGGAAGGGGAAGAGAGAGAAAAGAGAGGAGAGGAAAGGAGAGGAGAGAGGAGGGGAGGGGAAGGGAGGGGAAGGAGAAGAGAGGAAAATGAGAGAGAAAACAAAAATCAGGGGTAGAGGGTGTTTTAGGAGGAAATCAAAGATTGAAAAGAAGACGTCTTACCATGAGAGGAATCCATTGAAAATTTTTCAGATGCAGGACAGTAATACGAGGGAGAAGGCTGACATCTCAGAGAGCAGTTAAGAAGTGATGTGATTTGGAATCCACACAGGGACTTCCTTGGCCCATGAGGCCACTAGAGAGCGTGTGACTTCATTCATGTTAAGGCTGCTGTTGGTCTCTGCATGCACACTTACTTACAGGTTATGTAAGTGTCTCCTGGTGTCTCTTTTCCACCCTCATCCTGCCCATGAATAATGCAAAGTGGTGACTATGGAGCAGAGTTGAGTACATGTTCCTTTTATCCGCTTGTGAGGAGGATTGTGGAAAACAAATTTGAATCTAAGTGTTAATATGAGATCCAGGATGAATTTGCTTCTGATGCAGTCTGCCTGTGTGCTCAGAGAACGTAGGCGGCAGAAACACGTGTCCGCGCAGGCTTTTATGTGTTTAACTTTCATATGTATTTGCATTACAGTTGTGGATGCCTGTGATTTAAAGAATAGTATATTTGTCTGTTTAGTGCTAAGTTCAAAAGGTTCATACAGGTAGGGTAAAATAAAATTTCAAGGTTCTATTGACCAAGGGCTTTCAGCTGAATGTTAACCTCAGCCACTCAAGGCATTGGCAATTATGCTACGTGCCTAAGAATCTTCATCGCTCTCTCAAATGACAAAACTTTATTGTATGATTTTATTTAGTTAGATGATTTAAAAAGCAAGAGAAAATGTGCTCCTTGAACATACAAATAATTAAACCAGGAGCAGAGAAATAAATAACCTGGAGTAATCTTTACAGATGCCATATGAATCCTGTCTGCTTGCTGACTTTGAGTCATCCTTATTAACTACAGAAGAAAACCTGGGTACCTGACTCTATGCCTTCCGGCAACACATTCCTCCAAGGCTCTTCTTACGTCTCCTCCCAGAACAAGCCTCAACATTTCAAAGACTGGAAAATTACGTTGTGCTTCCATGGCTCCTTTTAATAATACCAGCAATTAAAAAGAGACGGAAAGCCTGGGTTTGTGTTTCTAGTGCCTCTTAGGAGAGTTCCAGAGTCTGAATTTCAGAATCCGATCCAACACTCTTAAACCCCTAGCTTAGAGCTGATGGCCCCTCAAATCAACCATGTGTCCCTAGGACAGAACAGGTTAGCATCCCAACACTTGACCATGCCCTACATCTGCTAGAGAGTCGGGACAGCCGCCCTACTTTTCACTTCTCTCAGACATACAGAAAATTCCATAAGGCTAACCTGGACTAGATTTTCTCCACTTTACAGAAAGATCAACCTCTGAGAAGCCAAGTTTAGGGAATGCTTTTTTTCTTTGTAAACCCAATCTCACCTCGAGTACCTTAAAATCCTACATTTTAGGCATGGCCAGGCCGTAGATAAAATAAAGATGGAAAGTTCTCCTGAGTCTATCAGCAGCCCACCTCCCCACCTAGCTTCCTCAGTTAGGGCAAAGGAAGCCCAGCCAGGCAGCCTAGCTCAGGCCTCCACTGATCCGGTTGCCATGTCTAAGATCAAGAAACCGGCCTGAGTTTACTTTCCCTGAAGGAAGGCATTACAACAATAGGAGGAAGGCTGGAGGGAAGCAAGAGCTCCTCTCTGCCTAGTATTTAAGAGGTAGGCAGTTGGCTTTTCTGCCTCTTATGGAAAGAAACACTAGCGCTCCTTCCTGACAAAAGAATGAGCATATAAAGGGGGAAGAGGTCCCCCTCAGGCACAGTCATAGGGGAGGGGAGTAAGGGGAAAATGGGAGGGAGGAAGAATGGGAGGATACAAGGGATGGGATAACCATTGAGATGTAACAAGAATAAATTAATAAAAAAAAAAAAAGAAGGAAGAAAAAACAAAAGAATAGGGGGCACTGTGGCGTGAAAAAAAAAATACACATCAAAGTTTCCTGCAAAGCCACTTACTTATTGGGAGCTGCAAGCTGCAACCTTGCGCTAGCTAGATCAGGGATTCCTGCTTCAGGGCTAGTGCAGCACCTGCCAGATCTATGGGGGAGTGGGATGGCGGCAGGTCGCAGGGACCACCCACAAACGCTCCAAACTTGAGGGTATGAGAGTACCGTCTTGATGCGAGCGCGGAGTGTGTGTGTGTGTGTGTGTGTGTGTGTGTGTGTGTGTGTGTGTGTGTCCGTCCGTCTTTCCGTCCATCTGTCCAACCGCTCCGCTCCAAGCAGTCCAGATCCCGGCAGAGCAGATTCCGCCGCTCCCCAGCTCCAACTCCATCCCTCCTTGCTGTCCCGGGACCACTGCGGGTCCCGCCAGCCTAGGACGCACTGTGGAGTTCAGACTTACCTTGAGTGAACACCAGCAGCTGCAGCAGAAGCGCGCCCCCTGCTTGTCCCGGTCCCATCGTGGATCTGCGCTGGAGAATCTAAGACGCTGCTCTGTGGGTGCGCACAGAACCCTAGTCGCTGCCTCCAAGGCTCCCAGAAGTTAGGCTTTCCAGAAGTTGACCAGACAGTGGACTTCTCTCCGGCCTGAAGGAGAGAGAGCAAGGAAAAGTTGCTTGCAGCTCCTGAGCTAGGACCCGCCTCTGCCCGCCCCTCCAGCCTGGGTAAACTCCGGATCTGCCGTGCCACGCCCCACGGAGCCCAGCCCCCGCGCAGCTCCTCCTGCGAGCTTCACACAAGAGCCATGATCCCCGCGACGCCCACCCAGCCCTGCATCCTGGAGTCACTGCGGATGGGACACCCGCCCTGTGGCCTTTCTAACCCCATACCAAACTGCCCTAGCACACCCACAGGACTGCCCCTTTGGTCTGCTGTCCACAGGAAACTCCTAGCCAACCCCCAGTGCGGTGGTATCAGCCTTAGCCCTGAAGAGCTCAGCAGGGGAGCCATGACACCTGAATTGTAGCTCCTAGACTGGACGTGCTTGCCCTTCTTTCTCTCTGCTTTTCCTGAGTGGGTGGAGAAAGGGACAGAAATAAGCTCAGAATGACCAGGTTCAACTCTAAGTCATCAGAAAGAGCTGCCCTCAAGCTATGATTACTCCTGAGGTACTATTTTTACAGCACAGGGGTGCCTCTGAGAGGGGAGGGGACTGTCTATATCCCAGGTGATGAGGAGTTGGATCACCCACCGAGTTTACTTGATTTATTTCAGGACAGGTGAGAAGAGGGAAGAGTCCAATAAAGACTAAAAATAAAATAAAATAAAATAAAGCCCAAAGCAAACAAACAAAGACAGACAAGCAACCGCTTCCTAGAGAGCAAGGGTTCTCAACCTTCCTGACGTTGAGACAGTTCCTCAGGTTGTGGTGACCCACAATTATAAAATCATTTTTGTTGCTACCTCGTAACTGTAATTCACCTACTGTTTGAATCATAATGTAAGTGTCTGTGTTTTCCAATGGTCGTAGGCGACCCCTGTGAAAAGGTCTCTTAGAACCGCCCCACACGGGGGTCACGACCCACAAGTTGAGAACCACTGGCCTAGGCCTCACGCATCAACATTTTCCAGTCTTTCGGATTCTAGAAAGATAGCATTCGTCTGAGTCTTTCTTTCATTTACATACCCAGGAAATAGACTATCCACTTTTAATCGTCTCTAAAGCCAATGTCCCTCCAGAAACTCAGCCACAGATTTCCTGAGACTCGTTCCAGTGACTGCTTCCTATGAAGCAATGAAAAGGTCTCATAAGCGAGAGGATTGCTTGCCTAACTGCTGTTACTCGCTCCGCTCGAAACCTCTGGGGAGCAAGCCTCTGAGTAGGAAAGGAGAGCAAGCAAGACACTTGCAGGTGGGGCCAATGTAACCACTTGGTAAAAGCTTCAACTCTGTTTATAAAATGGTGGGTAGAGACGAAACCTTGAATTCTTATGTGTGTGTGTGTGTGTGTGTGTGTGTGTGTGTGTGTGTGTGTGTGTGTACAGGTTTCTGTGTACAGATGCATGTTTGGGTCCATAGGTATGGAGGCCAGGGGAGAAACCTAACTGTTGCTCCTCGGGAGCCATGCACCTTTCGTGTTGAGAAAGAATCTCCCATTGGCCTGGATCTTGCCCAATAGGCTAGACTGACTGACCAGCTAGACAGTACCAAGTTGACACTCGCTGGAGCTTATGATTAATATCATACACTCAGAACCCTTGAACCTCATAGCCCAGGCAGCTTCCTGCCCTCCCACTCGCCACCTTTTCTACTTTACTCACATAACAGACAGTTCTGACCTTCCTTCGGTGTGGTGCTCTGACTGCTTACTAAGCCCCCAGGAACACTGAGGTGGCTGCTACCTAGCCCCGACACACAGCTGGGCAGCTCACAGGGTGGGAAGCCTGCCAGGTTTCAGGAAGATGACTATCTGCCTGCTCCCTTCTGACTCACTCAAATGTGAGTTCTGTTTGGGGCAGACGCTTGTTTGGGAGGCAGGATGACTCTTTTAATGGTGCTTTGTCTGATTTGGGGGAGAGGAAAGTGCATCTTTTCGGGGCAGGCGTTGTTGCTCTTAGAATAGGACAAATTAGCCCTACACTGCTACAGAGGCAGAACAGGTAAGGGGCTATATATGTTTTTCAGAGCAGGCAAAAAAAAAAAAAAAAAAAAAAAAAAAAAAAAAGTTAGAGGAAATTTGTGAATTACAATATTCAACAAGCATGAAAGGCTGCGACAAAATAATTTTGGTAGTCTTACCTCACATATACCTTGTCTGGGTTAGTTTGGAAACTGTATTCCCATCAGGAAATAGGCAATAGGGAAATAGGGAAAACTGGGTTTTCCCACTGTAGCCTCAGGATCTTTTTTATGCCATTCAAACTATTAAAGACCTCTTTTAAAATTACACTTACCATATCAAAGATTAAAGCAGAGCATTTTTAGATATTTTTAGATGTTGATTTTTGATGCCAGTAATTATTACGTTTACACAAATGTCATATGCTTAAGAAAATAATGCGACAAGAGTACCATTGCTCTACATTTTTGTTAATTATTCTAATATCTGGCTTTAAAAATAGGCATGTTAGTTCTCATATCTAACTCAGCATGCGATTCTGATGTTTCATGTCCTTCGAGTTAAATCATGGGGATTGATGCATTGTCACGCAGACCTGTAGTCTCCAAGCCTGTAAAAATCTTAGATAATACTATAGTATTGTGAAAAAATTCAATAAACAGTATTTTCTGGCCCCCTCCTCCCATCTTGGTTCTTGTCTTTTTTATTAACTCATACACTATTGCTTGCTTCCTGGTTGGTTGGAGCAGTTAGCCAGAGAGCACTTGGCTGCCATAAAGTCTGTCAACCCCAGCACGGCATTCATCAAAGGGTGCTCCTGATGACGGTAACTAGGTCTGTCATTTCCATCTAGTCCACAGCGTTTCAGGACAGCCCTTCTTTAACCTCTGCCTAATCTCACGGGAGTGGCGTACGACTCAGGAAGTCTCAGGGCAATGGAGAAGGTGGGTTCCTCTTGTGTGTAGTCAGAAGTCTACCCACCCTCCAGCTGCTTGTCAGCAAAGACTAGCCTTTGCTGATTGGGCGGGGGTGGAGGGGGAGGGGGCAGGGAGATCCCTCCCTCATCCTGCATCTTGGCCTTTCGTATTCCATAGTGCCAGAGAGTGGAGGTCTTTATGGAAACTCTCATCTTGGCAGAGAGGATCCAGGCAGATGGAAGATCAGCAAAAAGGGAAACCAGCCTCTTACAAACGAGTTAAGAATTCTGAAAACCTATCAGGAACTTTCCCTACTCTACAGCACTATTTCCTTCTCTCGGAGCTAGAGCTGACTTAGGTTCTCAGGATGCCCCTCTCAGCTCCTTCTCCAGCGCCATGCTTGCCTGCCTGGCACCATGCTCCCCACCATGACAACAATGCCTCTGAGCTATAAGCAAGTCCACAATTCAATGTTTTCTTTTAAATTGTGCCTTGTTCACGGTGTCTGCTCACAGCAACAGGACAGTACCTAAGACAACAGTCTTCCTCAGAGTCTCTCTGAGCTTCCTCCTCCCCTGCCTTTGTGTGCACTTTGTATTTGCCATCACAGTCTTCTTTCTGAGATGTGAGGTTGAGTGCTATAAATCTTTGGATACTGAGCTGGGGATATAGCTCAGCAGGCAAACTCAAGGACACGAAACTGGATCCTCAGCACCCACACACAGATGGAGAGTAGCACCACGAATCTGTAAGTCCAGTGTTGGAAGGTAGAGACAGGCAGATTGCCATGGCTTGGTGGACAGCCATTCTAGTCAAAATGCTGAGCTTCAAAATCATCGAGGGTTCCTTTCTCAAAAATTAAGGTGGGACATAAACAGACTCAAGTACAGAAACCACAGGGTCATCTTATTAGAGTCAGAAAGTACCTTAGACAAAAATCCAAAATGCCTAAATGATAAAAGTCCAGGAGAATCTTTGGACACAGCGGACATATCTCAATGTAGGGAAGGCAATATATAAAACTCCACAACAAAAATCATGCAAGGTGAAAAAACAAAACCAAACAAACCTCAAAATGTTTCCATGCAAATCAGGAACATTCTTGCTACTCCTGTTCAATCATTGCTTGAATTATTACCTAAAGCCATCAGGGAACAGAAGGAGGTAAAGGGGGTATAAATGGGAGAGGAAGAAGCCAAAATATCATTAATTAATAGATGGCATGATGAAAGACCCTACAGAATCAACTGGAAGTCTCATACACTGACAAACATATTCAGCAAAGTAGCAGGATACAAAATCAGTAGCTTTCCTGTACACAAACGACACACATACTGAGAAATAAGTCAGGGAAGCAACTCCGTTCAAATGGTCTCGGGAGGAAAAAGTCTTGCAATAAATTTAACAGAGAAAATGAAAGACTTGTACAGTGAAAACTTTAAGACACCGAAGAAAGAGACTGAAAATGACACCAGAAGATAGAAAGTCCTACTATACTCATGGATGGGTAGTATTAATATTGTAAAATTTACCATCTCACCAAAACAAATATATAGATTCAATGCAACTCTGACCAGAATTCCAAAGAGATTATTCACAGAAATTGAGAAAATAACCTCAAAATTCATGTGAAAATACAAGAGACCCAGAACTATCCTGAACAATAAAAACACTGCTTAAGGTTTCCCTCTTCTTGATTGCAAGTTTATTACTATATTTTAGTAGTAAAACAACATGAGACCAGCTTGGGATGGAACTGAGGGTCCACACATAAGCCCAGAGTCTTATAGCCACCTGAGTTTTGACAAAGTGGCCAAAAACACACATTGGAGAAAAGATAGCATTTTTCTATTTTATTTTTGAAACTATAATTTAATTACATTTCTTCCTCCCCTTTACTCCTTCCAAGCCCTCCCATATACCCCTACCTGCTCTCCTTAAATTTATAGGCTTTCTTTACTAACTGCTCTGGCATGTATATATTTCTATATATACATATATATGTATATATTTCTCTACACACACACACACATACACACACACACACACACACACACACAACTTGTTAAGTCTGTATAATGCTACCTGAATGTATGTTTTCAGGAGTGACCTTCTGGCACTGGACAAGCAGTTGGTGTGATCTTCCTTGAGGAAGGCCATCTCTGCTGTCCCCAGCTCTCCTCAGCTGCTTACAGTTCCTTCTGTGGGGTGGAGGCCTGTGGGCTTTTACCATTCACTTTGTCATGTTTGTCAGTGTCATCCTCACTTAGTGCATGTTTCAGCAGTCACGCTGGTGAGATATCATGGCTACTGCTTTCGCTGTCTCTAGCCGACACAGTCTCACAGCAACCTCCCCCTACCCCCAGCCCTCGGGCCCTTACAGTCTTTTTCTTCTACAGTGTTCTCTCAGCCTTAGGCTCCCGGAGTGTTTTGTAGACGCGTCCCTTGGAACTTGGTTCCTCATCTGTGCAATCTAGTTGCTGTGCTTCTCTGTAATGGTCTCCGTCTGTGACAAAGAGAAGTTTCCTTGCTGAGAGGTGAGGACTGTAGTTATGTGTAGGTTTCAGGGCAATCGTTCATAGGTTGTTGTTTGGGATATATACTGGCTGGAACTGACTTGAAAGCCCCTTCCCTAAGGACTAACTTTCATGCCACCAGAAGTTGCCATGCAAGCTCCTACAAGAAGGAGGCAACCAACTGTCATCCCCAGCTAGGACACCTATGAACTTCCTCAATACAATGAGCCACATGCACAATAATGATAAGGCTGTGGCAGTGGCGTACCTCGGCACTAAGCAACAACTTTCCAATTGGACTTAAGACCTACTCAAGAAGAGAAATAGCGTTCCTGGTACTGTAAATGTAGGCAATTACTTCGCGCTAATGAAGTCATGTTACTGAAAGAGAGTCTTCAACCACTAATTTACAAAGAAGATAACTGTAGATGGCGCAAGGTCCTGGTGCTCAGAGACAAGCACTGGAAGAAGTGGAAGGTGAAACATGCAAGGTTGTCTCCTTAAAGAAAGATGTGTATAACCTGCTTTCCACTCAGAAGTCTAGCAATGTATATGTGGTTAATAGGTTGGTGACCTGTGCAACCTGTAGAGCCAGGCCATGCATGGTTTCCTCCAAACTCTTAGGTGTAGCCCAAACTCTTTCTCCCTACACCTTTATCTTGAACATTGTTTCTCAGCCAATGGGACCCATCCTTATGGTAGATGTCACATGTACTTTAAAAATGGAGCAGAGGTGGTTGACAACCTGGTGACCTCTGCTCTATCTGGATGTCCGAGTCAAACCTGGCTCACCTTAGACTTCACGTGTATCTCAATCATTTTCCCTAGACCCTTACTTTGAGCACTGTTTTTCAGTCAATAGAACCCTTCTTTATGGAAATGGTTATATGTACTTTGAAAAGAGTTGCATCTTAAGCTTTGTTGTACATGCAGGATTGGGTTAATTGTCATCAGGAAACTTTTTTCCCAAAATTGTGCTGTGTTTAAAAATGCCTAACATAAACTGCCTGGGGTCAGACTCTAGAAGTTTGAACCAATAGTTGCTACTTACTGTGTCATGTTGAACTGGATTTCCTTCTAGTCTCCCTTGGATCAAATTCTGTTGTTTATGGTGTCTGCATAGAATTTATCTTACTTTTCCCTATGCACAATATATTCATATCATATTCTTTCCAATCCCTCATCTTTTCTCATATCCTCTCTCCCTCAATACCCACCGACCTTCATTTTCTCTCTTTTCCATCCCTCTCATCTCTCAACAAACAAACACAACCAAAATTCAATGAGACCAAAAAATATAAAGCAAAACAACAAATACACACACACACACACACACACACACACACACACACACACACACACACACACCGTGGAGTTCCTCTGGGTTGACTACTTGTGGCCTTGGGGCTTTTCCTAGAGCATGATTGCTAGAGATATTTAGGTGGAGAAAAGGATTTTTTCCATTTCCATGCAGTTATCAATTGCAAATAACATCTTGGTTAGGAGTGGTACTTTGTGTATACTTCCACTTCTGTGTTCTGGGGTTTGTCTGGTTTGAACTTATGCAGTCAGGTTTGTGCATGCTGCCACAGTTTCCATAAACTCATATGTCTGTCAGCCCTGCTGTGTTGGGAAGATGCTAATATTGGTTTTATAAAACTGGGCTTGTTTCTCTCTTAACCTGGCTATCACACAAATAACTGAGACTCTAGAATATTATTATAACAAGCTTCACAGCACAAGAACTGAACAGTTATTACTCTATTCTTCGTGTTTTGTTTTTTGGATTTTTGAGACAAGGTCTCTTTGTGTAGTCTTGACTGTCCTGGACTAGCTTCGTAGACCAGCCTGACCTGGAACTCACAGTGATCCACCTGCCTCTGCCTCCTGAATATTGGGATTAAAGGTGTGCGCCACCACCGCCCACCAAGGATGATGTGGTTTCCTCCCAGTGTACATGCCAGAGACAGTTGTGCTTTGTAGCTTTCTTGATCCAGCTCCTTCTCCTGATGTCTCTTGGACTTCTCCTGTAGGTGAACCTCCTACTTCCTCCTCTAACCCCTCCTTCCCTGGCTGGCAGGAAGTCCAGCCCTATTCTCTCTCCTACTCAGTGACTGACTGAGCCACTTTATTGGCACATCTGGGGACAATTAGGGAGCAGTTTTTTTTTTTAAAGATTTATTTATTTCATATGAGTGCTTTATCTGCAAGAGGGTATCAGATTACATTAGATGGTTGTGAGCCACCATGTGGTTGCTGGGAATTGAACTCAGGACCTCTGGAAGAGCAGGTGGCGCTCTTAACCACTGAGCCATCTCTCCAGCCCTAGGGAGCAGTTTTTATACAACACTGAGCCAGGAAATTCTCAGAACAAGGATTGCAATCAGATTGGGAGGGGGTAAAGAAATCAGCATTTGAATTACACCATAACCTTCTGCCTACAGGAAGACACTGTTTATTATGATCATCCGCCACTGCAGGCTCCTACAACCATTCTACCTACTCTTTTGCATAGAACTCCGACTTTTGAAGGGAGTTCATAACAAAGACATATAGTTCTTAGAGGCGAGCGCTCCGAAGTCTCTCACCCTCTGCACCTCTTTCAGTTAGGAGGTCCCTGTGTTAATTACAATGTACTGCAAGAAGAAGCTTCCCTAAGAAGGGTTGAAAGATGCGCTGATCCATTGGTAAGCAACACATCATCAGGAGTTATTTTATTTCTATGTTCTTTTAGCAGAATAGTAATAGTAGGTTTCCCTCTAGGCTCCATGACTTGTCTTGTCTTGAGTTCTTGGCCACTTTAGAATGTGTTACATCTCACAGAATAGGCATTAAGTCCAATAAAAAAAAAAAAAAAAAAAGCAGTTGGTTACTCCCTTAGTATCTATGCCATGGTCGAACCAGGCTATCTTCCATGCCGGTTGGTGTTGTACATTGCAGGGTTTGTAGATGGGTGATATCGATGTTTACTTTTCTCTTCTGGCAGTGTGAGAAATATCTTCTAGCACCATGAACTCTATTCAGTAGGCATGAAGCTTCTAGTTGCGCACCAACTCTATCTCTTCACCGTCAATGACATAAGGAAGTGGTATCTTTGTCATTTAACGTTGTGGAGAGGAACTGTTCGTCATGCTTGGTAGGGTATATGGCCCTTTGACTAATGATTCAACCAGGTGAAACCCACTCATGGCACTTGAAGTTTTACTTGGTGGCATAAGATGTTTAGTTGGGGTATTGTCCCTCCCTTTATATGGTGAACCTAATGAGATTTATTTCATATGTGTATATATTCTATGAAGCCTCTACCGTAGTAGGTTTCCATATGGCTTTTAAAAAAGCCTTTAGTGTCAGTAAAATACAGGATTTTAAACACGTGTTGCTGTGCACACTGGATAGATACATGCAGAAGAATGAAACAAGATTCTACCTATCATCTTGTTCAAAGCTTGACTCCAAATGGATCAAGGACCTTAATGTAAGACTTGACATCTTGAGTCTGATACAGGACAGACTAGAAAATTGGTTTCAACTTTTAAGCACAGGAAAGAAATTTCTGAACAAGACGCTAAGATGTGACAGATGGGACCTTTTAGAATTAAAAACAAAATGCCTTCAGTATAGCAAAGGATAGCAACATGTGAGTAGAGAGTCAATCTGCATAATTGGAAAAAAATCTTCACTAGCTCTAAAACTGGTGGATAGTTGGTGTGTAGAATAGATAAAGAAATCAGGAAATAAACACCAAGAAAATTAACAGCCTAATAATAAAATAAAAACTGGGGCATGGATCCTAAACAGAGTTTCTCATCAGGACAAACACAAATGGTTGAGAAATATTTTGTTTTGTTTTTGTTTTTGTTGTGTTGTTGTTGGTCTTTTGTTTTGGTTTTTTGAGACAGGGTTTCTCTTTGTAGCCTTGGCTGTCCTGGACACTCTTTATATACCAGGCTGGTCTGGAACTCACATAGCTCCTCCTACCTCTGACTACCCGAGTGCTGGGATTACAGGTGTGCACCACTGTGCCTGGCTGAGAAATTAAAAAATATATATATTCAACATCCTTAGTCATCAGGAAAATTAAAATTAAAACTACTTTGAGATTTCATCTTACTCAAGTCAAAATGGCAAAGATAAAACAAAATAAAACAAAGCAAAGCAAAACAAAACAAAACAAAAACCCACCAATGACAACAAATTCTGGCATGGAAAAAAGAATACTGCTTATACTGCTGGTGGGACTAGAACCTGGTACATCCACAATGAAAATCAGTGTGGAAGCTCTTTAGAAAGTTAGAACTACATCTACCATACGACACAACCCATATCTGGTACTGTTAGCTGGATTGATCTTGGGCTCTGGGGGAGAACCTATCAAGCAACATTTGTTAAACAGACATAGAAGTCAGCTGCCCCCTGAGTTCTTTTCTTTATGCCTATACATTACTGCATCTCTCAGCCTTCATCATAGAAGCTTTTAAAAAATTAAGTTTATTTAAAATTTCATAAATGTATACCTGTATTTACATCATCCTCCCCCCGCATTTTCTCCC
The DNA here is from genome assembly GCF_903995435.1 of Acomys russatus. NCBI lineage: Eukaryota > Metazoa > Chordata > Mammalia > Rodentia > Muridae > Acomys > Acomys russatus. The sequence goes on along the minus strand of NC_067166.1, from coordinate 4,600,189 downwards.
ACAATTTTTTCTTGACTCTTGGCTCTCCTAGGTTCTTCTGAAAGAAAAATAACGAATGAATCTGGCCTCTATCTGTCTTCTATTTCCCTTTCTCGGCTCCTTGGGAGATCTCGTTGCCCTTCATGCCTTTCGGTCCATGAAATGCGTCTGTGTCCTCTCAAGCTTTCTCAGGAACTGGTTTGAGCAGCAACGAGCTATTCCTTATGTTGGACTAGCAGGGACAAATGTCCCCTCCCAGGGGAGGTCCCCAAAGATACAGAACACGTGTCCTTAACTTCTTTCCTTCACAGTCCTGAAGACAGGGCCTGACACTGAATTGATGCACTATAAATATTACTTTAGTTAGTGAATAAATACACCTGCTCAACTAGTGGCGAATGCCTTTGCTTAGTTAAGAAAACAAAAACAAAAACAAAGAAAAAGAAGCTGATGTCTCAAAGGATGAAAAGGCCCAAGAAAATAGAAGCATTGCTCACACACACTTTAGATTATTTGTTTTTCCCCCAGAACATTTGCTATATGATCAAGGCAGCTTATGCCTATCTGCTGTTTTGCTCTTTCTGGAAAATTTGATCACAATGAGAGGTCAGTTGCTATTCAAGAGGGAGAAAGTTTGTCAAACTTAAAATTACTGTTGGCCAAAGTGTACTTAAGTGAGTGTATATAAAGAGATTTCAGAACCAAAGGTGTCAATGACAGCCCTGATTGAGATGGAAAGACACGAACATAACTTACCCTGTGCAACTTCTAAGAATTGTGTGACTTCTCAGATTTGTCTCACTGTGTGATCTGTTCCGTTTTCTGTAGAATGGCATCTTCTTTTTCAGTCATTCTCTCTGTCTTCCAACTTTAACTTGTTTAAAAAAAAAAAAAAAAAAAAAAAAGCTCTTCATGGCTTTTCTCTGCTCTAAATTCAGTAAGATCTATTTTCATTCATAAAGTATCCTTTTTGGTTTAGCACCCTCCCAAAAGCACTCAGGACTTTTTGTGTGTGTGTGTCTTTTAAGGCTTGTGTGGAGAATAAATAATCTTTTATCTGCTAGGGAGTTTTAATCCCCCCGCCCGCCCCGAGGCCAAGAACCCTTTCTCAGCCATCTTAGGCGTTTAACTTTAAGTACATTTCATGAGTGACGTTGACTCCTATTTTGTTTGAAATAATTGTGACTTTATCTTTCAGATCCGAGTCTGTCCTTTCTGATGGAATCACATTTTAAATGTTTAATATTAAAAAAAACAGAGCCAATAATTGCATTAGCATTTATTTGATTGACAGACTAGTGAGATTTGTTTATGCACGAAAAGCAATCTGTGATGCTGGGAGAACCTCAAGTTCTGTGGAGTCAGAACCTCAGTCTTAACCACCTTCTGAGTCTTTTCTGCTTCTGGGCCTCAAGGCAGCCGCTCCTCTGCCTGACGCACGCTTTTCTCCAGGCTTCCTTCATAATTTGCTTCTAGGCTGTTATTTCCTGCACTTCTTTCTACGTGACTCACTTGGATTCAGGAAGGGAGGAGTAATGCTGTGTTTGCTTGTTCATAGGTGTATTTATTAGTATCCACCACGTGCTAATTAACGGGCTAAGCACTGTAGTCAGAACCCATATTGGCTACCTCTGCGGGACGGTCGCAGCTGTAACGACACTGCATATGAGAAAGAATATAGGAACCCGCATTTTGTGAGACTCAGTGAGCTGAATGGCATCTAGACAGTTTCTTTAGATTCGTTTGGGATCTTTATAAAAAATAATTGAATGGAAAGCGTCTTGTACGATTTCGTGAGTGTGTGTATGACACGTGGAGGTCTCAGAACAGCCTTGGGTGTCTTCGATCTTGCTTGAGGCAAGGAGTTTGTGTTACTGCCCCTCCGATGTGCACGTCTGGTTCTCAGACCTACAAGCTCTGGGGATTCTCTGCCTCCCGGTTTGCCTGAGAGGCACTGAGGTTGCAGATGTAGCCGTCCGTGTCTGGCTTTATGTGAGCTCTGGGGACCCGACTTCAGCACCTCATGCCTTGGTAGCAAGTGATTGACCTACTGACTCAGCATCTTAGCCTGCCGTCTGTGACGTCAATGCTCTAGAGCTGTAGGTAAAGAAGGCACACACTGCGCATGCGGCTCGGCAAGAATCTGTCAACTTACTTTTTTTAAAAATGAGATTCTGTCTCCGTCCTTTTTTTGTCACTTGATTGCATGCTTATCAAGTATGAACTTTATAGATGACTGTTATACCTCAACGTTTAAAAGCTGAGTTGCTTTTATTTGAAGTTTACATGACGGGGGAAAAAACTGGCAGTATTATGGCCCTTAAAAGCATAAGTCTTCACATGGATTGTAGATTTCTTCTGATGGCGTATGAAGTACCCTGGGAATAACGACCGTCACAGTTGATAAACCTATCTCTGAGAGTAAATGAGGTTCTCTTCATTAAAATGCCCAAATGTCTTCTTTGGAACGTTTTCACTTCTGCGTATAAGGCTCCATTGTGTTGATTTGTTTCTATTTTTGGTATTTTTTTTCTCATTTACTTTTGTGTGTGTGTATGTGTGTGAATTTGTGTGTGGGCGCATGTATGTATGCATTCTGTGTGTGAAGGGGAGGTCAGCAGACAACCTCGCGTGTAGTCCTCAGGCACCTTCCAACTTTTATTTGAGACAGGGCCTCTCATTAACCTGGAACTTTTCTGTGTAGATGGAAACAGCTACTGCACGAGTTTCCAGGGATCCAGCCAGCTTTGCCTCCCCCCTCGCCTCTCATCATCACCGTGACTGCAAGCACGTGCCATTGTGCTTGCTTTTTATGTGGGATTTGGAGGTCTGAACACAAGTCCTCATGCCTCTGCTGTTGGTTTTTGCTGCTTGAGGCCCAGAGGTCTCTGGCATTAGAAGGTGAAGCTCTCTATCCATGCCCGTGGCCTGTGATGGCGCCAGACTTCATAACGCTAGGTCTACTTACAAATCTGCCTTGCAGTGGAGCTTCCCTTTAGACTGACCTCTTAAGGAAGTTCACAGAAGGTTTGCCCCTACCTGGATGTGTGCACACTGCCCAGTGAGATCTGCCTCTTGCCATTCCCTACCCCAGGTTCACACACGTATGCAGGCATCTACATACACCTGAGAGAACACTTAAAAACTGTTAGCAAATTATGAATGGAAGCACAATGTTCTCTTGACCTTTGTCTGTTTTTCTAGCTCAGAAGTTTTTCCTGCCGTATTTATTTGCAATTTTCCCCTGTTCTTTTCCACTTGTAATCTTCCTTTTTCTTACTGCCTAGTTCCACATGATTCATATGACTAAATGCCATCTCTGGAACTAACACAGACTCTTGTTTTGAATAAATAACTTAATATATATATTTTTTTTAATTTAGCATGCATTGAGCTATAATAAACACATAATAAATTGTTCATGCTTAAGTTGCACACCTGAATCATTTTGGTGTTGTGTATTTTGGTATTACATTATTTGAATAAAGTAAAAAGTATCAAATCTTTCTTGAGGCACACATAACTGTACAGTATTGGGGTGGGTGGCATGCGTGTCCATGTGTGTTGGGGTGGGTGGCATGCGTGTCCATGTGTATTGGGGTGGGTGGCACGCGTGTCCATGTGTATTGGGGTGGGTGGCACGTGTGTCCTTGTGTATTGGGGTGGGTGGCACGCGTGTCCATGTGTGTTGGGGTGGGTGGCACGCGTGTCCATGTGTGTTGGGGTGGGTGGCACGTGTGTCCTTGTGTATTGGGGTGGGTGGCACGCGTGTCCATGTGTATTGGGGTGGGTGGCACGCGTGTCCATGTGTATTGGGGTGGGTGGCACGCGTGTCCATGTGTATTGGGCTGGGTGGCACGCGTGTCCATGTGTGTTGGGGTGGGTGGCACGTGTGTCCTTGTGTATTGGGGTGGGTGGCACGCGTGTCCATGTGTATTGGGCTGGGTGGCACGCATGTCCATGTGTATTGGGGTGGGTGGCACGCGTGTCTGTGTGTATTGGGCTGGGTGGCACGCATGTCCATGTGTGTTGGGGTGGGTGGCACGCGTGTCCTTGTGTATTGGGCTGGGTGGCACGCATGTCCATGTGTATTGGGGTGGGTGGCACGCGTGTCCGTGTGTATTGGGGTGGGTGGCACGTGTGTCCTTGTGTATTGGGGTGGGTGGCACGCGTGTCCATGTGTATTGGGCTGGGTGGCACGCATGTCCATGTGTATTGGGGTGGGTGGCACGCGTGTCCGTGTGTATTGGGGTGGGTGGCACGTGTGTCCTTGTGTATTGGGGTGGGTGGCACGCGTGTCCATGTGTATTGGGATGGGTGGCACGCGTGTCCTTGTGTATTTGGGTGGGTGGCACGCGTGTCCATGTGTATTGGCATGTGTAATAGTGGAGGCACACACAGGAAGCAAGGCATTTAGAGGGTTCAGACAGTCTGCATGTCTATGGAGTGAGCCTAGGACACCATGTGTCTAGTTATGAATCACCCAGGGAAGGGCTAAGGCATGAAATAATGACTCCAGGAACGAGAAATTCCCAAGGAGCAGGACTAATTTGAGTAAACAAGATACAAGCTCTAAGTCATAAGAGAGAAAAAGAGTCACATCACAGAGTAAATACTGGGGGGGGGGGTGGGGTGGGGGAAAGGAATTTGGTAGCAATGGTGAATTCATCCAGTGACAGTAAGCCTCAGGTTGGCCAGGATATGACATATGTTGGCTGGTAGGTGCCTTCCACCCCGCTGACTCACATACACTACCAGGTAATGAATCAGAGGAAGGTCCAACTGTCGGTGACAAATCACAAGCATGTTCAAATGGTCAGTGAAAAGAGCAGGAGGAGAAAGCCGCGACACGAGCCTCACTGCACACAGTCTTTCTTGGCCATTTAGACCGTCGTGGTATTAAGAGATATAAAGGGAGGGCATCATTGCAGCCGGTGTATACGTACGAAGCACAGACCATAATAGGCAGCAGAGGCTCACAAGGCAAAGTTTTCCCAGGTCTTAGATAGCAGCTGAGCCACAGAAATCTTGTTCTAGTACTACCCTGCACCTGCAGCATGCCTGCAGCTGAGACTTCAGGGCTTACCCAGTTCCACTGGCTCTCTTGTGGGTGGTTGCAGATTGTGTAATATACCATATTCAATTGCTAGTTGGAGACAAGAACATGTTGCTGAAAGTAAAGGCAGGTGACTAGTACAATGGCAATTAGAAGAGTCAGGTCATCTAATTCTATCTATGTGCTAATGTGCCATTTAGTTTGAACCAAAAATGATAGCTTGTCGTTTCTATGCAGTTATGAATATAGATGTGTTTACCAGAAATTGTGAAAAAGTGCCTATCTTTGACAAAAACTATTAATACTTATTAATTCTTATTAATAGCAATACCAAGCTGGTTAAATTTGGTTTCTATGACATAAATTATGAGAATCCAATAGAAAAAATAACTTTGATTTGCCTGAAATTATCATAGAATTAAAAGAAAACTGCACATACTGGCCAAGCAAGATGGTTCAAGAGATAAAAATGTCTGTTGCCAGTGCTGATAATCCAAGATTGAGCCCTGGGGCCCACATAATGAAGGAGAGAAGCAACTCCAATTAATTATCCTGTGACATTCACATATGGAATGTGCATGTCCCCCGTGTACAAAATAAATAAAACTTTTAAAAAAATCTATATACACTGAACACTCTAATCTGTAGGGAGTTGAGGATAAGGAAGTGAGAGACCTACTTGACTTGGAGACTGGTGTATCTGTCTGTTACTATTTTTAAAGTCAATTTATTCTCCTCACAGCTTTATGAGCCAAGCATTATGATTTTCGTTGCATGAATGAGAAAGCTCAGTCTAGGGGAAGTGGATTCCAGCAATAGGCCCAAGCAAGAGCGAACAGTAAGTGGTAGGAACTAAGACTCGAGCCAAGTCCCCAAGTCCCCAAGTCCCCAAGTCCCCAAGTCCCCAAGTCCCCAAGTCCCACTCACTTTCCATTACATTATGGGGCCAAATTATATTTTGAGATACAAAATCTCTACTATATTTCTCAAAACTACGTCATTCTGAAAAGAGTCATGTTGACGCAGCAAGCTATTATGTAGCATAAAATATTTGAGGGAGTATCTGCCTGGGAAACTAAAGGCCTGCAGAGATCTTCAGTCCCAGGCTCGACTCTCTCCAGAAACGTATTGTATCATAGGAAATACAAAATGGAAAGTCCACAGTGTTTCTAACCTATAACAAGTCTCTTTTCACCCACAAGTATCGAAGATAAGAAAATACATCTATAAAATGAAATCTTGCTTAGCAACAAAAACAAATGAGGAATTGGTAATTATAGGCATGGGGTGAATTGCAAACACTGAGCTAAATGAAAATGGCAGTCACCAAAAGCTACAAACATCACGAACTCATTGGCATGGCATATTTTAGGGAGCAAAGTTGAAGACACAGAACTCATACTAATTAAGCAGGCTGAGGTTGAGGGGTTAAGCAACTGAAAACCTTTAACCATCACAGCTATGCACATTTTCTAAACAACTAGCACTTTGGAACTGAAAAGAATAAATTTTAGTATGTGTTCACAGTTTCCAAATTTGAAAAATTCAATTTAAGGTGAAAATACAAATGTATGGAAAAGAAGATAAGTGGGTGGAATCAAGTCTGAGTTGCATCAAAGCCATCTGGGTAAGGAGCTATGGTGGATGTTAGGAGCCATTTAAGGAAACAAAATGCCAATATTTTAATGCCACAGTGTCTAGGAAGAGAAGAAAGAGAGACTCACTTCATATTTAATCACTTACTTAAAAGGCATTTTCAATCTAAGCATATTTTCCTGCTTTGAGTAGAAACTGGTAAAAGAGAATAGATGCTTTTTTTTTTTTTTAAATATACACTGGAACCAATATTGAAGGATAAAACAAATGCTTGTCTGGAGAGCTAAAGTAACCTCTGGAGGGCTGAAGCCACACCCGCTTCCTGCATTATTTCTGTCCAAAGATGCCTGCCCGACGGTACCGTCAAAGGCAAGTCAATCAATATTTCCTGGGTAGATCTGGCGTTCGCTCTCGTTTTGGATAATAGCAACTTCAGGAAAGAGAGAGCACCAGAGTTCAAGGTAGTAGAGAGCCAGGAGGACTCTGTGCAGCGAGAAAGAGCCCTTTATGTTCACACTTCCCACTGCATCCAACCTACAGTGTGTCTGTGGACTCTTGCTGTAACTATAGCATATCTGTGGATGCTTGCTGTGACTACTTCACAAAGGCCGAGTAAGTACGAGGCAGAGCTGCAGTGTATCCTGCCCTCAGCTTCAAGGTAAGAAACAGTCATGTGGTCATAGAGACACAGTCACTTGGTCATAGAGACACAGTCACGTGGACAGAGAGACTCAGTAAGTAACACTAACAACAAGCATTGTGGCCTTTGCCTGGGATGGTTGAAGCCCCTGGCACAGCAGCCTTGGCTCTGTTTTTAACAGTATGATGGTCAATTCAGATGCTATTCTTTATCTACGATGTTGAGGCATTTCTACTCTTCAGAATGTGATTCTAGGCTATGGTACGTAAATGATTTCATACATACATCGAAAGATACTACCACAAAGAAGAAAAGGTAGTAGGTCAAATTGTAAACACGAAATCAAACCTTTGGCTCCTTGACTAGTCTTACTAATTCAAGCCAGTGCATTCTAGTCAACGCTAGCCCTGTTTTTAAAAAATTAATTAATTTTACATCCCAACTGCCATTTTTCTCCCTCCTCTCCTCCCAGCATTCGCTCCCCTCCCCTCCCTTCATCCACGCCTCTTTCATTTCTCTCCAGAAAAGGGGAAGAGCCTCCCATGGGTATCAACCAGCAGTAAGACTCAGTGCATCCTCTCCATTTGAGGCTGGACAAAGTCACCCAGTAGTGAGAAAAGGGCCCCAAAGGCAGCCGGAGACAGCCCGGGCCCCACTGTTAGCAGCCCCACATGAAGACCAAGCGGCCCAACTGTAACATGTGTGGAGCGCTTAGCTCAGTGCCATGCAGGCTCCATGGTTGCTGGTTCAGTCTCTGTGAGTCCCTCTCAGCCTAGGATGGAACCAGTGGAGTCAGAGGTTGGGGTGAGTGGGGGGCAACTCTGTTGAGCTAGAAACCTAGGGCAATGGAAACTCCCAGAATCTAGGAGAACAAAACTTCCAATAGAAGGATTGGACACCAACCCAGCCACAAAACCTTCGACCTACAATCTGTCCTGTCTACTAGCCCCATTTTATTTTTATATTTTTTATATTTAATTTTTTTGTAATTAGGAAAATACCTGGACCATTCTAAGCGCAACCTGTGTGAAGATTCCATGTCCTTTTACACACAGTTCAGAATTGTTTAGTCCCATGGACTTGGCCCTAAAGCAAGTTTCATTTCCAAGTACTAATCGGGCCAGTAAGACATCAATGTCAACACAAGCAAGTATCTAAGATTTTTATGAGATTAGGATTTATCCAGACGTCCCTGTGGCGCCAAACACATTTTAAAGTTTACTTTATTTGGTATCAATAGGTTCACTCCAATTCTCACGGTTTCTGCGCCTGGTTCTTTGCCCACCTTCTCCATTCAGATTACGTGAGTCTTTGTGTCTGAACTCCAACTCCTTTAGAAAGTGTGTTCCTGAACTCTTGTTTCATCATTCTCAAAATGTCTGCCATTTTGTCCTGGGCGTTTAGACCACTCATCATTTTATAACTATCAATATGGTCAGAACATATGGTAAGTGCATTTGTCATGCTACTGGCTGTTTACCATGTGTCTCCTGTTTCATTTCTTTTTTCTTTTTTTGTTTTTTGCCATTGCCTTCTTTTTGTTGCTTACAGTGCTGTGATTCCAACCTTTTCTTTATGGCAAAAAAAAAAAAAAATATTTTGTTATGATTGCCAGTAAGACAACAGTTGATTTTGGATAATAAGCAGGGCTGTGTTTTGTCTTTCACTGTTTGCTCTCTGCCTTGCTCCACTTCTTGAAGAAGTAGGCGAATGAATATTTATTCACTATGTGGTATGGAGAACTCTAGAATCCTATGCATGTACGTGTAGAGTAGTTACTGGCACACACAGAGGGGGCCAATTACATTATTGTCATCTCCATATCTAGGGAAAATGCTCGACTATTACGTATTTATACTAAAGAAAATTTTAATATATTTATACATTAAAAATAAAGACTTGAAGTGTGCGACTCTGATGGTTCCATGTGGTCGTTTATGAACTATTTATTATGTTTTAAAATTTTCTACCCTAAGTGGTTTTTCCACTTTGCTGGGAAGAGTGCCCACTTGGTAAAGGGCCTATGGTGTAAACACGAAACACTGATGTTGGGTCCCAGTACCCACATATGGAGTGGGTAATGGTGGCCTTGAGTTTGTTAGACTCTGCCTGTGCAGGCAAAGACAGGAAGATTCTTGGAGCTCACTGGCCAGCTAGTCTTGACAAATTGGTCAGTTCTAGGTCACAAAGAGACTGTGTCTCAAAAAATATAGTGGGAAAACATTTTTTTAATATATAGTGGGGAGCGGTAAAAGACAACCGATGTGACATCTGGTCTCACACACACACACACACATATGTCTGTGCATGTACACACCTACACCCATAAATGCAGGCACACACACACACACACACACACACACATCTGTGCATCATGTACATACCTACACCCGTAAATGCAGGCACACACACACACACAGGTACACACACACACACACCAGAGAGAAAGAGAGAAAGAGAGAGAGAGAGAGAGAGAGAGAGAGAGAGAGAGAGAGAGAGAGAGAGAGAGAGAATATTAATTAAAAGTTAAAACCATATGCCTATTCTTAAATATTTAAATATATCTCTAGAAGTCATTTCCATCAGCCTCTCTCCAGAGGATTCATACTTCACAACGAGGAGGACAGGCCTCTTGTGTTTCCCAGTCTACCCTCTCGGTAATTGCGCTATGCAGAGAGGTGTCTGTGGTTTCCCAAAGGACAAGGTCCAGAGCGGTCCACACTGCTAGACCAACAGAGGTCCCTGGAGGATGTGGTGCCCAGAGAGGCTCAGAAGCTGTGTATATCTTCTGCCACCCTGGGCATGTCTTCAGCTATGTCTTTAGTAATACCTGTCACAACAAGCCAGTGAATATAAGTGCCTCTCCATGTTATATGACAATACTGAATTCAAGGAGAGGACTGTGGGAGTCCTGACTCAAAACTTGTTGGTTAGAAACAAAGGTTAAAAACTCTGGTGGTGTCACCAGCAGCTAACACAGGGACAGCCTTGGATGAGTGACCTGGCATTACCTCCGGGTCGATCATGGATATTCCTGAATTGAATCAGAAGATGCCCAGTTGCTGTTGGTGTCCACCCCAGAATTGCCTGCCTGTTGATGGAGACACATCCCTACGTTTCAAGGTCACAGAGACTTGGTGTGTATCACTCTACATCCTCAGTGGTCTAAGCTATCATACAGCGAACAATTCACTATTAAAACATCCCACGAGAAGAAATCATGCAGTCGTATAGATTCTGTGGCTTTCGTCTCAAGTTTGCAAGACAAGCACATTGCATCTCGTACAGGAAACACCGCAGACAAGCCTAATTTGCTTTTTATGTCTTCCTTGTAGAGTACCAAAGTAAAGGCTGCTCTGAAACGTTAAAAATAATTGGTATTTTGGAAGAAGTCACATTCACTTTGGAGAAAATATGTATTTAAAATCACAGTAATCCTATTCTTCTTTGACTCATTTTTTTTTTTATTTAAGACATAAAACAGGATGCTCATCTACCTTGACGTAAATGACACAACTGAAGCACAAGACAAGGTGGAAGTATACAAAAATATCAAACCTTTGACCTCAGAGCAGTGCACAGGATACGCCATACACAGCACATTCAAAATGCTCTTTCACACACCCAGTGTGTTCTAATTATACATCTTAAATGACTGTCACCTTGCAGCAAATTCCACAAGTTTCTTTGGAAGAGTGTGTACTTCTTTGTTCTCAAGTGTCAACAAAGCATTTTTAACCTAGCCATTTTCTAAGAAGCCTATTTGCATACTCTTTAAGTCGTCCCTTTAATGAGTTCAGTTTTGAGGTAAGTTAGCAAAATCAGCAATGCGATACTTTAAATTAGACAGTGCAGAAATCTGTGTTGGAAGTACAACCAATGCTCCAGGGCAGGAGACAAAATGTAATATACTTTTTAATACAAAGGATACATAGTGCACACTACCTATTACCAGTCTTATAGGGTCACAGTAGCAGAAAACAGCATGCCCTGCCCACAGGCCAGCATTTGCTAACCCTGCAGACAAGACCTGCTGCTTCCTGAGGGAGTGAGTGCCGCAGGTGTCTCAGACTGAGGTGTTAGTCTAGTCACCAGGACCCCCCCTCGTGGAGTGGTTCCAGAACGAAGAGTCTCTAATATGCTGTTTCAGACAATGGTTTGCACATAAGTGTGAGGTGTGTTAACCCCAGAGAGTTAGCCTGGGGTTAATTTGTAAGTAAGAATGTACTTTTGCTCTTATAGTGACAAGGACATTTGTGAGTACTGTGGGATGGGAAACATAGTCTTGGGAGCCTTGGCCATGTTCATGGATTGGGTAGTAGACATCAGAGACAGGTAGTTTCATGGCCTCATCTACTCCCATTTCTTTTGTATTTATCAATGTATAAGCTGTCATGTGACATTAGCTCTACATGTGTTGGCTTCCTTCACTGTGGCTGCTCTATAGAGAAAAGGAAAAACCATATTCAACCCCTCTCTCACTCCATCTCTCTCCAGCTTTTAAAATACAGACACAGGGACAGATGATACTACCAGGAATTGTTTGTGGACACAGTGGGCTTTCATTCTGATGCCATTTGGAAGATTCCTTTTAAGATTTTTATCTTCAGTCTTTTTGCATAAGTCAAACAAATGAGAGATTAGCTACTCAGCCTTAGACTGTGGTGGATGAGTCTCTAAAACTCCACAGTCCTATGTCAGACACGGTCAAGGTGCTCAGTGCCTCGGCTCCTGCTTTATAGCCACGGTTTCCATGTTGTGATAGATAAAGGGCTTCCGGGTCTTTGTTCACAAAACATGACATGACACTGGCCTAGTTCCTACAAGGGCGTACAGCATGGGACACCCTTGCTGGGCTATGACATGACACTAGCCTACTTCCTACAACGGGTGTACGGCATGGAGCAACCTTGCTGAGGAAGGCCCAAGTGAAAACATCTGTAAGGCAAGGAAGGAAAAAGACCATCTGGAACGCCAAGGAGGCCTGCAAGCAGACTAGCTCCTGGTGTCCACCTTCTACGGCTCAAATCCTGCAGGCTGTTGAAGAAGAAAAACTAAGGAAATATTGCAGCAAGTCTCCAACTTATTGTATAGTGGGGAGAAAGTTTTGCAGTACGCAAGCAACAAAGAAACCAAATAGGGCTGCTCTCAGATGCAACAGCTGTGAGACTCTGCCTTGCACATCTTTGGTGTGGGAAAATTTCACCAAGAAGTGCTGCTTAAGTGCGGCTGGGGTGGGGAGCAGAGTCTTGACTGTGGGGACAGTGGAGGCTCTGGATTTAAGCTCAGGCCCTTCGTCATGCCAGAAGACCTATTTCCATAGGCTGGGAGCTGTGCATTCCCCAGGCCAGATGTTTTAGCAACGTCAGGGTTGGAACTTGCCTGACCCCACATGCTACCCTACAATCTCCTCAAAGCTGGTGGTTAAATCTCTTACCCTGAATTTCTAAATTCGAGGAAAATTTTTAATACGAGCATGAAAGATACGGATTAGCCTGCACAATTGTAACAGTTTAGCGCCGTTGCTTTTTATTTGGTGTTTTTTTTTTTTTTAATTTATATATTCTGTTGGTTTGTTTTTAGCAGTGTTGTGCTCCCATTTGGGAAACGGTGGCATGATCATACTCTTCCCTCTCTGTGGTGCTAGACCTCAAACCCAGCACCTTGCATGAGTTCGCTGTGCGCTCAACCACTGGGCTGCAGCCAGCTTTGCATGTGGGCTTTCCTTTCCGCACAGTGTTAGTGGGCAGTGGTGCGCTGTGGGTTCTGGGTGGGTGGAGCTTGGGGGCCACTGTCCAATTGGAAGTCTTTTTATACGCAATTGATTCACATATTACAATTTTAAGGCAGCATCAACTTGAGGAAAATGCTCTTCTTTCAGTTTTTAGAACTTCCCTTTGGGTGAGGGTGAGGATTGTAGAAGACTTAAGGACTTGAAGGCCTAAATCCCTCGTTTCTCCCATAGATCCCTGGAGAACAACAGCGGGCCATATGGTTGTAAACCTCTTAAGGAAGGATGCTTCATCTCGGAAGTTCATCTTACGGAATGATGCCATGCCAACCCTTTCCTTAAGGAAATTGGGTTGGAAACCATGAATAATCCATTCACTGAGGTTGGCATTCATAGCAAAAGGAGCACACGTATTATTAACAGGCTACCAAAATAATCTTCCTGAAACTTCCACGTGGGAAGAAAGGATGGGAGAAGGGTTCGTGCCTGGGAGGCTTGAAGAAGGAATAAAGGCTGCATAAAATGCTGTTCTCAACAGCTTGTTTTCCAGAAGCCACTTTATTTGTGTGATAACATGCACCTGGGACGCGAGACAGACTGTGGACCAGGGTCTTCTCTAGTTTGCTCAGCATTGTGTAGCCCAGGGTAGGGAGTTCATATGGAACTGATGGTGGGCTCGGCGAAGAAGCTACTATGGAAAGCACATTCCATGGCGGTCAGTGGCTGTGGCCCTAGTGAGAGTAAAACCAGGCTTTTCATACAGCGTGTACTGCAACACAGTCCTAGTGTATCGCAAACTAATATTTTCTTTCTTCTTCTTCTTCTTCTTCTTCTTTTTTTTTTTTTTTTTTACAAATATTTCTGCTTTCTAATTGAGCCTAGACTCTGGTTTATAGAATAAAAAGTAGATGACTTTCTATGATATTATATGCACATCACATATATAAATAAATTATACACACATATAATTTATTTATAGATAAAATTATTCCTGCTGTCTAAGCATCAAATTGTATAAAAATCTCTTTCTAGAAGTTTTTTTCAAGTATATTTATGACACAGAAAATATTTGGCGTCTAACTTGCCTAAGATGCTGGTGCGCAAAGAGAAATAATTTAGCAAATTACACCATCAAAGTCTAAATTGGATCACAAAAGTTAGAAATATTTGTCAAAGAAGACCTTCCCTCATGTCATGTCTGGACCCTTGAGTTCCTTGAGAAAGTGGGACTGTTTCTTTGTGTGTCCTGAGTGCTCCAGTTCTCAGTGAGGGCCAACCTGTATTTTCTTGCTTTCAACCCCTTCCTCCTGCAAGCTCATGTTAGTTTATTCATATTAAAGCATGATTAATTTTAGAAATTATAGCTAAAGAGTAATATGTAGCATCCCAAGTTCTGGGATTGATTATAGCGTGTGCTTAGGTGTGTATATAGATTCTGAACATTGGCCCTCATCTCTAACCATCAATTTTTCCATGATGTGGTGTATACTTGATTTCAGTGGTGCACTCTAGCATGTCAACCTAGCTAGTAACATCTGACACACATTTCTAGGAATCTTGCAAGCTAAACAGGGTCATGCTGTTGTTTGAAAGTGGCCATGGAGAGAAGAATAAAGCCACAGAAGTTAGAGATTGGGGTATTTTTCCTCTTGAAGAACACCTTGTTGAGGAACTTGTCTGTGTTCCGTTGTACGTTTACTCAAGAAAGTGAATGCAAAAAAAAAAAAAAAAAAAAAAAGAAAGTGAATGCATGCACAGTGCAGTTCATAGTGGAAGCAACACTGCTTTAAAAAGTAACCAAGTTTACAAAATATTTGGCAACTTAATTAAATCCATAAGCTCATGAATAGTCTTAAGTATAACCCAATTTTCTTATTATCTTGAAATAACATGATAAGAGTTTAGTATATTTCTTAATTATTTAAGTGTTCTAGGATATTACTATAAAGCTAATTTTGGACACAAGTTACCATTTTAAAAACTAAGGCCTCTGCATTTTAATTTGTAGTTTATGAAATGACAACTAAACTTAAATGTTAATGAAAGTGAATATTGTATAAAAAGCAAAGGAGACAAAGTTTCATTACCACTGTTGCTTTTGTGTTTCTTTCTTTTTTTTTCTTTCTTTTAGTAAGTTCTGTCATTTCACATTCTTCAGTTGTTCTGGGTTTAAATGACATGTGCATGTGTGTGCATGCAATCACACATACACAGACTCAATCACCACAGCTGAGAAGTGAGATGTCTGGCTCCTTAAGTATCTACTAACCAGGAATGACTTCTGTTAAAAACTGGCAGGCAAGCAGCACCACTTTTATCTGGCCAAACAGTTCTTCCTCCCTTTCCTTAAAGGTTCAAAAAATTTAGTTTAAGTACGCCCACTTACAGCTCAGTGTGCAAAGTTCAGGGCCTTGCAGTCCCAGATGTCAAACATGAATCTAAAGGTATCAGTTGAACTTCATTCCCAGAGGCGTGGAGCCAGGAGCAGGGCTGCCGGGCAGGTGTGCGCTGCGGCTGCACAGCACGGTAACCAGGCAAGAAACATCTGCGTTTTGCTGGAGACAGAAGAGCAGGAGGAAAGTATGCGCTGCGGAGCTGGCAAGAGGCGGTCAGAATGAGGAACACATTTTCTTTCTTCTATCTTCCCGTCCACATTTCTTCCAGCCAGGGATGACTGTGGTGTCCTGGTGTCCATCTTTAGGGTCTCACACATAGGACTGGAAAGCCAAGAGGTAGGCTTGTATCTGAGCCCTAAGATAATTCCTCAGAAACACATTTTTAAAAATATCCATAGCACTTATTTTCTCTGCTGGCTTGCTGTGTTCTGAGGAGAGCAGAATCCAGATCTTTCTGGATATGACAGGTTCCCGACTTGTGTCGATCACGTGGCAAAGCGGCTCTGGATCAGAAGGATGAGCAAAGTTTACAGCAGTAGTTCCCACTGTACACTCATCCACTGCTATTTATCTTAGAAATGGAGCAGGACCTGGGGCTTACATTACAGCAGAGCTCAAGGGCCTTAGGAATCATTCCAGAAACACAGAAGTACATACGGATGGGTGGTATCTTTCTGTTAGTTTAGGCTTTCAAGGTATAAGTTCTTTAAATTACCTGGCTTTCTATTTAAATATCACTATGCCACATTCAAAAAGCAGAGTGTTCTTGGTAAAATGTAACACTAACTCAGGACACTTTTTTTTAATAATAACATGAAATGTGTTTGGAAAATAATTTAAAAAATAAACAAATGTTTTGGGGTCTTAAATGAATGTATACTGAAGAGTTGAGAAGCCTCCTACTTAATGTAACGTCCTGGGAGCCGCAGCTCAGCAAAGGTGACGTCAGCCTTTCTGCGTCATCTATCCATGCGCAAGGGTCATTAAGAAACCCTCAGGGAGTCACACACACACACACACACACACACACACACACACACACACACGCACGCGCACACACACACACACACACACACACAGTGTGGCTCTTCGTGACTATTCACTGTTAAGCTACACAAACTGCTTTAAGTGTTTTTTTTCTTTATAAATGAGTTTTTTGTTTTAGAGCTCAATATAAATTAAGCATTTTTACTTTTTGCAAAAGTTTAAACTAATAGATTCAGTGTATTTGCTTCTAAATAATGACTCTATCTTGACTGTCTATTCTACATAGAATTTAAGCTCAACCGCATTATTTTTTTTTTAAAGGGACTGTTCCAGAGACGGCAGAGCTCTGTCTGTTCATCCCTTAAGATACTCTGCATGGCATTTAAACACATAAACAGACTTATGTTGACGAGTCTCCTTTAAAACCTCTTGTCATTTCACTTACTCAACAAAAATGAGTTATTATTTAAAAATTTCACTTTCTAAACTAAATCTTTGGGTCCTCCTTTGGGTCACACTTGATCTGTCACTTTCCTAGTAAGTCATCCTGGATGGATGATGGATTACATAGTTATGTGACCATGTCTTTGGTTACATTTCTGAATTTCTTCTCACATGATTGAGGCAAACCTGAGGATAGAACATTGAGTGATTGTTACTGTTTTTTTTTTCTCCTGTAAAATATTTCATTTCTCCATTTTCTTCTTTAGTGGCCTTTTGAAGAATCCAATCTGTTGAGAAAAAAAAAAAACAGTTAGCTATTATAATTTAGATAATAAATGCTAATATCTGGATATAATCTAATTGACACATGAATTAGAAAGTCTGGGCACGAGAGCAGGAGAAGAGTTAGCAGGAGAAGAAACTGAAGAGACAGGAGCTGCCATGGGGCAACAGGGACTATGGGTGTTACGGCAGACCAAGCAGAAGCTGCCCGGGAGTCGGCAGCTGGCAAGTGATTGACTTTTGTGTGGCCTTTAAAGGTACTAGCAACTCAGAATCTGCCCAGAATAGTGCTTACAGATTAATAATAAATCATAGTTTCTCTGTGTTAACCATTGGGGAACTAACTAGTTAAAGAAAACTGCTGTTGCCAGGTGTGGTAGCACACACCTGTAATCCCAGAACTCAGGGAGGCAGAGGCAGGCAGATCTCTGTGAGTTCAAGACCAGCCTGGTCTAAAGGGAAAGCCCAGGTTGGCTGGGGCTGCAGAGAGAAGCAGTGTCTCAAAGGGGTCGGGGGACAAAAGAGAAAGAAAACTGTTGTCATAATAATTTCCTGCATTAATTACTTTAGAAAGAATAAAAGGACTTTCTACAAATGGAGCCCAACTAATTTCAGGTATCTACACCCTCAAAAAAAATCACATTTCATCATAGTTTGGCAGGGGTGAGAGGAAGAAGCTCCCAGTGAGACAACCCAAGCTCAAAATCTAAAACACTCCTGGCTGCTGCCCATTGGCTCAACTCTCACAGAGCAGTGGCAGCTGTGAAAACATGGCAGGTTGGAGAGGCAGAACTAGGAGACCAGCAACCGTCTAGACCAAGCTAGAGAGCAAAGTTAACCACCTAAAAGTAAGAAATGGAGGCTGCCATGATCTCTTAGACCAGAGCCTAGAGGCGCAGCTACAGGGTTGAAAGCACACTAGAGAGATCTAGGCCAGGAGCCTCGGCTAACATGGAACGAGCCACGGCAGAGCCCTCGGATCTTCTGTAGCTTCGTTTTAGTTGTTGTCGTCACAGACCTGGTTGCCAGGTGTTCAGTGGTGATCATGGTTGCCTGTGCCCTCTCTAGGAAAGTTCAGGGAGAAAGTGGGGAGGAAGCCCAGGGTGGAGTGCTAAAAGATGGGCAGTAGGAATGGGGGGGGCAATGGGGGGGGGAGGCACACTTCCTGATAGAGGATGGGAGGTTGATGGCAGCTGGAGCTCAGAGCTCTTTGGCTGCAAGATGCTTGTCTTTGGAAGTGAGCTGACCTTGTTTTAAGTTGTACTGAATAAATTAAATTTCAGTTATATAATTTAATCTTCTTTAAACCAAATACTTTTTTTAAAAAACCTGAGGTATTAGGAAAGTAGCTTTAAAAATGTGTGCTTTAATTTTTGAAAAAAATTTGAGTGAATTAATTATTTGCAAATGTAGTATATGTATGTCATGTGGATCTATGGCTAGGTATAGATGTGCAGGCACATGTTCCTGTGGGGGGGGCGGGGTGTACATTGTGCATGCAGAAGCCAAACTTGGGCATAGTTCCTTAGGCACTGTCTGTCTGTCTGTTTGTTTTTGAGATGGTGGCTTTCATTGGTCCATTAGACTAGCCTGAATAGCCAGAGAACCCTTTGGAGAGGGAAGGAGGTAGGGAGCATCTGGCTCTGGTGTCCGTGCTGGGGCTGGGACTTTATTCATGTTATAACTACATGTCAACATGTAAAACTTTTCTTTACAGTTTATTTATTTTTTTATTATATGTAATTCTCTCTTCTTCCCTCCCTCCCCGCCTCATGTGTGTGTGTGTGTGTGTGTCTGTGTGTATCTGTGTGTGTGTGTGTGTGTATGTGCATGTGACAGCTGGTGCCCTCAGAGGTGAGAAATGTCAGATCTGGAGTTACAGGCAGATGTGAGCCATGACATGGGTCCTGGAAACTGAGCTCAGGTCCCCTGTCAGAGCAGTTCATGCTCTTAACTGACAAGTCATCTCTCCAGTCACCACCACTGCACCACTCTGGGCTGGATCTTGGGTCTTTACGGTTGTTAACCAAGCACCTTACTAACTGAGCTGTTTCCTCAGCCTGGGGCTATATACACTTCATAGATAAGGACTGAACACTTGAGGGCTTAGAAGGGATAATGAAAAGTAAGCGCCCCACAAGTGAGGAAGTTTTAGTCAGGGCTGCTGTCTGCAGAATCTAGTTGGTGGAGATGAGGAAAGGGTGATGAGAGAAGAAGTGAGCATGAACACTGCCTTGAGTTTGTGTTTTCCTGAACACCAGCCATTTCCTCCGTTGTAAACACGGAAGCCCCACATCTGCTTTCCACTCAGCCCTTCTGCTGTGCCCTCTGACTCAAGGTGGCAGCAAGTCCCTGAGGTTTCACCACAGCGGGAGGTAGGTTCTAGGACCTGTCTTCTGGTTCTTCCCCGGCTGTCTATTCACAGGCTCTCCTTCCTCTCTTGACCAGCTCCTTTCCCAACCTCCTTTGTTTCTAGATGTTTCTCAAGGTCCATCTTCAAGATGGAACTTCTGAGATCTCAACCTCTCCACCTAACAAATTCTCTAAAAACTAATTTTCTTAAGGGAAGCTGACTACTTGGACTACACTAGAAGAATGTAATTTGCAGCTCCTGAATAGATAAACCTAGACAATCTTAGCCAAAGTTTGAAAAAACAGAAAATAAGTTTGTGACCACCCCCGCCCCCCAGACCTTCTCTGGGGTTCTGCTTTTCTGTATTATAAATCTTCCTCTTAAGAATTAACCTAGTCCAAAGCCCTGTGGTGAGAAATAGGTGATCAATGCAAAATGTAGAGTAACTGTTAAATAAATAAATAGCAATAAATAAAAGATTAAGATGTAAGGTGGTGCTACGCCTGTCCTCCTTGTCCACAGGCCTGGGTGGATGGCAGTAGTGTCTTAGGCACACAGCTTTGTTTTGTTTTATCCTATTTGTATGTTTTGATGATCAAAGCCATATGAATTAGTCACAGCAAGAAATTAGCAATCGTGACTAATAAAGTACACCGATGATAACATCATGTTATAATAAACGTTAGGCAAATGCTTTTTTTTTTTTTTTTTTAAATTTCAGAAGCATCTTATTATACTGAGTTATTTACTGAAGTTTAGTTGACTGGATCCTGTAAGGAGTCAAAGAGAGACTTTTCTTCAGATGGCGGCATTTTACTTTATATGTTACTCTGAACTGAACCAGGGGATTTTATTGTAAAACCAGTTATTTTACATGCTTCTAAGAATTTATGGTGGTCTTCCCTGTACTGTGCAGCAATGCGATCTATTAAAGTAATACAGAAGCTTAAGAGGCAGTTTGTTGGTAGAACCTAGTTGTTTGTTAGCTGATAATCTTGAGGGAGGGACT
The DNA here is from genome assembly GCF_903995435.1 of Acomys russatus. NCBI lineage: Eukaryota > Metazoa > Chordata > Mammalia > Rodentia > Muridae > Acomys > Acomys russatus. The sequence goes on along the minus strand of NC_067166.1, from coordinate 4,579,716 downwards.
CCCTCCCCTCACCTTTGTTTTAGTGTTTACACAGTACACGCTTAGTTGTACTGTAAGGACCACAGAATGGAACCAGGTAGTAAGTATTCAAGTTCTTACTCAGAACCCACCTGGCTGTGTGGCCCCGGAGAGCATGCGGAGCTTGTGTGTACATTCCCTTCCTCATTTACAGGCTCAGGTTCATAACTGCAAGGGCGCTTTAAGGCAGGGTGCTTAACAGAGCTCCTGGCACACCTACTAAGAGCACCTACTAAGAGCTCGCTCCCTCTGTCTACTTCGGAATCAGAGTTCTGATTGTGAAGCCTTTCGCGGAGGTGTTTTGAACTAACGCAACACACTCAGCCCGAGACAGCCCAAAGTTTGTTAACTGACCTTCTGTGGGTGGTAAAGGAGATCTCAGGAGCCATAGGTATATGTCAACACAACACTGACTGGAAATGCTTTTATTTTTACACTTAGGCCTTTTCAGACCAAGGATGTACAAATAGATGGATGAAAATTCCCTTTTGTTTGCTTTAAACAGAGCTATGAAGCCAGAGAGAACCCATCCAAATATCAGCCCCGGCTATCCTCTCTTCTTTCCTATGGCCATATGAGAGTTCCAATCAGTCAGAGCTCACACTACAAGGCTACTTGAGGAGGCGTCATCACGCACAGTGTGAATCAGAGGTGGGGAAATCACAGCCAAGCCCAACCTATAAACCAGGCCTTGGGCGCCACAGTGTGGCAGCGCCAGGTATTGCAGACAACACTGGCATGTTGGACCAATCAGAGGACAGTGAATGAGAACTGTGTGTGTCTTGGGACTTCCTGGGGGGGGGGGGAGGAGTAGGGGGTTTGGGGGTAGGATCACAGATTCTATTTATGGAACTCAGGGCTATTTGTACATGTTCTCCTGGGAGGAAGTCCCCCACAGAGGAAGTTTGTCCTCACGTAAGAGCCAGAGAGGATGGTAACAGCTGTAGTTAGGCAGGAAAGAAACTTGCTGTATAAACTATTTGGTTAAGTAGTTCTATTGTTGTTTCGTCAGGAAAAATGAGTGTGTAATCACTTTTCCATTTTCACATAATTTACTTAATAAACCAGGAGGTAAAATATAGGAGTATGTTAATGCCAGAAAGAATCCCACTGAATTTGGCTTTTCTATGGAAATTTGTTTTCTGGTAAAAAGCTATCATCATAGCTTGTTTGAAAATGATGTGTTCTTTCCTTTCTCACCTTAAACAAACCATCTCAGTAACTGGAGAGAAAACAGATTATCACTTGGTGTCCCAAAAGGATTTGATATAGGGGATCTCTCAAGTTTATGGCCTTCATTTTATCAGTTAATTATATTGCTTGTTCCTTATACACCCACACAATTATTGCAGAAAATGTGTTTTTTTTTTCTGTTTATACACCAAAGAACCATTCTGAGAGTGATGTGGCTAAAACCAGGTTCGTGTCAACCATGAATCTAACTGTCCCTTGTATGTCATCACTGACATAGGAATTCAGTCTTTACTTTTGTCATAGAACGTTCCTGCTTTTCTTACTGTTAAAAGATTTACATATCCTTCCTAAAATTGTAGTTAAGTGTTAAATGGTCTTCACTAATCCTCACCTGTAAAGAGGTCCCCTGGAAGTTTTGAATATATGTATCCTCGATTAAGGTAAACTTTTTTCCTTTGCAAAAATGAGATGCATGGCACTTGATGTGTGAAATGTTTTCTTTTTAAAAAAATCTTGCTTATCACAAAGGTGTTTACATGCTCCTACATTGCAAAGCATCAGTCACTCGGGACTCATTTGCCATTTGTGTGTTGGTGTCGGGACTCGTTTGCCGTTTGTGTGTTGGTGTCGGGACTCGTTTGCCGTTTGTGTGCTGGTGTCGGGACTCATTTGCCGTTTGTGTGCTGGTGTCGGGACTCGTTTGCCGTTTGTGTGTTGGTGGTTAGAAGAAAAAGCGGCAGTGACCGCGGGCGCTCACCTTCCACAAGGCTAATATGAGCAGCATTAACAGCAACAGGCCAGCGAAGGCGCTCAGCAGGATGACCCACAGCGGGACTCGGCCTGGGAGCCCGTCCTTGGATATCTGAATAGCCAGCTGAAAATTATTAAACAAGGTTGTTAACACTGATAAACAGCCTTTAGGACTCCCAGAACACGAAGTTCTTGTAGGCTATATTTTTCTACCAAACAGTGTAATTAATCTCATGACAGTATACAGAGAAAACATCGGGTTTACATTTAAAAAGGCCTTTCATTTACTCAAAATGTCCAATAATATCTAATTTAGTAACGCCAAAAAGGAGAGCACTTGGAAACAGAGTTTTACAACTTACATAGCAGGGCTCATTCAGATGGTATTTCTACATTTTCCCAGGATAAGATGAAAAAAAAAAATCATGCTTTAATCTAAAACAAGTCCTTTGGCTTTATTTTCTAAGAATTCAAGAGTAAAATACTTGTATTTTTACCAAGGACTCAGCTTGAGTGGCCTCATCTTTGTTTTGGATTTTCCAATGACTAAGGGAAGGAATTTGCATATATTTGCATATAAATATATTTATTGGTTTGCTATTTATATTTACATATAAATATATATTATATATAAATATATGTCTATATAGTTACAGAAAAAGCCTGGATACTGTGTGTATTTAAATATATGTGTATGCGTTTAAAACTATACATAAGTATATGCATTTACACGTATAGTTTTATATATAAATATATGTGTATAAGTGTATATGTTCTTAAATATTTAAGTATATATTTACTTATATATGGAGTTTTAAATATATGTACATATATATGTAAATACACACACAGTATACAAGCTTTTTCTGTAAGTAGATTTCAGTGTCAGCTCCAAAGGAGGAAACTCACAAGTATCCCAAGGGTCACTAAGTACAAGTGGAAACATTCAGGGACTGTTATCGTTAAAAACAATACAGCAAAACGTGGCCCGTGAGTTGTAAACGGCACGGCTTTCCTTTCTTTTAAGGAGTAAGCGTATTGTGGAAATCACATTAGAAGCCAAGGAAAAGGAAACCAAATAATGTCTGACACGCGAGTCAAAGTAGTCACTGCTTGAGCCCCTGTATGCGATCATAAAACACCATGGGCACTTCTGGAGTGAAATGCACAGCGCTTTCAGCCCGGCAGCCCCACTTACCTCTCGTTTCCGGTTGCTGCTACTTAAAGTCAGCGATGAGTTTTCACTCTGAAGTTCTCCCCGTATAGTAAGATTTAAGCTGGAAAAATGTGCCTGGAAGGCAGGTGGAGTTCATTATTAACTCACTGTGCTGATAGCGATGAGAGGTGCTCATGGCTGAGCAGTGCAGTTACGTCACTCCTACTGCTGTCACCCAGGTGAGTTCAACCCAGCTAAAGAGTCCAGTGTGAGCCTGGAGGTGGTGGCGCACGCCTTTAATCCCAGCACTCAGGAGGCAGAGGCAGGCAGATCGCTGTGAGTTCGAGGCCAGCTTGGTTTAAAGAGCCAGTCCAGGACAGCCAGGGCTACACAGAGAAGGCAGAGAAGGCCTGTTGTGAAAAACAACAACAAAAAGATTCCAATGTGGACTGTGGAGCGGCTGCCCAGGTCCCAGCTCTAGCTGACTAACTTCTGATGGCTGCTGGGGAGGTCATTTTTCTTTTTTCTTCTTTTTAAAAATACATTTTAAACTAAAGAAATATAGGCATAGCACTTCCGGCTCCTTCCCCTCCCTCCAACCCTTCCCAGGTACAGCACTTCCGGTTCCTTCTCCTCCCTCCAGCCCTTCCGGAAACTCCCAGTCCCTATCACATTTGTTACCTAGTGTCCTTTATTGTTGTTACATAGGAGTAAATACAGAACACAGTCTACGGAGTCTGTTTAGTGTTGCTAGGAATGTGGCCACTGGTGGGTTCCCCATGTCTTTAGTGGATGACCACCGCGCCCCGCACCATGCCTATGGGCAGCAGGAAGGCTGTGGGAGGAGCTGGAAGGGGGCGGGGCGAAGGCTGTGGGAGGAGCTGGAAGGGGGCGTGGCACGGTGTAGATGTGCTCAAGATACAGTGTGTACTGTGTGAAACTAGAGACACCTCCTTCTTTCTTCTCCGCCCCCCACCAAACTGTCCCTTAGAACCTTCTTACAGAACGAGAGGGGAAACTTCAAAATAATTTCTACTCAGATTTTTCTCTAGGAAAACAAACACCAAACCTTGCCTCTCACAAATCTGGGAATGGGATGGCTTCATTGCAGTAGTGAGGACTATGCACAGGCATTTATTTAGGGTTATGTATGAAATTAACAATCGTAAGCTTTCATCACCCACATTAGCATCTTAATAGGACCAAACCTAAAATTCTCAGCTTCATACGGCCAACTCAGTATTTCTTTAAAGAAACAAACAAGACATACAAAATACAACAAACCGCGTCTCAAACCCTCCTGCATTCAGATAGATGTGGCTTTGGAGGGATAAAGAATATAATAGCATAGAATGCCCCAAAGTAAAGCGCCACTCTATTAATTTTGCGCACACATACTTAACAGTGAACGGACGCTGATTGGGTTCAATACTGCCTAGAGCAATGCAGCCACTTACTTTTATGAAAGTCGGTTTCCACAAGATGAGTGACACATTCACTTGGCTCACATCAGAAGGAACGAGATTACACGTGATGGTGGCAAGTTTACAGGTACCGCAGTCCTGTTGGATCATCAGAGGGACCCATTAGGGTGCGAGTCTGATCCCGGGATCTATCCTGAAATGGCTACTTACACCTACACTGACAGTGTATGTGCCCCACCCAGGGACTGTAAAGGATGAACAGAGCTTATTTCACCTGGATCGTGCCTCTCTTGAGATCCACAGACTTGGATATTGTCATTTTCTTCCCAGAGTTGATACCAAAAGGATCCTCAAGGCTCTGAGGTTTGCAGTTCACATTCTAAGAAACCAAAATATCTCATCATTAGACACTGCCAAAGCCAACAGAGCAAGGTCAGTGGGTGCAGTAACAGGAAGAGCCCGTGGGCAGCAGTCATTGATATATACTGAAGGTCCTTTGGGAGTGGGCAGGATGGAGGAGGCTGTAGGACATCACGGTGGATTCCCGCCCCACGTAATAATCATTGTGTTTGCACAACAGAGAAGAAGGATGCAAGTGGAGCTAATTAATTCATGAGTAATGCAATTATGAATTTTTTTGTTTTTCAAAGAAAAGCTGATTAATTTCCACAATATATTAAATTATATATATATATAACATACATGTTTATATATAAATCTATATAAATACATAGGGATAAAAGATGTGTAGACACAAATATATAAAATTTATAATAGAATATACATACATTGTATCAGGGGAAAAGAAAGCATTTGTATATGTTTCCCAGTTTGACACCTGTGTTCTTGGGCTGGAGACTCACTCATATCAGGAGAAGAAGCTAGCAGTGGGTTGGAGAGACGGCTTAGCAGGGAAAAAGTGCTCGCTGCTAGCCTAATGACATAGGTTCTGTCCTAGGGCCTCTGGTGAAAGGCACTTGCTGCTAAGCCTGATGCCCGAGTCACCAAATTGCAAAAGGCCCACATGGTAGAGGAGAGAAGTGACTACTACACGTTGTCCCCTGACCACGCTCGTGCATTGTGGCACGTGCATGCACAGCCTCACACAAAGTGAATATGTCAATGTAACTTTTGAAAAGGAGGATAACAGTAGTGACATGATTGAAAAGCACACATAACTTACGTCAGAAGACGACCATCTAGTTGGGTACAGTACGGGATAACCATCTGATGTCAAATTAGGAAAGGAAATTGACAGCTGAAGTGCAGGCATTGGGAACTGCCCCCTTTTTCTAATCTATACAGGAAAAAAAAGACATGTAATGGTTTTCGGCTCTTTCAAAAGCATCCTTGCCATCATACATAGGACTTGGGTTCCTTTTTCTTCTTTTCATGTCTATGTGCGTGTGGTCTATGTGCATCTGTCAAGGTATGCTCACATACATTGGGCACATGCATACATAAATACACACGCATTTTTGTGTGAGTGTTTGTGCGGAAGTCGGAGGTTGATATCAGGAAATATCCTCCATCAATATTCTGCCTTTTCCTTTGAGGTAGATAGGGTCTCTAAATCAAACCCAGAACTGTCCCATGCTGCTGGTCTCCCTAGCTAACTTTCTCTGGGGGATTTCCTGTCTCTGCCTGTCTCACTGGCTTGCTGCAATTGCAGCTCAGTCACCTGACCCACCCAGCACTTACGTCGGTTCTAGGAATCAGAACTTCAATTTTCTTGCTTCCTTGAGAAATGCATTAATGACTGGGCCACAATCACCCCAGGACAGACTGACTGACTCTTTCTCTCTCCCTCTCTCTCTCTCTCTGCTTTTTGCCCTCTCCCCTTCTGTCCTTTCTTTCTCATTTTATAGCCCTGGCTTGCTAGAACTCACTTTTTAGATCAGGGCTTACACTCTTAGAAATTTGCCTACCTCTGTCTTGTGAGTACTGGGGTAACTTTGATTCTTTGTTTGGGTTTTTATCGCTGTGGTTGTTGTTTTTGAGACAGGGTTTCTATGTGTACCTCTGGCTGTCCTGGAACTCACTATGTAGACCAGACAGGCCTCAAACTCAGGAATCTCCCTCCCTCTGCCTCCTGAGTGCAGGAATTAAAGGCATGCACCACCACCTCCTAGTGACTTTGGTTCTTAATTGATACCAAATTATATACAATTCTGAATCATCCACATGAAGGTGGCTCATGACATCATGTGGGAATTAGCTTGATTAAGCCAGCCAGAAAGTATGAATGCTCACTGATGCCCATAGGCAGTTGCTATTATTATGCTTTTCCATCCTTCGCTCCAGGATAATAGTAGGATTAATCACACCATGAGCATGGACAATACCAGGGGAAGCTGCAGTCATATTGGATACAACAACAGCCGAGTCGCCGACAGTGTGCTATGTTGCACTAAAAAGAGAAACCAAGGCGCTTCCCTTTGTGTCCTTTAACCAGGAAAGCCCAGACATGAAATCTCCACTTAGCTCTCCTTGTGTCTTCCGTCACCCCTGCCTGTCTGCTCTTTCAGCTGGAATCTGTGCTGCTTGAATGCAGTCTTGCCTGCTCCATGCCTGTGTCTGTGCGTATCCGTCCTAACAAAGAGCCCCACTCTCTCTTTTACTGAACACCATCGCAGGAAGCATCACACGGAGAAGAAAGGAGGGGACACTTTACTGAAATTTATAACAGAATTTTATACGTCACTATCTCCAACTGACCTATGCAGTAGTTTACACTGTTTATATGGGAAACCCAAGGCATGCAAGGTTGGGTATTACAATGTTCTCTTACAGGAGGGTTAAGCAAAGAGGTGGGGTGCACAGTAGGATAGCGCTCTTGGGTGCTAAGTGACCTCAAAGTGTATTAACAGCTGAGGCTGAGCAGTCCAGTGAGCAGTTCAACTCTACTGGGAATCAGTACTGACAGTGATCACTACTATTACTATTCTCTAGCCATGTCCACTATGCCTGTGTGTGTGTTGGGTGTGTGTGTGTGTGTGTGTGTGGTATGTGTGCATGTGTGTGTGGTGTGTGTGTTTTGTGTGCATGTGTGTGGGGTGTGTGTGTGGTATGTGTGCATGTGTGTTTGTTGTATATATGTATGTGGTGTGTGTGATGTGTGTGTGTGTGGTATGTGTGCATGTGTGTGGTGTGTGTGGTGTGGTGTGTAGTGTTTGTGCATTTGTGTGTGCTGCATGCACACAAGTGTATGAATCTGTTTGTCTGTGTGCATGCACGTGCATTTCGGGGAGGTCAGATGTCTTCTTCCATCACTGTCTTACTTCTTTGAGTCATGATCTCTCACTGGTCCAAAGTTCCCCATATAGGCTAGGCTGGCCAGCTAGCCAGGTCTCAGTATCTGCATGGCTCTGCTGCCCAGTGCTAGGGAAACAGGCACACACAGCCACATCTAGATTTCTTTTTTACTTTAATCTTCACCAACAGATGCCAGGACTCCCTAGCTGATAGAGCCTTCTGTATTGAGAGCTGCTCAGCTATGCAATGATTCCCATGGTTGCTGAAGATTGAGCCATTCGCTAGCCTTAGAACTGTGGAGATTCCTGAAGCTACACTTGGCCTTTTACATACAAACATGGTCCAAAACCATTTTAGGGTAATATGCCCAGGGTTTGCCTGGCACACCTTTTGGTTAAATGCTATCTGCTTCTGACATTCAGTCAGGAATCATATGTTCTGACATGATCACATTTTTAAAAAAGCAATCCTTCTAAAAAACACTGGAAAATATTGAACATAAAGCAGAAAACAGAAGTTTCCTGCAATCCAAGTACCATAGTAGCACTTTACTGCATAAATAGCTTGCTATTATTTGCATATAGTATATCATAAAATTTTTATCTCACATACAGAAAGCTAAAATGTTCATGTTCCTTAAAGTCTATTATGCTATATTTCACAAAAACATGATGGTTAGTTAAGGATATGGCTACATACACAAGGACGGTATGTGTTATCGACGCTTAGGAGCTGTGTGAAACTCGCCATGCTAATCATCCGATTTGCAGTATTGCCCCAGCTTTTAACTCCAGGACTTAGGTCCCCTCACCTCTGTTTCACCCATGAGCAGCAATGTGAAAACAACAGAAGACCTTGCAAGCTTGGAAAACTGATGTGCAGCAAATGTAGCTAAATACATGGTCTTCCCATGGAATATATAACATTGGCTTCACCGAATGAATGACAAGTCATTTAAGTAATTTCAGTGTTAAGAGTTAAAAATGTCAGCCTTTTATAAGAGTGTGCTGAAACTTTTATTCATTAGTAATTTCTTTGGGAAAATTACCAGTAGTAAGTCACTAGGTCCCACCTAAATATGTCCTTTTATTTGTATCCCATTAATTTAATTCTAGAACTTAACACAGCAAAGTAACTGGAGATACACAATGTATCTATGTTAATTATCTGTGTTAATGTTATTTATAACATTATCTCATACCTGGAGCCTGGTAAGTTACAATGTATGAATATCTACAACAATCAAGCTTCCTTTCTTCTCCTCTGCCCCACCCCCCCATTTTCTTCTTTAACCCAAACACTCTCCATTTTCTTCTTTCCTTCTTTCTTTCTCTTTCTTTCTTTCTTTCTTTCTTTCTTTCTTTCTTTCTTTCTTTCTTTCTTTCTTTCTTTTTCTGTTATGCTACAGAAGCCAGAGACTCTGAATTACAAAATCACAGCCCAGAATTGAGCAGGGAGTTTGCATTCGTGCCAATTTGCAGAATGTAGCTTGTCACAGTAATTTTAGCAGCGAACACAAATTCCTCTCAAAAGTGTGCATTGTTTTCCCTCATTTTGTAAGAGGGCTTCATTCTTCCTTGCTGACAGTTCTCCGAAAAGGCAAGGACTGGCTGCATTTGTAGTGGGATGGATCACTCTATGGCATGCATGCATAAATCATTCATTGGATTTGAATGCTCTTTTCTCCTTGAATGCTACAGAGTCTGTACATGTTACCCAGGCTGAAGTCCCATGACAGCCTGCTCTAGAGCATAGGTAAAGTTTCTAGCAAAGAGTTTAAAATTTAAAAAAATTAATGTAGTGAAAATATCATTTAAGGCGGTTGTAGTGCTACCATTGGCAATTTACAGTATAACCATGTAACAGGGCACTATAGACAGAAAAGAGACAGCGACTCACTGAATAAAGGAAAATATATCCTCAAAGAGTTTTGAAATAACTCATTTTTAAAATTGTCAGGCTTCTGCAAAACATGGCCTTCTTATCAATACTAAAACCAATATAAAGTATACATACCTTGGATTTGCAGTTCTCTATTTGACACCAGAGTGATTTTCCCCCTAGGCACTTATTCTAAGTTAATATGTCTTATTGTAAGGAAATTAGATACTCTGTTTTTTAAAAACTGACTCAACGTATAATTACCAGTTTGCAAAAAGGTCAAGAAGTGATATAATTATCAATTTGAACAAAAATATTCTAACATAGTTAAGTTACAAAGAAAAAATGGAGAGTAAATGTTGAAACTTTTTTTCAATTTCTTAATACAAATAACTTATTTAGAATATTGACTTAGAGACGGTTTCTTACCATGTAGAAGACATTAATTTCATTTCCTACATCATCAGTGGAGTTAATAAGCTCAGGGATGGTCTCATTGGCCGCAATTGAAATGTGGTGTTCACTCGCAGAACTTGGAAGAATTAATTGGGAAAATAAGAATAAAATGCAGTAAAGTTTATGTTTTATTTGACTTCATTCTTTTCTTCTCCCACATCATATGATCCCATAAAAATAATTACAGAGTTCAGAGCAGAGAATGATTCTTTTACACCCAAGCCTCAGTTAAATATTTGAGGATGGTAAGAATCGCTTAATTCAATAGTCACTGTTGCTCACTTGACTCCAACATGTTAAATTATATGTAACTGTCAAAGTATAATTCCATTGTTATGAAATGAAGATTTCCCATGACTCTACTAGCATTTATACTTAGAGAAAATCAGACTAAAATTTAATATGTTTTGTAGTGAAGAAACTAGTTTTTTTTTTTTTTAAGTTTACATTTACACAATTTTAAAACCCTGTTACTGCTTAATGGAAGAGCTCAGTCATTCTCCAAAGGCCAAGATCTTTGGGTGACCCTGGTAGAACTTAAGACCATCTCTCACAGCAACCCTTCAGCCAAGAGAAGATAAATAAAAGATATTTACAAATGTGTGCCAAAAATTGATTTGAATTAAGTGGAAAATTGTTGGGAAAAAAATCTTTGTGCTGACAGAAGCAGACACAGCAAATCAAACAACAGACTTCAAAGGCTAAGGAATATAAGCAAGTCGATACAGCTTGCCCATAACCCATGCTTTCTGAGCTCTCGTTAGCTATCACAAAGTGCTGTAAGAAACAAACAACCTGATAGACTATTAGGCTAGGATGGCCGTGACATTGGTGCTCATATTTTTTTATGCATTGCACGTGCTTATTTAGAGAAAGATTGCAGTTCTATTCCACTAAGAGAATTCATAAGCAAGAGACTCTGTGGTGTGGGAATTTACAAACATGACTGGTATGTGAGCAGAAGGAACTAACAGCTGACCAAAGAGAAATGCTTTAACCTCATGGGGGAGGATGGGCCCACGAATCCCATCCCACAGGATGAAAACAGTGACCAAGAAACATGCTGCCAACCTGTCAGAGGCCACTGCGTTTTGTCAAGGACTCCGGCTTACATTTAAGAGCTGAGACCTGTCGCTAGCGCATTGTACTTTGATATTTAGTGCATGCAGCCTCTCTAATGTAAGAGAACTGTGGATTATATGAGAGACATTTAATATGGACGCTGGGCAGCACATCAGAGTTTCTCACTCGGCAGGTCTGGAGTGGCACTGCCTCTTTAAGTGCCTGAGAGGGAATGCTCTCAGCCAGGGACCACACTAGGAGAAGCCTTCGCTGATCAGAAAGCTGCCAATGAATAGAGGTGGCTCCGGCCTACCTGTAAAACTGTAGTCCGACTTCATATTTTACTGGGATGGAAATATTTACTTCATTATCGTGAAGAGATTCCGGTGGTTCTTCACTGTCACTGGGAAAGACAGCACAATCATGCTAATTGCCAAATTTGCTCATTCACAGGCCATTTCTATGCAGATTAATAAAATACAAATTTGTGGAATTCTTCATTTGCTTTTACTGAGAGGAGAAAGGAGACTAGCCCTAAGCTGCTGATTTAGAGTTGAAAACCACACTGACTGAGATCCAATGTTTATGTAAATTGTGTGAACTGATAAAAATTCCCCGGGATTAACCATTAAAATGCTGAGATTGCTGAATTTCTCTGGCAGAAAGATTTGTATGCAAATCACCTCAGCTTGCATTTAAGACATACGAGGAGCTTGTATAGAGACTGAACTGAGCTAGTTGTGAGTCTAAAGTCTCCTTATATTGCTTTTAGTAGTCTTTCCAAACTGAGTCCTTAGCATGTATGTTGTATAAATTCTTATGTATTTCCTTGATTGGGGGTGTAACTTTCATAATATTTAAATTTTAATTATATCCACAAACAAATACATTATACACAAATATACCTCATACTCATGAACAAAGCAAGGCGGAGAGATATAATTGAAATGGCCAGATAATGGAGGATGAGGTTGTTCTTGATCCTGTGACAGGTACCTTCACATCAAGTCATTTAAGCTCTCCGCCTTGGTTTTTCCACCTACAGCATGGATATTCTATTTATTTATTTATTTGGCTGGTTGGTTATTTTTAAAATTTACTTATTTATTATAAATTATTCAGATTACATCCCGACTGTTATCGAGACAGGGTCTCTCTGTGTAGCCTTGGCTGTCTTGGACTCATTTTGTAGACCAGGCTGGCCTCGAACCCACAGAGATCCACCTGCTTGCCACTGCCTCCCGAGTGCTGGGTTACAGGTGTGTGCTACCGTGCCCAGCTACAAAACACAGATATTTTATCAATAACTTTTCTACAGTAAATGTCAAATAAATAGGTGCTGAGCTGAAGTGAGTGAATCCATCTACTACTTCATTTTGTCACGTGCTGATTCATTTTCCGTCTTTGTAGTGATGACTATGTGCAGCGTCGTGCTGGCCACCACAAGCAGCGCTTGTAGTGATGACTTTGTGCAGCGTCATGCTGGCCACCACAAGCAGCGCCACTTAGCCTCGCAGGACGTGTTCCACTGGAAAACTGCACTCAGCAGGAAGTTAAAACGCACCTCAAGTTCTGTATTAATCTTTTCGTACTTTTATTTTTTTAGAAAATACAAATAACGTATTCTTTCTTTAACTACGATGAATTAAACTTGGCTTTAAAATACCCATAGATTCTTAATTTAAAGTGACACCTACTTTTCTTTTATTAATTTATGTTTTCCTCTTATTGAAAAAGTACATTTTTCCCTCATATAATATATCCTGAGTGTGCCTCACCCTCCCTGTCCTCATCCCTGTCCCTCCCCACCTCTCCTCCTGCCTTGATCCACCCCTTTCTGTCTCTCATTAGAAAATTAAACTTTTCTAAGGCATAATAATAAAATATAATTAGATAAAACAAAAACTAGCAGCTAAGCAGTGGTGGTGGTGGCGCACACCTTTAATCCCAGCACTCGGGAGGCAGAGAAGTAGGTGGATTGCTGTGAGTTCAAGGCCAGCCTGATCTACAAAGTGAGTCCAGGACAGCCAGGGCTACATAGAGAGACCCTGTCTCAAAAAACCAAACCATAACTAGCACTTCAGAGCTGGACAAAATAAACAAACAGGAAAAAAAAAAAAAAAAGCCCAAGAGAAGCCCAAGAATTAGAGACCCACTCATCCATATACTCAGGAATCCCAGATAGCTCAGTGGTTAAGAGCGCCGCCTGCTCTTCCAAAGGTCCTGAGTTCAATTCCCAGCAACCATCTGTAATATGATATGATGCCCTTTTCTGGCCTACAGGTATATATGCAGACAGAACACTGTATATATAATAATAAATAATCTTTAAAAAAAATTAAACCAGAAGCCATAATATATACACCAAGAGCATGGTGCAAATCTGTGAGGGCCCTGTGCACGCTGTCGCAGTCTCTGTGAGTTTGTATGAGCTTTGTTCATGTTGACTCAGGGGCCTTACTTTCTTGTGTGTGTACTGTGATGAAGTATGACTGGTGTAAAACGTATTGATGTATAAAAGGTACTATGAAATTTAAATCCATATTTCCGTTGACCTTAATAGGCAGCTAGTAAATGTTTTAAGATTAGCAGATTCTGTTCATTGTCAATGCAATTTGGCAGATATAAGTGATGTGTAATTACAAGATAGTCTGCAGTTAAAATTACCAACAACTTCATTTGCTTTGGGTAAGAAGTCTTCTACTTTTGCTAATTACCCCCATGGTATTTTTTGTTTGTTGTTTGTTTGTTTTGAAGGGAAGACATTCATGGCCTGTTAACTTCTGTTGATCACACACACAAGCTTCGAGGAGCCACCAGAGTAAAGTAATCAACTACATGAGAGACAGGGCATGCATGCACACAGACATGTTCACACACGTATAAACCAACCTTATTGCAGTTAAATGAATGACTGCGTTTTCTGTGAGATGGGATGTATTAAACTGGAATATTATCTTGAAGGCAACCTATGAAGTTAAAATAGATATCTTAAGTTAACAGGAAATATCAGCTTTTAATAAAATGCATAACTTATGTAAATTCACTACCTAAACATACAATATAAAATAACTTAAGAAACACTATCTTACAAAGTACACCCTCATCATAAATAAGATACAATATACACATGCATTTCTAGAGGTGACTATGCAAAAGCTTTGCATATCACTGTGGTCTGAGTGCTTTATTCCATTCAAAGTTCATGTGTCCAAGTTTAGTTGTTAATGTTATAACATCGAGGGTGGGTTCTTTGGGCAGATAACGGGCCATGAACATCCACATGAGTGGGATTAACTCCCTTGTGGAAGAGCTCCCAGGAAGCTGCCTTTCTGCTCCTGGAGGATCCAGGGAGAACACACCTTTGAACCAAAAAGTGTTTGTGGCATTTGTTTTTTTTAACAGACATTGGGCCTGACGTTGTCTTGACCTTAGATTTCTTCAGCTTCCATATCTGTGAGCGATACATTTCTCATTCATATGTTACTCTATTCCTGCTATTTTTATAGCAGTCCCAATGCAGCAGGGCACCTGGGAACCCTGAATTTAAATGCCTGGTCCAAGCCATGGCAACAAAAAAAGCATCTATGCAAACCAGAAAGCATCTTGTTTTATTACCATAATTCGCCAGATAAGAGTAACGAACATAATTGTGGCATGTTAATAATCAGAGTCTCTTTAGTTCAGGAAATTCATATGCTAGCCACCATAATAAAACAGGGAACATATTTGATTCGTTAATTTGATAGTGTAATTTTTTTTTTTTTTTAGGTAACTAGAATACTTCAAGAAAATAATACAAAATGAATAGTTCTTTAGAATAAAGTACTATAAAAGTATTGAGCTTTGCTTGGCTGTAAGAGTAATGCATGCTTAAAACAATGCTTAGGAAAACCACAAAGCAGTTTAAGGTGCAACCATCATAAAAAGACAGCCATCTTTTGAGAAGCTCTGCCTGCATACAGGGGGTATGTATGACCAACAACATTCACACTAAAATGTGAATTATTTTTTTAAAACAGAGATCACCTGCATATTCTTGTCCACTGACCTCATTGTAGTGCTTATGAAATTATATTTCTTAATCTCAAATTAAAGTATTTAAAATTGGGACCAGAAAAACTTTTCAGGAATATCTAGTTAATGGAAACTGCCTAAAGTTATGTCTTTATGATAAATGTTAAACAGACAAGTGGCATTTACAGCTTGTGGACAGTTGGTGCCGTTCACATATGGTGTGGCAGAGACCATAAGGGTGATGAGATTAGCATGGCCGTATCATAGTACATATGGGATTTCCTTTTATTTTCTTCCCTCCCATATATAATCTTACTTTAAGGGGAAAAAAGCTCTTTTAAGAAAGATGGTTTTCTCTTGTGTTGGAGCACTGATCTGTACTATCTCCATTCTAGTGAGAGGCCGTTGTTGGATGGGACTTCCTGGTCATTCCTTCACCTCCACATCTAGCCTGGACACGTGGGTCACGGGATGCTCTGTAGCCTCTGTGTCAATAGGAAGATGCTGCCGGGGATTTGGCCAGAGGAAGCCACTCATTTTACTGTATATTCACACTATCCTGAAATAGTTAAACTAAAAGTCTAGATCTTGAACCGAAGAACAGGCTAAGTGTGAAGCCCAAACTGAAATTTCTCTCAAGTTCTTCCCTTTGTCCTTTGTATAACCCAAGAGATATTTTGATTTAAGCTTTTATTCCCCACACAGGAAAATGCTGGATAGAGAAAGAAATATTTAAGTTTAATGCCTTCCTCAAAGAGTATAAGACAACTTGGTATTTGGTTGCAAAGGGTAAGTGGACTCCTTCATGACACATAACCTCAGAGGGGTTTTTTCCCCCACATGGATCAAAGACCTAGGTGGTAAGAGCAAATCATCATCATCATCAGCATCTTGGAAAAAGCCTAACAGTTTCTAATCATGTATCTGACAGGAGACTTGAATGTAGACTATTTGAAGAACTCCTACAGTTTAATAGAACAAAAGGCAGCCTAGTTTAGAAACAGGTAAAGAAAAGGACATGGTTGGTGTTCATGTCTGGAGTCCTAGCACGTATGAGGCGGAGGCAGTAGACCTGCTGAGAGCTCATGAAATCCTGGGCTATATCATAAGTTTAGGGCTAGCCTGGGCTTCAAAGTGGACCCTATCTCAATTTAAAAAAAAAAAGATTGTAGTAGATATTTCTCCTAAGATCATGGGTGTGCACATGCATGCATGTGTGCATAAGCACGCACATACATGTGTGTGTGTGTGTGTGTGTGTGTGTGTGTGTGTGTGTGTGTGTGTGTGTGTGTAATCACTTGCTGTTAGGGAAATACAAATCCAAGTTACATCCTCCAGAATGGTGATGATGGTGATGATGGTGATGATGGTGATGATGACCGGGATAAAATAGTAGTAGTCGTAGTGATAATAATAATGATATAACATGGAGATAGAGCTCTTATTCACTGCCGGCAGGAATATAAAAGGTTCATCTGTTTATCTACTATAGATTCAGCCTTTGTATTTGGATGTGACTTAAAAAACACTAAGCTTTTGATTTTGTCTTAGTCTTCCTGAGTTCTATTATGAAATAAGTCAAACTACTAATGTATGTAATTAATAAACACTGGAGGTCTTCTTCTTCTTCTTCTTCTTCTTCTTCTTCTTCTTCTTCTTCTTCTTCTTCTTCTTCTTCTTCTTCTTCTTCTTCTTCTTCTCATGGCTGTGGAGTATGTGAACTCTAGGATGAAAACACCAGCAGCCTGGAGTGTGATGGTGGCCTGCTCTCTGGAGACGTGCACGTCATATACAGATGGTGTAAAAGAGCCCTCTTTAGCGTATTTTGTGAAGTCACAAGTTCCAGAGGCCCCACTTCCTGATGCTGCCATATTGGGGTTAAATTTCAATGTGTGGGTTTTAAGAGAGACACAGAGTCCTTCTCTAGCAAATATCAGGCTGCACGCATTGAGCACTCACCATTCCTCCCGTCCTCAGGAAAGGATATCCAACTCTGCATGTGATATTGTGGTTGGATTCACAGCTATCTTTCTGGATCCCCTAAAATGGAAAAATAAACATAGTTAGAGCAAAAATGCAGGTGAAATATTTAAATTTGTCGCATTAGAGTTTTCCCAACTATGCCTTAGCAGCCACCTAGACAGGATTTGTCTCTTGGTCTAGCTGCGAGAGTCATCACAATTCCACAGGATTGCAGGTCCATAGCTCCTGGGGATCTGAAATCAACACTTGAGGGACGAAGCACATCTCACTGCCCTGCAGAGTAGTCAGGGGCAACAGGAGCACTAAGGGCAGCCGTGAGCGGGAAACTGCAGCAGTGGATGCCTAACCCACACCTGTACTCTCAGAGCGTCACACAGGTCCAGGAGTTTGGCGTCCTCCACTAAAACAAGGCTCTAACCTGCAACTACCAGGATTCGAGCCCTGACTCCACCCAGCACATACTACAAGTGGAGAAAGAGTGGTCTGAATAAAAGCATAAGGACTTTCTTGAATTATTAGCCTTGCACTATGGGTATTCCTGCCTCTCTGCCATGTCCAGAGCTGTGCACCATGGGTATTCCTGCCTCTCTGCTATGGCCAGAGCTCTGCGCTATGGGTATTCCTGCCTCTCTGCTATGGCCAGAGCTGTGTACCATGGGTATTCCTGCCTCTCTGCCATGGCCAGAGCTGTGTACCATGGGTATTCCTGCCTCTCTGCTATGGCCAGAGCTGTGTACGATGGATATTCCTGCCTCTCTGCCATGCCCAGAGCTGTGTACCATGGGTATTCCTGCCTCTCTGCCATGCCCAGAGCTGTGTACCATGGGTATTCCTGCCTCTCTGCTATGGTCAGAGTTGTGTGCTGTGGGTATTCTTGCCTCGCTGCCATGGCGAGAAAGCCAGCTGGAGAGGTTACAGGCAGTGCCTTTTAACATAGTTCCCTTTGCAGAGAAAGTCCAGCAACAATGATTGTTTCTCCACCTTACACTTGTATTTTGCATCTCTACAATTGTTTCATAGTCACAATTAATATTCTGAAACCAAAATATGTTATAGTATCACATGACCCTTATTTGATGAGCCTATATTAGTTACCATGTCTCTAAATGATTCAGAACAAACAACAGTAACATAATAGTAACAATTTAAATTTATGGAAACTAGACAACAATGTTTTAATACTATGTATGAGTATGTGCATGCGCACACGTGCGTGTGTGTGTGTGGGGGTGTGTGTGTGTGGGGGGGGTGGTGGGGTGGAGGGGTGGGGGTGGGTGTGCATGTATTATAGTGCTGGGATTTAACCAGGGTCTCATGCATACTAATTTCCACAATTTAACTCCATTCCTAGACCTACCAGTATTGGGTTTTAATATATATAAAAATATTCACATTAGCATTATTCATTTTAATGTGAATAAAAATACTTTAAAATTATTCATATAGATATATATATGCAGAATTTTAACTTGGTGGACACATTTGGGAATCAGAACCAAAAGCTAAGTTCACACTTGGAAATACTGACAAATGATCCACATCCTATGGAGGGTCTTGTCAAATTAATAAAATATCTGATGTGCAGGTATGTTCCTGCCCAGTGGAGCAGGAATGTATAAATAATGCTATAAATAAGTAACAAGTGTTGTCTAACAAAAATATTTGGCTAAAGATTTTTTTTTCATAGGAAGAAAGAAACAGTATCTCCATTTTCTCAATGGAAACTTTCCTTTCAATGCGTAAACTCCTCTCTGAATATCCATTAATGGTTTTTAGCTTTGATTATTATATCTTTTCTTTGGCTGAACCTCAGTTTCACCGGCTTGATGGCTCTGTGAAACACAGAATCTTGAACTATCAACTGTCTTTCTTAAAATACTATGTCCAGTAAGAGACATGCTTCTCCAAAGAAACAAAACAAAAACTAAAAAAAAAACCAAAAAGTTGGTGGGGGTGAGGGTCGGAGAGATGGCCCAGTGGTCAACAGCCCTGCTCACGCTAGGTTGTTATTGCAGAAGACTGGAAGTTAGTCCCAAACACGCACGTGGCTGCTCACAATAGACTGTAGCTCCAGTTCACAGATCCAATGTCCTCTTTTGGCCTTTGTGATGCTGGGCACCAGGCACACATACAGTGCACAGGCACACATGTAGGCCTAATACCCCTATGCACATAATAAAACCAATGAACATTTGTAAATATCTTAAAAGCTTGCAACTATGACCACTAGTGTATTGTATATTAGCAAATTAACGAAAATGCTTTCTACTCTTCTCAGATGAATGTAATGAAACTAATTAGCTCAGTAGCATGAAAAATGGGTCCAGTAATAGTCCTTAAGAGAATGGATGAAAACAGCACATTTACCTCAATTCCGGAAAAAATCAGGTTTGAGGAGTGCTGCACTAGTGCCCTGGTGTTGTAGGCACTGTCTCTTTTGTTTCGGACCGTGAGGCTGACATTGAGCTTGTCATTCTGGGACCTGACGATGAGCAGGCTCTGCTCTGTGGTGGACACATCCAGGGTGAGGTCTGAGCTGCACTTTTCCTTGTTTCCACAGTCTTTGGCAAAAGGAATCTGAAATGGTCACAGCAACATATTTTTCATGGTGTAGATTAACATCACTGGAAACTACCTATGAACTTGTGTAACAGAAATGGCATGGCACCCAAGTGATTGTATCACTGAGATCTTTAGGGATTTTTACATTTGCTGCTGACTTTACGGGAGAAAGAATAAGTGTCGACTTGTAATCTTCATTTCCAAGTCATTTAAAGGAGGTGGTTTTCGTAGGTATTTTATGCTAGTGCTTGTATGTGTTTGGACACTTTCCAAACCTCAAGTAGAGAACTCTTAGATCTAAATCTACCCAGCTTTATTTCTGTGATTTCCTAGTAAAAAAAGAGAATGCGGCATTAAGGAAGCCTGTCAAAGCGGCAGGAGAATGGCCCAGCCTTGTATCTGGAAACTTTATTTGATTCTTCTTCTTAAATTCCATCCTTCCCCTATCCAGCCTGTCACCACACATGCCCTTCCTAGCCTCCACTCCATATCTCCTGTGTCCCCTGTCACGTCACCTATCCATCTCCTCCTTACATTAAAGAAGCCCATTGCACTGGCATCCGGCACCCGCTGAGCTAAACAGAAACAGTCAACAGCATTGCACTGTCCTTTAAAATGTGTATAGCCTGGGTGGTGGCACCAAACCCCCAAGATCTCACTCTGCCCTTTGAGTCCGGCCATGTGCTGTATCACCTCCTCTGAGCCAGTGTGTATCTTAAGCTTCTTCGGCCACCCACACTGTAAGCTGGATGCAAAACCGCCCAGTCCTTCAGGGCACGATGGAAAAGTCACAACCTCGTGGGGCTTTCTAAGACTCCCCAGACTAGGTAGAATTCCCCCCCCCCCAAATCTGAAATTCTTTATAGCACATTTAGTTCCTGCTGAAAGCCCAATTCGAGGCAAGACTTGAGCCGCCTTGTTGGGTACATTTAAGATGACAGATATGTTACCAAAGTTGGAGGGGAGACTGGAAGATGGATGAATGAGGGAAACGAAATTCTCCGTCCCTACAACTTTTCTCCACCGTGGCTGCTCTTGTGACACTCCTTCCTCTCTGTCCCCTCTCACTCTCAGATGTGATTGTTGAATTTGGGAACAGAACTGAGTTGGCACAGCTTAGTCTCTTTTGTTCTTGGGGTAACACTATGCCTCAAAAGAAGCTGCTCTGTTTCTTCATGCTGTGGTGGCTTGAGCGAGAATGGCTCACACTGGCACACAGATTTGAATGTCTGATCCCCCATTAGTGGAATCGTTTGTGACAGATTAGGAGGTGTGGCCTTGTTGGAAGAGGTTTGTCACTGGGGGTGGGCTTTGAGGTTTCAAAGTCCCTCTGTCTCTCACTGTCTCTCTGTCTTTGTCTTTGTCTCTGTCTCTGTCTCTCTCTGTGTCTCTGTCTCTGTCTCTGTCTCTCTCTGTGTCTCTGTCTCTCTCTGTGTCTCTGTCTCTGTCTCTGTCTCTGTGTCTCTGTCTCTGTCTCTGTCTCTGTCTCTCTCTGTGTCTCTGTCTCTGTCTCTGTCTCTCTCTGTGTCTCTGTCTCTGTCTCTGTCTCTGTCTCTGTCTCTCTCTCTGTCTCTCTCTGTGTCTCTGTCTCTGTCTCTGTCTGTCTGTCTCTCTCTCTCTCTCTCTCTCTCTCTCTCTCTCTCTCTCTCTCTCTCTCTCTCTCTCTGTGTGTGTGTGTGTCTGCTCCCTGGAGCTCAGGATAGAAAGAACTCAGGTACTGCGCCAGTGTCATGCCTGTCTATTTCCCACTGTGATGATTGTGTAGCCCTCTAACGCCTTAGGCAGCCCCCTAGTGAAATGCTTTCTTTCGGAAGAGTTGTCATGGTGTCTTCTCACAGCAACAGAACAGCAAGTAAGACTCAAGCTTTGTGCCACATGCCTCCTTTACACTACAGGAAGACCAGAGATGAATCTGCACTACGGTCTAGTGGTTAGCTGTGGTCCAAGGATGAGGTCCAGTATGAATGCATCCGTTATCCCTAAACTGTCTCATAATGTATCCTTATATGTTTAATAGCACAAATGCCCTTTTCAATTGCTTATTTAAATCTCAGCAAGAGGAAGCTAAAGGAACTAGGAGAAGTCTAGAGTTGCCCAATTCTCTCTCTCTCTCTCTCTCTCTCTCTCTCTCTCTCTCTCTCTCTCTCTCTCTCTCTGTGTGTGTGTGTGTGTCTGTGTCTGTGGCTGTCTGTCTGTCTGTCTGTCTGTCTCTCTCTCCCTCTCACACACAATTGCTATGTGGTTTTAGATTTTCTAACGCATTCACAAATGGACATTGTAACTTAACCTTACATGTTCGTGGACTGAGTTTGGCAGAGCGTCATCAAGCACAGGCCCATTTTCTGGATCAGTGAGATTAAAGTCCAGAGTCACTCTCACGGAGTCCTGAAAGTCATGCTTATCCTACAAAGTGAAACAGAACATTTGTCACTGGCGTCATATTTACTGGACTTTATGACTCTATTGCGACATCCTTCTGCCCCTGTGGCCTGCTGGAAAATTCCCAGGAACCTAAGCTGACCTCTCACCTGAGCAGGCCTTTGTGTCACTGAAGTGTTTTCTCTTTCCTGTTTGACAAGGGTTCCAGCTGGAAAGTGGAGCCTCTAGACTCTGACAGGTAGCTCTGCTCACACTCCACAGAGCAGTTGCTGGAATTCTCCTGATAGCTCCCCTGCCCGGATAAGCCCCGTGATGTACTCCACAGAACGGTTGCTGGAATTCTCCTGATAGTTTCCCTGCCCGGATATGCCCCATGAGCTACATGGCAGAGACATTGTTTCTCTTGAGACCTGGTGCCAGTAGTCAGTTTCCAGTACTTCTGGGAAAGTGGCTCACTTTAACCAGGGCAAACTATTCAAATGCAGTTATATTCCACCCATATGCATCTAAACCTGTGCAATTTTGCCGTGTATACTGATATGGGAATGGCGAGAATGTGGCTAGTGCCTTCCATTCCGGTACAGTGTGGAGTACAGTGTTGCAAGTCATGTCTTTATAGGTGTTGCTGTGAACTGGCTCAGCAGCCCTCTGAGATGAGTAGCTATGACGATTTTTATTTTATACTGAGCTTCTGAGACTAAATGGTGCCCCACAGTCATTCAGAACACCAGGATGCCAGGATACAACCATAAGCCACTCTGCTCCCAAACAAATGTTAAAACAGCAAATACAATCCAAAGGGATCTTGTGATGTCTGAAACTAGTTCATTCCTTTTAGCATTGCTCCCTGGACAGAGCTGATACACTGACCTTGTACGTATGGCTGCAGCCCCTGACAGCAGGCTGAGTGACATCTGTCGGATGCTCATCACACATTCTAACCGGGCAGTTTTCACCTCTGAATAACTAAAGAGGAGGCATGACCACCTCCTCCCCCACACACTTCAATCTTAACTTGGAATAAGGCAGCTGTAATACATGATTTACTTGCCAACATGTAGAAGGAGTGCCTGGTGCATTCTGACTCTCGGACCATGATGTTTCTTTGAATCTTTCTTTCCTGAGTTCCAGAGAAAAAGCTCCGTGATATCTGCCTCAGTGAATCAAGGGTTACACGGTACTGCAGATCTACAAGAATGAAAGCAAATTTGACAGGCATGTTTATTTGGGAAGGATTCTCACCTGATCCAACTCGTTGAATTTGCATTACAGAAAAAAGCTCGACCTAATGAAAGGATAAAACGTCCTATAGCGAGAACACTATATTGTTACAATGCAGAGACAGAGGCACCCATGGGCATGGCTTTGAGGAAGTCGATAGAACGGCTCTTTGGCATGGCCATGCAATCAACACCTAAGTGATAAATAAGTGTATACATGTGCTTACACGCACTCACACTCGCATATACATACATGTGCTTACACGCACTCACACTCACATATACATACATGTGCTTACACGCACTCACACTCACATATACATACATGTGCTTACACGCACTCACATTCACATATACATACATGTGCTTACACACACTCACATATACATACATGTGCTTACACGCACTCACACTCACATATACATACATGTGCTTACACGCACTCACACTCACATACACATACATGTGCTTACACGCACTCACACTCACATACACATACATGTGCTTACACGCACTCACACTCACATACACATACATGTGCTTACACGCACTCACACTCACTCATATATACATACATGTGAACTGTAATTTAGTGGCCGAGTTTACATTTGCTAAATTTTTTTCAATAACTCTTTTATGGTTTAGAAACATTGGAAAACATCCTGGGATACTGATTAATTTAAAAAAGACAAAATAAACAATGACCCTTTTTTACTCTTTTATAGAAACATCTCAAATTTTATTATGCCCAAAACACTATGAAATTCCACAAAATAAGCATGCCACAGTAACGAAAGTGAGTGAGACCCTTTACACGAGGGCAACAGATACCATTTACGTGCTTTATTTAAAGAAAATGGTACTGCACAGGAACGCCAAGTCTCTACAGCCCATTTCCTTATTTATCTTCTAGTCAGAGAACTATCAGAGATGCACGCACAGAACATCTGAGACAATTTAGTCCTAAATTAGTGAGTTTTCTTATCGTATTTGTATTTTGCTTACAGAGCGAATGACTCTTCTACAGCAATGGCCCCGAATGTTGACCCCCGATATACTTCAGCATCACGGAAGACAAGGTAATCTTCAGAACGAAAAGCATAAGGGACACCCAGCTTGACACACCCGAGGGCCCCACACAGAGCAAGTCTAGCTGAAAATAGGAGCCTCATCTCAGTGAGGAAAGAATCTTGAGACAGGGTGGGGAGGGGTGAAGTAGTCTAGGCATGTGTAATACCATCCTTACCCAGTAGGGGGCAGAAGAAGAGAGGCGATCCTTTTTTGAAAAATCTATTTACAGACCATTTTTAAATGCTACCTGTGAGAGTGTATATAAAATAAATAAATTGGGGTGGGGCACCGGACAGAATAAAATATGGAATTTTGAGGCCATTGTGCTCAAACATGTAATTTTTGCTGCAGCATTTACTGGGTCTCATAATTGTTTCCATGGTTTCAAGGATCAGCTCACTCACTGGGCAAATGCTATGAGCAGTTTATTGTGCGTGGGAAAAGCCATTGCGTTTCCTCCTGCCCGGAAGTACACACTACAATGATTGTGCTTACCAGCCTCGTAAACGGTGTCTTCTTTAGATTTCAGCTTCGCATGAAAGCATATTGTAGCATTTATGCATACTGTTTCTTTTCCCTCCATGCGGCAGTTTTTCTTTTGAATATTCACTTTATTGGGCTCAAAATTCATGGTCGCTTTAACCACAGCCACATCTCTGGCCCTGCAAACATGTAAGCAATGGGATTACTCACACATTGTTGCATTAACTTGCTTGGGCAATGCGCGTCGGTCAAAGGGATCGCTCCTCTATGTATTGTATGCGCTCTCAGGACTATTGTTCTGTACTGATTATTTGTCACAGGAAAGATTGTATCTCGTGTTCTCCTTAGCCTCAGCTTAGACGCTTGGTTCAAAGACTGAAGGCTTAAAATGGAACCAAGTGGCCGGGTGCAAGCTCAGAATCAAAACAGTATTGGGGAATCTCTGAGTTTGTTCCCAATTTGGAAATGCTTCAAAGGTACTTGGAAAACTAGTTGGCCCCTCCTGGCTATTACCAAAACTATAACCCTTCTATTCTTATGAATCCAGTCTTGCTTTTTCACTGCTTGGAGGAAGAACTATGTTTGAGACACTGTGAGTGTGTGCTCTTTGATTTAACTCCTAAGTTAATTTTAATCCTCAGGAACGCTCTAGTCCCCAATCCTTACCCAAGGCTTTGTTTCCCACAGTTTCAGTTATTTACTGGTGGCCTGGGTACAAAAAAATATTAAACAGAAAGTGCCAAGAAAAACCATAACCAAAATTTAAATGACATCCTCTCCCAAGTAGCATGATACAAAAAAAAATCTTTTATTTCCCATCACCTGCTTGGGGTGTAAACTCTCCACTGTCTGGAGTCTGCCTGCCTTTACATTTTGATGACAGCAAATACAAATACCGTGTTGTATTGATCTGCCTTGCATTAGATTTCCACCTTTCTCTTATGCCCCTCCCCCCCACCTGTGTACACGTGTGTGCACTTTGGAGAGCAGAGGTTGGTGTTAGCGGTCTTCCTCTATCCGTCTCAAGCGCCCTTTGTCTGAAAAACAGTCTTTCTCTGAACATACAGCTCACTGGTTCAGCTAGGCTACTGGCTAATGAACCCAGGGGGATTCTGGTTTGCCCACCTCTCCCATAGCAGCATGTACCACTTCCCTTTTTTTTTTTTTTTTTTTAATATTTTGGTGTGAATGAGAATTCCTGGAAAGAAGCTGCGTCTGCAGAGACCGTCTGACTAGAACTCCAGTGGCATGGAAGCACTGCAATCCACAGGTCCACCGCCTAATTACCTTTCTTTGGCCTAGCTTTAGCACCCTGAGTTCAGCCCCCATTCCCCGCTAACATCCCATAACTACCAGATTAAACCCTTTTCAAATCCATAAACTTAGCAGACCACTAGCGTCCACCCAACACCAGGGCTGAGAATGCCACCAGATTAACAAGTGAGGCCCATGGGGAGATTTCTCCATGCTGCTGTAACTGGGGCTCTGATGTGCCCACCCCAAGCATTTTCAAGTTGCCTTGACTTGTGCCTTTCTTGGTTCTGTTACTGTCAAACTCGACAATACTTCTTCCACACTACAACATTATAATAGGGGAGACTTAAGTGACTTGAACGTATGTTCCCAAGACATGAAATGGTCACTCATATTTGCTTCAGAATAAACCACGTCCTTAATTCCTTGGAGGTAAGGGCTGCTTCTTTCAATGACAGTGGGAGGAATCCGAACTCAGGCTCTCATGCTTGTGGGCTGAGGCATCTCCTAGCCCTTCTTGTTATATTAGGAAGTGGTTATTGCACAAAGTGCTCTGGTGGCTGGAAAGATCATACATTTTAGGGCATATTTACATCTACATTCTACCGTTAAACTAAGCAAATTATTTTAATACGCAAGGCTGTCTTAGGATTTTGAGATACTTATTGACATACGCTCAGTGAGTTTTAGAGGGCTTAATCCTTACCAGCAATGAATGGGCATGCCTACCTTCCTAGCTTCCTTTTGGGTCATGAGGATTCTCTCGGCAGCAGAGTGGCTTGACTAACATCTATCCCAATCATTCTGTCCTTCCCTACTGTATCTTTTTGGAGGTATGAGCATCTGGTCCACATAACAGGGCTCTTGCTATCTGTTCATTGGTGGCATCTGCTCATCACCTGCCTTCTGTATCCTGTTGCAATCCCTCCTCCGGCAACGCAGAATTTTGGCCCTTATGGCCTCGTGTCTAGTTTACATTGTTCTGTTGTCAGTAAATCCTGGGCCATGAAAGCCTCTATATACATTTCCGTGATTCTGGCCGACTACCAAAGTCAACTCTCCCTCAAACCTTGAACACAACTCAGAGTGAGGGGACAATGTTCTTACTTGTACACTTCTTCTAAAGGCGCCACCCACCAGCTTTCCAACCGAGGAAACATCTGTTTTAGCTCCAAGTAAAGAATCGAGAACCAAACTAAGAGTTGGTTCCACCCACTCCTGTTCGGCTCCTTATTCCTAAGATTCCCCCGGGCCTCAAGCCATTGAGTAAGCTGTATCTTGCCCATACAGCATGAGAGGAAATAGGCATTTTATACATTAGGAGTTCTAACCACATTGTGTGGTCTGGAATCACATGGACAATACTGCCAAGTTAAGCAGATGTTATGGCCTACATACCAGAAGAGGGCAGCTCCACCAAGGCCTCCAATGGTCACATCAGTCAGGCCATCGCCGTTCAAATCCATCTCTCCGTGGATAGACTGGCCAAAAAACTTGAGTGTCTTGCCGTCGCCCCCTGACGCAATACGCTGCAAAGAGCCCAACAGACAGCTTGGTGTCAGAGAAGTCCTTCCCAAAAGAGCTCTGAGGAAATCTGAGACATTTGCATTTGTGGATAAAGTTAAAAGTAAAGATCTTTTGGGAAGGGAGAGGGCCCTCAGTGGAGAAGCAAGAGAAAATAGCGAGGTGTTCCCAAGGGGACTTGTTCTTCCTACAGTACAGGCTGTCATGTCAGAGTTACTGACCCGAGAGATGGGGAACTGATATGTGACGTCATGTTGTCTAATGCTCAAAAGAAATGGGAATAACAGGCTCTATTTCTGCTTCTTTTTCAATTATAATAAACAGATACATTTGAAGGTACTGAAAACTTTGAAAACATATTGTATATGCAAGAGAAAGGGCGGATGATTGCATGGGACAATTTTTAAAAATTGTCCTGAGCGATCCCTCCGCACTTGCATCCACCCTCAGTGTAAGGAAGGCACAGTAAACACAGAGTTCTTGAAGGCTCACCCATGCACCTCGCCTTACGTGGAAAGTGATCTTTCTATGCTTTGTACCTCAGCGTTTGTCCAAGCAGATGCTGTTTTAATAGACTCTGCTGGCAAGGAGACAGCACTAACAAACCCTAAACTTTGGTTATTTTTTTCCCCCTTTGATTCCTTTTAAGTAACACAGAGGAAAAAGTCAAGTATTATATGTCCCCTTGACAAATATACCCATAGATTTTTCACAAACAATCCAGGAGATATGAGTGTCATTAGCCACAAGAGCTATTACTGCTGGATGGTGGGTCATGCTGCCTTCCTGAAAACGGGTGATTACATATTCATCTCTTCCCTGGGACCACATACTCCACTAAGAAAACAACCTAACTCTAACTAACTCTGTTAATTTTGTTTGAAGACGAATCTTGATTTACCACTACTTTTTAAAAAGTAAATTACTTATGACAATTTATTCCATTAAACAACTAAAAATCTCTTCTTGTTGCTTCAAATGCTTTCATTAAACCTGCAGGATTCACACTGAAAGAACAAAGCAACAAAATGCAAGAAACCTCTTTGTGTGTTCTCCCTGGTTCTCTGATTCTCCAGTAGTTAATATGCCTGCCACTAGTTAAGTACATAATCCTGTAAAGACTTTTAGCTAACACAAATCCTTCACCAAGTGGATGGGAGTGCTGCTACTTACAGAAGCCTTCTATTTTGTTCATTATTAATGCCATTATAATTATATAAAAAGTTAACACATTTTTACATAAATGGCTTTTGGGAATTCTGTTGACTGCAGATATAAAAGAGGCCACTGGAATGTAAAAACAAAAAAACTAATGTCTGGATTCTCCTTATGCTTTAGATGCTAGAGGGTGCTGCTGTGAGTGTTGAAATATAAGGTATTTATTCATAATAGCTCACTGCTTATGATCATATGAAGACTCTGAACTCTTTCGTGTTTATGATGTGTTAAACATTTGTGTGAGTAAATATTTTTCTGATGTAATAAAAAAAATTAAATTTATAGATTAGGCCAATAAATGTGGAACTGCTAACAACCAATAAATTTAAAACAGAGGAGAACAGAGAACCCCTGGAGGTCAAATTAACCATTCCCATTTTTCCAAGAAGTATTAGTCTAGAAAAACACTGTAAACCTCAGAAACCCATATTCATTTATGGAAATATATGATATTAATTCATAATTACAAATTTAATGTGATTTTGTTTTTAATAACAATGTGGGCACTAAAATAAAAAAAATCCGCAATCGCCTTTAATGACTAAATCACACTATGCCCTCTTACTCTTCAGCATTAGACACAGTGAAGGTGTCAAGTCGCTTTATTATCAGGCATCCTTGTTATTGTTGTTGTTATTGTTATTATTATCATCATCATCATTATCATTATTATTTTATTATCTCAAAATATCAGGCCCAAGAAGGCAGACAAATAGCCACAGAAAACAAACTAGGTAAGAGTATAAAAGGCTAGATAATTCTTCTAAGAAAGAACACAAGAGAAAAATTACATGTAGTTTCCCCGAAGAGTCAGAATGAAGACACAAAGTAAGTTGTGAGTTGTGGAGTGAGGCAGGAGAGCCCACTTGGCACGGAAGGCCGGCACCGTGAGGGGACACCGCGGTGCCTTACCTGTGCGTGCTCTTTCCTTATGGTCTTGCCGCTGCCATGGTAAACGTACACAGCTCCGGCGTGGTCATCCTCCAGCGGAGCCCCAATCACGACGTCGTTAAATCCATCCACGTTGAGGTCTTTCACAGCAGCAATTGCTGTTCCAAAACGGGCGCCACAGGGCTCGTTCTTGTTTTCTTTTGTGCAAGAGTTATGCTTCAGAGATGAGCAGCAGGTCTGCACCACTGGCTCCAGGCTCATTTGATACTCAAACCTTGTCTGGAGGGAAGGTAAACAGAATACTCAGGGGTTTCTCACCCTGCTACCGCAGAGCACCTTCGTTTCTTAAGTACCCGCTACACCGACCTTATGAAGTAACCGTTTGCATTCTGACGGCAAAGCTGTATGAATATATGAGAAGCGGGAAAGCCAAAGGAGCCCCAGGAAGCGTGCTGGGAAGTCCAACAGGCTCTTCTTAATAAAGCTAGGGGCATAATTAGTTGCATGTTTTCGACTTATTAAGGAACTGAAAATTAAATCCTCCATTTTGTGTCCGTAGCCCTGCAGCACCACCAACACGGTGCCCCTCGGCTGAGACTCTTTGTTCATTTTTCCACCGAAGACAAGGACAAAATTTACTCTGTTCAAGAAGCAAACGAGACACAGACACTGCCAACAAAAGAACATACTTTCTTGTGGGGCGGGGGAGGAAGGGGTACAGAAAACACAGTTTCTTCCCCCAAACAAACACACAGGAGAAAGTCAAGGAAAAGATAGGAAGAAAGGTATGCAATTTATGATTTAAAATAATTAGTATGCAAGAACAAATTAAGAACCAAAGCAAGCAAACAAACACACAACAAAAACCAAGCCTGTTTGTAAATAGCAAATATCCTTTTAATAAATAAGGTAAAAAATTACCTCACCCAGCAAGTCATGCCTAAAATTAGGACTGAAATCAGAACCTCTCCCCACCTGGCAAAGTGTTCCAAAACCCACAATGTCTCCCAGGAAGGGCCTGGCATCACTGCTATTAAGTTGTTTCTGGTTATTACCATGGTAACTGTGGACCACTCCCCTCCCCCAATGCAGTCTTGACTAGGTTGTGAGTAGGATATTTACCATGTGAGTGTCATTTGGATTTGCATGACTTATCCTGCATATTCTAGAGAACAAATAAAGAACAAACCAAAGCCTACAGTAACAACAAAAACAAAAATAACAACAACAACAAAAAACATTTTACACGTTCAAGCAAAACATAATTAAGGCCTGAAACTAGTTAACTTGGATTCTAAGTGTTCCTTTTGAAACTGTAAGATTAACTAATAGACCTAGCAAATTACTTACATCACTTTTTCATCCCCAAAGCTAGTGAAAAACGTTCTAGCTGCATTAGTGGGAACTGAGGAAGGAAGGAATTTTCCGGACTCGCTAAATTCAGATGTCATTACCTGATTCACGGCATACACGTACACCTTGCCCTGTTCCTCTTTCTCTGCTCCCATGTACATCGGGGCCCCGACGAGAAGCAGGTCGGTGTAAGAATCTTTGTCAATGTCAATTGTTGTTAGGACACTGCCAAAGTAGGAACCGATCTAGGACACAAGACAAGATGACATGAACAGATAAGATCTCAGAAGCTCTCCTGGAAGCGGAAGTCTGTTGGTCTACTGATTGTCCCGACCTAGTAGAGGATGTGAGAGTTGGTGTCAAAGGCAATTTTTATAGAAAACTGTGCAAGCCAAGTCTTCTCTAGACTAAAGAATGAAATGGTCCTGAGGTTTGAGGGTGACAGGTGGTGAAAGAATTCAGTCTAGGAGTTAAAGACATGGCTACCTTTGTTTCTATCGTGACTGCCCTTGATTTTCCACACATCAGACCATTACTACCACAGTGAGTATTTTAGTGAAAATAAAAACAAGATTAAGTGAGGCTGAGAGAGGTGTTCTGGTATACCTCTACCTCCTTCCAGCCGAAATGCCTCTGGCACCAAAGACACGGCTGCTTCACATCCCTCCAAAGACTCAAATAAAAGGCTTTCTTCACAATGGGTTTTGAGTAGTTGGGTTTTAAAGACCAGGTCAAACGTTATACAGAGGTGACCCGGAATAAGTCCTTTCGAGTTTACCTGCTCTCCTCTGAGCATCTGCAGAATGCTGATGTTCCCCTTCTCCATCTTGTAGATGACAACCTGGCCTGTATGGTTGTACCGAGGCTGGCCAGCGACATAGAGCACCTCTCCGGGGACAGTGGCAGAGTTCACTGTGTACCCTACCCAACGAGAAAGCCAAGATGTTTACTGGGAGCCATAAAGTCCTATGCAGTACATTATGAGTTACTTTAGATGGCTGAGCTAATCATGTTTGTGTTTTCTTGCGTTTTGTGTTGGTGAGAAGCCTTCACTGTGCTCCATGTTTCTGCCACAACTGAACAACTTGATAATGATTAATTCCCCAAAGCCAATTTTTCATCGTGTAAAGATGCAAATGAATTAACAGTACTAACAGATAAGGGTTAAGAAGGTACCTACCTGCACTCGTGTACAGACATGCACACTCCCACCCTCTTGTCGCCATTTTGGAGCAAATCAATTCTATTTTATTTAGGCACAAGTGTCTGCACTATCAACAATAATAGGGTTTTTGGTTTGGTTTGGTTTGGTTGGTTGGTTTTCAGTTTTTTGAGACAAGGTTTCTCTTTGTATCCCTGGCCATCCTGTAACTCACTAGAGAGCCGCCTTTGCCTCCTGAATTCAGGGATCAAAGGTGTGTGCCACGACCTCCAGCTGCCACTAACACTTTTATATACTCTGGATGACAGAAACATAGTTTCTTCCTGCATTGCTACCCACATTTGTAAACTGTAATTTTATATGGTTGAAGGGTGTTTGTATGAGTTATTTCCTGAACATTTCCTGATGGAAAATGGGATTTAGGTATTTTTGTTGTTGTTCTTTGGTTTTTATCATTTTTGTATTATGCTTAAGATAACAAAGGGCAATTTTGAGGACTTTTTTTCTTTTCAAAAAAATTTGACAATTCATTCCAAATAATAGATTACTGGATCAAAGTTTCCCTCATGGTTACATTGGCAGGTGAGTTGCTTCCAGAGCATTTATACCAGGTTTGTCCTATGAATGGAGCATGAAAGACACCTGGTTCCATTAAACCTTCCCAGGCATTGTGTACAAGAGCCGTGGTTTATATTTGTGGCGGCTTTGATGGCTGTTAAATTATCTAACAACAGCTCTCTGCTGTGATTTTAAGTGTTTTCTTTTTTATCACACCCAAGGTTTTTTTCACATCTACTCATCCTATTTTTTTCCGAGCTCTGTAAAATTGTCTTCTTTTTGACTGCTTTTACTTTCATTTACATGTATTTTATGTCGACTTTTCTCATGAGCCATGAGATATTCTATTCCTTTCTTTCCATGCCACCTCCACTTAAGGCGTAAGGATGCTGTGTCATATTCCAGTCAGAGTCACCTTGTTGTGACAGGGGGATCTCATGCCCGGGTCAATCTGAACAGGAGCTCTGCGCTTCCAAGCATGATCATGCCCTTGTCACTGGTGCCTCTGCTGATTTAGCTCAGTAACTAGGGATTATATATAGACAATCTCCACGGTTCGCATTACCATATACATTTGTATATACCTACAGAAAAATTTGCACACCCTTGTTGGGAATCCACCGTCTCTTCAAGGCCTTTGACACACTCGCAAGTCTATCACTACAGAGACGGAAGGACCCACAGAGTGACGATAAGGTCCCCATTCAGATGCCTGGTGGCTTTTCAGGTATTCATAGACTTTGTGGCTGGGATGTTTCTCAGATCTTATTAAAATGGACATGATGTTCTGAGTATATACATGATTTGAAGGGAGTTTGGGTCAAATGCACAGCAGACCATCTCGAGTTCATTCCTGGCCAGCTAAGAAAAGAGCTTGAATTGTGGCTTTAAGTCAGATTATTATTATTATTTTTGAGGGAAAATCGTTTTGTGTTTTGTATCTGTAGAGAATGGAGTTAAATCCACAGGTAACTCTCACTCCATGTAGGCCTGAGCTGTGCAGAAGGAAGGGGTGCTCTAATAGATAGACATGGCTTGTTGCTGGAGTAGGAGAGGGAGGGAGTAATCCAGAGCACCACAGAGAACGGTCTCTAACTGTGAGAGAGACCATATTATTAACTTGAGTAATACTGTACCATAAGGTAATAATTATACTTCCGTACAAATAATACGTATATATGGGTGCTAAGGGAAGAAAATCTGTCAGGCATATTACCCTTTATGAATGCTTTCATAGCTTCATAGCTGTCTTCATAGCTTCATCTTTCTTTATGGAAGAAGAGTATTGTCTGGTCTCGTAACTTCTCGGAAGAGGCATGAGCGTTGGCGATGGAATAGGACGTGTATGGCTTACCTTCATCCTTTAGAGTTTGCCAGGCATGATTGGATGAGGGGGACAAGGAATGCAGGCTCACCTGCATCCCCACCACCCAAGCTCCGGGCTGAGCACATATCGAAGCAGGTGGTGTGGTGATCAGAAGATGGTGGGCTACTCTATCCTGAGAGATGGCCATGCTTCCTTCGCACTCACTTCCTCTCTATTGTTGAGCGGCACATATGTTTCCATAGCGCTGACCTCTCACTGTGCCCCCTTCGTAAGATTTCACGTGGCCCCACTAGGTGCCTTCCACCAAGATTTCCGCAGCGCAAACTCAGTCTTTTCATAACTTTGTAATCACCACAGTGAAATATTGGAAGGTCTCATTTCAGATTTGAAATAATGTTTGAGGGGAGGGGAGGGGAAGTGGCATGAAAGTCATCTTACACCAATTAGATATTTGTTGGCAAATGTCTTACATCTTAACTTTTGACTAAGATAATGAAATGAACAGAAAATACATTAGTATATTATTGAAGAATATGCACATTTTTTCCTTTCCTAAGCATAGAGGACCCATAAATATGCACATATATTTACATATATTTATGTGTATACATTGTCAACTAGTAACTTTTCCAGTTTTATTTAATTGTAAATAAGAGGGGCCATATAAAGAAGTAAGGCTATTTTAATGTTTTCTTATGTTAAGTGCAATCTTTAAATTTTAATTATTTAAGTATGACTTAATCAACCATTACCACATACCTTAGGGAATAACAGATTTAGACCTTTGTTTGATTTAAAGAATTTTGATCATAGAATCCTAACACAGAAGACAAAACAAAACACTGTTCTGTCAAGTAATAATTAGAATAAGTGAATATGGGAAAAGTATTGACCATGTCAAACACTTTTGTGTTCTTCATTAAGTTTTTCATTGTCTAAATACTTAATAGCAATAGGATCAATGCTAGCAACTGGAAATAATATTTCACAGACCTGGATTAGTTTTCTACTGGTGCTATAACAAATTTATAACCTTGATGTCTTACAATATCCATTCCAAATGCTTTCATTTGCAACTGTGCTTTCTGGAGGCCGTGGAAAGGTCACACTTCCTTGTGCTTTGAGACCTAAGGATCACGTATGTTCACATATCCTCCTTCCTCACCAGCAGCGGCCTGGCATCTCTCTGACCGTCTCCTACAATTCTATCTACCTCTAAGCACTTCTAGTAAAGATTCTTCTGATCCCAATGCTGGGTTATATTGGACTATGGCAATATATCCAAGGATAAGCTTTCACAGGCTCCTTCATGTCATTGCAGTTGAAAAGTCCTTTACGCCTCATAAGGTGGCAGCACATTAATAGGCCCTGGGCTTAGGGCACGGGCATTGGCTTTGTGTTTTAGGCTGAGCTCTTAAAGTGAATTTCTGAGTGTAATGTGATTTTTCCTGTGGATCTTCAAACACCCCATCAACTGCCTCTCATCGGAATTATAGTAACTCACGTTTACAATGCCATTATAGATGAAGATAAATGTCCTGTAATTGTTCTATCGAGGACAGAAAGAAGGTTTAGGCTAAAGTGGTTCTTGATTCCAAAGTATTTCGCGGAGAACAGTTGCACGGAATCTTGGGTAGTGAGGAACTTTAGAAGCCATCTGAGTTGACTTCGCCTGCTTCTGCCAGTTGTCTCCGCCTTAGCCTGTAGCCCACCAAGAGAGACTGCTTATTTCTTCATTGTTTCTCATCCAATACAAGGCCTGCATTATTCTGCCTCAGCCATTTTGCTATTTTTAATTTGGGTAATGTGTTCGGCATGGCATAGGCACTCAGTATTTGTGGGTGCTTTCCCAATTATTCCAGAATTGGGTCATTTTGTACAATGAAATGAAGACTGGTGTAAGAGTCAGGTGACCTGACTGGCATGTTGGAGTTGCTACAGGTAACGGGGGGCACAGTCACTCTGTCCTCTGATGGTTATTTTGGAAAGCAGATGAAGCATGTCTCTCACTATTAAAGCACACAGGAAGTGGAGCTCAGCCCCAGCAGCTTAGACTTTACTTTCTCAACTGTTTTAAAAACAAACAGTACACTTCCTTTTCCAGCTTCCAGTATCTTTGAGATTCGGAGGAAGGTGGTTGCATCCAAACCTTACCTAAATAAGAAGCAAGAGGTTCATTCATGTTGGTGGGCTCGGTTTGAAAGGTGGTGTTCCGAGGGATGACAATCTGGCTAGCCTTCTGCATGACCACAGTTCCATTCCAGTCATAGGCTCCCACTGCTCCAAGCATGACCCAGTCCTGATGCAGGGACAGAGAGCAGTAAGGTGGCAAACACTTACATAACATTAACAGTATAATAAGAATAGTTCAAAGAGCTCTATATGAATTAATTCATATAGTCATCACAATAACACTGTTTACAAGATCCCAATATTACAACCCCCATTTTACTTATAAATGAAGCTGAGGCACCCTATCACACTGGAATGTCACTGTCCCTGTACAATGGCCATGGTGTCTTCTTGTCTTGCCTTTCTACTATTCTGGGTAGAAAAAGAACAAAACAACAACAACAACAAACAAAAAAAAAAAAAAAAAAAAAAAGAAAGAAAAAGAAAAAGAAAAAGAAAAAGAAAAAGAAAAGAAAGACAGAAAGAAAATGAAAACAAACAAATGGCAAAACAAACCTACATCTTGGTCTTTTAAGGAATTTTAGCATAACCAATGGATACCTTAACCCAGAAAAATATTCTATATTTTAAACACATATTTTAATCATTCATTTCATTAGAGGTACAAATACATTCAGCAGAGCTCAGAGTGTCCTGTTCATGACTATTAACTGGTAAAACGTGGGAGTGTGTTTAGTGCTTAGGACGCTCCTAATAGGAGGAGCCTAATGTGAGAAGCCATTTTCCCATTTTGATTAGGCACTGCCCTCAAGCCCTGAAGAGCTGCCCCGCACCCCCCTTCAGCCCCAACCCTGCAATCTTATACAATCGATGCCTGGGCATTGCTTGCGGGAAGAAGACTAGCAGTAAAGATATTTCCAGCACACAGTGGACATACCTGTGAATAATGAGCACTGAAGCCGGTCTGGGACATTTCCATTTCAAATGAAGCTGCTGACTGGTCAGCTGTCGCTGTAATGCAAGAAAGACATCCCAGTAAGTGGCTAGCAGTAAGTGACTAGCAGTGTCTTTTAGGCTGCTATTGACTGGCTGGACACAGGACTGCTGGAATCTGGGGACCTGCCCAGCAAAACTATGGAACATCTCAGGTCACTGTCAGCCACCAAAACTCCTAGGCAGGGCTAAGCGTGAAACAGCAGTTAGCAAAAGGACTCTTTTCTCCTATTCTTATACATTGGCATCCCATCCTTGCCTAGGAAGCATTGGTCTACTTGCTTGCAGGGAATTTATTTGGTCCTAAAAATAAGTTACAAATAACATATAATTTTAGTCGTCAGCCTGACTGACAATTCCATACTGTGTGCAGCTGCCTATGATTCTACGATGTTTTGGCAAGCTGGATTATGATGATAAGAATGAGCTGTCTTGTCTGCTTGACCTAGGAACCCCATCAGGGCTAAATTTGATACCTTACAAGGCTGAGAGAAAACATTCCCAACTCACCAGTGCCAGCTATATACACTTCAGACCAAGCATCCTCTCTGGGTACCACTGTGTAATCCAGTTAAGGATGCCAGCTCACGTTGGCTCTAATGCTGGGTGTGTGGATCA
Source organism: Acomys russatus (assembly GCF_903995435.1). NCBI lineage: Eukaryota > Metazoa > Chordata > Mammalia > Rodentia > Muridae > Acomys > Acomys russatus. Next base: position 4,541,774 of record NC_067166.1, on the reverse strand, counting down.
TTCGCCTCAGGAGGTGACTTTTTCCCACAGCTCCAGTGCGTGTCCCATCTGAGTCTCTATTTTTAAAACACTGGTTTTGAAGCTCATTGCTGAAGTGCAGACAAGTTAGAGCATTGTATGGAACTGCACTCCTCTCAAAACATTTACAGACCAGAAGCCACAGTTTCCTGGGGGAACTGGGGGAATGTTGATCTACTTGCTTCCAGAGACTTGCTGGTTTATTTGGTCTTAAAAATAAGTTAAAAATAACATAGTTTTGGCTAAGTCAGCCTGTCTGTCAACTGAAGAATGAGAGTCATTAAATTTGTGAAATTAAACTTGTTTACTATTTATTCGCTGGCATAAAAAGTATTTTTTTTTTAAAAAAAACATCAGTACTGAATTTGTACAGGGCTAGATTAAATGTGGTAATCAATCGAGAATTTGAATGTATCATTTAAAACTCTTATGCAAATTGTCCTCTAAGTGACTGAGATGCATTTTTACCTTAAACTAAAAAAAAAAAAAAAAAAAAAAAAAAAAAAAAAAAAATGTGCCTTTAATATATAATGATTTAAGGCACCGCCATGCTTATTTTGCAGGAATGACAGCAAAGTCATAGTAGTAGACACCAGCATCCCGACCCTTTGCTGATGCTGTGTTTTCACTTGAGATCGGAGAAAGGAGCTCTTTGGCATTCCATACACTGCACGGCCCCGTCCTCACTTTGAACCTGTCATGGGAATGAACTCTCCACTCTGACTGCTACAGTTTTTGGTTAGGAGAATAAGCATTTCCCCCCAAAGTTGATAAAAAACAAAAACAAAAACAAAAACAAAAAACAAAAAAAAACCAGGAGATTCACCCCTTTCTCTGATCTACTAGTAAATTCTTGAGCATGTGTGAATCACTGAGTGGCATTGTCCTTGTAAGCCAGAGTCTCATAATTGCAGATATTTAGAATCTAAAATAAATAGTGACAGGAAATGGAGGTTTCCCACACAACAGGGGGAGAAGAATTTTCTGACCTCATTATGAAAATAATAAGAGCTATGCCAGCCCCAGGAGCCTGAAACAGAGGGTCAAAGCCACCAAAACCTTACCTCGAAAACAAAATCAGACAACCCACATGGCTTTTAGCCTCAATAGTGCAGCATTAAGACATAGAAAGACACTTTAATCTCTGGAGAGTTTTATAAAATAACTTCATATTTAGATAAAGAGATTTCTTGAAGAGTTTGGATATGGAACCCTGCTATTGAAGTTGGCATTTGGTGTTTCCAGATAGCTTCTGAGCTGGGTGTAAGAGGATGGACTCTCTTTCTGGCAGGCGCGGGGGGGGGGGGGGGGGGGGCTGGGGGGGAGTGGGAGGCGAGGGGGAAGAGGGAGGGTGTTCCCTGTTCGCCTGATCTGAGGAACCCCACGTCCCCTAAGGAGCATCACAAGGCCTCAGGGAAGATGATAACAGGCTTGGCCTTTTCCTGATAAGAAACCAGTTCAGCAGGCACTTGGGGATTCCTGGAAGATGCCCAGCCTATGCTAAGAAGATGTCTTGGTGCCTTGGCTTTCAATCAATGACCTTTCAGCTGTACCTGGAGATTCTCCCCGACCCATAGGATAATTACGTACTGCTTCCCCCTCTTATGATAGGGCTGTTTTGTTGCCTGTATCTTCAGTATCTGTATCTAGCCCTAGTGAATCAAACATATTCTGCCCACGGTTTATAATGTCCCTGGTTCATGAAGTAAAGGCTTGCTTTCTCTCTCACTCTACTCTTTCTCCATGACTGGCTGAGACTCATTGTTTAATCTGGGGAAGGAACGTTTCCCCCACACCCCTGAAGGTCACCAAGAGCTTCCGGACAGCCCTTCCCCCAACACACACACACCTTGTGTCATGGTAAGGCAGCAGCTGACACCATTGCCCTGGATCTGCTTCTGGATGGAACTGTGTCCCACCAGAGCCTCATCTCACTGGACCTGAGGTTTGGTTTAGGCTTTTAGCTTGCATCCCTGCCATTAATACAGTGGCTTAACTGAAGGGTTGTTAACACTGAGGTATCACCACAGGCTTTTGAAATGCCAGAGTTTTGACAGCTATCTGATACCAGCAATATCATTGTAAAAGAGAGAATTGTAATGCTCACTCTCCCTGAGAACCCTAGGCTGCTCCTGAGAGAGAAAGGGAAGCTTTGATCCTGGGAGTTTCTCTCTTCCTGTCTGGAATCAAACAGTGGCAGGAAATACATTAAGACAGCTGCACCCTGAGATAGCCCAGGCTACCGCTGTATGAAGAAAGACATTTGGAGATTTTCTGAGGAGCTTTGACTACGGTTTGGTTAGCTTAGAGAGAATCTTAAAATGTCATTTCAAGCAAAATGAACCACATTCCTTACAGTGTGGCTGCATTCAGTCTGCCAGTTATATTTGCTTGCTTCTATAGAGAATATTTAGAAACAGTACTTTCTGTTTAACTGACTAGCATAAGAATAATTAAAAAAAAAAAAAAAAAAAAAACCTCATACAGGTAACGTTATACAGACCAAACAGGTAATATTTAGAAACTTATATGTATATATAAATATGCATGTAATAACAATTAATGAAAAAGGAGTCATGAATTTGAAAGATAACAGGGAGCATTGTATGAGAGGGCCTTGAGGCAGGAAAGAGAAGAAGGAATGCTGTAATTATATTAATTATATAATTCATATAATATAATATATAATATAATGAAATAAAAAATAAATAAACAAAAGCAAAAACAAAAACTCAACCCTTTATAGATTTTTTTTTGGCCTGTGGGTTTTTTCTTTTTTTCTTTTGTGTGTGTGTGTGTGTGTGTGTGTGTGTGTGTTTTGGTTTTAGTTTTTTTCCGATGCAGGGGTTTCTCTGTGTAACAAGCCCTGGCTATACTGGACCAAGTATATACTGAACCAAAGCATACTGGGCTTTGTAGATCAAGCTGGCCTTGAATTCTCAGAGATCTGTCTGCCTCTGCCTCCCAAAGTGCTGGAATTAAAGGCATGTACCACCAGGCCCGGCCTGGCCTGTGTTATTAAAAGTTAAAAGTGCACAATAATTTGCAAGACCGTCTATATTAAATCTAGGCAAACGTGGTCTTGCCCATTGCTAAATAACTCTCAATGGCTATTGAAAGACCAAAGCCATGTAACGGAGACTTGTGCTCAGAACACCGGGCAGCTGAGCCATTCAGAGACTGCTATGACTATAGCCTGATTAGAAGGATTCAAGTGTTCTGTCTGTGGAGGCACAGGAGAAAGGGGGAGGGAGGGCGAGGGCTAAGCTAGATTAATTTCTTCTGCTAGAGCCGTTAGTCTTCACCATCCTCAAAATAAACCAACCTCCTGAGCGCTGACTGGGACTCAGACTTGGAAGCAGAGGGGTGAGTAAAGGCAGCATCCTTTCCTATGAGGACCGTGCGAGCAGGAAGAGATGAGAGAAGCCCAGTGCGCTGGACAGAACTGTCACGAGTTGTACATACTGAGACTGGTTTTCTTTTTATGTACACGAAGATGTGTGCACTGGGTTGCAAAGTGAGATGTGTGCTATCATGGGCTGTTCAGGAGATATTGAAAAATCATTGCTTTACATCATTTTCTTGAACTGGAAATATAGTGAAGTTTTAGAGCACACACACACACACACACACACACACACACACAGTATTTTTCCCTATATTTTTCTTGTTCACAGAAACTCAGATACTCGCTCAAAATTGTCTGCCCTTTTTAAAGTTAAGTCTCCCCCCTATAATTCTCTTTCCTTTGCTATTAACAGGTTCTGTGGGGGAGTTTGGAAGGCAGCTTTTAACAACTACAGAAGTGACACTTTCATAGTGCCTTCTTGGAGACAGTCAGTGGGCCTGGGCAAATGAATTCTCTGTGGTTTCTCCGAGTGGGGATCTGGGGGTGTGACTTCTGAGTCTCCAGCCTTCAAAAGTATGAAAAAGATTTCACCAGCCAGAGGACATTATTTCCCAAAGTAGTTTGTTAGCCTGCACACCCCATCCAAGGCACTAGCATTGCTCCATAGCCTCAGTGGCCACTTCCACTGAAAAAGTCAAAAGAAAAATCTTCAGAGGATGACATGATTCGACAACTATAGCGAATGAAGTTCTGCAGCCAAAGGCCTTGAGGCCAAACTCCACAATGATCCTTCAAACTGTGCAAAGAGCAAGTTACAGAGGACATGAACAAAGACACAATTGCATCAGACCACTCCCACGGGGGCCCTACAGAAACAAAGACACAGTGGGAAAAACAGACGCTGAGCTGGCGGCTCCATGTTCTAAACATGTATCACAGAAAAGGAGTAAAGCATTCTGGGGAACTTGGGGTCTTGCGTATGTCCACGCTGACCACTGTGCTCACCAGCTCTCTTATGCATCATCACAGCCTAACAAGCGACATCTAGCAGACATGGGTCTCTGTAAAGAAGTTCCATCCCCATGAAAGAGCCTTATCCCCCAAGGGCTACTGCACACAGTGAAAATGGGTTAGTGATGTGCTGAGAAAAATAACACCCCAAGCCAGTTATGTCAGTTTGCAGCTTAGAGAGCATATGCAGGATTAGGAGAAATAGCCATACCTTCCAAGGCAAATATCCGTTCTCCGAGAGCTTTCACAATAGTGACCAAGGCCACCTCATCAGAGACATTGAAAAAGTGCTTTTCGGTCGGCTCACTTGCGATTGATTTTATTTCCTCCAAAAATTTTTCAGTGCTCAACTTCTCTCTGTGATAGTGGCCAAGGATCTAAGGCACAACAAAAACGGCAAGAACATATTTTTAACTTCCATGTGTTAATTAAGTATCTCAAGCGTATCTTGAGCAAACACGAGTTCACACGGCATCTTATCACAGGGTAATTGTATGCACTTAAGGGAAGGTTTACGGAAGAGAAGCTTTCTCACTACATGGTTTTCATAATAATGACTCGTGCAAATATTTACTTTATTTTTCAGTGTGTGTATGTGTGTATATGTGTGTGTATGTGAGTGTATGTGTGTATACGTGTGCGTGTGTGTGTATGTGAGTGTGTGTATGTGCGTACGTGTGTGTGTGTGTGTGTGTGTGTGTGTGTGTGTGTATGTGTGCGAGAGCGCGCACTCAAGTGCAGGTTTTCCCATGGAGGTGAGAGGGATGAGGTTCTCTTGCAGCTGGAGTCACTGGCAGTTGTGAGCTGCCTGATAGGGGTGCTGAGCAACAGACTTGGGTCCTCTACAAAAGCAGGACTTAGCATCTCCCCATCCCTATATACTGAATTTTAAAACCACGATTGAGGTAGGAAAATAAAAATATTCCTTTTTCTGCACTTCCATGTCTCTGTTACAGCTACTGCTTTGAATTGGAGTGTTATAGTTTCTGTATGTCTGTGATATGACTACAGCTACTGACACAGCCATCTTCTGACAGAACAATCAACAAGGGAGTTATGGAGATGTTTTATATGTTTATATATATGTATATATACATATATATGTTATACACCTATGTGTGTGTATATATACATACATACATACATACATACACACACATGCATATTTTTCTTAGAGACTCATGAAAGTTCTGTATATGTTCTGGCATAAAATCCTTTGTGTTAATTTCATTTTTCTATGAGAAGTTTTAAATTTTCATGAAGTCATACTAATCATGTTTCTTCTTTAAGGAAGATATAATTTGCCTGTGTGAAAATACTCATATTTATAAAAGTATATAAACTTTAAACTAAAAATACCCAATACAAAGATATAAGCTAATTTTATACTTTAAAATTGCATAGCAATATGGGAATTATGAAAGAGATTTGAACAAATGAGTACCACAATATATTATTTTTTATTTCTGTTTATAAGATTGTATATTTCCATCTTTGATTTGCCTGCATATATTTAAAGACTTTTTTTCTTTTGTAAAGAAAATGTCACTCTTGTAATAAAACATGTTTTTTAAATTTCATTACAGGTGACATTTGAATATTATCAGTTCTAAATTTTAAATATCCATGCCTTCTTTATTATGCTATTATAAATTGAGACCAACTTAAGTACCTGTAAATAATGGTACAAAAGTGATGGTATATTCATAAAATGGATAACATAATAAATACAAGGAGCAACAACATAATAAGTAATATGGGTAAAATCTTGCATGAAAATCAAAACAGAAGAAACCAAAGTCTGTGATTATTTATATGGGGCACAGAATTAGTAACCTAAATAAGTTATGGAAATGGTTGCAAAAGGAGGCTTGTGTTAGAAGAAAATAAAGCACAGAGAACTTTCTGGAAGTGACAGAAAAGGATATTAATAGATGTTTTCTATGGGCACTTTGTAGTCATTCTTCATAGTGACATGTTTTTCACTGTACGTGTATGTTAGCCCAACTTTTAAAAAGCACTGAACTGTATCAACATAAATGTAAGCGTGTGTGTTTTAAAAGTTCTAATTATTATATGCAACACCTCAGCCTTTATATTATATAAAGTCAAAACGGTTAGCAATCATTAAATTTAATTTTTCAGATAGATGTACACTGATGCCACAAAACTATTTAAAGAAAAGACCAAGGGATTATGAGTGTGGGATTTAGGCAGATGGTTATCCATGTGGTTTTAAAGTGATGTTTGAAATGGCATGTTACACAAATACACTTTGATAAGACATATAGATGCATACTTGCAAAAACTGAGGGAAAAAATCAAGTTACTATTTACAAGTTCTTCTTTGACCTATGACAGACTTCTTTGCTTCACAGGATGACAGTGGTTGAAGAGCAACTGCTGAATCACTCTGATGTGCACTAAGTGTAAATGTGAGAATTACAAGTTGTATCTGCTCCAGTCAGCAAGCTTCGCGTGATGTGCTTGCCCCCTTCCCTGGGGAACATGACATCGCATGATGTGCTTGCCCCCTTCCCTGGGGAACATGGCATTGCATGATGTGTTTGCCCCCTTCCCTGGGGAACATGGCTTCATGTGATGTGCTTGCCCCCTTCCCTGGGGAACATGGCATCGCATGATGTGCTTTCCCCCTTCCCTGGGGAACATGGCTTCACATGATGTGCTTGTCCCCTTCCCTGGGGAACATTAGTGACCAGCACAGAGGAAAGGTCACATTTCAGTGCCAGAGGACGTCAAGACAACTCCCTCCTCTTCACTTTTAAGACCCTAGCAACTGAATCCACCCCAGCTCTCTTACACGTTAGATGTACTTACAATGTGTGACACATAGGCACCCAGGAAGGACTGTCCAGGGCTTTATGGGAATCATGTGCCTGAAAACCCTGGAGCTGGTAACGAGGTAACCTGTATGCCGCTTAGGTTCTGAATTATGTGGGTTCCTCTGAGTCCCTACTGATTTGCTTTATTTATTTTATAGATTTTGTGATATCCTGGGATAATAAACCATCATTGAAGTCTTTGATTCCTATGTAGCATGTTCTAGATTAACTATTAACCCATTAATTCCCATTTCATTTAAAACTGATGAAATTTGAAACATACATAAAACAAATTTAATAGCTCAATTTTAGAGGACATGTGCTGAAGTTATTAATTGTGAAGTGGACGTTATCAGGTATTTAGTGGTCGGTGTGACAGGAGAGAGATAAGTGAATTTAGCTAAATAGAAAAAGTACCCACATGACATAGTAGAAGGACAAGAATAAAATAGGTACAATATCAGAGGATGTACTCAGGTGCAGGGGTTGCTGTGACTCCCACACAGGCTTGAGTCATCTTATAACAGAGAAGAAAACAGTGGCAGAAACTTTTCAGCCAAGGCTTTGGTAACTTGGAAAAAATGTTTTCTATGAAAACAAACAAAAAGTTAAATAATGTCCCTATTTTATATTTACTGCTTTATGCAACTCAAATCTGTCAAATTTGAATTCTGCTAATATCTACCTGGAAAACAAAAACTATTCAGAACTGAAATCTCCTTGAGGCAGGAATGTCAAAGCAAAGTATGCAATGCATTTATGTGCATTTATGGAATGCTAAGATCCTCAATGATGTCTCGTTCACATTTGAGCACAAAAAGTAATTCACACGTTCAGCCACCATCACGTAAGAGTAATCAGGCCTGATGGACCAGCCCAGTACTCTGCAGTGACATAAGCAGAGGACTAAAAGCCAACTCATGACCTCTCCAGCTTAGGAAAATTTCACAGGAAATGTTTGAAGTTTTAAAACAGGGAACTGATATTACCAATATTCAATCCTCTGGGGGAGCTGTTTCCTGTCAAAACACATTTCTGCCTTGTTCTGGATCAAATAGTGGGGAAAGGAGTAGGACAAATAGTCCAGATAATACCTGAGACAGAAAAGTGGCAACAATCTAGACAACAATCCAGACAGAAAATAGTCCAGACAACAACTGAGACACGAAAGGCATAGTCCAGATAATACCTGAGACAGAAGGCCAGTCCAAACAAAAACAAGGACAAAAGTCAGTGCAGACAACAGCTGAGATGGGGTTTATATTTGTGTGAATACGTGCAGCATGGGTGGACCCTGTGAGATCCCAGAAGTCTTTCTGTGCTATTCATGCTTTTGAAAGAAAGAGGTAAATTCATTCATTGGATGTTGAAAACTATTGCAGCTAATATATGATTATTGTTTTTAAACAATTCAGGCTGAGATCTTATGGTTTGGAATCTTTTATCCTGGCTTTAGAAAAAGAAAAGACAGTTGAATCTGTTTTGAGCGAATGAAAGTACAATTGACTTCGGATAACAGAGAAAGCCTGCCCCTAGACTGAAGGCACACGCAGGCCTACCAAGTGGGAGAGAATGGAAGGGAAGGGCCAGAGGGAGGCTCTGGGGAATTCTCTGACAGTTTGTGAAACTCCTTGAAGGGATGGGGGAGGGGGAGGGGGAGGGGGAGGGGAAAGGGGGCAGGGGGAGGGGGAGGGAGAGGGAGAGGGAGAGGGGGGAGAGAGAGAGAGAGAGAGAGAGAGAGAGAGAGAGAGAGAGAGAGAGAGAGAGAGAGAGAGAATGTTTATTGTGTGCCTCGCTGGCTGTTGTTATCACCGATTCTTCATGTGGTCAGACAGACAGACAGACAGACTGACAGAAATGTGACAATCCTCTGACAGGAGAAGATGTTGCAGCTCAGAGTACTGAGGACCTGCTCCCTTGTCCCAGAGACAATACAGGGCAAAGAGTCTTTATAAAGGTGTCTCAGGCCCCGACACACAGTGTCCACTGCCCTTTCTCACACCTAGCCTTCCGTTTCCTTCTAATTCTTACACTTGGGAAATGTAACAACCCAGGGCAGCATACGCTGACAGATAAAAAAGCTACATCAGTACCACAACTGGGTTGTTAGCATGTGATTATAAAAGACATCTTCTAATCCCGCCTTGTCAACTTTCAGGAGGTGTTGCCCAGTATAGGATGTCTGTCTCATGAATTTGCAAAGCGGTGCTCGAAAGGTACTTACAGCTATGGCGAATCGCTGGATGTTTTCATCCTCACAGCCTTGGATGACCTCTTTCAGTTTATGGTTGTCATGCGATTCTCCATCGGTCACAATGACCATGACTTTTTTAACTCCCCTCCTGGCACCCCGAGCTTCAGTGAATGCTTCTTTCCTGAAGGGAACCCAGAGCAGAGAGAGGCTGACCAAACTTGCCCAAAGTTAGGCAAAATGAAAAGGCCCCACGAAAACATAGCAACTCCTCATAGCCTGGTGCTGCCCTCAGAGATGACGGTGGGCCCCGCTGTCGCAGGCTAGTCATTCCTCCACTGGCCACATAGGCGCATACAAAACGCTGTAGCGGCTCCTTTGCTGGAAACTTTAGACGAATGAATGACAGGTGTCAGTGTGGGGAGAAGTATCCAGGTCCAGGCGAAGCTTGGACTGGAGAGGACACAGAAAGGGGGATTTTTCCTATTATTCACTTACCTTCAGCAAGAACCAGGTGAGGTCAGTCTATCCTAATCCCTCACTTACATGCTTTCTCTGAGTGAGTTTTCAAGAAATGACTACCCCACATTAAATCTCTAGTGTCTTCATAATAAAAGCTGAGCTAACTAAACTGTAGCACCCCCACTGCAATGCTCCCGTCTTTAAGAACTACGTGAACAACTCTCTTTATTGAGCACGTGCCTGAAACACAAACAGATTTTCTAATTCCTTTAAAAAAAAAAAAAAGTTTAAACAAAGGTGGAGGTAAATGAAAAAGCTACCCATGTTTTTCTATTTTGCTTTTGTTTGTTTGTTTGCTTTTGTGTTTGTTTGTTGTGAGACAAGGTTTCTCTGTGTAGACCTGGCTGTCCTGGAATGCTGCTCTGTAGAACAGGCTGCCCGAAAACTCATAGCGATCCACCCGCTTCTACCTCCAGAGTGCTGGGATTAAATGAGTGTACAACCACTGCTCAGAAAAGGCCAAGGTTTAAAAGAAGTTTGGACAGGAATATCATATGAGACTTAGGCCATTTTGCAGTTCTAATTCCTTAGCGGATCACCCAGACTTCCTAAGTCTTTGAAAGATCAAGGTCAGAGCTGAGCTTAATGAACATCAGCTGAAGGAGATGACGAGCCATCCTTTCTTAGAGTTCTGGTTGCTCTGAACCCAGAGCTGACTTTGTATAACACAAGAGCAGCCAGTGGCAGAACTGCAGAGTCCATCCACCCTTTCATCTCAAGTATGTCCTTTAAGGAGTGGGCTTGTCAGCGAGGGTGGGGTGGGGTGGGGGGTGGTGACACACACCTTTAGCCCCAGCATTCCAGCCACAGAGGCAGGCGGATCGCTGTGAGCTCGAGGCCAGCCTGGTCTAAAAAGCGAGTCCAGGATAGCCAAGGCTAACACAGACAGACCCTGTGTTGAAAATAAAACAAAACAAAATAAAACGGGAGTGGGCTAGTCTGAAATTCTAGCATCTAATGTCCTTAGAATGATGCATCCCACTCCCCAGTGGCCTTTAAAAGTTTAAGTATCTCAGGAAGGTTTCTTACTTTGGGACAGGAGAATTTAGGATTTATGAGCAATTAAATATGCAAGCCTGGTTACAGGAATGTAAAAGAAGGGAGCTTCCAAAACTACTATGAACTGACGTGAGTGAATTCACTGAAAACGGAGAGAACAGATTCCAGAACATTTGAAGTATTTTTTTTTTCTTTAATAACTGGCTCCTCCTAAAAGGACTAAAACAATCAAAACTGAGCTTCCATGTGAACAGCTAACACGTGAGACAAACAGTGCTGCAGTCTCGTTACAGACTCTCCATGCAACCCCAAACTAGGATAGACCATGTGAACGGCACAGGCAAACTCCATATAAGTCCATGGTATTTCCAGTGGCATTTGTACAGGAGTGGAAGCAGCTACAATGATTCTTCCATTAGTTACAAAGATAAATATTCATTCTTAGGCAGTTGCCTTTGGAAAGTTCACAGCTCTTTATGGGCTCAGAGCTTTCACAGCATGGTCCAACTTACTTAGAATGTGTGAGAAAACACTCACACATAGGCACTCCCTGTGCACGCAAATCTGCAATCCTGTGAGCGGGGGAAAATGCACAATTACCCCCAGCTGTTTGTGATTGGTTGTGCATGTGTGTGCGTGTGTGTGAGCGTGTGTGTGAGCGTGTGTGTGTGTGTGTGCAGTGTGTGTGTGTGTGTGTGTGTGTGTGTGTTTCCCATAAAATTTGAACCATGTGCTTTCCTAGCATTAATGGATGCCATTCGCTTTCTTACAGTGTCAACTCTCACAGGCAGGTGGAGTGTGAGTACGGTAAACTAGCTTTTCAAAATCAGCTGAAGCCGGGCGTGGTGGCGCATGCCTTTAGTCCCAGCATTTGGGAGGCAGAGGCAGGCAGATCGCTGTGAGTTCGAGGTCAGCCTGGCCTACAAAGTGAGTCCAGGACAGCCAAGGCTACACAGAGAAACCCTGTCTCAAAAAACAAAACAAAACAAAACAAAGTCAGCTGGGAGTCTAGAGGCTGAAACTACCTAACAGAAAGATTCATAATATAAATCAAAGCCCTTATGAAGTTTCTTGTGGGTTAAGGTTTGCTTAGAAGTGTGCTGGCTTTGATAATAACTACAGAAGGAAGATCCAGAGATAAGAATTGAATGACACTGGAGACAATACAGGAAATACAGTGTTCTGCATTTGTTAAAAAAAAAAAAAAGAACAGTCTATAGTTCTCATAAAACAAAATGTAACCATTGAGTAATAAAATGGAAGGCAGAGAATATTTGGTGAAAGGAGGACATGAGCAAAGCACCACAGATGATAGAAACATTTCATTTTTTAAAAAATATTTTTAATAAAGCAACATTTAATTTGGCTTCTTAAAAATTCTCATATGAGCCAGGCAGTGGGGTCACATGTCACACACCTTTAAGCTCAGCATTAGGGAGGCAGAGGCAGAGGATCTCTGAGTTTGAGGCCAGCCTAGTCTACAGAGTGAGTTCCAGGACATCCAGGGCTACACAAAGAAACCCTGTCTTGAAAAACAAAACAGAAAAAATTTTAGTGTGGGGACCAGAGGTATAACACTGTCACCAAAGTGCTGGCTGTATAAGCAGAGGACCAAGCTCAGTCTCCAGATCCCATTTTAAAAAGAGATCTTAGCTGTGCGGTGGGGCTAATTTGTAATCCCAACATTAAGGAGCAGAGGAGAGATCCCTGTGGCTCCCTGGCTTGTCAACCTATCCCACTATCCTACCTGGTGAGCCTACACCAGGGAAAAGACCCTGTCGCCAAAAAGGCCAATAGCTTGTAAAGAATGGCACCTGAGGTTGTCCTCTGATCTTGAGTGCATGGATGTACACACACACACACACACACACACACACACACACACACACCGGTATAACAAACGGACTCTTATGGTCCACTTTCAAAATGAGGAGCACTCACATTGTTATTGAGGTGAGCTCATCAGAGTGACAGGAGGTGTGAGGCCTATTTCGTCCCCATTGGCCATTGGTAATTTCAGGAGATGGTGGAAGATTTTAAAAATGAATGACTTGCTCCAAATCAGCATGCTGGCCGTGCTAGCCTTCCCTGTATGTCAGCATCCCTTTCTTCACAATAGTCCATCAATCACTGTTTCATTTTCACTGGTCTCTTGAGCTTGTTATTACCTTATTTCCAACAGCAGCGCGCGCGCACGTGCACACACACACACACACAGTCACACACACACACAGACCCATATATACAAACACACACACAGACACACACACACAGACCCATATATACAAACACACACACACAGTCACACAGACACACACACATAGTCACACATACACAGACACACACACATAGTCACACACTCACATAGACACACAGTAACACACACACAGTCACACACCCACACACACACACATAGTCACATACACACAGAGACACACACAGAGACATATACACACACACACAGACACGCCCCACAGACATACACACAGAGACCCATATATACATATATACACACAGTCATACACTCACACAGACACACACACAGTCACACACTCACACACACACACACAGTCACACACTCACACAGACACACACACACAGATATATATACACATACACACACACAGACACACAGACATACACACACAGAGAAATATATACACATACACACATAGACACACAGACATACACACACAGAGACCCCTCCTCACACACTCACATACATACACTGCTTATATAAAAGTAACAAAAATTCTGTGTCAAATGCTAGAGCTACAAGGGCGTGGTAGTGGACATAAGCTGAGTAGACACAGACTATGATTTAACCCATCCATCAATGTGCCTAGAAATTAAAAATGAAAAATCAAATGGATATAGAATTAATATTAAGCACCCTTTCCTAACATCATGACGAAACAGACCGTTGCTGTTTTTTATTTATTCAGCACTGGCTAGACCCTTGAAATGAAAGAAGAAGAGAAGCAGGACCCTGACACTGCATTACTGCAGAGTGCGAGTCTGGTAGCAAATCTTTCTAATGTAATTTGAAAAAAAAATGTGATATTGAATATTGTCAAGGTAAATATTGAGTCAAATTCCAAAAGGCAAAACTAGCTAGCTGCTGTTCTGCACAGTTTTTTGAATTGTTTTTTATTTTCACTTTCTCTCTCTCTCTCTCTCTTTTTTTTTTTTTTTTTGAGATTATAGTTTCACCATTTCTCCCTTCCCTCTCCTCCCTCTAAATCCTCCCATATAACGCTGCCTCCTTACTCTCTCTTAAACTCATGACTTTTTTCATTAATTGTTGTTACATGAACACACACACACACACACACACACACACACACTCCTAAATATAACCTGCATAGTCTGTATAATGTTCCTTTTTGTATGTTTTCAGAGCTGACCAATGGGTACATCTACAAAACAGGTCCTGTACTTAAGGCTCAGGCATCATTGCAGAAGAGGAGACAGAAAGATTGTAAGAGCCAAAGGATCAGAAGTTTGCTGTGAGGTTTTGTCTTCTGGGAATGTCAGAAGCTACAATCAGGAAGTCTCACCAATAAGATATTTTATCCATACCTAGCCGTGTCTATTCCAAGGGCTGTCATCGTTTGGAGACCACCTCTCCGGCCTATTTTGTTGGCTGCAACAAGGACCTCTTCAGTCGATGAATACTTATTGAGGTTGAACTCGTGGGTGACATTTTCTCCATACTGTACAATCCCCACCTGGAACAGCAAGCCACTGTTGAGTCATGCATCCAGCAAAAACTTCCTGCTCATTTTTCTTGACATTAAACATGTAAGGCCAACAGAATAGCCTTCATTTTTTTTTTTTAAAGCTAAGCATCAGAATTGATCACTACATAAAGCAGTCCACCTTGACAGCAGCAAATGTGGCCACTCTGTGAATATGAACAGCCCAAAGGAAAAAACTATATACATATATATAGATACATACACACACATATATGTATATATGTGCACGCACACACACATGTATGTAATCATTCCAGTAGGCCCACAGAGAATATTCTGCCATGTTTCAACATTCTTTTCTTATATGAATGATTCATACTACAGTAACAAGTCATCACATTTAGTAAAAATGAAGGAGCAGAGTCTCAGGAATCAGTTCGCCGGCTGGGGATGTAGCTCAGGGGTACAGAAGGGTTTGTTGCACATGCGTGAGGGCCCAGGGTCCAACCCTCAGCAGGGAAGGAAAAACAAAACCAGACTCATTCGCCACAGATAACGCCCCTCCCAGAAACCCCCTCTCTTTATAGTTACCGTGTGCTGTTAGCTTCCAGTCATTGAAAGGGGGCACTGAGCTACCCCAGCCTAAGTAGGCACACAAATATACTGACGATATTTTGAAAAACATACAATATATTAATTCTCCCTTAGAGTTGTTTAGTTGGTTAGGAGGTTGGGGAAAAAAAAAAAAAAAGAATTTGAGAATCTATGTAATTGTGGGGTGAGGCACGTGTCATAGCTGGATAAACACCCTTGGCTTATTGTAGTCTAGGACAGCCTTGCTCCTCCATGAATGCATCGTTCACCGAATTCCTTTCCGATACATCCAAAGATCATGGGTTATTAATGTGGAAGTTTATTCCCCCTGGAGTAAAATATTAAAAACAAACGAGGAAAAAAAAAACCAATGGCTCCAGCTAAGCCTCTTCCCTTGACTTATAGTTAAACCTGATAGTTGTTTTTATTGCCTATTTTTTAGGTCTAAAGTTGTTTTCTCTAGTGACAGTTACAGACTTAGAGTTTCAATTCCAAGGGGCATTGACCTCAGCAAGAGGAACCCATAAACATTTTGCGCTTCTGTGATTGTAAGTGCGCGATATAAATGAAAACACTTTTGCTACTAACGTATTTGTCATGCCTCATCCTAAACGCCAAGTTTCCACGGCAGCCAATTGTGCGCGAACTTAAGGCATCTCACGAAGCTTGTTTCGCTTTTATTTCAACATTTTTAGTTAACTAAACCGGGGTCTGAACATGTGAAAAATTTCCCTCCCACTCCTGTCGTTCTTGAACAGTCTGGACTGGCCTCCTCTCCCATGCCTATGGCCTCCTGAGCTGTGAGGCTCGTTCCCTCTGGCTGGTGGATGGTCCCTTTCCTCAAGGGCCTACCTTTGATTCCGTCATCTGCAAGAGCAATATCTCCCATCTCAATTCCAAGTGTTCTCGACTCTGGCCATCAACGGCAGCTCATTCATGTATTCCGTCTACTTTAGCAGTCACGTGACCACATCAAGACCTCACAACTGCCTTTAGTAATCTAATATTTTAAGGTTAGATTCCATGGTACAATTACTGTAATCACTTACTTGTAGAAACTCTAACTCATTTAACCTGTTTTCCCCTTCACTTTCCCACCCAGCTAACTTTAACTCTAACTAATGGGCAATTATCTTCTCCGTGTGTGGCTCTGCAGAGCTGCGTGTTTCTACACAACAGCCACCTGGCTTGTCTATTAGACTCCCGCTAAAGTTATGTGTGTCACTCTCTAACGGGTTCTCACCTTGGAGCCCCACCCAACAGTCATACCCCATGCTACCAATGGATATATGCTGTCCTCATTTACAGATTTGAATCAGAATTTTGTCAAGAGCTGTTAATTCTCCCAGGATAAATTATTTATCTTGACTGTGTTCAACAAAGAACTCACACAGAAGGGACAGAAAGCACACCAACCATTCAAGGCTGCTGGATGACAGGTAAGTGTCAGTGCTTTGCCTTCACAACATAGCTTACATGGCAAGTCCTACCTTATTTTCTGCTGGAAGTGCTTCCATAATAATCAGTCCCACGTGACTCCTCCTCCTGGGTTATGCCCATGGCACCTGGACCGCAGGCTTGTCTATGCTCCTCCACTCCTACCTAAGGCCAGGCCGGACATCATGGCCTTGAACCCCAACCTCAGCAGTCACTGCTCTGCTTGTCCTCTCCCTAGTCCCGCTGCACGACACACTGCAAGATTAACTGAGACAGTGCGGCCAGCACAGCAATTCCCCGTCCAAATGCTCCAATTGGTCTACTCAGCTGAAAAACGTTTTATATAGTATTTTTACTCTCATTTTAAGATGAAAAAACATAAAATGAAATGTCACTCATTCAAATGTCAGGTTTCTTTAAAAATAAAAAAATGTAAAGTTGAGCAGTGGTGGTACACTCCCTTTAATCCAGCACTCAGAGGCAGAGGCAGGTGACTCTCTATAGGTTCAAAGGAGTCCAGGACAGTCAAGGCTACACAGAGAAACCTTGTCTTGAAGAGACAAAGGAAAACAATTTGAAATCAATCAATCAGTCAAGTTTTTCTCTCCTGACCATCAGTAGTCTAGCTGTTTCTTTTTATTAATGTGATATTCAGTCCTCCTCAGAGTTACTACCACATACACACACCCTCTCTGCCTCCGTCAGTTTCTGCCTCTCTGTGTGTCTCTGTGTCTGTCTGTCTGTCTGTCTGTCTGTCTGTCTCTCTCTCTCTCTCTGTCCCTCCCCCTCCCCTTTTGTTTCTCCATTCACTCTGTAAGACTCAACTCCACCTTCCTTGCAAAACCCGGTTCAGCCTAGTCATCAACACAGCTTATCACACTACTGTTGACCTTCCCCTGCTGAGACCTGGGGGTGGGGGAGTGAAGTTGTCCACACTGCGTTCTTCTCAATTGTCCAGTGTGTCCTGTGTCTTATCTTTACAAGTGCATTGAAATTCCCGGGGCCAGGCAGGGTGAAGAGCACAGACTATGTCACACCCTCTCATGTTCCTGCCACTTTGTTTTGCTCTGAGTTGAGCCTCAGACATTCCTAATAGATGACCGTAACGCTGTACAGAAGCCCGTTGGGAAGCCGAGATAGCAAAGAAATAATGATAAGCAGAGAAAGAGTGATACCCAGAGCGTGGGAAACGAGAAGGGAAGGTAGGGGAAACTCAGATCTGGGGGAGGCCACCTTCCGTGTTGATGGATGGCCGAGGTTGGGTGCATATTTCCTTAGGAACTGGACAGAATAAAGCCTACTGTGGGTCTTCACTTATTTTTATCATGATTATAATGCACAGACTTGATACTGTGCTGAGTGATGGTGAGACCCAATTCAATACAGATGATTTAAGATCAAAACTAGCTTCTAATTTAGGGCAGATGAAGCAAATCCATACAAACAAGGTATATATGAAAATGTGCATGAAGCAAGCCAGTATGGAAACTAAAGATAGGAGGAGGTCCCCCTCAGTCACAGTCATAGAGGAAGGGAGTAAGGGGAAAATGGGAGGGAGGGAGGAATGGGAGGATACAAGGGATGGGATAACAATTGAGCTGTTATATGAATAAATTCATAAAATATATTTAAAAAAAAAGATGAGCCAAGCAATGAACACAGGTCATTGAGAATGAAGCATTCATAGGCACTTCTTCACAATGAAAAACTTCACGGATAGAGGGGCATCCAGCCAGGTAAAGAATGTAAAACAGATTTAAAAATGCTATGGAAGCCGGGCAGTGGTGGCGCACGCCGTTAATCCCAGCACTCGGGAGGCAGAGGCAGGCGGATCGCTGTGAGTTCGAGGCCAGCCTGGTCTACAAAGTGAGTCCAGGACAGCCAAGGCTACACAGAGAAACCCTGTCTCGAAAAACAAAAACAAACAAAACAAAACAAAAAAATGCTATGGAAAGGAATAAAATGGCTTTGATTCTGCATAAATCAGTGGGCTGATGAAAGGAATCTAGGCTATTTGGGCAATTGAAGATAAGAGAGAGAGAGAAAAAAAAAAAAAGACAAATGATTATACTTAGCTTGAAGCTGCCAAACGGTATTAGAATGTACAGAAACTCAAGGGTGGAAGTTAAGTAGGGAATTGAGATAAATAATTCAGATGGGAGTGTTCCCATCTGTACTTTTGGTAAGTTGGGGTGGGAATAAGCACGGATGATGAATAGCTGAAAGAAACAAGTGGGTCCAATGTGGGCATTCCTTAAAGGAGAAAGGCAAGAGCACATCGAATCAACAAGAGTGGACGGATGTAGTAACCATGGCCTCTGGTCCTACAGAAGGCTGATAAACAGTCACAAGGGACGGTGGTCTTATTCAGAGACAATTGGAAGAGTCATGGTTAACGTTGGGGAGATGTGTCTGGCCCTCTTGATTAAGTACAACAAAAGACACAGAGATGAAACCACAATAAGACCCAGCCTAGACATCAGTGCAGATGTGTATTGTAGTCTCAACACTCAAGACATGGGAGAAGCAGGAGCAGGAGTTCAAGGTCACTCTGTGCTGTACACTGAGTGCAAGGACAGACTGGCCTACGTTAACCTCTGTCCCCAAGACAAACACACAAGAGCAACAACAACTACCTTGGAAACAAGCATTAAAACAAAACAATCTAAAGCTGTGGGTGTTTCTTCTTGACAGGTTGCTGTAATTTCCACTAAAATACAAGCTGTACAACCCTTTCCCAGGTAGAGCCTTCAAAATTATTACCCTCTTATGTTTTCCCTCAGGACGCTCCAGCATCCTAGTCTATGTTAATAGGTAAGATTAAAAAGTAATTTCCATACTCAAAAATAATCTTGGAAAACACAAAGTAAAAAGTTAAATATGTGTTTTTACGTCAGGCCGCCACCCCTTGCATCTCTATTTCTCCCTTTTATGCATACAAAAAGTTCAACTTACATAAAAGAGAAAGGCTTGTTTGAACAGGCACCTGGCTGCAAGAAATATATACATATATGGAGAGAAGAGGAAGAGGGAGGGCCGACTTTTCTCTTAATTCTGCCCTCAGTTGAGCTCCTCAGATTTACAAGCAGATTGCTTTGAAACTCTGTGTTTGATGTGAAAATGTGTGTGTGGTTAATCACAGATTGGAAGAAAGATGTAATGATGTATTTTAATTTTACTTACTGGAATAATTTCATGAGGAGTACATCCCGTACAGTACAAACCGTAGTCTGGAAAACATTGTTATGTAATAATAGCTTTCTGCTTTTAAAGATCAATGTTCTTATCCTATTCTATTTGGGTGGCAGCTATACAAACATATGTCTTTCCTTATCGCTACGTTGGTAGTTGGTTTTGCTTGCTTGCTTTTGAGAAGAAGCACGATTTTAGTGCCTTTTCTTTAGTGTTCATGACACCTAATGTAACATTTGATCAGCTAGATACTTCAAAAATACTATCGACTTAGAACTAACGAGTTGTCCACATGCTTTCATTCCTTTGGGAGCTAGAGGGGAAAGGGACGGGTGGATGAAAGGGCAACATTAAAGCAACAGAGAGAAGGGTGATTCTGATTATTCTGTCATGAAATGACATCTCATATAAGAGTCTGTGTTCCCCAAATAACAAGGGGGATTAAGGAAAGAAAAACATTTGAAAGTGGTTATTAAGTATGTCAAGTCAGTGAAATTTAACAGAATTTTCTTTAAAAAAAAACCATATGTATGCATGTGTGTATTTGTGGGTGTGTTCATGTGAGCACAGTGCCTGTGGAGGACAGAGTCATCAGAGCCCTGGAGCTGGAGTTACAGGGGGTTGTGAGCCACTGTGGATACTGGGAGTCAAACCTGGGTCCCCAGAAGAGCAATGCGTGCTCTCGCCTGCTGAGTCCTACCTCTGGCCTGACGTCCAAGAAGTTAAAGGAATCATTCACTCACTCAGAAGTATATTAGTCCCTTCTATATCTGAGCCGTGTACAACGGCAGGGCCAACATTTTCATGCTTAGCGTGAACTAGGCTTCCAGGCTGCCACTCAGCAGTTACTACGGAATTAGACGAAAAGGATGATAGGGAAAAGCCATGAGATTTTTTTCCATGCTTCAGTGAGATGCACAACTGCTTCATATTACAAGACTTCAGGCTTTGCTGTCTGACCAAGACGTGCCTCCTTTTACCAGGTGATACCACCAGCGTCCTACCCTATAGCCTGTATCTGGCATCATTAAGTCAGGCTACAGATGCGATGACGATATGGACTGCAGCTGGAGCTAGCTGTCGGCACAAACCTTTCTGCAGCTTTTCGCCAAAGCCAGGCTCACGCTTACGGACGGGGACATAAGTAAGAGAGGTTCAAAAGCAGGTATTCATTTTATAAGACAATCCGTGCCTGGAAACATTAGTCAACTGATAAAGACAGAGACCGATTGCAGCAAAGGGGCATCTTTCACTACCTTGTTGCTTGATGAAAGAGGCTGCAGTGAAGTCAATCCGGGCAGGAAACTGCAGACCAGAGTGATGGCAGCAAGTGCTGTATCTGTGGCCAAGGGGCAAAAGTCTGTGGGACAAATCATAGTCGGGACGAAGGGGACCAGATGAAGGAACACCTGCTAAGCTAAGTAGGCTAAGTAAGCCTACCAGGGTGTCTCATACAAGTATCTTCTAGCTCAGGGAAGTGACCATTTCCTCACTTCCTAAAGCAGAGTAAAAGAAAGTTGTTACTACAATAACATTTTTCTTTTGTTTTTTGTTTGTTTGTTTTGTTTTTTAGTTTTTAGTTTGTTTGTTTTTATTATGGGAGAAACTGCCAGGATTCTAATTTTTAAAAAAATATAAGTGCCCTGCTTATGTATAAAACTCTGAACGGCATCCTAAAGATAAAAGAACAAAGCCACACTCCTGCCATCAAAGAGTCCTCAGACAACCAGGAGACACAGACCCATAAAACAAACAGAAATGCCACGGAGGAGCAAGAACAGTGGGTGAGGGCATGAGAACGTCGTGGAAGTGGTATGGGGGAAGCCGTGGGTGAGGTCACCCCAGGAAGTTACACAAAGGAGACATCTGAAGATGTCTAAGAAGTCCACCGAGCTTGGAGAGCTGGGACGGGGAAGGGCTTTCCGGGCAGAGGGAACGTTAAGAGTCTGCACACCGTGTACAGGGCAGAGCAGGGCCAAGGAGGCTCTGAAAAGTGAGTGAGGTGGGCATCACTGGGGGAGGCGAGATGCACTGGGAATGGCTGTGGCCAGGTTAGCAGTTGCCTTTACGTGCCCCGAGGAGCTTCTGTATTATTTAAAGCGCACCCGACGTAGACTTTCAGTAAGGAAATTATCTAAGCTTTACTTTGAAGTGATGCGTTGGAAAAAGATGGGGAAAAAACGGAGACCACGAGACCAGCCAGGGTGAAGATGCTGTGTGTACCACATCCACAAACTCTATTGATCGACAGGGCGATGGCTACAGGACTCACCTGGGCTGCATTTTAGACATAAAATGGATGAATCAGGTGCCACTTTTAAGGCTTCTAGGAAAATGGCGATAAAATGCGCAGTAAAAGGAAAGATAAATAATATTCCTAAAATTTAATTAATCTCTCTCTTTCATTTTGCCTACTTTAGTGCCATGCTGTACTCTTGACAGGAACAATCTAGACATTGTTCCATTAGTATATTTCATTTTTATATCAGGCCTCACAATTCACTGCTTTTATTTGGAGTAATGCACTTGTATCCGACATATTTACATCCTTCCCATTTATTATTCAAAACAATGTTATGCTAAGGTATTGAGGATCAAAAAGACCTCCATAATGTTTATACTGTCGTATCTTTTATGGCAAGCTCCAAGTTTTTCAGGTTTGTTTTTAAGGGTGGATTTTGAAAAGGCAATTTTATGGCCTTTGCTTTGCCTTAGGTAAAAGATTGCTCGGCAAAAATCCCTTGACTATGTTTGTGAAGTCTTAATGGGGCCACATAGCAGGATGGAGGAAACTGGAGCTAATTAAAGTTATGTTTCCAGCATTTTTGATGCATTTCCCTAATTGCATACAAACTGTTACATGACAATATTGACATAAGCATTTTTGTCTGTCTTCTGTTTGTCCTTTCTTTCCCCTATGTCCCTGGGTCCCTTTGGAATGAGTGTGATTTTGAGTGTGATTTTGAGGACTGTTTCATATCTTGAGACTCTTTCGTTGTTTAAAATTACTAAATGATGAATTTGTAATGCAGGGGGCGGGGAAGGCATCACTAATATCTTTATTGAACTAAATGCAATTGTAGTCACTACAGAAAACAGACCCACAGGAGGCATAGACACCGCACAGCCTTCTTTTCTCTGGCCTATCATCCCTTTAAGCTTATTTGGGGTGAGGTGCTTCTGTTGTCCCGGGATGAACAGAGATGTCTCAGGGCTTTTCAAATTCTCAGTTTTAAGACGTCTGGTTTTTTTTTTTTTTTTTTTTTTTTTTTTTTTAAGGTACTATATTTTAATTTAGATTTTGCATGAAATCAATGCATTTGCAGGTTCAAAGGGGAAAAAAAACCCAGTAGCAGCTATTTTACTTGGTTCTACTTCAATTAAAACATAACACTAAAATTAACTTACAGTTCCGTATTCCTCCTGCCTCTCCTAGGAGGAGGCAGGAAGCCCCGCAGTTGCGGAAGGGGCGTGGCGTGCCTTTCCTTCACCTGGTCTTTCCACTTCTTTCACTTAGGTTGTGCGCCATCATTTCTGACCTTTCCAAACACAGGCTTGAGAAGATAAATTCCTACTTGACTGCAATTATCTTAGGATGAGCTGGGTTCTCATAGCCGGCTAACTACATTTTTGTGCCCCCCCCCCCCCAGAGAATTCCCTTTATTGGGCCGTCTCTCTGCGTGTTCACACTGAGCCGACTGCCTTTCCTGATCTCCATTATTCCTCGTGATCAAGGGTGCCCCTGGCATTCCTCAGCACATGCATCCACTCACTCCCAGAAGCTTCTTCGGGAGCACTTAGCATGGCCTCATGCTGTATCTTGATATGTCACTAACGTTGATGCGTGGGCAACACACTCTATCAAATTCATGGAAGGAAGGCAGGCCCCACTACAGCCTCCTCCTCTTTGGCTTGACTGGCAGTAGCCAAACACAACTCGCTCTACAGATGTATCAGGGACTAGTCCACTGTGTGGATCCAGTTCTATAAACAATCCCAATCACTGTAGGCCTTAGTGGAACTCGTGTCGAGATCACTGTAGGGCTCAGGTGAATCTATACACAGGAATCTTCAGATTGCGTAAACTCCGTTCTTATCATATTAGCTTAATATATTTGGGGTATGCGCTTGCGGCAGATGTGCGTATTTGTGCAGTTGTGTGCACACAGCTGGAGGGTACTCGGGCCGGATGTTAACAAGTATCTTCCTAAACTGTTCTCCGTCTTGTCATTTGAGACAGGGTCGCTCATTCAATTGGAAGCACACCAAGCTGCCTAGGCTAGCTGGTGAACGAAGTAAGGGGAATATATGTGTCTCCATCCCTCCAATCCAATGCCAAGATTACAGACATGTGCCAAAATACACAGGGTTTGCACAGGTGGTGTGGAGCTGAAGTTGAGTAAGCACGCCTGAGCAGCGGGTACTTTACCTCGTAGGCCATCTCCCCAGCCCCTTAATTCCATCCTTTAAAAAAAATTTAATTAATTTATTCAGATTACATCTAAATTGTTATCCCCTCACTTGTATCCTCCCATTCCTCCCTCCCTCCCTCTTTCACCCTATTCCCCTCCTCTAGGTCTGTGACAGAAGAGTACCTCCTCCCCCACTATATGATCACAGTCTATCAGGTCTCATCCTGGTAGCCTGCTTACTCTTCCTCTGAGTGTCACCAAGTCACCCCACCAAGGGGAAGTGATCAAATGGGGGCACCAGAGTTCATGTCAGAGTCAGTCCCTGCTCACAGACAACTGTGGAGAATGCGCTGTCCGTTTGGCTAGATCTGGATAGGGGTTCTAGGTTTTTATTAATTTCATCCTTAATGCAGTTATATACCTTTGTGAAGTACAAGATGTCTAAGAATTCTTAGCTGCTTGCTCTTAGCTGCATAGATTTCCAACTTCTGTAAAATCACCCACACAACCCATTTTATTTTTATTCGTCTCATGAATGGATGTATCAAGGATAAGAAAACAGAAGGAAAATTCTAGAAGTGAGCTGCAATGGGCGTAGTGCTGCAGAGACGGCTGTGGAATGGAGCTGAGCAAGTCTGCCTGCATTCTTTGCTTCCCAGTGAGCTAACTTGTAGCATCTGGCCCTCAGGGCTGTCCTCCATTCCTCTAAATGGTGTCACATTCATCCAGGAAAGACTCAGGACTCCATGAAGCCCACCCTTGCAAACGGGATTTCCTCATGTACAAAGCAGAATAGTTCCTCTGGGAATGCCAAGACAAACTAATTATAGTAAACATTGTTTAAAAAATAGTAATAGGTTACATTGAATGTGGAAGCATATGCTTGCTCTTTACTTCCAAACCCAAGTCATCAGCACCACTTTTCACGGAGGAGGCAGTGATGACTATTCTAAAACAGACGCACTGGCTTTCATAAGGAGCTACAGATATGTTTATAATAAAACTGACCACTGGATTAAAAGATAAAATGAAATATTCAAACGTCTAAGCAATAGTAGAAAAAAAATTAAATGTCTCTGAAAAAGGTTATGAGTCTTGGAAAGAAAAGATTGGTTAAGACAATAAAAGGTAGATGGACAGATTAGGTGGAGGAGAGAAAGCACTTCTACACCATCCATAACGGTGGAGGGGTTGGAATACTGTGAGGCCCACAGGGACCCTGGCCAAGGCGCCCTAGGAAGGAAGGGGCGGGGAGGGGGGGATGACAGCGAGGAGGCGCATAGACTCTTGCTGGGACCTGTTGTGAGACTTTCCTAGAACTGAAGGTCTCAGAGCAAAATCTTGGGGTTGTGCTTTGAGAGCTGCCTGTTTCAATGTGTGACAATTTGCCAGGTGACTTTGCACAGTCCCTAAGCCTCTCATGCATTGACTCTGGGGCTCTGTCACTTTCAAGAGCCCTACCTGCTTCGTGGTTTTCGCTATATGACATTTCTTTCATTGACTGAGGTGAGAGAGAATGGGGGAGGGGCGGAGGAAAAAAAAGGGGTTCTTTAGAAAGGAAAATGAGGGGTTTTCAGGTGGAAAATATATATAATACATAACATCCATACGTATACGTATGTATGTATGTGTGTATGTGTGTATGTATGTATGTATGTATGTATGTTTGTATGTATGTTTGTATGTATGTATGTATGTGTGTATGTGTATGTATGTATGTATGTTTGTATGTGTGTATGTATGTATGTATGTATGTTTGTATGTATGTATGTATGTGTGTGTGTATGTATGTTTGTATGTATGTATGTTTGTATGTATGTATGTTTGTATGTGTGTATGTATGTATGTATGTTTGTATGTATGTACATGAATAATATAATCTTGAAAGGAAGAGCAATTCAAAAGTTTTGAGTGTTCCTTGAGCGGGTACACCATCCTCTCCTAGTTGCAAAACTTGAGAATATCATGATAGAAGTTGCATTTAGGAAAATGTGCATTTTGTGGAAGATGAAAGCTCATTTTCTTTAACTGATTTTAAGGCGTTCTATCTGGAGATCACCTTATCTCTCTAGTAGGTCTCTATAGGGAGTTTTCAACCTTGGAGCAAAATAATAGTTTACTTACAAAGTTTTACTTCTGATTCAAAATATTCTACTACCATCTCTTTGGTAAATTATATGTTTACAATATAATATATGTTGGAAACATGAAAGAGATTAAGCCTCCACACATGTTCAGAGACCTTTGTACCCATGTATAAATTATGCCCCAATTTTAACATAGACATGACAAATATTGGAACTATAAGGCAGCTCTTTCAGTGCCTCAGAAATTTCCCCAAAGCCATCCTGGGAGAGGGAGGGAAGAAGAGTGACAGCATAAGGACAGAGTCCTGAGGTGTCCTCTTTCTCTAACCACTACCCACCGGTGCCACAACCTTTTACATTCTGAGCCCAGCACTGAGTCCAACCTTCTAAGCCCTGAGCTCACCCTGACAATTTATTTGCCTGTTATCCATCGTGTCTGTTATGTATTTTAAGATATCCGAATATGAATATAGTTAACAAACACTGAATTAATTCATTACAAACTCAGTATCAGAAGTGGAAGAGGCCTGTGAGCAGTTTGTCTCCTTTCCAGGCAATAAAGACAGTGAGGATGGTAGCCCTACCCCAGCAAACAGCTGCTTCCTGCAGCTAGAGCCAGGTGCATTTCCTTGTAGTTGGTGTGTGTTGGGGGTGTACGGTGTGTCTGTGACTAGTACATAAAAGAGAGCACGAGGAGGATCCAGCGGTCAGTTGGTAGCTTGCTTCACCTGTCATAAGACTACAGTGATCTTCTGAGATTTCATTGCATTTCTCCAAGCTCCGAAACCTTGCTCTGATCTCACCAAAGGCGACTGTTTGGTAAGTGAGGGCTAAACTGTCACTGTACAGGGATCCATGGGGGACACTTTGCACCCTAAGTAGCATTTTCACAGTTTCTGCTTGGTAAATACTATCTGAAATAATGGCCCTTGCATTGTAAGTAAAAATAGGAATAAAATTCACCCTTCTTTAGTTTATTTTCAGAATATCTTGTTTTGTTAAAAACCTTTTTGTCTTTTTAAAAAATAATAACACCTTTTCTTTTCTTTTCTTTTCTTTTCTTTTCTTTTCTTTTCTTTTCTTTTCTTTTCTTTTCTTTTCAAGACAGTCTACTGTGCCACTCTGGCTGGCCTAAACCTTGCAATGAAGACCAAGCTGACCTTGAACTCACAGATAGAAGCCAACCTCTACCTCCCAAGTGCTGTGATTAAAGAAAAGGCTATGCCAACATGCCCGGGCCTAATCACTTTATTCTAATTAACACATAAATAAAAACAGCATACATCTAGTTTAAGGGAGCTACTCAAACACTTGCCCAGTCAAAAACTATGCATTTTAAGCTTTAGAAAACAGCAGTGGGAAGGCGGAGTGACATACCTGTGTCTGCTTAGGGCCAATGTCCATCCTTTTGAGCAGGTCGTTTAAAAAGGCTGTGACACTTTCCCAAGGGTAGATGCTGTTGGAGCCATCCAGGACGATGACCACGTCCAGCTGTGTGCTGCACTCTGTGACACAAGGAAGTAGTGTGAGACTTGAAATCTACCTTCTTAGGGGTAGGTGAAGTACTTTCCTGGTAGAAAGAAACCTATCTTAAGAGAATCACTGATGTTTATATTATTTTAGGAAAACTTAAGCCTAAGTGAAGTAGGAAATACTGTACTTGGTTATAATCAGTTTGTGCCACAGAACCTCCCCTCCCTCTCCTCCGCTTTCCTTCCTCTTTCTGCCCTCTTTCTCCCACCTTCCTCCCTCTTTCCTCTCTCCCTCTGAAACATGGTTTCTCTGTGCAATCCTGGCTGTCCTGGAACTTTCTCTGTAGATCAGGCTAGCCTTGAATTCGGAGATCCACCTGCCTCTGCTTCCCAAGTGTTGGGATTAAAGGCATGTGCGCCACTGGGGCCGGCCTTCTACTTTATCTTTATGAACATCTGGGAATTTTCTCATGATAGGTTTGATACTGTTTTTATTCTGTACATCTCAAAAGAAAAACGTTATTCTCCTTAAAGAGAATCATCACCCTGTAAATACAACAATCATGGCAGCATTAGCTATTAAGTTTAAACGTAAATCCCAAGATTATTTGCACTAATATCAATTCCAAACACAGGAGCAAAGTTTGGTTATGAACTGGGGAAGCAAACGTTTGCCTAAGTTGGTGGAGCTGGTAGATGACAAGTTAGAGAAGCCTTCTGGTGTGCCCTTGTGTACACATGCATCTCCCATGGGTGTGCCCTTGTGTACACATGCATCTCCCATGGGTGTGCCCTTGTGTGTACTTGCATCTCCCATGGGTGTGCCCTTGTGTGTACTTGCATCTCCCATGGGTGTGCCCTTGTGTACACATGCATCTCCCATGAGTGTGCCCTTGTGTACACATGCATCTCCCATGGGTGTGCCCTCGTGTGCACATGCATCTCCCATGGGTGTGCCCTTGTGTACACATGCATCTCCCATGGGTGTGCCCTTGTGTGTACTTGCATCTCCCATGGGTGTGCCCTTGTGTATACTTGCATCTCCCATGGGTGTGCCCTTGTGTATACTTGCATCTCCCTTGGGTGTGCCCTTGTGTATACTTGCATCTCCCATGGGTGTGCCCTAGTGTATACTTGCATCTCCCATGGGTGTGCCCTCGTGTACACATGCATCTCCCATGGGTGTGCCCTTGTGTATACATGCATCTCTCATGGGTGTGCCCTTGTGTATACTTGCATCTCCCATGGGTGTGCCCTTGTGTATACTTGCATCTCCCATGGGTGTGCCCTTGTGTACACATGCATCTCCCATGGGTGTGCCCTTGTGTACACATGCATCTCCCATGGGTGTGCCCTTGTGTATACATGCATCTCCCATGGGTGTGCCCTTGTGTATACTTGCATCTCCCATGGGTGTGCCCTTGTGTACACTTGCATCTCCCATGGGTGTGCCCTTGTGTACACATGCATCTCCCATGAGTGTGCCCTTGTGTACACATGCATCTCCCATGGGTGTGCCCTTGTGTACACATGCATCTCCCATGGGTGTGCCCTTGTGTACACATGCATCTCCCATGGGTGTGCCCTTGTGTACACATGCATCTCCCATGGGTGTGCCCTTGTGTATACATGCATCTCCCATGGGTGTGCCCTTGTGTATACTTGCATCTCCCATGGCTGTGCCCTTGTGTACACATGCATCTCCCATGGGTGTGCCCTTGTGTGTACTTGCATCTCCCATGGGTGTGCCCTTGTGTATACATGCATCTCCCATGGCTGTGCCCTTGTGTGTACTTGCATCTCCCATGGGTGTGCCCTTGTGTACACATGCATCTTCCATGGGTGTGCCCTTGTGTACACATGCATCTCCCATGGGTGTGCCCTTGTGTATACTTGCATCTCCCATGGGTGTGCCCTTGTGTACACATGCATCTCCCATGGGTGTGCCCTTGTGTATACTTGCATCTCCCATGGCTGTGCCCTTGTGTATACTTGCATCTCCCATGGGTGTGCCCTTGTGTATACTTGCATCTCCCATGGGTGTGCCCTTGTGTACACATGCATCTCCCATGGGTGTGCCCTTGTGTATACTTGCATCTCCCATGGGTGTGCCCTTGTGTACACATGCATCTCCCATGGGTGTGCCCTTTTGTACACATGCATCTCCCATGGGTGTGCCCTTGTGTATACTTGCATCTCCCATGGGTGTGCCCTTGTGTACACATGCATCTCCCATGGGTGTGCCCTTGTGTACACATGCATCTCCCATGGGTGTGCCCTTGTGTACACATGCATCTCCCATGGGTGTGCCCTCGTGTACACATGCATCTCCCATGGGTGTGCCCTTGTGTATACATGCATCTCTCATGGGTGTGCACTCGTGTACACATGCATCTCCCATGGGTGTGCCCTTGTGTATACTTGCATCTCCCATGGGTGTGCCCTCGTGTACACATGCATCTCCCATGGGTGTGCCCTTGTGTATACATGCATCTCTCATGGGTGTGCCCTCGTGTACACATGCATCTCCCATGGGTGTGCCCTTGTGTATACATGCATCTCCCTGTTGCTTATGTTTTCAAACATGCAAGTACATTGCATAAAAGGTGTACCTTGTACAGGAGCAAAGGAGTTGACAACTTGAAAAGTAGGGCTGACATCAGAACAGATCCCAGTTGTATAATGCAAATGTCCACATCTATAGGCATACAGGGGCCCACAGGCCTTTAAAAAAATAGAAGATAAACACCTTTAAGACTGAACGTCATAGAACAGGTTTCAAGAGCATCAGGCACCACATGCCCATTTTTATGAACTACATTTACTCTTTTCTTTCTCACCAGAAATCCTCCATTGGGGTTGGTGACTAAAGTTGATCCAAACGTCATGTTTTCTTTTATTTCTGTGACATTGGGAATCGATGTGTTGACTACAAAATAGAACAAGAGTCCATGAGTGTGAAAATATGTTTTCTAATAATGAAATTAAGTGTCTCCCTCATTAAAACATTCTATTTGCTTTGCTCATCTCATGGCACATTCCTGTTCTGGTTCAATTGAATAGGCTTCCCGGTACCGGTGAATATAACGAACAAGTTAAGGCTGGAGGGCTGGCTGGCTTCCCGGAGAGTCGGTCTGTATCGCTGCTCCAAATAGTTTGGCTGGACTTTGGAAGAATTGCAGAACTAGCAGGGCAGATGAGAGTGTGGGGTTGGTTTTCACACACTTTTTTTTTTTTGCTAATTAAAACAAATGCAATATTTAGTTTCATAAAAGCATAGAAATAATTTGTGCCTTTTCTTACAAACAATCAATGACAGATTTTTAACTTCTGGAAGGAAAACTGAATATGTACAGAGCAGAGAAGTCAAATGAAAGTGGCTTTATTGTGACTTCCCAAATCACAGGAACATCATGAGAGCTGCAAGGAAAGCTGGATCAAGAGAGCAGAAGTGTCCAGGAAGTTTGGATACAGAGAAGATGGGGAAACTTTACATGTCCCACGTAGGAATATCGGGTCCCACAGCATTCCAACCTGACAAAACTGGCAAGCAGCAGCACTCAGTCATTCACGTTATAAAAGCAAGAAAAGTGAGAACTCTTAAGCTCAGCACAGTGTGGAGCACATACATATTTGAAAGTGGTGCACTTCGCATTCAAGAAAGACTCTCAGCACTGTTGGTGTTCGTGTGTATTCTCACCCATGGACTAAACAGCCAACCAGGAAACAGGTTCCTGGATGGCCCATCTCATGTCCTGACTTGAGAACTGGGTTTGGTTCAAGGATTTGGTCTGCCTTGCTTTGAAAGCATCTTTTCTCTCTTTCTAATATATATATAATAGGTTTTTTTCATACAATATAATCTGATTGTGGTTTCACCTGAGCCAGACCCACCCTACCTCCCCTCCCATCCAAGTCCACACTTTCTCTTTTTCTCTTAGAAAACAAGCAGGCATATGAGAATGGTAATAAAATTAAGTAAGATAAGATAAAAACAAATACAAACAAATCAGAATAGGACCAAACAAACAGAAGGAAAAGAGGCAAAGAAAAAGCACAAGAAATACATATAGGTGCAGACACACACACACTCACACACATACATACACATACATACACACACACTCACACACACACACACACATATTCACACACAGAGAAATTGATAAAAACATAAAACCAGAAAAGCAACATGTGCAAAGTACCTGTAAAATTTTTTAAGCACTGACAAAACATGAGTCAAAGGACCTTCAAAAATGAAAGCATCTTGACCTGGGCTACTATGTACAGTCTTATTGAATGGTCTGGGTTTGAGACTTTAAAATGAAGTTGCCCAGGATCAGCATGGCTGGACAATTAGAGGCTATTGAAAATGTTTCTTGATGTTCTCAATGCAGTTAAAATCTCTAGGCTAGTGTAAAAACTATTCTAGTTGCCAGGAATGGAGGGAGGGTTAGTACCTATCAAAAGATTTATTTTGCAAATAATAGCTATAAATCCTGGTAAAGGGAGAAAGATGCATAACCAACCACGTGAAGGCATTGGGAAGTGACCTCAAAGAGGCAGAGACTCCACACCTAGGCAGAAGAGGCTGACAACGGGTGCCTTGGTTTTGTGTTTTACTTTTGCTTTTCTTTTCTCCTTAAAGAAACACCCTAGTAGGTTAAAAAACTCAAACAGAAGTTTTCTAGGCTTACTGTCTTGATGAAAAGGAGGGTAGAAGTGTAGGGTCAGTGACAGCACCTACAAAGGCAAGGAGTATCTTGGAAAAGCGGCCATAAAAGGACATTTATAATATATGTTTATGTAACCCATCTACATTTCTGGGCAGCCTGAAGAGGCAATGTGAACAGCAGAGTCCACACAGCCTAGTGGAAATAAAAAGAACCACCTAGAACCTGTAACAACGTCTAACTGAGAATCTGGAAATTGTGCTCTGCCAAATATATTGCCTGCTAATATATATTTAAAAATACTAAGACCATTTGGAGGAACAACACAGACTAAGATTTCTATACTTATAATTAAAATTCCAGTTTTGTGCCAAAAATATGAATAACTAAGAAGCTATATAATCCCCAATGTCAAGGAAAGGTAACAAACAGAATGAGATGTTTAGACATCCTTGGTGCTGCAATTGTCATGCAGGGTCATTCAAATATCTATGATAGCTGTGCTCATGAACGTGAAGGAAAATATAAACAGTGAACACAGAAATTAAAAATGGAAAGCAGGAGAGCTTTAAAAATGCAGCATCTGCAGTGAACTTGTAAGGCTATAAATCATTTCATCACTTTTAATGTTGAACGAATACTGAAAAGAATTCTAAATCCTCTCTAACCTTAGAAGCAATTTTCTAGCCATACCACAATGAAAGTGAGACTTCTATCAAAACATATCTATTTTGATATTACTATGTCTCATGTTTTTTTAACTGCTAATAAATTTAATTACTGCAATTTCTCCCATTCAGTTTCCTTTATAGACTTGGGTACTAAGTTGCATTTGTGTGAGGAATGTGATAGACGCATGTGTTTGACAAGCCACTTGTTTTCAAAGGATCAGGAACAACAGAAAGAGGCAAAGTTACAAATAGAATAAGTTATCTGAAGTCCATGGTTGCTTCACATGAGTTACTGAAATAAATTAAGAGCCAAGGGAGCCACAGTGTCATTCTAGGTGAATTCCAGATATTAACTGTATAATGATCATTTATTACTTTTAATATCTTCTTGATCCCTTGAAAGTTGTTTTCAGTGAGAATATGGGTATGAGTCTGGATGGACCATTTGATTTTACACACCTGGTAAATCCAACTTCATGCAAGGCATCGATCTCTCTCTGCCAACCGGGCACTTGTAGACATCTCCGGTTCTTGCTTGGGGTTGGCCAACTAAAGGAGAGCCAATAAGCACCCTGGAGGTTGAAAAACAGCAATTACAAATCTTAAACGTAAGAAGGCATTTAAAAATTATTTTATGGTAAATTCTAAGTAGACAGTTGTTCCCATAGACCTCACTAGATTGTGACTTTGTTGGTAATTTAATGCCATCTAATGCCACCCTCAAGTTCCAGATTGCCAATGTTGCTATAAATCTCAGCAGTCAGGATGGCTGTAATTAAGGAGACAAAGAATAACTTTCAGAAAGGGTGGAGGCAAAAAATGAAATCCGCATAGACTGCGTTGAGTGCAGCCACTATAAATCAGTAAAGGTCCCCAGTAAAGCTAAATGGTGAGGCCAGAGAGGTGGCTCTGTGTTGCAGAGCACCGGCTGCCCTTGCAGAGGACCTGGGTGCGATTTCTGGCACCCACACAGTGGCTCACAAGCATCTGTAACTCTAATTCCAGTGGATCCGATGCCCCCTTCTGGCCTCGAGACCAGTACATACACATGGTATACAGACAAACCCACAGGTAAAGCACGCATACACACAAAATTATAATAAATAAGTATATTTAAAAAGTTAAAAGTACACATTAAAGAGTAAATAAAAAGGTCATTATGATCTGATCCGGCTACACCATGGTACTTGAAGAGCTTTAAGGCAGCATGCAACAGAGATGCTTATATATTCATATTTATTGCTACACTATTTATAATAGCCAAGATATGGCACTGGCCTTGATGTTCATCAGCAGATAAAGACATACAGTGTGTGTGTGCGCACAACACACACACACAGACACACAGATACGCACATACACACATATATACACACATACAGAGACACATATATCCACATACACATATACATGTATATACGTGTGTAAACAGGGCATAATGAATCATTATTTCTTATACTAATAAAATAATTTCAATAATTAAGAAGATGCATAAGAGATGCCATCGATTTTGCTTTCTTGTTTTATTTATACCATATTTATCACAGCTAAGTCGGCTACTGTGTCGCTGTATGAAACACACAAGACTAAGTGACTTTTTCCCCCACGAGAAACTGCCAATTTCAGAGAAAGCAGGAAACGTGAACATGAGATCATCTTGGGACTTACTCAGAGAAGGTCTTAGTTTGTAAGCACTTGGGAAACCAGAATAGTTGTGAGATCCAGGATAAAACCACGTGTCTTTTTAGACAGCGGGACAAAATGCTCCCTCACTGACGAATAGAGTAGAGCTTTGGTTCCGTTCCCTCGTGCAGGGGGCAGCATTCGGACCTGTGCTCTTCACTGAGTTTCCCAGAACATCTTCAGGAAAGGACATTTCAGTCTGCGTAATTACAGTGGATCCCTAACTGATGATGCGTTGATGGCCACTAGGACTCTATTACATACTGTAAAACTTTGAACTTCAAGATTGCCTGAGTTCAGAGAAGATGCACACACACACACACACACACACACACACACACACACACACACACACACACTTGAAGTATTTTAAGACCATATCTGTATATAGTGGGGAATAGAAATGTGTCTCAATATCCCAGAATAATAAATATAGATTAGCTAAAGTTTAACAGGGACTTATGTAAATAACTTCACCAAACTGCGATTTTCTGTCTATATTAGTACAGGATGTGGGAAGCCCTATTTAATGGGAGTTCATGTGAAAAAGTCATGGAGGATTTGGTTGACAGCACAAAAGCATGAGCCAACTGCATATTTTGGTGCCAAAAATGCTAATGTGACCTTAGGCTGGATGGCTGAAAATAGATGCTCTGGTCAAAGAAAGTGATAGTCCCTCTGTGCTCTGCCCTGGTCACGTCTGGAATCGTCACATTAAGTGGGACATAGGCACAATGGAATGCATTTAGGAGACAATCAAGAGCCAGGCCATTTTGTCAAGGAATAGATGCTCAAGAGAAAACTGGGACATTTAGCAAGGAGGAAAACGCCTGAAGAAGGACCAAGAGAGGTCACGGAGGGGAACGACAGCTCAAGCAAACACTTAAACCATTTTAAATACTTGAAAACGTGTCATCCTGACAAGTGACAGGATTTGTTTTCTATAAATTCTTCATAAAGACCTGTAAGACCATAAATAAAGTTATAAAAATTATGAATACCAAAGCATTAAACAGAATTCCTTAAACATACAGTATAATGCATTGGATGAAAATTTTCTGATGTATACAAGGAACCATAAGAATATTTCAGTCCTTTAGTATATAATTCTTACTGCTAGAACGCCATCATTAAATGTGTTCTAAAATCAAGAAGAAAGCTTGATACGTGAAGGCAATGCTAAGGGGAAATTAAGGAATAAGGGTGGCAGCGAGTGTAATTGATTATCACAGGGGCATTCTGTAAAACCTTGTGTTCCATGCAAACCTGACGTTAATGAATATACATGCCAGGGTGAAAATTTATCTGTGACCAAATTCAAAGAGAAACCCTAGCTAATTTAAGTTTAAAAAAAAAAAGCTGGTCTAATTTAAAGGAGATGAAACCAAATTATTACACTCATTATGGTAGCCCCGATAGCATCTAGCATTTGTTGACTTAATAGCATGCGCCAGACACTGTCCTACGTGCCTTCCATATATTAGATAATTAAATTCTCTCTGTAAGAGATAGCATGAGCTATAGTGTTCAGCTTTGTGAATTCAAGCTGTGGCTTTGGAGTTGACTAGCTGTCTGATTTAAGAAAAGTCAGTTACCTGGTTTGTGTCTTAATTTTTTTCATGGACAAAATGAAGGCATACCTCTATCACACATGTTCACCACAGAAGCTAACCTAGTTAAGATGTGTAAAAGGTTTAAGAAAGCACTGAGCTCATGTTTTGGGCTATCAGATTAATAAACAACTAAGATCTGTGTAACACACTGATTTAAAACATACTGTGTCAAAGCTCAATGCAGTGTATCAAGGAAATTAAAATTAGTTTCCTTAGTAGAATTTTGTTTTATGCAATAAGATTACATAAATTTTTTTTCTGGTTAAAACAGTTTAGAGAAATTACTACACTCTTATTGAAACTATTCAGCATGAGGCCAGATAAGTTAATGCTTATTTTAAAATGGGACTACAGAGATAACCCAGTGGTTAGGAGCACTTGCTGTCCTTGCAGAAGGCTAGAGCTCAGTGCCTCGCACCCACGTCTCCTGGCTCTCAACTGCCAAACCTCAAGCTCTTGGAAATCTCACACCCTCTTCTGTCCTCTGTAGGGCCCTGTACACATGTGTGTGTGCATGCACACACACTGGCATGCATCCATACATATAAATAGTGAAAAGAAGAGTCCTAGCTAAGCATGGGGTGCACATCCTGGAGCTGGGACGTATCAGTAGGATGAACAGGAGATCACAGGATCAAGCCTTTTCCAGTTCCACAGTGAGTTCGAAGCCTCTTTGAGCTATTTGGAACCAGACTAGAAATAACAACAACAACAATCCCACACACACACACAAAAACAAACAAAAGCAAAACAATATAGAATCTATGTGTCAGACATTTAAGCCTGGCCATGAGAGGAGAAAGAAAAGAGATTAAAGTGCAATATTTCAGGTGTCTTAAAACTGAAGCGTGAGGCCAGCTGCGTGTCTCACAACAGCAGATGAGTCTGAGCTTGGTACAAATTCAGCAAAGTCTTAGGAAGAAAGCACCATGCTGTTGCTAAGTGCATGGAGTGCAGTGCAGCTGGGCGGGAGCTGAGGCTTCAGAACTAGGTGAGGTCCAAATCATGAGTGTTGTTCCGGTCCGCATTAAAAACTTTTGTAAGCTCAAACACGACCAGACTTACATTTATGTGTGTGTGTGTGTGTGTGTGTGTGTGTGTGTGTGTGTGTGTGTGTGTGTGTATACGTGCATGAGTATGTATGTATGTATGTATGTATGTATGTACGTATTCACCCACCCATTTATTTTTTGTCATGATCTTACCAGGTAGCCCAGGCTAGCCTCCAATGTGTGCTCATCTTGCCTCCACCTCCCAAGTGCTGGCCTAGAGGTGCGCGTCACCACACGTGACTTCCATTTACAGGTGAGTGTCACGTGGAACGGATTTGCCTACACTGTTGTGGGCAAATTGAAGGGAAGCAAAGTTGGGGGCGAATAAGGCAAAAGTTCGGATGAGATCTGGATTGAGGAAACAGAGGGGAAAGAGGAACTGATCCTATAAGTAAGCAGTTAGGCTATAAAGCCACTTCGTGTGGGCTCCTCCCAAAGGAGAAGTAAGACAAAAAGGTTCAGAGAGAGTCTGTGAAGATGTTTCTAAGCCTCATCTGAATGAGGATAGAAGAAGAAGGAAAAAATAGAGGGGATGACAAAAGTCACACTGGGTATAGAAATAAAGAAGTAAGTAATGGGTTACTTCCACGGAAAGCTGTGGTCAGCCTTGCTGGAGAACATCTTAGAAATCAGTTAGGGGATAGGATCTTTTTAGATCAAGATAAAGAAGTTTACTCATTAGAGTAGAGATAGGATAGATATTGAATTTCATTCAGAAATTTAGACCCAACAAGACAGGAAAGACGTTTACTTCAAGCTGGACAAATGCAAATAGCCAAACTGCTATGAATATAATATTTATAGAACCCATGATTGCCACATGGTTCTCCCTGCTGTATGTAGTTTGTTTTGTACATGTGTAATAAAATAAATGTATTTAGAAAAAAAAAAGAAAAAGAAAAAAAAAGAAAAGAAATCGCATGAAGCACATTGTGAGTCTGGCTGCAGCCTATGAATAAGCATCACCTCCTGGAAAGAGTACAGAGTGAGATAAGGCTGAAACCTGGCAACGGGTCTGAAAGAAGGAGAAAATGAGGTAGGAGGGACCAGAGATAGAGAGGAAGATGCAGGTCCAGGCTGTCATGGAAACCCGAGAAGGGGAGAGGCCCCAGAGTGGCAGAGAGAATGGAAGCTGTGCGCTGGCATGTGGCCCCTTGTCCTCATGAGGGCAGAGTGGGCTGCTTCACAGAACTTTACCAAAAAGTGACACACGTTATCTTTAAGACCTAGCTGTGGAGCCCTGTGTCGGTTCCACTACATTCACTTTACAAAACAGCCCTCAAACTCAATGGGCGCAAACAGGTTATTTTTCTTGAGGCAACGAAGTTCAGAGCTCCATCACAAAGAAAAGCACAGTTGCAACACTCTGCCTCCCCGAGTGCCAGGATTAAAGGCGTGCGCCACCACATCCAGCTGCCGTCCTCATTTTTAAGACAGGCTTGTTCCTTTCTGCACTGCCTAGGTACTCAGGAACTCTATTGCCTTCCCTGCAACATTAGCTTTTCCGCATTCTTTCTCACAATCGTTAAACCTAAGGAGATGGACTCCATAGTGCATTTCATTTGCTTTACTGAAAAGATATGTCCAAATTTATTAGCATAACTCCATCTCCTTGATTTTTAGCCAAGCTACCTGAAATAAAGTGGCTGCAATTCAGCTTCCATTCCCACCTGACAGTCTGGATCCTTTCCCTTCTCTGATGTCTGTGACACCATGGGTTTATGGACACTGTCCACATGGCACAATGACTGGTGTGAGTCAAGGCATCCTGCAACATCTGGATTTGGTTGAGGCGCCAAAACACCAAAGTTAAATGAATGAATCCAAGGAACAGGAAAATACTATAACGCTCAGAATCTTGAGGAATTATAAAATCAATGATTTTCGTTTTTGTTTTGTTTTGTTTGTTTATCGAGACAGAGTTTTCTCTGTGTTGTAGCCCTGGCTATCCTGGTACTCGCTCTGTAGCAAGACTAGCCTCGACCTTAGAGGTCCACCTGCTTCTACTTCCTGAGTGTGGGATTAAAGGTGTGTGCCAATACTGCCAGGCTTACAATCAATGATCCTTTTAGTCAGTAAGTGCTGGGGTGATGGGTTATACAGCAACAATAGGTGGAAGCCGGAAAGACATTTCCAGTTCCTCTGGCTCTTGAGATCTTGCTGTGGCCTCTCGCTGCTCCCTGAGCCTTGAGCTGTAGGCATATCTGTTGGGACTGAGCTCCAGAACTTGGCCTGTTGAGAAGTTGCAGTTTTCTGTAATTGTCTCTGTTGCAAAGTGAAGTTTCCTCAACACAAGAGAATGACATCTGTGTGAGTAAGAGCCCCAAGGAACAGGAAGTTTGCTATGACGTTGTGTCTCCTAGTGACGTCAGAAGCTACACTCATGAAGTCTCACCAACGTGGCTGCCTAAGCATGAGCTGAACAGGGAAAATAGCAGGAGATATGCTAACATGGAAGAGGAAGGCTTATGAGGCTCAACCCCACACAAAGAATTACAGGCGATTAGGGAATGCTGAAAGCGACAAGCATATCAAATGATTATCAAATACCAAATAGCCCTGGGAAGGAAAAACATTTATACATACATATGTATATATGTGTGTTTTTTCAATATAGATACATATTAATATGTGTTAATATATTAATATTATATTATGTAACATTTTATGGACTGAACAGGTCGTATTTACATATTTTCACATGATCAAAGAAAGAGAGACTCCAGGCATAGTGGTGCATGCCTTTCCCAGCACTCATGAGGCAGATGCGGCCAGCTCTCTGTGAGTTTGAGCCCAGCCTGATGTACAAAGTGAGTTCCAGGACAGCCAGAGCTACATAGTAAGATCTTGTCTAGAAAAAAAAATTTTTTAAATATGAGTTTGAAAGAAAGCAATGCGAGGGTTGATATATAGGAAGGAGAAGAGGGAGAAAAAGGAAGGGGGAATAATGCAATTTTATTAATCTCAAAAATATAAAAAATATAATAAAAAACAGGAAGAATATGTAAGGTTCGACCTTATATCTTCTCTCTCTCTCTCTCTCTCTCTCTCTCTCTCTCTCTCTCTCTCTCTCTCTCTCTCTCTCTCTCTCTCGCAAAATAGCTAATGTAATTTAGCAATAATCAGCGAGAGGCAGCAGAGTAGTGGACTGGTAGAGTGACTTAAAGTGACAGAACCCACTCAGGTATAGCTGATCAGGCACATTTCTGAGTACATTTCTATAGCAGACGGGCAATACAATTCCAGACTCCCAATCTCAAGACACAGCATTTCAATGGAATGGACACAGTGCCTATAGGGGAACTGACTAGTTGGGAAACATTCTATTAGCTCGAGAAACCTAGCATAAGGAGTGAAAAATGGAGATTTGAGAAGCTTCTTATTAACAAATAAATTGTGAGTGACAAAACAGGGAACTGGAGATTGTGAACAGCCCACGGAATAAAGACTGAAAGGACAGGTGATGGGAGGTCTGAGTGGCCACCGCACAACAGGATGAGGCTTCCGGTATACACTGGAACTGGGGGCTAGGACAAAGTTTGGCCTCTAGCATAGTCTGGAGTATCCAGCAAATAGAAAGAAAGGATCTGAGTCAAGGCTTACTATGAATTCTGGGGGCAGAGGGGGGGGGGGAGGGGATGAAGACCAAGCTGTGTGAGTACAGGAAGTGGTAGAACCCAGTGACAGAAGATCAAGACAGGAAGTTTGGGGGTGTCAACCAGTGGGGGAGACTGCACCAGCAGGATATAACACATGAAATGACTGTTCAGTCTGCTGGGGGGCTGTTTCCCCTGGCAGCTAGCACACTCTTCTTGCGTCACACATATCTTAGCCACCCTAAGGTTAAGAAAGCCTCATTTTTTTTTCCCCCCAAGCTGCATAAAAATAACACGATCTAAGAAAAGCATGACCAGAGAGGTCCTGGAATTCCAGCAACCCCGTTATGGTTTTGTGTGTGTGTGTTTGTTTGTTTGTTTGTTTTGGGTTTTTTTTTTGTTTTGTTGTTGGGTTTTTTTGTTTGTTTGTTTTTTGTTTTTTGTTTTTTGTTTTTTTTGTTTTGTCTCATAGAACTGACCGCACTCTGTCATAAGGCACAACTTACCTCTTTTTAACATTTATCATCTGTTTCATGTCTCCCTCACTCAAAGTACATCAGCTCTCCAACACTGCCAATTTTTGTTCACTTTATATCCTTAGTGCAGGTGACAATTTTATGTATAAAAAAAGGGAAATTTATTAATATATTTTTAACTCAAATGAATATGTCGAATAAGTGGAATCTGATTTTGTATTTTATGAAAAATTGAGATTCTTGGGTCATGAAATCTTTTTTTTTTTTTGTCCTGTTTTCCATTTTAGACGGCATTTTGCTTCTAGAATGTTCATCCAGGACTTTTGTGTCACAGAAGGCATTTCATCAACTCAAGGTCCTAGGGAACTTCTTAGAAGGAGAAAACTGGCTGAGTGCCTGGGGTGTTGCTGCAGATCCTGGACTTGTCACATGCTCGCTATGAAAACCCTGTGGCCATTCATTCCACGTCTCAGTTTCCTGTCAGTAAGATGACGATCACAGCGATATCTTTCCTGGGGTCAATGTGATCGCCTGAGTCACAAATGCCTCATGACCTGTGCTCTTGACTCAAGTTGGCTTGTCACACTTTTCTTTGTACTAATTTATTATTTTTTTGTCTTTGTCTTTGATTTAAGACACCTTCTCATTTTGAAGCCCTGGCTATCCTGGACCTCGCTATGTAGAGCAGGCTAGCCTACCACAGAGAGCATCAGGCCTCTGCCTCATGGAGTGCTGGGATTAAGGGAGTGCACCACATGCCCCGCCTAAATGTTGGTTTTTATATACAACATTGTGAAATGCCTTGCTGTTAAGTGAAGAGAGGAAAAGGTTTCGGATGCCATTACTGATCTCTACAGAAACATCTAATGAATGCAAGAGGTATTAAAGCTAGAAAAACAATTCTCCATGTAAAGGTTCCAGTTATAATAAAAGCTTAGTGAGCTGAGAAAAAAAAATGTGCTATTCATATTAGCTGTTTTGTTATTATAACCATGAGTATATTTATTTGAAGAGTGGGTGATCTCTGATGTCATTCTACAGGAAAAATTCATGGGGAGGGTTTTTCCATATTTACGTTATCCCATAACACCCTTTTAAACCTACCTCTTTATTGGTGTTGAATAGAGCCAACCAAAGTCACTTTCAAACTGTCATAAGCCCCTGTCAGGCAGGTTTCTTTTTTTCTCTCTCTTTCATGAATGGGGGTAACTGTTTAGTGACCTCAAAAAAGTGAAACTTGTACAGTGACCCTATTATTTATACTGATCTTGATTTTTAAAAAAAAAAAGGAAAAAGATTGGAAATGAAATAAGAAAAAAAAAAAACAAACAAACAAACCAACCCCACAATTTTTGCAG
The DNA here is from genome assembly GCF_903995435.1 of Acomys russatus. Taxonomy (NCBI): domain Eukaryota; kingdom Metazoa; phylum Chordata; class Mammalia; order Rodentia; family Muridae; genus Acomys; species Acomys russatus. The sequence goes on along the minus strand of NC_067166.1, from coordinate 4,498,824 downwards.
GAAGAAAATGTCAGTTTTGTTTTGTGTTTGTTTCTCGAGACAGGGTTTCTCTATGTAACAGTCCTGGCTGTCCTGGACTCACTTTTGTAGACCAGGCTGGCCTCAAACCCATAGCAATCTGCCTGCCTCTGCCTCCTGAGGACTGCGATTAAAGGTATGCACCACCACACCCAGCTGAAAATGTCAGTTTTGAAAGGCATCATAAAGAATGCAAAATAAATATTATGATAAACTCTATCAAAGAAGAGCTTTAGGAAATCTTCTTCTTCCCAGATTGAATACGTTTTATCTAAAAGATACACATATTGGACACAGAACACCGGTCACACAAGCCGTGATGATACCTTTTCCTAGCACAATCTAGAATCCTCCGGGGTGAAAAAAAAAATGGAAGGACGGCAGAGTCTTAATACATACTGGGCTGTGGATTGGGTTTGGAGGGGATCTATTCATCTACACCCTGACAGCTACTGGTGGAAAACATTCCCAGCGAGGTCACAGAAGACTCCAAGAGGGGCAGCCTGGAGAGCCACTAAAAGGTCCTGCTCGGAAGGCCCAAGAGAGAGGAGTGGAAAGCCCCGAACGGTATCTTGCATTTTCCCGGAGTGCCCGAGACCTTGCCTTTCTGACGATGGCTACCACCGCATCTGGACATCTGGAAGGCCTACCCAGGACCGTGCATATTTTAATCGCCTTTCTTCCAAGCAAAGCTAGTAAACTACCCAGGCTCTTTTGGGCCGTTCTGAGCCACATCTCAGCCACCTGGATGCTGAAAACTGCGGTGCTAGCCGTGATGAGCAACACTGATCTTAATCAGGGATGGTGAGAAAAACGTGTGGTTTCGGGGCAGGCATCGTAAAGTAAATCTCTCCTGACCATAAACTTCTCAGTGGTAGAGGGAACATAAAGCTACCTTTGTAGCTTCATGTTGTTTTAATTCTTTCAAAAGAATTTAAATAATGTTTCAAACATGTGTAGTGACTCCAAAAGAAAACCTTCTTTGGGCAAGCTGCATCCAGGAGGTAAGATGAGTCAGAATCTTTTTTTTTTTTTAACCTAAGTTTCTAAATGTGGGCAGTAAATATGACATATGAAGCTATTCATCCCTGAAGAAATCAAAACAGAGTCCATGTTCCCCAAAGTATGTCAGTTATTCCATAGTGTATTTCCCAGAGGAAGCCTGCATTCTGTCTGATCTTATAAACATTTGCACAGTATCCAAACATGTTTCCACATCACCAGTGCGTGGATCTCTTTAGAGCCACAGTTGGCTACCATGCCACCCTTTACAGCTCGGGGCTTCTGGGGTACAAGTCTTGTTATTTTGAATTCATTTATTCATACCCTTTTGGTTGTTTCCGGTTTTTGTTTTCCCACAAAATCTTCGTAAACAGGGGATGTTAAGTAGAAACAGGTAGCTGATACCGGTACACATCCTAAATGTGCACAAGCTCTCACATACATATTGATAAGTAAAAATCTGACACTGAGCAAAAAAAAAAAAAGGTGATTATCAAAATTTACTTTTAAACATATTTTGAATAAAGGGGAAAGCGCAGGCAGGCCTGAAACCCATTTCTGGCACTGCCTTAAGCAGTTCCAAGTCTTTAGGAGGACTGCTCTTGACTTATTTTCATGTAGTTGTGCTTGGCAGATGCTGACAGCATGTTCACCCAGCTTCAGCCGTCTTGTCAGTACACAGTGCGCAGTGTGTGTATGCCTGCAGGCCAGAGGCGGTGCAAGGTGTCAGGTGGGCGCTGAAGCCAGTCATCGCTCAGGAAGTGTCTGTGCTGCTCTGTTTCCTTCTCCACCCATGTGCATTCTACTTTAAAGCTTCTGACTAGCTAGACACCATCTTGAACTCAACCTGTTTAAAAAGAAACCCATCAACTTCCTAAGGGGATTGGTTTTGCATTTCGTTATGTAAATATGTCTCTGTCAATGACTTGTTCCATTTCCAAGGACCCAATACAGGAATGTTGGAATGTGCCTCATCCTCTTCAATATCTTAATTTTCCCTTTAGAAAGTTCCATCAAAACTTAAGAATTCATCAAAACTTAATAATTGGATACATATTTGTTTAATTCTGATCACCCCTAGGGTAGCCTGGGGTGTCATTTCTCCTTTGGATTTGTTTTTTTGTTGTTGTTGTTTTTATTTTTTATTTTTTTCTTTTGAAACCATGTTTCAAGTAGCCCAGGCGGGCCTTGAACTCCCTAGGTGATAGAGAGTAACCCTGGACTCCTGACCTTTCCCTCTCAGTGTCTCAACTGCTGAGATTCCAGGCTGTCTCACCAAGCCCTACAAAGACTCACCTCAAAAATACTACATTGGGTTCTTGCTTGCAGGTAGATTTCCTAACATGTAGGCAATGCAGTCAGCTCTCTCCTAATTTCCTAATTGACACTTAATGAAACAACCTACAGTGGTGTCAAGATCTGTTATTTGCCGTACATGTGGCTTCCCAGCTTGGGGTGACACGTCCTCTTATCCACAGAGCCAGATCCCAAACGAGAAACCGCTTTCTCCTTCCTGAACTCTCAAGAAGCTCCTAGCGGGTCCCACAGTGCGTGGTAGCACTGTCGCTCCTTAATTGTTTCGTGTGTACTTTCTAGATTATTCGCTTGTTTCTTTAATACTATGTTTCCCACAGAATTAGAACAATGATGGCAACATAGGACATATTTGTTGCTTAGCTGATTCAAAATGTATGCTATGGCTAAAAGAAAAAGTCTTAGCCTTTAAAAAGACCATTTGTAAAGAGAACTAAGCTACATTTAACAGGCGAAGCAAGATCTATAAGGCATGGTCTCGGCTCTGAGAGAAGGTTGAGCTCCTATTATTGTCTCACAAACGCCCCTAGCATTAAGTGTGCTTAGAGTCCGCTTCCGGATGGCTTCATTCAGATGTACCCTCACCAACATCTGCTTCACAGCTTTGATTTTCTAGTCAATCTCTGCATTCGACTGTTCTGTCTCTTTCTTATTTAGCTCTTCGCCTCTGTGAAGACAGGAGGACTCTGGGGATGAACCCATCATAGCATCAAGGCCTCACTCAGGGCTGGCTTAGTTTCTTTTTTTCTTTTTCTTTTTTCTTTTTCTTTTTGTTTTGTTTTGTTTTGTTGTTGTTTTTCGAGACAGGGTTTCTCTGTGTAGCCTTGGCCATCCTGGACTCACTTTGTAGACCAAGCTGGCTTCGAACTCACAGCGATCCGCCTGCCTCTGCCTCCGGAGTGCTGGGATTAAAGGTGTGCGCCACTACGCCCGGCGTGGCTTGGTTTCTTAATCCTTGACCTCCTGGCTCCATGAAGAAAAGGGGCTGGAAACTTCCTGGGTTAGCAACCTTACTCTAGGGAAGAGATCTTAAATTGTGAAACACGGCTTAAGGAGGCCAATGGTTCCAATAAGTAAAGGAAAACACAAGTGAAGGACTTCTGATTCCAGTCCTGTGTAAAATCAGAGAGGCAATTCTATGTGGGAGAGAAAACTTAACAGAGATCTCTCTCATATGGAGGATTAAACAAAAATAATACAGTAACATCAAAAAGAAATTTTATAAAACGTTTTGTCAATATTTGACAGTCCTTTACGTAGGTGTTTTAAGTCTTCAAAGCCCTATGTTCTTTAAATTTATGTATCTATTAGTGATAGGTTAAAAAAAATGACTTTTAGATGTGTTCACTACATAGACAAAATAAGCCTGGCTACTAATAGGTCCACACACATTTCCCCCATGGGTTGAGATCCTTGAACTGCAGGTACAATTTCTACAAGAGTGTAAGTGATAGCTGGTGTCTAAAAGAAGGACTTGGTCAAAAATAGTGTGGGGTGGGGATACGGGAAGCATCAGATAGACAGAGAATGTAAAACTTCATAGCAGTATTGCTGAAGTTCTCACAAATGGTAATGCACACATAGAATACAATATTCATAGTTAGAAAATAGGAGAACTCAAGTTACTACTTTTGATGGTCTTCAAGAGATTATTATCAACTTAAAAAGTCTAAAAGATAATGAAAATATACATTTTTTTCTGTGAGTTAATAATTGTGGACTAGCACATCACTGTTATCCTAGAAAATAGAAGTCTCATTTGCTAGGAAAAAGAAAGGAGCTTTTAAAATTAGGGAACAGAAATCTTAACTATGTCATACTTAGTTCTATAATATATGATTTTAGAAATCTGCATAGACTACAATTAGGTAGGGCTGAAAAGTAAAAGATTTCCACTATTCACTTTGTGATAGTGTTTTAAAAAATTAATATAGTCTAAAATTTTTAACTAAAATGAAATTAACTAAAGGTTCACAGTATTAAAAGTGTATATCAGAAATTTAGTATGGTTTATAGTCATCCCTACACAACACTTAGAATACCATGAAAGGAAAAAAAAATCTAAGATCTAAGCCCCCAGCAACTAACGTATCCCTTTCAAGGCATCTCATCTCTCATCTTGTCTTTCTTAATACATTTGAGTCACGTACTCAAGAAACCCTAGAATAAGAATAGCTCAGGAAGACTTGTCAAAGCACCACAGTTAGTGCTGGAATAAAAATCGTCCTTGAGGCCATCAGAAATCTGTAACCACTTCCTTTAAAACTCCAAGGAAAGCAGCTTTGTTGACTTCACGTCTGCTTTCCATCACCGACCCACTAGACGACGTTTTCTACCATGAATGAGTCACTTGGCTAAGGTTCCATTCATACCACAAGCTCCAAATGTTTTTCCATTTCTGTGTAGAAGAACCGGCCAACAGCAGAGCCCGCTTCCTTACCATTTGCCTTCCTCATTTTCATACTGTTGAACGGTGTATCCAAACATGTCCTCCACTGGGCCGCTGAAGCTCACTGAGTTCTTCACGTCAACGTTGAAGGACGTGCAGAAGTCTAGAATAACTTTGGGAGGGGAAAGAAACGCAGTTACACGAGGTGACCTGGGAGCACACCGTGTTTAGGATTTTGGAATGCTCACTCCTTGAGCGTCAACAGGGCGGCCTTTAAAATGCTTGGAAGTTAAGATCCGCACCATTCCCAGAACTAAAATTTTAGGATTGAGTGGGAGGCACAGAGATTAAAAATGACTGATGAGTTTGCATACACTTTCCCAGACATGGTTCCTACAGTCAAATGTGGCCAGCAGTGATTTAAAAAGCACCCTTTCCCCCACCGCAAGCTCTGAACACGCAGGCAGTGGCATTTAAGCCTCACTGGAAACAGTCATCCTTTTTCTGAAAGGAAATTGCCTCTCCTTTTGGAGGTCTGTAGGGGATTGCTTTCACCCTGGGATGATCGCTTCCTATGCAGGCCTGAGAGAACTTCTGTTTCTCCTCTTGAACCAAGCACGGGATGGAAGTTTGTACCAAAACAAAAACGGGTCCTTACAACAGTGTTGACTGACAGCCTCACAAACTTTTCAGATTAAATTAGATAGTATTCCCATTAGTACATGCCTGGCAAGCATTATATATACAATGAGAGCGTATCTCTTTAATTTTCTTGTGATTCAGGTTTTAAAAGAAAAAAAGGCACACACTTGTAATCCCAGCGCTGAGAGAGGCAGAGGCAGGAGGATCTCTGTGTGAGTTTGAGGCCAGCCCTGTCTACAGAGTGAGCTCCAGGACACACCAAGGCTACACAAAGAAACCCTGTCTCAAAAAGAAAAGAAGTTTTACAAGAAGTGTGGCCATGTACAGAGAGAGGTTCTGAAATCACAAGCTCAGATGAGAGGAACCAAACTCCCTTTTTGGTCCTGGTTTTAAAAATATACTTACAAGTTTCTCCATCCTTCTCCTGAATGTAACTAACAATTTTCCTCAAAGACCACCCCTGATACACTAACAGCACATTGTAAGGCATAGTGACAGGTGCCTAGACTCAGCTTCTCAAAGTTAGATTCAATCACATAGATTCTGGAAGCGTCTCTGTTCTATTCTTATGGGTTGAGTAGAGTCTACCCATCTAATCCCCTGACTCCTATTCACTCTAAACTTTTTCAAAAATATACTCTAAATCCAGGTAACTCTAACTCATAACCTTCAAATTACAGTAACAGTGGTATGTATTTATTGATGCATGGGATTCTAACTTAATTTAGAGAAAATGCTTCCAGAAGAAAACTTTGCTTTTCATGTGTAGGTGTGTCTTTATAGTCTTTCTTGATCTTCCAATTCCTAAAACCCCTTCTTGGATTTTTAAAGAAATTTCTTTCCAAGATAACTATTAAATACTATTTATGTTACTATTATCTATTGGAGATTTTCCCCCTAGACAAGGAAAGTCTTAAAACTGGGGGCAGCCTTACTCTTCTCTTTATCCTTTACACAAACCTGGCACAGTTCCTCCTACACAGATGGGCAGTAACATGTTTATAGCTGAAAGATAACGTGCTGAAGAGGAAAGGATGCCAGCTGTGGCTGGAGATGCACTGGCAGCCTTTTCATCCTAGCAAGGGAGAGGCTTGAAAGTTCTAAGGTGGGGGGCGCATGGAACTTGGCAGTGAGAAGAAAATTTCTACCCAGGATTTGGGAGGGTCTCTGTGCACATAGTAAGACACACAGGACAAATACGGTTGTGAGATCACAAAGCAGACTTCCTGGCTGGCGTGAAGGAGGTAGACAAAGAGTGGATAGCCAGGACAGGCCCTTTTATGTACATTTCCTTTTTGTTTTTCAGGGGCGATGGAGCACAGCTGGTTACCATCCCTCAGTCCTCTTTTAGATACCAGGAAGACATTTTAAACAGTGCTCATCCTCTGCTCTAAGCTTCTGGCTCATGTGTTTACCTGCTCTTCCCTGGATTTAATGTTTTGCACAGTTTCAACAGATTATTTCTTTCCCATGAGAAATACACAAGATATTGCCTCCACAGTGTGGTCTCTCAACCTAGGCACTATAGACAATTTTGTTGTAAGAAGTTTTCCAAAAGGTGTTCGGCAACATCTATGTCCCCAGCACTTATGGTACTAGTGGCGTTCTGTGAGTTTCAGCAGTCAAAATGGTCTCTAGACACTGCCAAAATCTTGTGGAGTCACAATCACCCATAACAGAAAACAACTCTTCGAGAGCTACAAGGAGCAGAGCACTAGCGCCGCCGACCACACACTAGCTGTGCCATCAGTGGCCCCTGCCAGCTGTGCCATCAGTGGCCCCTGCCAGCTGTGCCATCAGTGGCCCCTGCCAACACCCAGAGTTCATGAATCAGACCTCCATGGTGTCACAGTCCTCTAAAGGCCTAAGAAGTATAGCTCTGTGGCATGTTGCTTCCTTTTCACTGTGTCTACACAGGCAGCAGAATTGAACTACATTCAAATAACTTACGAAGTTTGTGTAATGATGACAGTAAACCATACTAAATTTCTGATGTACACTTTTCATACTGTGAACCTTTAGTAACTTAATCTTAGAAAGGAAATTAGAATATATATGAATGGGAAAAGCATTTTTGGGTGGGTCAGGGTCAATTTCACACATTTAAAGGGTTTATTTTTCAGCACACTATTTAATTTTCTCCTAAAGGCCACTTTTGGTGTTTGGTATTCTCGGGTCCGTTTATTCTGCAGGTTACAAAGAATGTCAGAGGATGGGTGCTGCGTTTCTTTTTCTATTTCCTGTCCTAAGAATTCTACAGGCAATTTTCTCAAAGTGATGGTAAGTCTGTCCCTTTTATGTTTTCTGAGGCACCAAGGAACTTATAGTAGAGGAGATGACATTTAAAAAAAAGAGAGAGTTTACAACTGTCCTTTTGATTTAAAGGAGTAGGTAAACAGTGAAAGCAACGTCTTCTAACTTCTAAAGTCCAATGCTCATTTTATTATGGTCGATATTCTTGGAACTTTACGCTCTAGAAGCAAGATGAGTTGGCACTGGTTCTCAGTGAAAGGGGAAAAAAACCCGAGAAACAAACATCAAAAAACAAACCAAGCAGACTGAAAGGCTCAAGACTCCAGATGAGGAAAATATTGACAGTAACCGACAACGAAGCACAATCTAAAGAAAATCCCAGTCTCCCGTGTGCTCCTGAGAGTCCGCTCTCTAACGGGTACGCCTTGTGCCACGCTTTGTCCCCCCAGTCTCCCATGTGCTCCTGAGAGTCCGCTCTCTAACGGGTACGCCCTGTGCCACGCTTTGTCCCTCCAGCTTCACTCTACTGAACTTGCCAAGAGTCCTGTGGCTGCCACTCTCACCAGCATCCTGTGGGTGGAGCCTCAGGAGCCAAGAAGCGTCTCCCATATTTCCACGGGATTCCACAACACAAAGCATCAGGTTTTCTGTCTAAAACTAGAAAGAGCTTGGGCGCAGGTGACCGAGGACAGTTTCAGGAGGAAAGTATCTTCTGCTTCCCAAGAGTTAGGTCAGGCAGTTCTGTCTCATCAGAGGCGGTTGGAGGAGGAAACCTTTCTTTGGTGGCAACTGGCTGAGGAGGATGCTGAGGAGGCTGGTATGGGAACGTAGTCATGGCAACAGAGCTCAGACCAAGCCTCTTGAAGGACTTTATGGAAACACATGTTTACAGAGAAAAGAAATGACGGAGTCAGCTCTTTTTCAAGTATGACTGTGTGTTTCGTGTGTAGTAGTTAAAAGCAGACGAGGAAGATGAGGTTGCTGATGTTGAGGGTTATCTTTTGTAAATTAAATCACTTTTGTGGGGTTTTTTGTTTGTTTTTGCTTGTTTGTCTGTTTGTTTGTTTTTCCTCTCCAGCATGAAATAGCTTCCAGATCTGGGTTTATTTACTCTAAATTTTTTTTCATAGAAATAACCATTAAGTTGATGGCTTTAATGGCTAGATGGGGTGGCAGTTATGACTTTTTCTATTGGTATATTAGGAAATGGAATCTCAGAAAGACCGAGAGATTTGTCTAAGCCAAGTGTATTAACAGCAAGCAGAGGATGTCAACATGCGTCTCCTGAGGCCAAACCATGGACTTTCTCTAACCAGCTATTGAACTGGTCAGATTAATAAGGATGAAAATATGACCCATCTACGAGCAATGCTCAACTGGCCCAGGCAGGTTTTTTAACCCTGTCATCTTTGGAATATTTGAGGGGCGAACTGGAAAAAACCAATCTGAGTGAAGGTAGAATCTGGGCATCTTCGGATAGTGTGGGAAGGATTGTAAGCTTTGTCACAGGTGAAAGCAGTCTTAGAGGGCTTTGCCCTTGGACACACCACAGATACTCCCTGAGATTAACCTTGAGATAGTCTGGGTAGAGCCATTCTGGGCCTGGATTCAGGAAGTGGACCTGGGGACTTCACCTGGACTATTGTGTTTCTAATCGACCCTCAGTGGGAGAGGGAGACTGCCCCTTGCGTGTGATAGGCAGGCAGGAGAGGACAGAGAGAGCAGCAGGTTCAGCAAACAAACCAGCGTGCAGGCCAGAGACACCTAGGAACCCGATCCTGTGGAACGGACACTGGAAAGTTCACTCTTATTTCCCTTTAACCTTCTTTCCCTTTTGTGTAAGCTAGTTGGGTTGTATGATAAAGTTTAATTGTTAAGAAACAGAGCCAACAGGACAGTGTGGGCCCCAGTGGGAGTCACACTCCATGCTCCTCACGTGCCCACGAAGAGTCACGGAGGTGTGTGCGCTTGCTCCTTAAGTAAGAACATCAGGGCATGAACATCTGGCCCCACAATGCTGCTCCAGCCACACCTAGATGGGAATGCGTAATACCTAGTGACGATTTCTACCTTGCAAAGTCTGAGCCCAAGGCAAGTGAACAGGAAGCAAATGGTGACAAAGACGGTACGTGACAGTGCCGTTGCTTCCCTTTAATAACTTCTCGTGCGTGTTTATCCGACCTAGAAGCAGGGGAACTCATAATTAACAGTACTTTTAATCTAAAGGTTGAAATGATGACACACAGAATGAAAGTTGTACAGTAAATTGATGACTTCCAGAATAATTTCCTTTCGGTCTTGTCACATATAGCAAACTTTACGATATCAATGCTTTATCTCTGAAATCTTAATTAATTTACCTCTCGTGGATTACGTAATTGGATATCAATTTTGAGGTACACGATTATCATAAAGAATAGAAATTTGACTAAAACTATGACAAGATCTGGCCAAAATGAGCACAGGGTAACATCTTTGTAGTTGATCTGAAAGTTGAAAAGACTATTTTTATAGATTTTTGGTTATGATAATGACCGAAAACCCTCTACTAGCAAAGCTGTGGGAAATCAGTGATGAAAACATGATCATAATTGAGCCTTGGCCAGAGAGTACAGAAGGAGTGAAAGGCTCTGAATATGACACCGTAACTTCAAACAGAAAATCCATACTTGCCATAAAAAGAAATATGCCTAATTCGTGTTTCTTTCAAACAAGCAGAATGTCCCCTTATATAACGATATAAAGAAAGCACACACCATTCAAAGTCATTTCATCGCAAATGATTGACTATGTTAGTAAGATGTCCCTCTATCAGCAGGGCCAGAAAGCCCATTCAAACATGCCGGTACTCACGGGCTTCCCAGCTCTGCCCTGGGAGGCTGCTTCGTGAATTCAGTGTCGGGCAGTAAATGAGTTGTTTTGTCTTTGTTTCTAAAGTTCATGACCTCTAGTTGTTAACAAATGGCATTTGATCTTCAAAGTGCTCTGTGTGTGTGTGTGTGTGTGTGTGTGTGTGTGTGTGTGTGTGTGGTGTATGTATGTGGGACGCAGGGAAGCATAATTCTTAACACATAGCAGGTGTTTTCTACATGTTTTTAAAAAGGACAGAATGAATAGGGCAGGGGGGTGGATTTTGAGCAGGGAGGTCATCTGGACTGCCAGGATGTGTTCTCTTTGAGAAGTGTTACCCAGAATACTCAATTCTACCAGGGTGTTCCCAAACATCACTGTTTAAAAATCCCCCCTTTAAAGTTTTCCTACGTACGCCAGCTCTTCGGTACTGTTTATTTTCCTTTGTAGTATCTACAGACATCTGCTCATTGTCCCATATCCTCCCACCACAAATAATTGCTTGCTTCACCAGCCCCTTTCAGACAGTGTCTACTCTGGTCTTGGAAATTCTTATTCTCAGAGGCTGACCCCTTCCCTGTGTCATCATCATGTGTTTTACAGGATAAAAAGGCTGCAGGACCTTAGGGGTCCTGGATCCCACTGTGGGAACACAACTCATGTGTTTTTGCAAGCAACATGAGCACAGGGCTGTTCTCCAGCTGCCTGGGCATCCTGAGAGCTGAAATCATTATTTCCGTAATGGCTCAGCTGAGCACTGCATATGGAAAGGAGCCGTGCTTCAAAACAAACCAGTGTGGCCGAGTATGCGGAAATATAATACATACAGTCTTTGGCTCTATAATGACCTGGAAAAGAGTTCTTTCTGTCTTTGTTAGTGGAATCTTTGCAATGGCGTTTATTAACTGAGCACCAGTCTCTCTCCCCACCCCTTTGTGTGTGTGGTATATGCATATGCATATATGTATACGGAAATGTGTGTGCCATTGAACACCTGTGTGTACACCACAGTATACAGAGTGTCCTACTTTTTCTCTGCCTCATGTCTTGAAGACAGCTTTGTAACTGGACCTGGAACTCAGTCTTCCGGCGAGGCTGGTGGCCTACAAGTTCCATGATTCTGTATCTGCCACCAATTGTCTCTTGTGTGCTGAGGTTCAGGCCCTTACAGACATAAGTCACTTTTTACCTGGGTGTTGGGATCCTAACTCAGCCATCTCCTGGGCTGATAGTTTCTCCAACTTACCTAGTAGCTTTAATTGGCAATTTAAAATCTCAGACACTAAGAGATTCTGCTATTAGTTTTTCTAACCTATTAGTTAGCTTTTTTTTTTTTTTTTTTTTTTTTTTTTTGGATGTCTGAGGTAGGACTTGGGAGACTTCTTTTTTCCTTATTTATTTATTTATTTATTTATTTATCCTTTTTGTTTTTAAGTTTAATAAACCCGATAGCAGTTTTAAGCCCTCAAAAGCATCTGTGTATGATCTTCTATGCCTTCCTAGCCCATGAAAACACTTGTGTATGTCAATAAAAAACAAAAACAAAACAAAAAAAAAAACTTAGGACTGGTAATTTGTTTCTGACTTATCTCACTGAGCAGGAATCCTATGCAAACCAGTAAAATCCACTTCAAAGAACCTCTTAGTAAGAGGACTACAGTGTTTTGTTCAAGTCCTTCCTTGTACTGTGTCTGCCAGTTGATAGAATGCACGTGATATGTAAATAAGATTTGACTCGAAATCTGGGGTGGGAGGCAGGAATTATTCTGTCCCCTCTTGTGTAAATAGCATAAGAAAGTTCAGAAGTGGCTTTCTCTTTCGCTAATTTTAAGATTGGAGCTAAAACTAAGCAAAAACATGCTTGGTCATAACAGAAACTGAAGTATAAAAGAATGGGAACAAACAGAGAGAACCACTTAAAATACATAGTGTCTTAGAGCATTTACTTAGATTGTTAAAATTTGAGAATTAAATCTAGTGGTTTCCCCCCCAATGTGGTCCTCCCTGCTGCTATATCTGTGTCACTTTTAAAATATAACAGTTTGTTCCTTAGAAAAATTCCAACATGTGGAAACTCTACTAGCTTGTCATTGTTTAGATTAGAAAATAATTACAGGCATCCTGAGCTACAACATTTTTCCAAATCAGGAATAAGCCTAGACTTTAAAAAAAAAAAAAAAAAAACTGCTTTATTTAGAAAGGGGCTTGGTGGCACACACCTGCAATCTCAGTACTTGGGTGACGACCATGGGGAGCACAAGTTCAAGGCCAGCCTGATCTAGACAGTGAGGTTCAGGCCTACTGGAGCTACAAAGGAAGACGGCATCTTAAATAAATAAACCAGCAGACCGGAAAAAAAAAAAAAAAAGTTTTAAGTTGTTCAGAGTTTTGAGGAAACAATCAAGACATAAAATGAAGTCTACTTGCATTTTATTATGCGTTGGGCCCCAAAGGGATATTAAATTCTGTCCACCAAGGTAAGTTTGCCTACCTGGCTTCTTAGTTGTTGTTGTTGTTGTTAATTTCCCATATTACTTAGAAGCAGGAGTCTGAGACTACAGGTTAATAATGCCATTTTGATAAAATACAGTTACCTACTTTAACACAAAGGGGGCACTCATTAAACCCCCATAAGGACTTTCATAAAACTAAAAATTGAAACATTGAGGAAATTCTGATAGCACATTCGCACCCAACCCAACCACTGCAGGGAAATACTGCTCATCCCAGGATTTGCTAGCAGTCATTACCAGGAGGTTCTGCATGCAACAGCTGCCATTAGGAATCTGCCTGTGCCACCCAGCAGCCTATTTTATTTGCTGGATGTCTAGTATTGTCTTAATAATCCACTGACATTTAAACTAATGTGGCTGCATCTTTCTTTCCTTCTTAGCCACTAGTTGCAGCACACTTCCACGGCATCATTTACTACCAAACCCTCTGTTCATTCGAACGCTGCCTGATATCTCTGCTCAACTCCAAACAAACCCAGACTACGGAAAGGGAACAATGCAAGCTGGCTGAGTATAGGCTGTTGTCCACCTGAGAACATTTAGAAAACAAATCAGAAACTGTGTCAAAGGCCACTGGGGTTTGTGGGAAATGAAGACTCTCAGGAGGCTGGAATTCTGCTTTTTTTTTTTTTTTTTTTAAGATAACTCCAAATGTTGTTTTCTCAGCTACTGCTGTTGCTAAGGCTACCAAGATCACTCAGCACTTAAGCATTAGATGAACAGGAAAACTCCTTGGATCCAAACTCTATTGCTATCTGGTGGCATCCATCATCATGTGCATTCTTTCCATTAGCTTCCTAGAGTGTCTTGAACTGCGAGTGAATGCAAGAACTACGGCTGGCCATGTGTCTCTTAAACAGGAGCATTCTGTTGGATCTTCACGGCCCTTACTAAGAACTTGCTCTTTGTAAGAAGCTTAATTCAAGGTGGGGCTCACCTCTGAGCTGAGGGAAGAGGATGTGAATAGTATCGAAAAGAAGATTAAAAATTTGACATAGTTCAGTGGTAATAGTCTTTGCCTAGCATTTGTGAAGTCTTGGGTTCAAACCCCAGTACCACACACACACACACACACACACACACACACACACACACACACACACAATTTTAGAGGGATATCTTTGTTCCCACTCTTGATGTGCCTTCCCGGATGGAGAGTGTTTTATTAGCTACACATTGGTTTATTTCTACGTCCAGTCTCCTCCGTGCAGTCTAGTCTTGTCACACACTCTTTCGTTTTCGGAAAAGAGCCTGGCCGCAGAAGAGAGCCTGGCCGCCGAGGAGAACCTGGCCGCAGAGGAGAGCCTGGCCGCAGAGGAGAGCCTGGCCGCAGAGGAGAACCTGGCCGCAGAAGAGAGCCTGGCCGCAGGCAGAACACATTCGGCTACATTCCTCTCAGCTTCACAGCTGGCACGGCAAGGTGAGGCAGCCTGGCCTTTTTAGTTCAGTAGAAATTTCCCTTCCTGGTTAAGACCCATTTCAGTCCATTTCCCAGTTGGTTTTGACCATTCATTCACGAGGAAGAGATACCCTTGTTGTCGGTCTTGTCAAAAGTCCTGGTGGTGCTTTATTGAAAGGAATCATGAGGCAACGGTCATGCTCTGCAAAGTCAACATCGATCCGCTGCTCAGGACACAAAACTGAAATAAGCTGCGTGGCTGGCTTCCATTATTTTACGCATGGCCCAGTCTCTATACTCTCAATACGTTTAGCTATGTTGAGAGCCAGACAAAGACCAACAAAAGCAAAAGCGTAAGGAAACACGGTCAGGAAAGGGGTGCCATGTGGCTACTTCAGGAGCAAGGACCGGCAGCCCGGGAGGAATCTGGCTGGGAGTGGGGACTATAAAACCTGTCACCTCACATATTCCGTTGTTCATCACTCAGGGCTCATCTATGAGGTGAACAATGCAAGATTTGAGGAGTGAAACTGATCCTATCACTAGCTTGCTTTCACTGTTCTTCTAAAGAAATACACCTTCCTCAAATGACATTGGCTACTAGAATTTTCCATCAGAATCTGTACATAGTCTGTTTTCTTATTTCATAGCTTAGTTTTGTGTAGATGGAATGATGTGTTTGTTTGTTTGTTCACATATGGAGCTGCGCGCTGCATTCAGAAAGAAATCTGGATTTCTAAGTTGTTACTCTGGGAGAAGTTTAAAAACTATGAGGAAGCAAGTCAGCACTGACGGATAGCTGCTCCCTGGCCCTCTCTGGACAGCTCTGTCTTATGAATGCTAAACACTCAGGAGCCATACAAAAGAAATACACCATCACTCGACTCAGGACTTCTCACCACGCTAGAAGTGGCTTGAACATTTATTCCCCCTCCTCCCCTCCCCCCCAAAAGTGATACCAAGGAATTTCCATAATTATGAGCATGACTCACCAGGTTACAAGATTAACGTAGAAAAGGCAAATGATGTGTTCCCACAAAGCTCTTACACATTTATTCCAGAAGTTTCACTTTAAATATCAAATAACTAGCTTCTGTGCACAGTTCCATTGTTCTACTGTAATGTACTTAATTTATGCTAAATTCCAGGCAAACAGAGTTTGCTAACTTCTAAGATCCATTTTTCCCCCCTTTGTGTCAGTGATAAAATACTCCTCCTGCAGCAGCAAAGCGCATGGCTAGATGCACCTGTACACATGTATTGCTCAACTGTATACGACCCAATAAAAAGTGGAGATTTGTGAGACATCCTAGAAGCTCCTTGCAGACCTAATTCCACTGAGAGGCTTGCCTCATTTTGTCCCCCAGCTTTTTTTTGATCCATCTACCCTCCTCCTTCCTTAAGTGTGAGCTTCTCCATAATAATCCGAGTTCTGTTTGGACTCTACTGTATCCCATCAAAATAACGTAGACACCCTAATTTCCAATGGGAGTGCACTGCTAAACAAAGCTCTTGGGGAGATAGCTAAGGCAGAGGGAAGTTCTAAAAGGGCGAGTCTCTCTATTCCAGTGGGAATGGTGTCCCTAGAAGGGGAGGAGATGACACTAGCCTGAGCTCTTGGTCATTCGTTCTTTCTCTCTTCTCTCCCTTTCCGCAATGTACATAAAGGAAGATGTGATGAAAAAAGACATCTACAATCTATAAAGAGAAACTGCCAAAGCAACCAGCTGAAGGGCCGTTTGATATTGAACTGATGTGCAGCTTTCAGAACAGTGAGAAACACACTTCTGCAGTGTAAGCTATGTGGTCTGGATAGTCCACTATGGCAGCCTGGGCAAAATGACCATCAGCAGCACAAACCGCCGTCTAGGGCTAGTGATGAGCTGCAGCGGAAGTGGTGCACTGCATGCTGGGACAGAACGTAGCAGGAAGTGACAATGACAACGAATCACCATCACTTTAATGTGCCCTTCTTTGATGTTGCGTTTTCTTCTTCATTATGCTGTATTATTTAAAAGT
This sequence comes from Acomys russatus, assembly GCF_903995435.1. Taxonomy (NCBI): domain Eukaryota; kingdom Metazoa; phylum Chordata; class Mammalia; order Rodentia; family Muridae; genus Acomys; species Acomys russatus. Next base: position 4,482,425 of record NC_067166.1, on the reverse strand, counting down.
TATTAAAATTATAGTTTTGTTAGTTTCAGGGAAATTTAATAGACAAATTGGTGAACAGTAATTGTTCAATAAAACCTGTTGAATGATTAAAAATAGGAGAAGAATAACATTTTTAAAAAGATGTTATATTCTCTCAATTCGCTATCTCAGGTAAGTGTGCAATTTTATACATTATATGTCCATAATTTTTCACCCTTCCTTCCTTCTTTCCTTCCTTCCATCTTTCCTTCCTTCCTATCTGTCTGCCTGTCTGTCTGTCTTCTTTTTTGTATTCATTGGTACAACTCAACTAAGCTAAGTGAAAATACCCTTTTTCAGGTAGGCAAATCAGAGATTTAAGTTATATTTTTATTTTGATACACATTTTTCCTTTTTGGACAACTCATTTTACCCCTAAATAGACTTGCAACAAGATAGCCTTCTCTAAACTAGAACTCTATGATAACACCAAAGAGCAAAAATTCTCAGTCTCTACAAATTGGCCCAGGAAAGGTGATATTAGTTGGTATCAAATAAACTTTCAGAAAACTCTCTAGGAAAATCAGGGCAGTAAAATCAGATGGGGTAATTTAGGAGATGTGTAAAGCATCTAGGATGCAAACATTTGCTAGAAATGTTTTCCAGGAAAAAGATATTGCCATATGTTTTATGGAACCCATAACCATCAAGTGGTATTATGAGGAGCCTTTTCTAAACCTGGGAAGAGATGGAGAGCGTGTCTTGAAAAATATATAGATAAGTGAGGGCCATTAGACTTGGCGTTTATGAAGCAATAGTGAGGATCTTGAGGGCTCTCCATAGCAGTTCCTCTAGTAAAAGCCATTGACCACCCCTTCAAAGATACCCTTGGCTGTCTTTTGGTTATATGTGTACATATATGTATGTATGTGTCTGTATGTATAACCATTGCTTGTTCAAATACGCAAACAATACAATTATCAAAAAAAGAACTAGAACTAAATTAGACTCCTGAGAAATAATGCCAAAAACAAGTATACACGGGCCAAGCTGTTTGCGTGGGAATGAAGGCTCTTCTCAAGCTGCAGTATTTGTCAGCAGTGGAGCTGAGTGCAGGTCTAGGGACAGTGGTCATCCTTTAACACAGAGGGAACCTGAGGGATGGCTTCTCCCCAGGCTAGGAGTCCAGATACCATTATCTTTGTGCCACTACTAAGGGGAGGATGGGGAAGAACAGAGAAAATAGGCTAAGGAAAATAGACAGTTACAACTTGTCTCAACCAAATCTAAACAAAAACAAGCAATAAGCAAAAACAAAAATACTATTTTCCTCCCTGAGAACTACTTTAGAAAAAAAAAAAAAAAAAAAAAACTAAAAGGGAGAGGAGAAAGAGAGAGAGGGGAGGGGAATTTGCAAATAAACATTTGTGACTATAATAAAAATGTTACCCTCATTCATCCAGCATTGAAAAAAATTCCACCATAGACAGAGAAGTGAAAGAGATACAAAGAATTAAAAGGTTGGCACAAACACCAGTCACCGGCAGAGAATTTATAGTCACTTCAGGGTATAAGGCAAGGCGGAAAACAAAGGAATAAAACGAACAAGTCATACATGATCACTGCCAGTGCAAAGCAATGTTTATGAGTCTCACCATTTCTGACTTTTTCCTTTGATTCCAATCATTAAAAAGTTCTGTGCTACCTAATGCAGAATTAGGAATAGATAAGATCTTGAAACTTGGACTTGTGCTCAGTGCTATGGGGGGAGGAAAGGTGACCTATTGGTCATCAACCAGACATGGAGTTAAAATTTCCCAGAGGGCTTTATGTCTAAGGCTACAAATTCAGAATATTATGTCTTTGTTAAAAATCCCTCTGAAGAGTGAAATCAAAGCAGAATGAAAATGAGAGAAGTGCACTGGCTTTCTAGGTTAGATTAACTTGGAATTCTTCCATTGTGCACATAAGAATAATTTATTTAAATCGATGCAAATGAGCAAGAGGCAATGTTATCAATGAATACTGTTGCCTTGGTGAGAACACTGTTGCCTTGGTGAGAACACTGTTGCCTTGGTGAGAACACTGTTGCCTTGGTGAGAACACTGTTGCCTTAGTATGAGGGTTTCTTATTAAGACGCAGCTATGAGTCACCCATTAATCCATCCACACCAACTAACAGTCCTGCTTTGTGTTTAGAAAGAAAAGTACCAGAGTGAGTGATTTGGCTTCCTATTGGTTACCTCACAGACAGAACCCTGGGCCACGTTACCCTTATATCTGGAGTGTCACCACTGTGCCCCACTATGATCAAAGATCAGCAACGCAGCTTGGACAGACACTTTGTAAATCCTCAGCTCTCTGCTACTTCAGTGGTATAAAAAGGGCTTTGTGAAAACTGAAAACGTTGAACTCCCTTAACTTGTCACCATTTAGCAACGAGTGAGGGCTTTCTGGATGGATTCCGATTAACTTAGAAAAAAATATGTTATTTTTAAAAAGCACCTATCAAGTAAATCAAGGGAAAAAGAAAAAGTCATTCTCCTTGGCAAAGTAATTCAGACACTCTCAAAACCTGCATACACTGACACTAATGAAAGCTTCTAAAGTTTATCTTTGAAATCCTTTACTAGGGAGTCACAGTTTGACAATGTGGTGAGGCAAATCCTGTCATCTATTTCTTAACAGCAATTTCAAAGAAAAAAAAAAGTTCCACACTAGCTCTAGGGTCCAGGAGGTGGGCTTCCACGATTACAGTCTTCCGAGTAAGTCATTGGATGTGTTCTTGCATTTCTGTTTGCATACTGAACTGATTTTCAGGGTCTCCTCATCCTACCAGGGATTTTACATCTTAATAACTCAATACTTAATATACTGAATCATAATCCTTAGAAAGAAAAGGTTGGTTCACTTACATATGTACTTAATTATATTCAATGAGGCCCTCCAGGATTGGATATAAACTGCACGTCTCATTAAAATATGAACATGCTGAGGAAAGAGTTGGGTACAATATTCTGTTTATGACCTGAATCTCTAGTCAATTGAAAACAAGACCAAAATCAGGGCTTATGATGGTAAAAATGCTCAAATCCTAATATTACTGATTTAAGGACACATGCAGAAATCATGCAGCACTAATGATGATAATAGCGTAAACAGAAATTTTATATATCCCCTTGAGATGTTTATACAAAGCCACCTGCTGATGGAAACAGATGCAGAGACCCACAGCCAAACATTGGGTGGAGCTCCGTGAATCCTGAAGAAGAAGTGGGCGTGGGGTGGGATTGTAGGAGCCATAGGGGTCAAGGGCACCACAAGAAAACCTACAGAATCAACCAGCTTGGTCTGAGAGGGACTCACGGATACTGAACCAATGACCAGGGAGCCTGCCTGGGACTGACCTAGGCCCTCTGCAAGTATGTTAGAGTTGTGCAGCTTGGTCTTCCTGTGGGACTCCTAGGAGTGGGAGCAGGCGCTGTCTCTGACTCGGTTGCCTGCTGCTGAGACCCTTTCCTCCTACTGGGTTGCCTCCTCCAGCCCCAACACAAGGGGAGGTGGCTAGCCTTACTGCTACTTGATGTGACAGTGGTTGGTTGCTACCCATGGGAGGCATCTCCTGTTCTGAACGGAAATGGAGGCAGAAAAGTGGATGGGCTGGCAGGAAGGACAGAGAAAAGGTGGGAGGGGGGACTGGGAGGAGAGAAGGGAAAGGAAACTGCTGCAGTAGAGATGTGAGAAAGGAAGGATGGAAGGAAGGAAGGAAATATACATAGTTATTTAAAAAGAAAAAAGCCAGCTGTATTTAGCAGTATTAAAAACCACATTCTTCACTGTATATGTGACTATGAGAGTATTTTCATTCTTTTCTCAGAAAAAGAACCAATAGAAATATTCATTGATAATCTTATTTTTAAAATTTCATAATCATAATTAGTGAAAACATTTTTCACAAACTAATCAGATTTCTGCTCTTTTTCAACTCTCTGGCCCAAGGAGACTTTGACTTGAAGATATGTTACTTTTTTCTAAAATTGTTTTCTCATTATATGTCTTAATTAAAAAAAAAAAGATATAACTCATACACAGTTCAGTGGGTTGGATTCTGTTATCTCTCAAATACATCCAACCCTTCACCCCTGGTGTCTGTAAATTTGGCTCTTATTTGGAAACAGGCCCTTTGCGTGTGTGATTAAGTTAGCCTTTGGTCTCTCAGGAAAGTCCCACATTCAGTGAGTGGCCTCTGCGTGGGAGAAAGAAGAGGAAGACTTGAGGCGTCTGGACACTGGAACACAGTGGAGAAAGTCATGGAAGATGGGGCTGGAGATCAGTCTGTAGCTATCTACAGGCTGTAGGGCATCAGGAGCCCTAGAGCTTGGCACGAAATACAGAAGGCGGTGGCTTATCTTTAGACTTTCAAAGTAAGGACCTCCTGCCACAGCTTCATTTCAGACCTCTGGTTCCCAGCCCTGTGACAGAATAAATACCTGTTTTTGTTTTTGCTTTTGGTTTTTTAAGGCACGGTGTTTTTGGTGCCCTGCTACAGTGACCCTTGGCTATGAACACAACCTTGCCCTGAGCCCTACCAGAAGAACACTTGAAAGCCTCTTGGGTTCATCTCGTTTTAGAGTTGTGATTGAACAACCAAGAGGCAAACAATGTAATTTGAAAATAGACAAAGGATTTTAAGAGGCACTTCTAGGAGTAAAGTTAACTCGAGCAGCCAGAGCACTGGAAATGAATGCCTTCCATTTTTAGCCACCAAAGCACAACAGGGCCACTTTACCCCTTGTCAGATGGACACAAAAAAGTAAGAAGAAATGTATCAGAAAATGCAATGTGGGGGCTGGAGAGATGGCTCAGCAGTTAAGAGCACTGACTGCTCTTCTGGAGGTCCTGAGTTCAATTCCCAGCAACCACATGGTGGCTCACAACCATCTATAATGTGATCTGATGCATACTGTATACATAATAAATAAATCTTTTTTAAAAATGCAATGTGTTTTGAAAATATGAGAAGTCAGATGGAGAGGGAGGAGGCCCCACCTGTCAGAGGTCTAGAGGAGGGGAATAGAGTGTTAAAGGGAGGGAGGGCAAGAACAGGGAGAGGGAGGGGATTATAAACTGGATTTAGTGTGAATATTTTTTTTTCAACACAGGGTTTCTCTGTGTAGCCTTGGATGTCCTGGATTTGCTTTGTAGACCAGGCTGGCCTCGAACTCACAGCGATCCACCTGCCTCTGCCTCCCGAGTGCTGGGATTAAAGGTGTGCGCGACCACCGCCTGGCCATGGAAGCCAGTCTGGCCATTCCTTAAAAAGTTAAGCATAGAAATAACACAGGATCAAACTGTTCTGGTTCTAGGTATAGTACTCCAAAGAACTGAAAATATGCTCACGGAAGCCTGGTTCATGATTGCTCATAACAGTACTTTTCACAATAGCTAAGAACTAGAGGAAACACAAATGCCAATCAGCTGATGATTGAATAATAAAATGTGACCTCTCTGTCTTAGGTACCAGAATATTATTCAGATATATGAAAGAATGAAGTCTTGATATATACTACAAAATGGCCGAATCTTGAAAATACTACAGTAATGCACTAGAAGCAAAAGTCAACATAATACATGCAGCTCTACTGATACAAGATATCCATAGTTGCTATGTCCATAGGAACAGGAAGCAGATGTGTGGGTACCATGTGATGAGGAGAAAGGGGGTGGGGGTGATGCTTAAGGGGTATAAGGGTTCCCTTAGGGATAATGAAGTGTTTGGTGGCAGGGCACAGCACTTCACAAGACTACTGGGTTGTCATTGCTAAACCCACATATTTTATGAATATTATACTATAGAAAAGTTATGCTCAGTTAACAAGATGGGTTGTATTTAAAATTAAACTTGTTTTGAAGTAATATGAACCCACAAATGGTGCCTGGGTCTCTCTAAGTCCTCCATGGTCTCTTTTCTGGGGTCACCTACACTTTTCACCCCTAAAAACGAGAGGGTAGAATCCTTTCTCTAGTCTGGTTAACATAAAACTTTGTAATAGGGTATTGTGTAACTTAGAACTTCCTGCCAGTCACAATGGGAAAAAAGCACAGAGTGTTTGACTTAGTTACCTGTCAGCTGCTAAGAAGGAGCCACCTTCTGAGTTATTTTATCATTAATGGGAGACGATGGGAGGAAACATAAAGATGGAAGCTAAAATTTGAATGATTTGTGTACATATTTAAATGCATTTTCCACATTTAATTTATTTGTTGTGTGTTAAATAACCACTTGGCTTAATGATTACCATGTACATGTTTACTCACTATTTCTTTTTAACCCATGAAACTAAGCATAGTTATGGCTTGAAGCCATTAGTTCACAGCCCATTAAGTATGAGAACAGAAAACACATAGCACTCTTAAGTCAGTGTGCATTTTGTTCAAGCTAAAGTTCTACGCACAGCTGACAACCAACCTTCTCTGGACAGAAAATGCTAATGATACTTTTTGTGCTCATGAAATAAGTCAGAAAGTATGGTAATATGTGTAATTCCCCTTTTTGTACTAAGTACCACACACATAAAAAACAGCCTTGTCTACTTTGTGGGTAGGCAAGAAAAAATTAAAAGGCAATTCTAAAGGCACTTTTCCATTTTCTTTTTGTGTTTTCTCAATGACCTCTCCTCTTTTTTTTTTTTTTTTTTTTTTTAATTTCACCATTATTTCTGTCTCTACTGGGCTAGCAGAAATCCCAACCACAGGATAAATACTGAGCAAGTAAAGAAACAATTACTGTTTGTGGGATTTGTCTTTATCAAGATCATGGGGTCAAAACTCAAACTACCAGACATCTCATGGGTCAGTAGCCTCCAACTGGCTGGCTACACCATCAACAGACTGGTATGTTAGAAAGCAGCGTTATCCACTGTAATTGTGTACTTTGAAATGACTGTGATTTCAGTGTCTGTATTCAAGTCGTGGCACAATTGTAAGATGACTTTCATGGGACATTGGAAGGTACTTGTCTTCTCAAGTATCAGTGATACTTTGAATTAGTCCCGAACACAATTATCTTCTTTAATACTGGCTCTACATCGTCAATATCTCTTCTGTGGTTTCAGCAATAGGTTTCCTTTTTAATCACCCTTTTGTAGAATGTCTAAATACTCCATCCAGAGCTGGTGTCCCATCTTGAACATTCTCTACCTCTGAAACTTCTCTAAGATTTGGAAGGACTTCAGTATAGTCAGGCCTCATTGAGAGACCTCACTTACCGCTGGTTCTTTGGATTCTCACTACAAGGACCTGTTAAACAAACTCGAGTGTGTCCAAGAAGGAGCTCTGAGAAGTCGGTTAGAGAAGTCCTTATTAAGCTACCTAATTAGTCAGTCCTTCAAATAGTGGCCAACACAAACGGTCTATGCCATTGTGCTAATAATGTGTGTAACACAGCATGGCTAGTTGGTGGACCATCCAAAAACAAAACAACGTTTCCTTGTCCACTCTCCTATACCATGCATGATGCTTGGGGAGCAGTGATGAGCCGTCTTCACAATGCATGCTGGGATGTAAGTACAGCTTATACAAGACAGAAAGATTGGCAATGCTAAGTCTTCTACTGTTATTTCAGCCCTCTGCCCCTGTGAGAAGCTGTCAGGACACTCCACCTCTGCCTGTTCTAGGAAGTTACTGAGGCTGCAGTGCTTCAGGTTTGAGGTGATGTAGCTCCGCCTGTCCCCAGGCTAAAGAGAGGTCCTATATCAATGTGAGAGACAGAAGGGGGAGCTAGCTGGAGGAGATCTCGGTTTTATTTTAGTAATCCCTGTTTTCTAGTACCTTCAGTAAAAGAGATGCTCAAACTGTTCATTTGAACAGAGAATGACTAATTATAGCCAGAAATTTGCCAGTGACATACCTTAGAAAACACTTATCCACTGAGTCTTGACTTCTAAGCCTGTTAAGTAGAAACATTAATAATGATTCCTGTTCTGTTGGCAGGGGTCTTGAGTGAGGTGCTGCATGTGAACAGTACTCGAGGACCTTGACGCACAAAGATGCTTTGTCTACCATATAGAGGATGAGATGAGAAGAACTGTCTCCACATGGCAACTACTCAAGTAGGCCCAGCACCAGCCCTACTGATGACATTCTTCTAGTCTACAAAGCTCCTGTACCTTAAGTTACGACCTCACAGGCATTCCTGTGTGACAAACTCATCCCTAGCAGCAACCTTACCCTTTCTAGAAAGTCACATGTGAAAATAATAGAGTTTATGACGAAAGTATATCCAAGACATCCAACTCAACTATACAACTTTTTAGTTGAGGTACAAATAAAGCCAATAACAGTCCAAATAAGAAGACTAGTCTTATTTTAAAGGCATATTAGGTATTGATCAAATAAACTCTATAGTAAACATGGAACGTCAAAGGAGAGGAATAAGAACGTATCGAGGCTGCGGAGTTATGGGGACAGTGGAAAAATGAACTCAGTGTGGAGCCAACCATGTAATGATATCTTCCAATAAATCATAGACATGATAAAATCAGCCAAGCATAACACAAGGAAAATGGACATTGGGCACAACAACACGTTAGCCTGTGTTTGTGCCCATCCATGTCCTTGGCACTCAAGTGCTGGTACTTGATGGCATCAGCACTGAGATGTTGGGGGACACTGCATCATAGTGACATATGTATTAGAATGACATCATTTCTCCACTTACCAATCATGGGTGATCTAATTCACACACGCACACACACACACACACGCACACACACACACACACACACACACACACACACACGAGCTAGAAAGGAAGAGATTCCGTTGTAGCTGGGACTGTTTTAGTGTAGAATGGTGCACAGGCCATCTGTCTGAAATCATAACATTTTGATGAATATAAATCTGTGGGATCAGAGCAGCATTCCAAAAGTTTAGCCCATTGGACATACTATGAAAAATATGGATCCAGGCTGAAATCCTTCGGCAGCCTAGAAATGGAAACTACAGGCAGCCACAATTTCTTTTCATGCTGTTGAGTATTACTCGTTTACTGACTCCAGGCCTGAATATTTGCTATTGTATATAAACTTGTCACTATTTATTAATGAGCCAGCATGTGTTAAATGTATAGGTCAGGGCAAGTGTTGAAAGTATACATAATTATTTCCATTTAGTGGGAATGGAAAAAGACACACTATGTAACACAGTAGTATATCAATGAGAAGGAATGAATAACGCATGTCAATTTACTGACATAAATGCTAAGAATTAGACAGTTGGACCAGAGTTTATCTGCTCACTGATGTGTAGAGAGTTTTAAACACAACAAACACAATTACAATGGGAAAAGAAGAATGCATCAGACATTCTACCATCATATGGTCTCAACAGAACCAAGTAAGTCAAAACCAAGATGATCCTATTTCATTTTACTCTTAACTGGTCTTTCAGTGCTCAGCAACTATCCCATAACAGTATGTATTCCCTCGAATTTCCCAGTATTCCTTGCAGTTAGATGGTGGCTAAGTGGGCTGCTTTGCCTCAGTGGATGGTGATCAGAGCTTGTTAGACGACTAGAATATGCATCTTCTCCTCCTGGGCTAAAGCCCTCGGGAGAAGTCTTTCCACCTCCCTCTTCCCTTTGCCTGCGACCTTGGGTTGTGTGTTTGCAATGGCACAACAAACAGAGTGACGTCATTCAACCCACAATGGAATGAGACAAATGAGTGAAATAAACCACTGTTGTGTTAAGCCACATTCTGGGGTATTTCGAGGTAACCTTTGAGCTTGTTGTTAACCTTGGGACATGTCTATGACATTTCACATTTCAAATTTCAACATTAAAATCTTAAAATGTTAAGAGATTGGAAACCCTTCTAGTGTCCGTGTTAGTACTGGATGCTTTGTGCAGGTGGTAAAGATGAAATTGGCTTATTCTATTCAGCTGTTACAACCAAAAAGGGCGGGGTGAACGCCAGCCTCTTGTTCTCACAGTTCTCTCAGGATCTAAGTATTTTGCTGTTTTCTATTGCTCCCTGCAGAAAATAATCAAATGAAAACATTCTTAAAAGGCACTGTGTAAAGTGCGTGAAGGAACCAGCAATAAGAGCTAAACTCATGCCCCAGTGGTTTGGTTCTTGCAGGAAGTTCTTTACAGCCCAGTGGCTCAGGAGCTGTGCCTAAGTGCACTTCCCAGGGAACTTGCAAAATATTCTTGGGCAGCAGAAAGAAATCCTGCGCTGGATCTTCTTGTAATGAATCTGAGTCAGTTTTTGAAATTGTTTTATTGTGTGCATGTACACGACACACACAAACATACACACAAACACACACACACACACACACACACAGAGAGAGAGAGAGAGAGAGAGAGAGAGAGAGAGAGAGAGAGAGAGAGAGAGAGAGAGAGAGAGAGAGAAACAATTAAATTTAAACCTATTGGTTCAAATAAGCATGGATCTATATTAGAAAAAGTCCTGGGGAGTTAAATCCATTTCACAATGTGAGTCCCATACTTGAACCTTGACGGAGTATATTTAGAGAACTAGACTTTTTTTTTATTTTTAACCCAGTAAGCCAGTATATGAATGTTCTTTTCTTTGGCACAGGCAAAACACACTTATATATGTAAGCTTTTAAGAGTATTTCTCGTTTTACCTTTCTTTAAACAAGGAGGCACTGATAAACTGTGACTGGCTATCTCCATGGAAACAGATGTAGCATTTATTGAGCATATATTGTGTACACCAGATGCTTACGTAAGGGAGCTTAAAAATTAAGTCTTCTCCACTTTTCCAGGTGATGCTACTCTTACTTTATAGGAAAGGCTGTCAACAGTTTAGCGAGGGCCAAGGCAGTAGCAGAATCCAGCTTTGTCCCTGGCTTTCCTGAAATCAAGCCTAGGTCATGTTCTCCCCTCGCCCCCCTTTCCTTGCATTCAGCCATTTTGGTACACGAAACTCCAAGTGGCCTTTTATGAAGACCGAGGAAACCAAAAATGGGAAAAATAAGTTTCAGAAAGATTAACATCTTAGTAGGTTTAAACAGACTAAATGTTTAATGGAATAAAATTCCTCAGATATGATTTCTTAGTGAATAGCATTAAAGCTTCATAATCTATCAACCATGAGAGGCTTTAAATAGCTCTAAACTGAGTCCAAATTGGTGCAAATTTACCACTTTGAGTACTTCTATCTCCCTCTATATTAGGATGCCAATTCTATCAAAGTGAAGGAGTCCAGCTGTTGGGTGACACCACTTGAAAATGTCACCACAAAGAAAGCCTCCACCTGCTGTAACCAGTCATAATGCAAACGTTTACACAATTTTTTTCCACTTGATTTCTGAGCACAAGTGAAAGAACTTGGAGAGAATAAGCCTACTACTTTCTAGAACCTCACTGGAAAAGAACTTTATGCACTGGGCAAGAACATCTGAAGAACTCTGGGAGGAGACTTGGAATGCAATGAGCTCAGAGCAGTGGTACCCAACCCTTCCTAATGTTGAGACCCTTTAACCCAGTTCCGCATGTTGTGGTGACCCCAACCATAGAAGAGTTTTGTTGTTGCTTCATAACTGTAATTTGCTACTATTATGAATTTTAATGTAAACATCTGCTATCTAGGGTATCTGATATGGTATCCATGGGAAAGGATTGTTCAATACCCAAAGGCATCACCCAAAGCAAACAAACCAGACTAATAATAAAGCAAGGTTGAGAAGCCCTGGCTTAGACACTTGTTCTACCCTCAGCATGTGGCCCCTGGCCCTTGGTCAGTCTTTGGGACCTTAGTCCGTAACACGACATTGGTCATGGTGGCTGGTGATGATTTCCATGGGAGTGAGGTCTCCACTAGGAATCAAGCCTTCTGTTTAACAGCCACCAACCCCCTCATCCTTCCAGAAGAATGAAGGTTTCGGGTGAGTCTACCTCGTCTCAATGAGACAACATAAAAACTGTACACCAAGACTTGAGTGATTCCTCTGGGTTAATGAAATAATTGTGAACTTCATGGGTTGAGCACTCAGCTATAAGGTAGATATACTCAACTGACTGTATCTTTAGTCATCACCTTTTCAAAGAAAATGTGTCTTTATTTGAAAACACAGGTATGAGCTTTTTTCTGAGGGCACAATTGTTTCCTTTGAGAGCTGACAAATGTGATCCAGAATTCAAGGACATTTCCTGAAACTTAAGAGAGATTTCATGCCAACCGGACAAAACAGGTAAAATATCTTGAGTATTTACTCTGGGTCAGCCTCTTTTATTTTTTTAATTGAAAATAATTTTTATATAGTATGTTCTGATCATGGTTTCCCTCTCCCAAGTCCTACCAGATCCTCCCCACCTCCCCCCACAACCCAACTCCGTGATTTCTCTCTCTCTTTAGAAAACAGACAGGCAAACAAAAAGCAAACAAGCCAGAATAATAATAAAACAAGAAACACACACACACCAAAAACAAACATACAAACAACCCCCCCCAAAAAAAAACCCTATAAAACACAAAATTGGAATACATAATATAAGCAAAAGACCAGTAAACAAAAAATATCCAAACAACATTTATCTCACTTTGAATGGTGACTCTGAGGCCCCATGGTTCAGCAGCGGCAACCTTGTTTGTTTAAGACATGGCCGCACTTTGTAACTCCAGTAGGCTGGAATTCACATTTTAGTCCAGTCTGGTCCCGGACTGGCAGCAGTCCTTCTGCCTCAGATTCCCCAGTGCTAGAATGACAGGCATGACTCAGCACGCCTGACTCATTTTTAAAAGTCAAATAATACACACAAAGTATGGCACTAATGTTTTTAATAAACAATACCTCTGAGAAGCCAGGCTGTCACCTCAGTTCACTCACGAGGAGATGCCAATGTAAGAGGGGGAGGTGATGTTGGTCGTGAATCCAGACCTGGAAGCTGTCTCCATCTTTGTGCTGTGTCCTTCCCTACTCTTCCCAGTTGTTCCAGCAGCTTCCGGTAGTCTTTCTTGGGAATAAGTTTGTGGCTCAACCGTCATGAACTGCTGGCAGTGTAGCAAGACTTCAAGAGTCATGGCCCACCAAATCTCCAACCCTTCACAGGCCCTCTTGGGAGGGGAGGGGAGGGAAGGTCACAACTGCCTTGTGTAGGCAGTCAAGCCTGTGGTGACACATTTCTGCTCAGCATCTGCATCCTCTGCAGCATGGAAGGTTAAGATGGATCCCAAGAGCAGTTTATATCTTTGCAAGGTGTGGCAGGCACAGCACTCCTTAGGCCCTCCTTTGGAGCAGAGCAAGCACTAGGTATTGGCTGAGCTGGAGGAAGCTCAGAGACTAAATTGCTCTCCCGTCTCCTTCTCAATCTTTACTTTGTAAGACTCTTCCTCAAACGCCAACCTGCCCTCCTCAGACTAATCCCAAGCAATCTACACCCCTCTTGTAGGACCTATGCACTTACTCTTATGACATTACCCCTGCCTTCAACAGCCTACGCCCATTGCCAGCATTGGCCCAAAGCCCACTGTGGACCCACTGCTCACCTGGTTTTTACTGCAGCTGTTTTCCTTTTACTATACCCTTCCTTCTCCCCCTCACTGTGAACTCTTAATATAAAGTCTGTTTGGGTCTCTACGACGCACAACAACCATGTTAGCTCTGAGGAGGTTCTCGATGTGTTTGGTTGGTTATCGAGATGGATGTTGTCTGCCTGTCTCCCCTATGATAGAAGGAGCTCGTGGTTAGAAGACCCCAGAGCCTCGTGACCTTACTTAGGGATTTTTCCCTTCCAAGGTAGGCCACTGAAATTTCCCCTTCTGCTCCTGCACTTTAAATTTTTATTTATTTATTTATTTATTTATTTATTTATTTATTTATTTATTTATTTATTCCTTCCCATTTCTCTTGTCCTGAGAGACCAGGAATTGGTTCTAGCTTCTTGTTTTCATTTCCAGGGTCTGTGATGTCTCCCAGACGCCCTAAGAAATGTATACAGCTGCTGTCTAGTGGGAGATAAGACAATAACAGAGCTGTGACTTGGATCTTCTTTGGGCTGGGTTTTAACGGCTGGTGTCACTAACCTTGAAAACTAACAACAGTGAAAATAACTTTAACACATAGAAATCAGTGGCACTAATATCCAGACGAAGAAACTGAGGTTGGCCACTGGATAGTGTGAAGCGCCGGGCCCAGATGCTCTCATTTCAGAGCCTTCATTCACCTTAGCCACTGTCTTCTTACATGCTGTCCCCCAGCTTAGGATTTAGTTGTTGTTAATGATATATTTTCCATTAGGTATCCTCGATGTGTCAAGCTCATGATCCACTTGGAGTTACTACTTCTATTACGTAGGAAAGCGCCATATTACTCAGTAGTACCATAAACTAATGCAGAAGAGAAGCATTGCATGTAGGGACATCCATGGAGTGCCTTCTTTTAGTTAAAGACAGGACCTCATCAGGAATCACTACACAGCTCTGGCTGCCCTGGAACTTACTATATAGACCAGGCTGAGCTCAAACTCAGAGATCTGCCTGTTCCTGCCTCCTGAGAACTGGGATGTCCTTTGAGTAATATTTTAAGAAGCAGTGATTGCTAAGTAGGCAGCCATTTACATTATAATCTACTATTGAAGGCTTAGCTCTGTTTTGTTTGTTTGTTTTTCGAGACAGGGTTGCTCTGTGTTGCCCTGGTGGTCCTGGACTCCCTTTGTAGGCCTCGAACTCAGAGATCCGCCTGCCTCTACCTCAGGAATGCTGGGATTAAAGGTTTGTGCCATCATGCCCAGCCTCAGCTGTTTTTAAGCCTGGGCAAAGAGCATCGCTTCTCTTTTCATTCGACAAAGGGTCTGAAACTAGAGCCAAACCCAGGCGTACACTCACTGGTGTTTCCTCCAACATCATCCTAGGCAAAAGTCTCTCCCACCCAACAGTGGTCAGCCGAGTCCGGCGGTGAACAGTGAGCGTGAGGGGCTACCTGGGCAAAGACCTACTCAGGCAGATTTTAGTTTTAGATAAACAAACGCTTTTCTAAGATTACGTGTCTTATTCACTGTTTCACCACTGCTGGCCCTAAATATTGCAATTACAGGAAGGTGAAAGATAAACATTTGCTACAGGCTTTGTATTGCTTAGTTGAGGTCATTTCTAATGCTTTTACATTTTGTTTTTAATTTTAAAAATTTCTAATTTGTTCACTTTACATTCTGATTGTAACCCTTCTCCCTCATCGACTCCCAGTCCTTCCCACCCCTAGTCCTCAGAAAAGGGGAGCCCTCCTCCCTTATCATCTGACCTCAGCCTAGCAAGTCTCATCTAGACTGCCTGCATCCTCTTCTTCTGTGGCCTGGCAAGGCTGCCCTGCCAGGGTGAAGTGATCACCAAGTGGGCACCAGATTCCATGTCAGAAATAGCCCCTACTCCCCATATTATGGGACCAACAAGAAGATTTTGCTGCCTAAGATTACATCTGAGCAGAAGGTCTAGGTCCTTACCATGCATGGTTCTTGGTTGGAGCATCAATCCCTGCAGCATTCCGTGTGTGTGTGTGTGTGTGTGTGTGTGTGTTTTGTATACATGAATGCTTACCACAGATAAAATGTGGAGGTCAGAGGATAGCTTTTGGGGGTCAGTTCTTTCCTTCAAGCATGTGTGTTCATAGATTCAAACTCAGGTGGTCAGGCTTGGTGACAAACACATTTACTCTCAGGGCCATGCTGTTGGTGCTCTAAAAAATATATATATAAATATATATATATATATATATATATTTATATTTATATATTTTTATATATATATATATTTATATATATATGAGAGTAAATATTTATGAGAGTAAATATATATATATATATTTATGAGAGTAAATATATATGAGAGTAAATATTTCAGTAATACCTTGTTCTTTTGGGGTGAATATCTGTGCACTACCCTGATTAACATATGATATCCAACAGGAAATACAAACACGTTCACTGGATGATTCTTCTCCAAATTATGCTAAAATTTAGACAGGGTTGGAGGACAATACTTTAGGTTCAGTACATGTTGTGTGTTTTGGGGTCAGGAGGTTCAAAACCACCTTCCTCTTCTCTGGCTCCTACTTCCTACAGGCCCCAAAGACAGAAGCCGAGAGATGCAGCGGCCGGAGCTGACCCCAAGACGGACTGTGGAGCAAGGCATTTCCTGAGCTGCCTGCACTTCCTTCCTGATACTTCAGACTGAGGTCGGATTCCTTGCCCTCATGTTCTCATGCTGAAGCCGGGAGAGAGCAACTGACTGCTGTGAGTATGCAAATGAGCCACCATTGAAGATCTACCTAGAGGACCAGGTATTGTTGATGGATCAGGAACTCATTGTCACATGAGCATCTTGTGATCAGAGGAGTCTTCTGACTTAATGCAAGTATTTCAGGAAAAAAAAAAAAAGCACATAAAAAGAAAAGCAAATTTTCTATTGACTATTCAGTTAACTTAAATGGTTGGATAATTTCTATTTCCTGGGCAGTTATGAAGCTTGCATTCAGACTGACCTCAGCTCTTAACTCAACACCACTGCCTCTTCTCCTGCAGATGGCTGAGCTGCATCTGATGATGCTGGTCTGGCTACAGGGTTCTGAGCCCCAATGTGACGTATGACGGTGCTCCCAACTCTGAGCGGTACCTGACCTTGGCAAGGCGCTTGGACTCTGGCAGTTCTCTAAGTGTTACTGTGTGAACGTGGTAAGTGGCTGTTTTGTGGGCGGGGCAGATTGTATCCCACACTTCCTGGTTGGGCGATGGAGACAAAATGTCAAGTTATGGGGTGAGATGAGATGTACGGTGTGAGTGTGGAGCCAGCTTCCATCCTCTCTCCTGGACCACAGAAAGTGGGTGTGTGGCCTCTGGAAGGGCCCCTCTGTTGCAACCATTAGCGACTGATCGCTGAGGCTCTGGTTTAGTTTTAAGCCCAGAAGGGTGACAGGGAGCTGGAGGTGGTAATTCTCACGCAGAGGATCTCAAAAGCAGACTTCTATGTTTTCTTCACTTCTTTCCTCTTCTTCCAACTATTCCTTTAACATTTACATGACTGGAATAGATTTCTACACGTGACTAAGAAACGGGGAAGGAGTTGTGGTTTGTTTCTGACATATGCATGGCTGAACCATCCAAGGAAAGATGCTGAGCAGTGGTAGAGCAATATTCAAATAATAAACAGGTACTATAAGAATTAAGGCGATTACAGGAAGATAAGTACCCTCTAATGTAAGAACTTTAGTGTTACTGGACTGAGTTGGGTAACGGGACAAGGCTGCTGAAAAGCCCACCTCTGTCCCATGTGTTAACAGCACAGGTGTCTATTATTTGTGTCTGGGGTTCCTAGGGCCGCAAGCTCCTCTTAGCAGGCGGTTGATGGACACTCTGTCCGTCCGCTCTGTGGCATCTGAAGGGCTATTATTCCCAAAAGACAATCACAACTCAGAGGTGTTCCGCCATGTTCCTCCATTTCTGCTTATACCGGTCACCAAAGTGATCGTTCTTGCTTCAGTCCTTTGCGTTATGAGGTGGGATATCCTTACGTACCTGGCTAGAGAGCTCTGGAAACACAAAGACTGAGAACTGTGTTGTGGGCCCATCTATAACTCAACGTGTCTCTCACGGAGGCCTCCCGCTGCTCAGCTCTCAATACCCGCTCTGATGGGGACTTGGATAAGAATTTATGAAACAAAAGGCATGATGCATGTTTTGTGTCACATTCCCATGGCTACTGTGCCATCTAGATTGTATATGTGGCTTTAAAATGCGACAGAAGGAACAGAACTAAGTTAATTGAGCTCTTATAAGATTTCAGGTATTTTTAATAAACTTTTTTTTTTTTTTTACAAAGTCTTTGTGAATCTGAGGAAATTTTTCTTCTTTTCCCCCGTTAAAGCTCATGACGCTGGATTTGAGGACCATGACGGCGACGTGCCGCTCCCAACATTACAGAGCCTGTAGCCAGTGTTCTCACCACACCAAGTTAGTAGAGAGACGTCCGGAAGCTGGACTGCTTCTAATAACCATCTTTTCACATGATTCGAAGCAGTTCTTATATCTTCCTGTTCCCAATAACGCTGGTATCCATTCTATACCATGAAAGAGTGCCATACTCTTGCTCTATGTGACAGAATGCTTGCATCCTCAAAATAGCATAAATTCTCGCTTTTGAAGAACAGAAACTTGTTTCTCTGTTTTTTTGCAGCAACCTCCCCTCCCACACTGTAACTCATGCGAGCAGCCATCACTCTTTCCAAACTTTATCAGTACTGCTCTTGTAAAGACGCTATAGCAACGCCAATACACAGAGGTACCCAGCTCATACCAGAGGGTTTTAAAGGATGTTTCTTCAGCCAGCTGCTTAAAGCTACTTTTTCTGCAGTGTTTATGTCCCCTTTCCTTTCCTGGCCAGAAAGCTACTTCACACTGCGGCCACACAGAACACATTAAAGCCAACTGACCTGCTGGCGGATGGAACCTCCCAAGGTTCAACTTGGACAGAGATAAGAAGCAATTGCAGAGCTTTCAAACTGTGTAGATGCCTGGGTCCCTTTTTGCAAATATTCTGCTTTGTCTGAGGGTAAGGTTTAGGTATCAGCACAGCGGAGGACTCTGTAGGCAAGTGGTGCTGTCTGCTTTGAGAAATCACCAGCCAATTGCAAGGAACATCGCAATCAAAACAAGGCCGTGTGGTTCCCGTTGCCTGCTTCTTTGGGAGAGCAGGCAGAGATGACAGGGAGGCAAACATAGAGAGAGAGAGAAGTTGCAGGGCCCTGCAACTTGGCAAGACACTGGAATGTGGCAAACTATTTAAAAAAGAAAAATAGCTGTAAACCTCAAGATTTTAATATGCCTATTGACAACTAGGTTAAACAACTTTGCCCATAATATTCAAGTTCAAATGCCCCCCAACAACTTTGGAAATCTGGGAGTGTTTGGCAAAACATTCCAAGTCAGTGACCTCCCCAGCCCTGGAATTTGCCCCTAACAGACTGCTTTTTTTTTTTTTTTTTTTTTTTTTTTTTTTTTGTTGCCAGCCAAACCCGAAGTTTGGCAGCTTTTGAAATATGGTACAAAACAGATTGTTTTTAAGCCTAAGTCAGTACAATTTTATTTTTTACGCAGTTTGTAAAAATAACCAGTAATTACTGTCACTGCTTCAAGCACGGCCAGTGGGGCCTACAAGATAATGAAGCCAAGCGCCACTTTTCTGTACCCCCCCCCCCACGGAGGTAGCGTCCTTCATTCATAACGATGGACAGGATTACACCCAAGGTGATGTTCAGGAGCTGTCAGAGGACCACGGCGTAGCCTGCCTACACTAGTGATGGTGCTGCTTGAACTGAGACACAGTAGTAAAATATTCCCACATTTGTTTCTTCGTCTGAGTCTATACACAACCTTGGGGTGGCCCTGGGTACCACTCCGTCTGTCTCAGGATCCAATGGCCCACTTCGTTCTTTGGCTGCACTGCTACTAAGCCAGTGGCAGAGCTGTCATTTACCTCCTTCTGATGACCTACAGCCCAATTCATCCTATAGTCTTTTTTATCAGAAACCTGGCTGGTTTCTAGTGTGTGAACTTCCCCTGTTCTGTGACACTTGTAGCCTGAAATTCCACTCAGTCCTGGGGAAGAGCCACGAAGCAGCAGGAGGTCACCACGGTGGCCACCTTGATGAGACAGCTAGTCATTTCTTCTTCTTCTTCTTCTTCTTCTTCTTCTTCTTCTTCTTCTTCTTCTTCTTCTTCTTCTTCTTCTTCTTCTTCTTCTTCTTCTTCTTCTTCTTCTTCTTCTTCCTCCTCCTCCTCCTCCTCCTCCTCCTCCTCCTCCTCCTCCTCCTTCTCCTCCTCTCCTCCTCCTCCTCCTCCTCTTTCTCTTGTTTTGAGATAGGATCTCTCTGTACTTCTGGCTGTCCTCAAACTCAATATGTAGAGCAGGCCGGCCTCAAACTCAGACCTCCCGTGGCCTCCACCTCCCAGTCGCTGTGATGAAAGGCGTGTGCACTGTGTTGGCCTCAGCAGTTAATTTTTATCCTCATCCCTGTTACTTTCACAGCTCTTCATGATATTCTCCCCTTTTTCACTACCGGCAGGGAATGGATACTTTCGAGTAGCGAGTAGCGGGTGCCAGGCAACTATTCATACAGCCTGTCCCTTCTGGGGTGTCCACACCCCAGAGCACGTTCCCTTTCCTTCTGCCACACTCATGCCACATTGACCACGTACTGAAATATGTGATGTAAAAGCAAGCATTGGGTCATTAAGGTGCTATACTGAATTTTACAATCAGGGACCAAGTGATAAATGAGGAGACAAAAAAAAAAGAAAAAAAGAAAAGAAAAAAGAAAAAACGGCCTCAGTGGGTCTTGCAATTGTCCAGCCTGAGATCCTACAGTCTATTGAGGCTGTCTGTCTTTTCTTGCTTCCTGACTGTCCCCCTCAGTTCATTTCCGGAGACACCACCTGCCCCCCCCCCCCCCCCCCCGCCCAGGTGGCTGTTCTCACCCACTTTATTCTTGATATCTTGATATGCTTTTCTTTTTACAAGATTCGATGTCAAGAACAGAGTCTCTTAGATTTGGCAGTCACCATTCCTGCTTTGCTGTGCTGCTGAGAAACAAGCCAAACTCACTGCTTTCCTCCTCTCCTGTGTGTCACAAAAGGGGATGGAGACGATACCAAAGCCATGGATGTCACAGAAAGTCCCAGCATCGCCCAAGGTCCTAGTCCTCTCAGAAATAAGGCCTCCTGCTCTGCGCTTCTCACCGGATTTTAACAATCTCCCTTATCTCCAAGGATGGGCATTGATACTTGTTCTTCCACGTCTCTCTTCTCAGTTTGTTCATTTATGTTGGAGAAATTTAATGTCCAGACAGAGTAAAGGCTACATGGACCACAACTTAAAACAAATCACCATAGCAACGCCCAGGGGCTTTACCAGGGGGATGCTTGCAAGCCCCCTTTGCCTCCTCATCTCTAGAGAACGAAGTGAGGAGGTTGTGGGCTGCTGGAACTTTGTGGTTTCAGGTCTGGCCATCAGGACCTCAGGCAGCCAGGCTGCATTAGGGGTCCTTCTCTCTGGCTTCCCATACTCCTGACTGGTGTATCTCCATTTTGCTCTGGAAGGGACCGTGATCTGTCTTCACTTTGGACCCCTGGGGGCTAACAGCGTACTGACACATGTAGGCACTTGGTAAGTGGCTTAGAAGAAAGGCAGGCAGGGCGTGGAAACGGAATGGAAACCATGCTGTTGAGTGTCAGTGACGATGCTCAAGAAGGAATTATCCTCCCAGGAGATGAGACTATTGGCAAATAGGAGAGTTTAAGTCGCATCAAAGTCCTGCCTGGCTCTCGCACCCCATCCGGTAAATTTCCAATATGTGCCGGTGACAAAAAAATATGTTTGTCGTTGGAATGGGATAAATTGAACAGCAATGTAGAGCCTCTGCAAACCTGTCTGTGTGACTCTGATCATGTGACTAGCCTGCTGGTCCTCAGATTATACCTGCTCTAGATAGGTCCCTTCGGAATTAACCTGTTGTGATGCTAAGAGGCTGGGCGCACTCTTCTGAAACATACTTTAATCTTTCTCTCCTTGACCTCATTAAAAACACTCTGGCACATACTTGCAGAGGAAAAACAAGCTGTAAATTATGGTGGCCAGATCAAATGAGCTGAAACAGGAGATTAAAATGTTTTTTATATCCACAGAGCAGTCTTTCACAATGGTGTCAAGCAGAAAGTTCTGGTCAGTGTTTACACGGAGGCCTGATGAAAAATTCCAGACATAAAACTTCTGCAACCGAGACGTGAACTCAGAAGGACCTCCCACCTCGGAACACATTTCATGACTAAAACTCTACTACAATTGTTTTCCTTAACAACAATCCAGCTTCCAATATACATTTGAGTTTTCTTTTTTTTTTTTTTATGATATGGAAAAACTTATTATAGAAGCATGGGAGAGCAGGAGAGGGGGAGGGGCACACAAGGGGAGGGGAAGGGAGAGATAGAGAGAAAGAGAACAGGAGAGAGGGAAAGAGAGCAAGACTATGATTAAGTTATTTTATTGAGACTATATGGAATTGAAAAAAAAACCACTAGCTATCTGAGATTGTCATTCTAAGCATGCAAGTAATTAAGTGTTTCTTTGCCAATAACATTTAATGATTTTAGATTGGAAAAACTGGGCAGGGGGAGTATGGATTAGCAATAGAGTACTTGCCTAGCAAGGAGGCCCTGGGTTAACTCCTGGCACTGCAATCATCATCATCATCACCATCAACTTGCAGACAAATCGTTTAGAAAAACACTGTATTTCTTTGACTTCTTGAACAGAATATGCTAATGTATGCCAGGGTTTTTTTTCCTCACTGTGAACACTGCTATTCCACAGTAGTGTCTGCAGGCCCCAGATAAAGGCCAATCCTTCGCATTTCTCTTGTAATGGGGTCCCATGATTCACTGGGCTGTAGTGGTCACTTCTGATAGCTATTGTGGCTTCCCTGTATGCCTGGCCATCTGTGGTTACTCATCTCAAGTATCTAATTTGCTTTTACATGTGTCACAAACGCAGCTACAAAGATGCTGAGTAAAGAAATGCATGCTGCAGTAGCCATGTTTTATGATAGGTTAGGGCGGGAGGGATAGCTCAGCAGCTGGAATGATTGCTTTGCCAGCAAAAGGATCCAAGTTTAATCCGCAGATTTCAAGTTTTAAGAGCCTAGTGTGGCCGGGCGTGGTGCCGTACGCCTTTAATCCCAGGACTTGGGAGGCAGAGGCAGGTGGATCTCTATGAGTTCAAGGCCAGCCTGGTCTACAACGCGAGTTCAGGACAGCCAAGGCTACACAGAGAAACTCAGTCTCAAAAAACCAAAAAACAAACAAACAAACAAAAGCCTAGTGTGGTAGCACCTTGGATCTGAGCGCTGGGAAGGTAGAGACAGATAAATTCCTGGGATTCCTTACCCAGCCAAGCCTTGCCTCTTTGGCAAGCTCCAGGTCAAAAGAGATCTTTTTAAAGATTAAAAACAAAACAAACAGAAGGTGACAGTACCTAAGAAACCACACCAAAAGTTGTCACCTGGCCCTTACAGGCACAGGTGCCCACATATGCTCCTGCGTGGCGTGTACACTCTGGTATACAGGGATACTAGGTTTCAAAACTGAAAAAAACCTCACTAAAATCAAGCATGAAATTCATAATTTATTATTAGACTAGAGGGGGTTATTTCCATATTTGTTTGCTTTACACTTTTTAATGGTTATGTTTTATGCAGAAAATCACAGGGTTAAGCTACTGGTTTTTCAGTAAATTAAACTGCGGAATATAGAACGGTAAAATAGCTAAATAAAGTGAAGCTCGTTATACCATACAGCTATCAACTTAGCTTTGTGCCAGGCACAGATGACGAATACCAAAAACACAACTGTGGAACAGAGCCGGCACTCGTGCACACTTTAACGGGGCAGCTGTGGAATAGAACCGGCACTCGTGCACACTTTAACGGGGCAGCTGTGGAATAGAACCGGCACTCGTGCACACTTTAACGGGGCAGCTGTGGAACAGAGTCGGCACTCGTGCACACTTTAATGGGGCAGCTGTGGAACAGAACCGGCACTCGTGCACACTTTAACGGGGCAGCTGTGGAACAGAGCCGGCACTCGTGCACACTTTAACGGGGCAGCTGTGGAACAGAACCGGCACTCGTGCACACTTTAATGGGGCAGCTGTGGAACAGAACCGGCACTCGTGCACACTTTAACGGGGCAGCTGTGGAACAGAACCGGCACTCGTGCACACTTTAACGGGGCAGCTGTGGAACAGAACCGGCACTCGTGCACACTTTAACGGGGCAGCTGTGGAACAGAGCCGGCACTCGCGCACACTTTAACGGGGCAGCTGTGGAATAGAGCCGGCACTCGTGCACACTTTAATGGGGCAGCTGTGGAACAGAACCGGCACTCGTGCACACTTTAATGGGGCAGCTGTGGAACAGAACCGGCACTCGTGCACACTTTAATGGGGCAGCTGTGGAACAGAGCCGGCACTCGTGCACACTTTAATGGGGCAGCTGTGGAACAGAACCGGCACTCGTGCACACTTTAATGGGGCAGCTGTGGAACAGAACCGGCACTCGTGCACACTTTAATGGGGCAGCTGGGCCGGGCGCTTTATTACGTTCACTAGCTACGATTTAGGTCAATTTAGTTATTTTCTTTTAATTTTTCTCATATGAAAATGATGGTAAAATCTTCTTTTAACTGTTCTTGGAAGCTAGGTACAGTGGTGCACACCTTTAGTCCCAGCACTTGGGAGGCAGAGGCAGGCGGGCCTCTGGGAGTTCGAGGCCAGCCTGGTCTATAAAGCAAATCCAGGACAGCCAGGGCTACACAGAGAAACCCTGTCTCCCAAAACCAACCAACCAAACAAGCAAACAAAACAACAAAAAGAAACAAAACAAAAAAACAAGCTAAACCAAAACAAGACAAAACAGTTCTTGGAAGAGCCAGTGCATTTTAAAGCCCTCATCAGTAGAACTAGCATTTAAAGAGTTGTGCCATTCTTGGCATGGGGTGGGGGCAAGGGGGGGGGGCAGTGATGCCAATTTGTGTACAGCCAGGCACAGGGCCACCGGCTCATGTACCTGTTGTACTTTTCAGCTGCTAGATTTGCCCCTGCCTCAACATTACATCCTATGTACACCAAAAATTGATTACTAAATGTTTGACTTATGTTGTAATTTCTATATGCATAGAAAACATTTTGGAAGCACTTTGGAAGTCTGTTTTAGAGTTTATAGACCAAATCACAGAACAAGAATTAAAGCGCTAAATCTATTTTAGTGAGGATTTTATTTTTTCAAGACAGGGTTTCTCTGTGTAGCCTTGGCTGTCCTAGACTCACTTTTTAGAACAGGCTGGCCTCGAACTCACAGCGATCCGCCTGCCTCTGCCTCCTGAGTGTGCCACCACCACCCGGCTTGAGGATTTCTTTTTTAACCTAATCAGAAGTACAGCCTGTTTCTGAGACAAGCTCTTGCTATGTAGCTGAGGCTGGCCTGGAGGTCATCATCCTGTTGCCTCCGCCTCCTGAGCGCTAGCTTACAGACAGGAATGTACCAGCCTGTAGCAGTGAGGCCTTCTAATCACTTTTCAGCTCTTCACCTGAGGTGGTTTTCATTGCTAGAGATCACATTTAGTGACAAATATGTTAAAACAAAACAAAACAAAACCTGTAGGTAGGCCTATTCAAATAAAATGTTGAAACAAGCATTTTCTATTCTTATGGTAACAATAAAGCAATTGGGCAAAACACAGGTCTAAGACAGGGGCAAAAGAAGTGAAGACTGTGAGAGAAATCGAGGTGCCTGTCATGTAAGGCAGCAAATAATCTTTTCACCTGCGTTATAGCTTATAGTAGTGGCCCCCAGCCTTCCTAATGCTGCGACCCTTTAACACAGTCCCTCATGCTGTGGTGACTCCAACCATAACATTATTTTCATTGCTACTTCATAACTGCAATATTGCTGTTATGAATCATAACATAAATAATATCTTATATGCAGGATATCTGCTGTGCCAGCCCCGTGAAAGACAAGACTCGTCAACGGCCCACAAGTTGAGAAGCTTACAGCTTGCTAATGCTTGCTTGTACTACAGAATAACGAAAACAATGTACAGCGAATTAAACCAGAACACCCCAGTACATTTTTTTTTTAAAGTTACAGCTTTCCATGGTTGACGTGGGAAGACCTCACGCAGAGGCCCAAGCTCAGCAGACCAGGAGGAGAGCACTGCAGGTGTCGCCGACACTTCAAACCGGAGTAAACCATTTCTGTCTTCCTACTTAAACGGTTGCTTCACCCGAACTCAGAAAGCCTGAAATCTGTCATTAGCCTTCGCTTCTGTAACGCTGGACAATCTGCAGGCCAAGCCCTTCCGAGCCACTTACATTCCTGGTGGCCTCCTTCCGTTCCACCGACTGCGGGGTGTACTAACTGCACCACTGCTGCTTTGATTCCTCCCAGTTTCTTCTGCCATCAGCACCTTTTCAAGCATTCTTCCTGTCTACACTCACGTCTCTTCCTGTCCACCCCAGATGTGGCCGAGCAGGGGCTATTTATAAACCAGTCCACCGCCAACCATCTGCTTGTTTTCCCATCACGGTAAATCCACAGACTACTTCCTGCAACATGTCTGCGCTCTGCGCAGCTGCGCCCCCCACTCCCACCCTGGCCACCCCACATCTCAATTATGTTCTCATCTAAGGTTAAGATGCTTCCTAATGACCAGCAGCTGAACCTACTGATTTCATAAGACTGAAGGGTCACTCTGATTTTCAGGAAAAGCCAACAATACCTACTAGAGCGTTTTAAGTTGAATTTGCCTCCGTTACTTTTGTACTTGCCCCTGTGATATAGCCACAGCAGTAGGGCCAGTTGACACCTAGCCTAATTCTGCTTAGAAAGGCTACCGCCCACACCTGAGTCAGATTTTTACTCCACACGGCCATCACCTGAAGACGCTGGAACAAGCAAGATTCTGGCTCCGAGCCGAGCACTGCATTCAAGGTCCCACCAACGCTGCACAGGGCTACGATTCCCATCAGCTCACTCAGCCCATCAGCGGAGCGCAGGTTCTGAGCCAAATCCTCAGCCCTGATGTCCACCGCAACCTGCCTCAATAACTTAGGACTGCCCCAGGGTCTCCTTGAGCTCCTGGGGATCCACCTGCCTCTGCTACCCTGGTGCTATTCCAGTTTACCCCAGTAACTGGAACAAAGAAGCTACTAGCACTTCCAGGGGAGAGAGGCTGTTTAACTAGTCTGGGGGTTCAACTATGAACCTTGCTCTAAAATGTACTCTTTGGTGTTTTAGGCGTCACTTCGGCGCTTATCGATATCACAGCAGTGATGTATATCCTGAGATTAAGACTCATCACCAACCAGGTCTCGAATATAAGAGCTGTAATGGCTTCCTCTCTGTATTCCTGTTACATTATTTAACAAAATACTTGTAATATGACTTTAAAGCTAAATATTAACATGAAAGGACAACCTGAGTTACTTTTCAGAGGAAGATAATGACAGGTCACGAAGGTATCAGTTCCTAGCATCATATGGGAAAAAAATCTAAACAGGAAGTCTATCAAAAATAACTCCAAATGTGTTAACAAGGAAGCCAGCAGACTAACAAAAATTGTAGGCATCCCTGGGCCGCACTTCAGACAGAATCCCCAACCACGTGCTAAACTGACATGTGTAGATCAGTTGCAATTCCATGTCTCCAAAGTTCCCTATCTCTCCCTAAGAGACGCACATCCAAATTATGTAGTAAACGTACTCTAAGTGGTAGTTTGTAGAAACTCCTTATCTACAACTTTCATGGAGTCATCTGAGTTACTCAACTCCCTGAATACGCTTTCTTCACACATAACCTAGTCCAGTAAGAACGTGAGCGCACAGGCTAGCACCGCAGGCACCCTGGGGACGAGTAACACTGACAAGCCACAGTAGACAAAACATGACAAACCAAAGAACAGGGCAGCACTTCAGTGTAAAGAAATGTCCAGACTTGCCATTAGTCAGCCACATGGTGGGCAAACCATTACACCTTTATCTCACCTGAGACTATGCTGAGAATCCCTAGATCCAACCTCTACTGTCTGAAAATAACCGTTTCTCTACAGAAAACATGATTAGAACAACAAAAGAGCAACAAGAGTAGTTTAGAACTGATCTCTAGAAGGAAATCAACAGTTCAGACTGGCTTTTCTGACTGTTTGGCTACCACTTCAAGTAGTGAACGTAGTCAAATATTGAAAAGGAAAAACAAAAACTATAAAGAGGAGAGAAAATGGATCATTAAATGAAACGAAAAAACACCATGTAGATGAAAATAAAACTTCATGAGAAGCAAAGGTTAGCAACGCTTTTCACAAGGAAAACCAATTAAAGCAGTACATGAGGTTTCATTATCAACACCCAAACAGACTTTCTGTCTTAGACGCACAAATTGTTTCCAGGTATTTAGAAAACAATAGCCCTAGTTAGAAAACATAATGCTTGGATGTTCTTTTCTTTGGGTTTATTTAATTTGAATACATGTCCTTCCAACCAAACCAAAAAACAGAAAACAAAAAAACCAAACCAAACAAAAAAAACCACCTTGTGTGACCCAACACACAAAACCCCCCACACCATCAACAAGTGACGGTCTTGCACCTGTCAAGGATGTCAAGAAAAAGTAACAGAGGAGGAGGAGGAACTGTTAAAATGTCAAGTCTCAATCCTCTTCAGAACTTGAATCATCCTCTTGGTCAGAAAGTTCTGGCACAGGGAAGCGGAGAATGGCAGCTACTCCCGTCAACTGGCCAAGCTGTTCCCCGGACACGTGGAGACTGGAGAATATCCGAACAGTGCCGGCATTATCCTTCACGCTGTCCACCAGCCTGACGTACCGGCTCCGGGTGGCCACATCTTGATGGCGGAAGAGCTCATCGCTGATGAGCAAGGTGTCGATGGCTAAGGCTTCGTTGGCCCTCTCTACCTGCTTGAGGCCATAGAAGGCTCGGTCTGGTTCGTGCTGTAACATTTTATAGAAGTCATCCAAGGCCTTTACTTCCCCGGCAGCTTTCGTGTCTGACAGGCGGCTAGCCACAGTAGGGTCACAAAGGGCCTCCTTCAGGGAGTACTTGTGTCCAGAGGAGGCGTGTACCTAGAATCGCAATTATAAAAGACAATCTCTGAGAGCATCCATTAATCAGCCCAAAATAACGTAAGAGGAAAGCAAAGGTTACCTCAGGCAAAGTGCACGGTTCTTTTTACTGTCACTACTGACATTCCCAGCTAAGCCTTCTGTTCGTCTCCGGTCTAAAACCTTAGGAACACCAATCCCTCTGCCCACTCTTAACT
Organism: Acomys russatus; assembly: GCF_903995435.1. Lineage (NCBI taxonomy): Eukaryota > Metazoa > Chordata > Mammalia > Rodentia > Muridae > Acomys > Acomys russatus. The sequence goes on along the minus strand of NC_067166.1, from coordinate 4,453,563 downwards.
CCCTCCGGGTAAGGAAGGAGTTTTACCTGAAGGAATTTGGAGCGGTTTTCCAGGAGCACTTTGTTGTCCGTCTTCACCGCCTGCTGAAACATATAGTCGCAGAACTGCTCTCGAACAAACCCTGGGCTGGCCACCAGCACGCACTTGACCACGTCAAAGTTGATGTGGCGGTGGATGGCCTGGACCACCTGTTCGTAGAACCTCTCCAGGGCCCGGTCGTGCTGCGAGCAGTTGCCTTTCCGCTTCCTGGGGATGTTCACCTCCACCTTGGCCCGGGTGAGGGTCATGCTGGGCGTGACTAAGCAGACGTGAGCCAGGCCCTCCTGCATGACCACGGCTGCCACATCGGCGCTCCAGGCTGGGTCACAAGCCTGCTCGATGCGTTCCAGAACCACACTGTCCCACTGTTTCTTGGCCAGGGTGAACTGGCGGTTGGGCTCCAGTTCGATGGTGTGGTAAGCTCCCATCTTGACAAATTCATTCTCTTGGATGTTGGTCCCCTTCACCCGCAGCTGGCAGGCCTGAGAGTCAAAGTCGATGGCCTCCACGCAGAGAGTGAGGGTGGTGCGCACACGGTTGCTGCCCACGCTGCCCGTGGAGGACTCGGTCTGGACCTTGCGGATGGTGGAGGCGCGCAGGCTGTCGCCCACCTGCACTAAATTGTAGGTGTGCCACATGTCCTCGGGCTCCTCGGGGACGAGGGTGACCTGGCCCGCATTGTCCTTCTCGATATCCTTCCGCACGAGCTTCATAGCCTTAGCAGGGGCTCACTTCAGACCAGGAGGCTTTGGGGATGGGGGACGGGGGTGTCCCCCAGGACGGGGAGGGGGGAGGGGCAGCGAAGAGGCGAGGTGGGTATCAGCCGGGAAGGGGGCAGGAAGGGAACACTACCTTTGACTCCTGCAGCCCTGGGCAGCGCTTTCCCCCACGCCTTTTTCAGTCTTGGCGCGCTGGCCCACGCGGCGTGGCAAGCCCCCCCACGTTGAGCAAAAAGCGACCTGGTACTTCTAGTCGCCCGCCCCGCGCAAGTGGCTGACGCGGCGACCGCGCATGCGCAGCCCGCTTCCGGGCGCACCGCTCACGCTCCTACCAGAGAGGCGGGGCCTGGATTCCCCCGCACGCAGGCGCAGTGAAAGGAAAGGCGAGTCCGACGTGAATGCCAAGGGAGCTGAGTTTTCCCACACGTCCCTGTGTGCGACGAATTGCGGAGTATGTGAGTGCAATATATATATATACTGAGTTTGTTATTTTGCACCGTCTTCTATGGTGTTAAAGCCAGCTTCAAGACTTATGTAAAAGTGAAAAGTTCCCTCAAAAGTGCAGACTTGGCGCCCCCACGAAGTCCAAACTCTGCCTGGACTTGCTCTTTCCTGACTCACACTCAGACGTGACGCGCTTGTTGGCTCTGGGATACCCAGAAGCAGTTTCTAAGAACTTGTCACGTTCGGCCTGGGCTCAGCAACATGCCCAGCTGTTTTCTGCGCCTAGTTAGCCTGTTTGCACGACCCGGTTAACCCAGATGTGAAAGGACAGAGCCCAGAGAGAGCAGAAGCTATGCATGGAATGCACCCCTGGTGGACCTCTCTGTGGCTTGACCTGATGTCCTGGGAATCCCAGAATCCAAAGTTGGCAGCTCTCAGCGGCGCAGTCGTCTCTCAGGCACTTAGTGTGGGAGCTGGGCTGCAATAGATTAGCGCTGCATCCTCCCTGGCAAGGACTGGCCAAAGGCTCAGGATATGGGAAGTAAAGAGAAAGGGATCTACCAACTATGACCGCCTTCAAAGAAAAGTCATAGAATTGGTTGCAAACAAAACCCAAAAATCTTGGGGATTTTGTTTTTTGTTTTGTTTGTTTTGTTTTTGCACAGCGGCAGTGGGAATATGGGGGTGCCTTTTTCTTAAGACTGAAGACAGTGGAGAGCAGAGAAGCCCTGAACACATGCTCTCACTGTGTTTTGTGTAAGGATTTTTTTTTTTCTTCTATTATTGATAAATAGATTTTAGTCTCCTCTCCCTCCCTCTCTCTCTCTCTCTCTCTCTCTCTCATGTTTTTGGCTTGGTCTCTCTTTTTTTTAAATTTTATTCATTTATTCAGATTACAACTCAATTGCCATCCCATCACTTGGATCCTTTGTATCCTTCCATTCCTCCCTCCCTCCCTCTTTCACCCTATTTGCCTCCCCTAGGTTTATGACCAAGGGGGACCTCCTCCCCCACTATATGATCATAGGGTATCAAGTCTCTTCTTGGTAGCCCACTTATCCTTTCTTTGAGTGCCACCAGGCCTCCCTACCAAGGGGAGGTGGTCAAATATGGAGCACCAGAGTTCATGTCAAAGTTAGTCCCCACTCTCCACATAATCTTAAAGCAGATCGCTCTAGCCTTAACGTAAGAGAAGAGAGGAGGTTAAAGGGAGGACTAGTCCTGGTAACTGATGTCAGCTCTCATTCTAGAGGTTTCTGGGTGGTGGCTGTGGAGGGCTTTTCAAGACTCCAGCATAAGTCAGGACGTTTACTTGCTTTGTATTCTCTTCCCTCCCTCCCCAACTGTAATTCCTTTGTTTTGTTTTGTTTTTTTTTTTTTCGAGACAGGGTTTCTCTGTGTAGCCTTGGTCATCCTGGACTCACTTTGTAGACCAGGCTGGCCTTGAACTCACAGCGATCCGCCTGCCTCTACCTCCCGAGTGCTGGGATTAAAGGCGTGCGCCACCACGCCCGGCCCCAACTGTAATTCCTATTTCCCCCTTTCCCATCTTCCTAACTCACATTGCTTTCTTCCTCCAAAGCCCTTCACGGAACAAGACACTGGTCTCAGCAGAGCAAGAAGGTGTTTAATAGGTTCTTAATGAATGAGAGCTTTTCATTGGCGTACTATCCATCAGCTTTTGAAAACTGCTCAAGCACTTTGCTACTCTTTCTTACAAGGAAAATGCTACCCTAATGTGTAGAAAAATAAAAATGAAATTATGAAGAAGTTAACAAATGTGGTCAAGACCACGTAACTGGCATTCACACTCAGGCTTGAACCACACAGGCTCCTCCACCACGAACAATCTGCCTTATCTACAGAATCATCCATCTCTGCAAATCCAAGTTATGTGCTGTTGTCCCCTGCCACTACGTCTAATTGACAGCTCTGTGTCCACAGTTCGGGATTCAACCTAGCAGGTTTGAAAGGCACTGACTCCCCTCCCCTGCATTTGTTACATCTTAAAATCATTGCATTCTTTGACACATTGCATTCTTGTTTCTACCAAGCCTAGGTCATCATCATTATTTTCAAAAGAGATTTTACTTTAAAAACATGCATTCATTTATTTCTACATTTGATATGTAGAAAACCCATAATGACTGTATTTCATATCTCATGAATTTTTTTAAGTTGTAAGGCAAACGTCTTTGAATAGATTTGTGTGTGTGTGTGAGAGAGAGAGAGAGACAGAGACACAGACAGAGAGAGAAACACACAGAGAGACATAGAGAGACAGAGACAGAGAGAGAGAGACAGAGACAGAGAGACACAGAGAGAGAGAGAGAGACAGAGAGAGAGACAGAGAGGCAGAGAGAGACAGAGAGAGAGACTCATGTAGTCCAAGGTGGCATCTAACTAGACATATAACAGAGGACAACCTTGAACTTGTGAACTTCTGATCCTCCTGCCTTCCCCCCTTGGATGCTGGAATTAGAGGCATGTACCACTACACCCCAAGACTTTTAAGAGCCTCAAACCTGGGGCTTTGTAAGCACTCTGCCTACTGAGATCCATCCCTAGCCCTAGACTGCTTTTTAAAATGTGAGTGCCCTTAATGGTTGAACATACTATACTATTTCTCAAAGAGCTTGGTCTGAAACACCTCCATCAGCTAGGAACTGTTTGTTTGTTTTTGATAACTTGAGCTTAATGTTTAGTGATCAGATATTTACCTTCCCCATATTTTATTTCACTTTTAGTATATTTCTAAATTAATAATGACACTTTAATTTTATTTGGGGATTGTAGTTCCTAATTTAAACCCCAAGTCCTTCCTTTCAAGTTAAAGTGCTCTGCCTTTAAATGCTGCAGTCTTATTTTGGGGCACTTTTTATTTCCCCAGAGTACAGGAATCTCTCTACTGTACCTCACCTCATCCTCCTATCAATGCTTAATATTTCATCTTGCCATTCTTGCTTATCTGGAAGGGCCAGCTGAAATGTCTCAGCCTAAAGCCACACCCTGGGTCAATTTGAATGAATTACCCCTCCTTTTTGAACTCTGGATGTTTTCTTCCTTGTATCCTCCCATTGTCCCTTTAAAGTCCTTTGCCTGTAGTATCACATGTATTTATAAACTAGTCAGGGGTAAAGTACAGCAGCCATATTAACTCAACAGATACTTCCTAATACTCTGATTTAGTTCACTTCCTGTAATAATGACCTTAAAAACCTACTATGGTTATAGATGGTTTTATTTTAATTTTTTCCTAAATAATCAAAATCTCAAGAAAGAAAGAAAAACATGCTATAGTTCTGCTTCTTAAAATTGTCATTTGTACTTACTGGCTTTTGGAAATTCGAACCTTCACATGGATATTTCTAATTGTATCCTGTTTTCCTATCATGCTTACATTTAATCTTTCCAGAAGAAGAAGGAAATCAGTGCTGTTGCCTTCAAAACAACTTGAGTCTGTTGTTTTTGGGACACTGCAAGTGGAGAATTGGGCTAGAAGTCAGGAGAACTGCAGCTTTTGCCCTTCGCTTGTTTTCACTGTGACTTTTGGCCCCACTCAGTCTATTTGAAACTCAACTTCTTGTACTAGACAATTGAGGGAATTGAAGTCTATCACATAAAGTACAGTTGTGCAAAGTATGCTGTGTCGGCTTAAAGGAACTAATTCCCATGATATTTGTTTTCAATTTTGCAAAGTCACTTGAAGCTTACCCTTTCTAAAACTCATTTTAGTTTTGGGGTTGAACGTTTGTGCATCAAGAAATGGAAGAAATTGGGCCCACAAGGGAGAGCTAAGTGGGTCTAAAGGTTCCTGCCACCAAACCTGAGTTCAGTCCCCAGACAGGAGAGAAATGACTATAGCAAGGTGTTCTCTAACCTCCATACCCACTCTGTGGCACACTTGAGCCCCACATATACACACACAAAATAAATAGGTGTAAAAAGGAGTTTAACAAGAAGGGAATTGATGGATTTGAGAGGCCTCTTTTATCTGGAGTCTGTCAATACTAGTCTCTACACACTTCTGATATATATCCTAAATAAATTGCTTGTTCCTCTTCTCATATTGACAGTCTTATAAAGTTTTGTAACCAGAACATGCTAACTGGTAGATCTGTAGAGTTCTGTAAACAAGGCTCTTTGGTAAATCTCTTGAGAATGCTTGGCTCGAAGCTAGAAGTCAGAATCCCATAATGTTGGGGTTGACCCGGAGCTGCTAAATGTTCAGTGTTGGTTGCTTGCCCCACAAGGTCCTTGTTGCCCTATGGGCAGATTCTCATGTAGTCAGGATGATGTTGTGTGAACCTTGCCTCCCAAATTATCCCTGATTGGATAATAAAAGTTTCTTATGGTCTATAGGTGGACAGAGAGAGAAGTGGAAGGGAAGACTTCCTGGGAGAGAGAAAAGAACTCTGGGAAGAAGAAAGAGGAAAACCCCTTCACCAGAAAACATGAGAGTAGGCAGACTTGACTACGGGCCTGGAAGATATGGCTAGCCATGTAGCTGGATGGTGCTAGGTGGACGAGTTAAATTAGGTTTTCTAGTTGAGAGTCTGTCCCTAAGGCCTAAGCTTTGAAATATTAAAAGGTTTGGGTTGCCCTGAGTCTTAGGCCTTTTCACCAGGAGACATAAGCCACTGGTCTTCTACACATAAAACTAAGTGCAAGAATTAATTTGAACAGGATCATATTAGAAATAACGGGCTTGTGAGAGCTCACTGGAGGAAAGCAGGTTGTGTGCAATTTCTTACTGTAGTATATTTCCTAACTCTTCAAGAGAATGAAATGGTCCATGATGTTGTCTACCAAGTTACCAGAGTGCCTGTTAAAATAATGCGCCGGGAATGGTTTGAATGACAGCAACACGGGGTTTTGGCTCTTGAAATATGGATATCATGTTTGAATATTGTGCACTTAACACTCCATGTTGTTCTATGTTGTCTGTTTAGATGGGGGCTGGGGGGGCATTGTTTGTGCTTTAGTTTCCTTTTCTGGTAAGACTTATTTTACCGTGACCACAATCTGAGTTTGTCATCTTTTCTTAAAGCCTCCCTGGGAATATATCCCAACATTATTTCTCTGTGTGTCTATTGCATCTTCCAGGCCACAAGCCCCTGAAGGGAGCAGGCTTTATTTCCAAATACAAGTGATATACACTCATATGGCCCATATGAAAGAATGAGTGGCTAGTCTCCCGTAACTTATAGTTTTTGAGCTGACAACCTCTGAAATACTAAACACAAGAAATTGCTTTGCATTTTATACTGTTACTAAAAACATATACAAGATTAGCCTTAAAGTAGACATCTATAAACCTACTTAAGTTCTAAAGCTATCAGAACTTAGGAAAATAGTGATTTTAAACACATCTTTCTAAGACAAAGTCTTACAATATTTTTAAGTAACAAATGACAGTTACATTTATTGTACCTGGTTTGAGAGATGATCTTTACAGTACATATAAGCAGTGAGAGCTCTGATTATGAATATCTGGGGACAAAGATTACTTCTAAAAAGAGAATATGCAAATCTTAGGCTGTGCAAAGGCTCTTGGGTGACCTCTACAAGCAAAGATAAGTGTGCTGCAGTTATTTTACCACTGTGGCCTAATAATGTTTATTATTAGGTCTATAATTTTTACAGCAGTATTTTCTAACCTGCTAGCAATCAACGAAGACACAGACATCCCATGCCATCTGCTTCTAATAATCCTGTCAAGCTACCTCCCTTCCATAATCCCACATACTTGCTAACTCTCATCATCTGGGCCAAGTCTCCATCTATGCCTGCCATGTGCTTCTCCTCCACCTAACCCATGGCACTGCCTCCTTTCTCCCTCCACTCCTTTCCTCCAGTCTCTCCTCCCAAGATTCTCTCTGTCTCCCCAAGCCCTGGAATCTTAGCCACGCCTATCCCATTTGCCCTGGTGTGATAGCCTCTTATTGGTCAAACAGGTTAGGCTCCTAGGCAAGGTACAGGGTGGGGCACAGAGACAGCAAGCAGTAATTAGCATCAAAATATATCAGGCCAACCTCCAACATAAGTGTGTAATAGAGAAAAGAGAAAATAGGGAAAAGAGTTTTTCAAATAAAATTCTTGTACTTGCTATCTAAATTTCCTTTTGACTATAAATGCTAACATGGCAAGGTCAACAGTCCACCCACCACCAACCCTCACATCCACACTGACCCTCTGTGGTTTTGTTTTTCTGTTTTTTCTCACTTTAGCATTTCCAGAATAGGATGCTACCACCCAACCAAATTACCAGCTGACTGCCTTCAGTGTTCATATTGCCTAGTGCTACATAAAAGGGTGCATTTTCAATTGGTGGGAGAATGAAAAAGTGAAAAAGGAAGCGCCTGACCGTTCCTAGGTGGGGTGGAGGAAAGAGCGTAGCCAGACACAGAGGAACCTGGGAGAGTCCAGAGTGAGCACGACCCTGACTGAGACCCTGTGAGGAGAGCGTGGAGGGGAGAAGAGAGAGCCAGGAGGTCACGAGACCAAGAGGCCAGCAGGGTAGATAAAAGGGATAGGCAGCCAAAATGTCTGGATTACATAGAGAAGGGCAGCTGAGGGAAGGGCAGCCCAGCCTCTGGGGTGGAGAAGGTTAGGGTAGCAGCTGAGGTGTGCCATCCATACTGAGGGAGGCTGGGAGACCCTGGTGGCCACGCCCACTTTGAAATGCTAAGTAGACAGCTCAGTGAGCTCTTTGACCTGGGTTTTGAGACCTAACAGTGGACTCATCTAGTCAACCAAATATAAATATGGTTAAACATGGATAAGATTATACTTAAAAGAACAAGCTCATCTTTTAGGTAGTTTATTAGTGTCTATAGTCCATTATTTTGTAATTTATTCAGTTAAAAGTGTCAATTATTTTTAGATACTAAGGATAATTTTCTTTTTAAAAATCTGGTACACAGTCCTCACGGTGAATACAACAATTTGGAAGACAACCAGCCACATATTTCATTATCATTCCATATAATGTGCTGTTTTATAGGAACAAAAGCTAGGGGCACACTGGTGTCTAAGGAAAGAGAGCTAGCTAGTGCACCGCCTTGAGTTCCCTGGGAATCACATTTGTGTGGGAGTTGAGGATCTATAGAAGAGGGAGTGGCTGCTTGTGGAAGGGCCCAGAGGCAACTTCAAAAGGGATGGCACAATAGGGCAGTCAGAAGGAACTTCTGAAATCTTGAGGAAAGGAATATATTCATCTCATTTGCATCTCTTGCCACTCTGCTGGACTCTTTTTGAGAATGAATACAATTCTGCAGTCACAGACAGCCCTGAACAGGCAATCTATTCTGACCTTAGCACTGTGGCAACCATTCCAAAATATCTTTCATCCCAGTCCCTTAACATGAACTCAAATACACTATATTGCGTCTCCTGTATCAGAAGAGCAGTTGTAAAGAATAGTGTTTGAATCCTAGGATCCTAACTCCTTGAGAAAATTCATCAAACATCTAATTCATTCTGTTAAAATACTTTCAGGGGCATATGAGAATCCGACCAGTTATGAACCTCAGTGGGAGGCTCGAGAGGTTGTGGGTAGAGGAACAAAGGCAGAGGAACATCCATCTAAGTAGGTCAACAAGTCAGCCGCAGTCAGACATGACTCCAGAGCTCTGACGTTGCGTAGCCCAGATGACTGCATTACTTGCCTTTCTGTTCACTGTGATGAATCACCTGGTGGAGATGGCTCAAAGAATGAATTGTTTATTTTGGCTCAGAGTGGCAGAGGTGTCAGTCCACAGGGCATGGTGGAACAGCAGTCCACATGGTGGTGGACACAAAGCCACAAAGCAGGGGTGACAGGCAAGATACAGCCCCCAAGGACACCCCTTTAGGGACCTTCTTCCTCTAACTGCACAGCAAATTCCACCACCTCTCAATTATTTGATCAAACTTCATATCCATTATTTGGTTGAACCATTAAGTTAGAATCTACATGCTTTAACCATCCCTTGAGAATTAGCCCTCAGACCCAGTAGGGAGGTAGGCTTTACCAGTGTTAAGATTAACCATCAATATTAACATCAAGACCACCTAGACCAAAATGGCTAAACTAGTTTGGCATCTATGTTTGTTACTCTCACTGCTTTCTAACCTAGCAAATGAACGAATCCCGGTGGATTCATTATTGCATTTACAGACATCATACTGAGTAAAGGAAACCCCTCACCCCCCACCCTGTTCAGTAACTCCTAACCCATGGCCACCGTTGGAGTTCATTCACTTGATTTGGGTCAGTGACTGTCTCCCCACACTCAACCATCTCCTCACTGGGGTTCACTTTGTATAGAGAACACTAGCTGTGGAAGAGAAGGTTCAAATGATGGTCCATTCAATAGAAGAGCAATAGACAGCTCAACCAGGGCCATAGACGATCCTGTTCTTGGTAAACCGAGACAGAAATAACCTTGTCTAGACTGTGCCTCAGATAGAGTGTGCTATCATCCATTTTCATGATACAGCTAAAAATCCTTATCAAAGTACTTCTTCAGCCACTTGTGTTTGCTCACGTAGTTGTGAGCTAGAGGAAAATGAGCTTGTACAACTTAGGCTCATTTCACAGCAGGAAACTTGAGGTCAAGGATGTGAATTGAAGCAGTTTGTCATTTATTAGCTGCGAGACTTTGGGCAAATGGAATTCATCTCAGTACTATTTTTTAAAATATCTTTTTTTTTTTTCATCTTTAAAATATGGAAGATGTGTAGGCCTTTACTTTCTTTAGGTTAGAGATAAAAACAATGCAACGACCTTGGCCCAGGGCTTCCCATGTGATGAGTCCCAGCATTAATCAGTGCTGCTTATTGTAACCATCTATCTGGAAGGCTGAATCTAACCATTTGACCATTTCCAATGAGAGCAATGGGTACACTGTTGCTTGGGGGTAGGGCGAAGGTGTGTCTTGCCTCTACTCATTCTTGGCTGACCTTCAGTTTGGGTCCAGTTGCAGTCTACCTGTCACCACGGTCTTGACACAGCAGCCTTCTGTTAGTGCTCACGTTCTTCAAGGCCTGTGAGCAACCATGGCTTCGTGATTCCTACCGAGCATTTCTTAAACCAGGTGCTCCACCATTACTGTTTCCCTTAAGGCCTCCTCCAGGCCGTCTAGGAAACTGCCTTCAGTTAAATCCTCTGCGTGTGTCATATATCATCCCTGGACTCTGACATATATAAGACAGTGACAAGGACTTTATTTGGACACAGGGAGAACACTTTTCTTGGCAAATTATTTGATGTATGTTGGAAGAGGTTGTAAATCCCCGGGGGCAGTTCACTGGAATGGTTGTGGCTTGTTATGATAGACGTGTGGCTCAGAGCACTGGAGAGAGTTTGTTTAGAAGGCAGGGGGCAGTCGGAAGGAAGGGTGGGGTTCTTTTGTAGATGCACAAAGCCAGAAGATCACATCCACAGCGTCAGGACGAGCAACAGGAGTATGAGGAATGTAAGGAAATAAAGCTGGATGCAGTGCGTGTTCCGTCTAAGGATTGTGGTAGGCAGAGTAATAGCCAAAGATGACTTTGCTCCAATCCATCAGAGCTGACTGTATCACCTTAGATAAGAGAGCGGAAGTAGCCTCGGAAAGTGGAAAGCAGCAAGGAAGCCCATCCTCCTCTAAGGCCTCCCCAGGAAATGCCCTGGGCAGGGGGGGGGGGGCGCTTGATTTTATCACAGTGTTACTTAAAACCTACAGAACTTTAAAACAGAAATATAGTGTTGTAAGCCAATCAATTAATGGCAATGTATTACACAGGAGTAATGGGAAAAGGACACAGGGTCCTGGATTTGGGTGACGGGTTGAGAGCTTTGGATTTTTATCTGAGAGGCAACCACAAGCTACCACAGATGATCTACTTAAAATAGAAACAAGAAAAATGTCCTATTAGGCAGGTGAGTTAGAGACTGGGAGACAGTGTAAGCTCTGTAATATTATTTGAAGGCAGATATGTGTGTAGGACTCCAGAGTAACTGCAAAGTCCGTGAATTGTTGAGAAGTGTCCAAGTATGAGCAATTGATAAGGATAAAGTCATATCTGAGATCCTTAATGCTGTCTTGTGGACTGGACATAAATACACTGCATATAAGGAACCTGTCCTCCCTGGCTCAATAATGCTTTAAATACACACACACACACACACACACACACACACACACACACACACAAAAACAAACAAACAAACAAAAACCCTGAGCATACTTTAGAAATATCTGCCAATTTTCCTCCTTTAATTCTCGTCTTGGACCCAGCAAGGCATGTTACACCAGTGTTTACATGAAATTATACCCCCTTCACCCCAGCTCCTCTTTGAAAGCTGTCATTCTCTTAGAAACTACTCAAGCCTGGTTTCTGCACTGCCTGACAGAATGTTTGGTAAAGTAGGGGAGGTGGGGGGAGCTTGAGGTGGGGGGAGCTTGAGGTGGGGGGAGCTTGAGGTGGGGGGAGGAGGGGGGAGCTTGAGGTGGGGGGAGGTGGGGGGAGCTTGAGGTGGGGGGAGGTGGGGGAGAAAGATACAGCTTGAGTAATTAGTAAACAATTCAGATTTTGCAAAACACCAAGATACAATCTCTCAAAGTGTGGGTTGGAAAGGAGTCACAAGCCAAGCTTGCATCCAGGGTCGAGGCAATAGCTGGTGGATTGAAGCCAGTCCCTGGCCTGTAACACTCTTCAGAAGTCACTACTGTTTGGATCGTTGGCCATTTCCTACTGAGTAGGAAATGTTTGGGTGGAAAGCCCGTAAGCCCATAGCTTATTACCTCCTACCCCACTTCACTATGAAAAGGGATGAGCTTGCTGATAACTCATGAGAAAGTGAACTTCAGTACTCTCAGTGTTTAGGCACCCACTGCTGGGACAACTGGCCCTGTTGTTGCTAGTCAAATGTGAAGTTAATTCGTTAAGCACACCAACATTGAAAACATCAGACAAATGAGTATCCCATCCTGTTAAAGACAAACACCCCAATTGAGGGGCTAAAGAGGCGATAATCTGTTGCTTAAAGTTTCTACCATTTTGCTGGGGACACCACGTCAGTTTTCCCTCCCAAACTGGTAACTACAATAAAGGCTGTGACCCTAGCTACCATTAGGAAACTCCGAAATGCTCCCACATTTCTCTCAATGGGATATAACACTGCATTTCTAGGACACTACGTCTTCTTAAAAGTACGTCTGTATTTCAAAGACTGCACTGTGATATTTGGGTGCTAAACGTTCAGTTTCGGAATGTTCCGCCTCTTAGGAGCCAGAGTAGAAACGTCGTATTGGGACAAGAAGTAGTTTTGCCTCTCATGCCTGTCTTTCCCCGTGCTGTACAGAAAAGGTCTTAAATATTAAACAGGAAGGCAATACTATAAAGTCCATTTTCTAGTAACCCTAGGGCAGAAACTTTGCTCATTAATTAGGAGCCCTCCGGTGGTTATTTTCCCTTCCAGAAACTCAAATGCCTAAAACACAGCGCGCAGCGTAAAAACAACTTTAATCTGAAAATGCCGCTTCTACTTGGAAAGTTCTCAGCACTGCCTCCCTCACCCCGGCGCTGCCTGCAGTCAGGACCACCCTTCTGTCCTCTGACCTGGCTGGTCTACCTGAGGGCATCTCTGCTCTGCCCTTCTGCTGTGTGTCACCTTTTACCCGAGCCCCAAGCCCCACCAGAGATGCTCAGGGAAGCAGGGTCGCTCACCCGTGAGGAACCAGACGCAGGCTACAGTGACCTGTGGGCTGGAAGGACGCCTGGGGACCATGGCTGGAGCGGGTGCAGCTTTCCGCGACGTGCTGGTTCGTGGGCAGGAGCTGGCAGGACCCGGGCGCCGGCGCCTTGCGCTCTGGGTCACTCAGGCGGTCTCCGCGCGCGGTGTCCGGTGGTGGCCCTAGTGGCTGCAGCGCCCTGGAGCGGCGGCGGAGTGATTTCCTGTGTTTTGGTCGAATGCCTCTAGGCTTGCTCCACGCTTTTTACATCCCAGATGGATTGCCACATCCCCGCCCCTTCGCGCGCTGGGTCTCTGAAATCTCACTGGCAGGCCTCCCAGGCTCCGTCCGAGACATGGACAAATAAAGCCAACTTCGCGGGACCGTGTTTAGGCTAAAGTCCGCGGGCGGCAGCAAAGCAAACCTTAAAGGGACATCTGCCTTTCACTGAGAGGGCGACCTCGCTTCACGTACCAAATCCCTAAGGTGGTGGGAAGGCGGGGCTCGACATTCAGGAGGGTGTCGCCAGCAGAGTGGCCCCGCCTTCGCACCCGGGACTTCTCCCGGATCTGAGAGGGAAGGACCCTTTTCAAAGTGCCCGGGCTTTCACTACTTGAAGCGAGGGTGCTTTCCTGTGTCCTACTGTGCAGAAGGGATCCGGGCAGTAAGGAAGTCAGTGTGTGGGATAAATGCACCCCTCCTTTTTTTTTTTTTTTTTTTTTTGATGCCTGAACTTGGCTTGGGAGCCTCCTCACCCCCAAGGTGTCCTCACCACAAATAAACTCCCCTGAGGGCTTTGTTTTCAGTTGGTGAGCATGGGCCTCAGATTAAAGGAAGTTGTAGATAAGGTGGGGGTTTTTTTGGGGGGGAGGCAGGGGGGAAGACAAGACTATGACAAAATGAGGAAAAAAGGGACACTAGACTGGGGTTGGGCAAGGACGAGTTGAGAGGGAAGGCAGTCTCCTTAGAATGGAATGTGGGCTATTTTGTCTAAGCTAAATTAGGATGTTTTAACACTGGGGACTCACTTTACTAGAGAACCCAAGGTACTATTTTAGTTTTTACTTCTTGTGTGAGTGCGTATTAAGTCAGTTCATGTTACTTCGGCCTAGGAGAGGTGAGCAGGAGTTGACCTGCCTCCCTTGCCTGCTCACTAAAGACTCGCATTAGCGTCAGTAGATGCATGCCAGTTTCAAGTGCCTTAGCACTTCTGAGAATTTCAAAGAAGAGAACGTAATGGTTTGTGGGTAGAGCCCTTTGCAGAAGTCCGCCCAAGTCAGGAAGTACTGAAGCATCACTGTCTAGTAAGAGCAGCTACAAGGGGGAAGAACAAATATTAAAGAAGTCTGGTGGTGAAGGACAGGGTGAGCTAGTCAGGTATGGCGGCGGGTGCCGGTTACGCCACCACTGGCCAGCCTGAGGAAGGACTGCAGATTCAAGAGGCAGGTTGGGCCTCAGAGTGAGACCCTTTCTTAAAAACAGACAAAAACAGCGGGCAGTATTCAAAAGTCAAAATATATCTAACCAACACCATTAATTAGTTCATCAGCAAGGAATACCCTTTCTAACACCTTTCTTCCTCTTTTGTTTTTGTTTGTTTGTTTGTTTTGTTTTGTTTTGAGACAGGGTCTCACTGTGTAGCCCTGGCTCTCCTGGAACTTGCGCTATAGACCAGTCTGGCCTTGAACTCACAGAGATCTGCTTGCCTCTGCCTCCCTAGTGCTGGGATTGAAGGTGTACACTACCACTGCCCAGCTAATGTATCCAAAGAGTGACTTTCTCGTGTACACGCAAGTCTCTGCTTAGTCTCAGTCATGTCTGCTGCCTCCTGTACTGATCCACTGGACTTTGCAAAATTAGCAATAACTATCAATTAATGCTCAAGCATTTAAAACTCATACATAATTTCCCAATAGAATTTCCACAAATACTTAGTTTTCAAAATATAATTTGTCTATGTATATATATCTGCATGTATGTTTTTATATGTACATATCTATATGTAAATACAGACACATGGCATAACAATGCATTTTGCTAGAAAAACAAAAATTGTAGATGATCAATGTTGGAAACGGTGATAAATTTTACTTTCTATGATGGGGGCTAACTTGCACTTCTAATTTAAATATCCGTCTCTCTTCTAGGAGTTAAAAACTTAATGGTGATAAGATCTCTACCAGAGTTATTGCTATATGTGTTATGACTTTTTTCCTTACTGTTCTTCCTGACAAACCAATGTAAATGTAGCGACCGAGAAGCAGCTGTTGCTGAGAATTACATTAGAATCTGTGCTTGTTTAACTTAAGCACAGACTTCTCTCAAACAAACTTGCCTTCCTTCTTCCTTCATTTGTTCTGACTGGTAAGAAGAAATGTCATCCAGTAAGCTGAAGTCTAGCAGCCAGAAATGCCCACTCTCAAAAGATAATGAAGACATGAGAAGACTGGGCGAGGAATTGCTAAGCTCTATGCTTTCCTACTCTAAATGACGCCTGATCTGATCAGACCTCCTTTCCTGTTTTGAAATGAGTACAAATTACGAGTACAGTAAGAAGCTGAGGCACAACGTGACTAAGAACTTGGAAAGGCAAGTCCATGGCGTGAGACCGGATAGCTGGTCTGGTGGTTTGAACCAGAGTGGCCTCCGTAGGCTTATTGTTAGATGAAGTATGTTACTGGTGGTGGTGGCCTTTGAGGTTCCTACTTTGCTCTTTGTGCCTTGGGATCGAAGGGGGGCGGGGCGGCGGGGGGGGGGGGCGGAGCTGAGAGCGCTTAGCTGCCGCTTGAGCATTCTTCGGGACTCTAACCCGCCGAAACCGGAACAGTAAGCTCCTGGTAAACCCCTTCTGTAAATCGCTTTGGTCCTGGTGTCTTACCACAACAACGGAAACTTAACTAAGACAGTTGGTATTACTGGTCTTTTTTGTTTGTTTCTTTATTTTTGTTTGTTTTGTTTTCAAGACAGGGCCTCTCTGTGTAGCCTTGGCTGCCTTGGACTCACTTTGTAGAGCATGATGGCCTCGAACTCACAGTGATCAGCCTGCCTCTGCCTCCCGAGTGCTAGGATTAAAGGTGTGTGCCACCACTCTTGGCTCCGGTATTACTGGTCTTAAAGCCGTACACACACATTTTACACTGAGACCTGTGTTGGACCTCGTCTAATATACTGTGTAAAATTACTTAACTTCTGGAGTTAGTTTGCCTGAATTCAAACTCTGGAAACACAATAGTTGGGTGACATGGAAAAACAGCCTAAGTCTTCTAATAATGGAAATAGCTTTTCTCCCTGAAGACTGGGGCAAGGATTAAACGGAGCAACCAACAAGAATTCAGCACAATGGTTGGACTGCATTGCTCAGGAGCTACTAATTGTTACTAGGTCAACAGTGGAAAGTTACACGGTCCCGGGCCCTCCATGTGATGGGCCCTGAAACAAAACATTGCAGTGTGACGGCCACCTGAAAGGGAACTTTAGTATTGGAACCTCAAAGCTCTCCATCAACTCCTATTATGTCTTAAATTACCATTGGCATAGTTAATGGAAATTATTAAATTATCTAGAAGATATACGTACAAAAATGGATATGTCTATTAAGGCACCAAACCATTATAACACTGACACAATCTGATTTTCAAATTAGCTAGCTGTCAAATGGAGTAAAAAAAAAATAAATGAAAATCACCAAGATTTGGGGAGTGGGAGGCTTGCCTGAAGATTTAGTGGTAGATAGAATTATTTCTTTTTCTTTCTTTCTTTTTTCTTTTTTCTTTTTTCTTTTTCTTTTTCTTTTAGATAGGGTTTCTCTGTGTAGCCCGGCCTGCCATGGAACTTGCTCTGTAGCCCAGCCTGGCCTTGAACTCACAGACCTGCCTACCTCTGACTCCCAATTAAAGGCATTTGGGAATGGGATTAAAGGCATATGTCATCACCACCTGACCGATAATAACTTTAGCTTCCTAATTTTATCTGTTTTGTTTCAGTGCTAGGGATCCAACTCGGGGCCTTGGCATTGCTGGGCAGGTGCTCTAGCACTTTCTGAGTGCATATCATTTCCATGTGTAAGCAATCAGGAAGTGCCCAGGGCAATGGTGCTTGCTGGTAAGGAGGAGACCCACAGATAAAGGCTGCAGCTGACTTACTTTTTAAGTTCTGCTATGGCCAGGTCTCCAGTGCCTTTGCTTCTGAGATGAAAATGAGCAGCCCGGTTGTTATTCTGGTGCAAATCTGCTCTCCATTAACTCCTTTCACTTGTAACTGGAAACAGAAAATAAGTGGCCTGCCCTCAATTCTACCTCGGTATGCTTTGCTCTAAGCCTATTAAGTTATGCAGTCAAGATTCATTAAGGCTGTTACACCTTGAAAATTCACAATTGTTCCCTCTAGGACCAAATCAAGACCCAGCGTTGTGAAGCCCAAGCCTCACCCGTAGCCAACCATTTGTTTTCCGTTATTGCATAATGTTCTAGCGTGAGTGTTTTTTCATTTAAATAGGTGTTCCTCCAGCCCTATTTCCTGAACATATTTGTGCCAGAAACCAGGTCCAAAGGCATTTGAGCAACTGGTGCAAAAGGAAAAAAAAAAAAAAATCTTTTGCTTTAAAATTCTGAGGAGGGTGGTTGAGCTCCTGACACTGTATGAAGCTTCCCTCAACTTTTTGGCAGGGCAGGCTTCACCGTGAGGGACACATCATGCTGTAGTGGAGAGGCGGAAGCAGGGTGGTACCCTGGCAGCAATATTCCACTCGTGGCACTTTCTGACTCAGAATAAAAAGCAGTGATGGCCCAGACACAGTTGAGCTGCACTGCTTGGGTCCCTTTTGAAATACTAGTCCGTGCTATTTTATTACATTGTACCTTTAAGCAGCTCTGGAATAGTTTGACCAGGGTGGTGTAGCTATGTCTCCTTCAGCCAACTTCTAAAAAGTTTAATGAAATAAATACTTTTATAATACTATAATATCAAGAAAAGAAAGCATCAGCATTTTTTAATGCATCCTCTCTTTCTCTTTTTAAAGATTTACTTTATTTATTATTTATATAGTGTTCTTTCTGCATGTGTGCCCGCAGTCCTGAAGAGGCACAAGATCTTGCTATAGATGGTTATGAGACACCATGTGGTTGCCTGGGAATTGAACTCAGGACCTTTGGAGGAACAGCCAGTGTTCTTAACCTCTGAGCCATCTCTCCAGCCCCCAGCATCAGTATTCTTTACAGAAGGATTGGGTCATTAAACACAGCTGTAGGGAAATACCCGTTTTCACTAATTTTTGAGAAGGTACGTCAAAGGAAGAGAAGCTTATCCTTTGGTCCTGAAATAAATGTTAAATAGCTTATACTATTCCAAAGCCTACATCAAGATGGTCAACCACTGACCTTCATCCGCCAGCATTTGGCCTCATGCGACCCACTGGAGGCCTCTTCTGACTTAAGGAGTCAGAGATGTTGAAGTGTGGGCCTTACCAAGCAAATTCAGAAACTACTCAGAAATACATGCGTGGGATAAACTTTCTAGTTATATCAGACTAAGAGGATAAGCAAAAATCAACAGGGAAAGAATAAGATGTGATATCCCAAAGGTAATAAACTTACACGGTTAGAATTGGAAGGCGTGGGCAGGGAATTTTACAGAAGGACAAGAAGAGCGTTGGGCACTTTAGAGAAAGACTCCAGGACCCCTTCACTCTTTCCGTTCACGCCTGCCAAAGTATCACCACATGAATGACGCTGCCAGCTCAAGGTGCAGCCTGGTGCTTTTGCGATACAGTTGCATTGGTTTCTGTGTGCGTTCAGGCTGAGCCTGGCCAGACTCTTGCCTGGGCGGTTGTTGTTGTTAGTGCTCTGCTCACACTCTTCTTCCTGTGTAGTTGAGGACACCTGTCCCTGGGGTGGTACCACTCACACTCAGTCTAAGTCATGAAATCTGTCCAGACACGTACATTTGACTTCCAGGAGATACTGTCAAGCTGCCAATCGATACAAGCCATCACGAGCTTCAATCTTAACATGTAACTTAGTGTTGTCCTCTCCTGATCCCGGTATTGACTTTTCCTTTTATGCAAGTTCTACTGAGATGTGAAAGGAAAACCATAAATGAATAAAGAGAGAATATGTGACTAAAATGCTAAGTTTCTGTAATAAGAGATACAAAAAGTTGTTGAACCCTTTCAATCAAAAAAAAAAAAAAAAAAAAAAAAAAAAAAGAAAGAAAAAGAAAGAAAGAAAAGAAAGAAAAACTAAGCAACATCAGATTTCCCCCTTCTTCATTTGAGTTCCCTTCCTCCTCCTCAAGCCAAACCCCATCCTGACTAATCTGTTTCCCACATCATAATTTCTTGCTACATTCTAAGTTTATACTTACACCCTCATATATGTGTAGATACCCTCCTTGATCAAAGACACCTCTCTTTACAACAAATGAAGACCATCACAGAAAACCACAACTGGTGCAACACAGAGATCAACAGATCCCTGGAAGGCCAGTCCCAAATGCTATATCTACATTGTAGCTCCTCCATATAGGCTCAGGTACCATCTCAGAAAGAGGAGGAGAAAAACAATGTGGAGAGTCACAATACCAGGAAGTCTGCTGTGAACCAGTGTCCCCTCGAAATGGCTGCATAGACAGATAGGAACAGGGGCAGTGTGAAAGAACCCTCGCCAACCTGCTCTTCATGGTTCCACCCTTTGCTTCGTTGATAAACACAACCTAAAGATCTGAACACATGAACGGGTTAAAAGGAAAACCATTATTTTCTTCCACCCACTTATGTTTTTATATGACTAATGAATCCCACTGAGCTCTCCATCAGAGTCACAACTGAGCAGGAGCAAGCCATCATATATTTAACTACCCCGGAACTGATTAGTTGGTATCTTGCAAAAATAGACGTTTAGGTGCTTAGAGACAAAGACAAAGCCTGAAAAGTTAGACGCAATATGTGTTTGGCACTTGACTTTATCATACTGTTACTGGAGTCACAGAGGGAAAGCCCAGAGATCTCAACATACTCCTGTGGCCTCCTGTTCCAACTTATCAGTCACAGAAGTAAGTGGTGGTGAATGATCGAATGAGATTTTCACTCAGTGTGGCCAGAGCAGGAAGAGATGAGGAGATTCGGCTGCCCAGACCCGACGCAAGGACTTCCAGGCTCTATAGATGGGAGCCTAGGCAGAAGGCGGGAGGTGGAGATTTGTATTAACTGGGGGATTTGCACAGCTGACACTGAAGGCAATCTTGGTCAAACTTGACCTGGTTGATCATTATCTCAAGACTGGTTCTACAGAATTCCAGAAAAGACAGCTTATCCACTGCTTTAGGGTCCATTTAGTTTACACACACACACACACACACACACACACACACACACACACCTGCACCACCAGCCCTGGGGTAATTAATCTTCTCTGTGTGTTCTCATTAAGGGGCTTTTTTTTTTTTTTTTTTTTTTTTTTTTTTGCTAAGGATATGTTTAGTCTCTTGTCATAAACATGTTTATCAACCAAACCTACCATTCCTAGTGTATAAACTGAGGACATGACCAAGGTATGGTTTAGGGAAAGGCTTTTATGGTAGATACGGGGCGAGTACAGCCAGAGGCATTTGGAAGAGTCCAGAGCAGGGAAGAAAGCAGTAAATTGAACATGGCCAGCAGACTGGACCCATGGGTGTGTGTGTTGTGGGAGGAGCTGTAGTGGTAAGGAGGTGGGGGAGGGGGAGGAAGGATGACAAAAGGGACAGAGAGCAAGGAAAGCCCATGGCCACAATGGCAAGGCTATCTGGGAGAGAGGAGCTGGAGGAGACTGTGAGCTGGAAAAGTTAAGGATGAGAAGAGTGGAGAAGAGCCATGGGCAGTGAGGGAGCTTGGAGGCAGCATGTGCTTCGGCGTGCTGACAGGCATTCAAGTTAATTACAGAAAAGAGTTCACTTAGAGAGAGAGAGGAAAGTAAAAGAGACAAAATGAAGTTAGGCCAGTGTCTAATCCACCCCCCCCCAAATAATTGGATACTTATGTTAATCTTTCATAAAATCTCCTAACTCATTTTTATTATCCTCTCCTAACCCTAAATTGAGATGCTAACAGGGTCTCCCTGTGTCCTCATCTTGGCCGGCTCCCTGGGCTCCCTGGCCCTTGTGATCATTTTTGAAACAATTCAGGTGAGAACTACGTAAGGGTCTGAGAACCGCCGAAGGGAGACTCTAGACTCAAATAGCATGTAAAAACAAAGAGCACTTTTTCTGACACAGGGCTCAGCCAACCATACAAAATGGTGGTGTCATCAAAGGCCTGTAGCCTTTGTTATAGGGAGCTAGGGGGCTTCTAAGCGGGTGTTCTATCTTCTTATTTCATTGAGTGGACTAAGAAGCAGTCACAGAGGGCATAAGCTGATAGGCTGGGGCCGAATGGATGATCACCAGAGTTTCAGTCCAGAGACCATATATGGTCACATCTTGGACCAGCAGTATCCTGTTACGTGACTCTGACTGGGGTTGACCGGTGGTGGCCAGTGCCTGTGCATGACTTCTGTCATGGGCCTTTTAGCAATGGCTGACCCTCTCAGACTATGGAGTATAGTATGGAAGATAGGTACGATTTATTACAAGGTAACAGCAACAACAACAACAAAACACTCCAAAATCTATAGCTGATCTATATGTTTCGATAGACTTCTTATTAGCAGCCATACTTTCACGCACTCCTTGGACTTCTGAAACTCCTGCCTCTGTCTCCTGAAAGGCGGGTACTACAGGTGTGCACCACCACTCCCAGGATCCTTACACTGTGTAAAGCACCTGGAACTGATAGCTTCCTGGAGGCTGCTTTCCTGTCTAGGTCATTGACAGGCCCATTTGGATTAACTCGTAATGAAGGGGAAAATAACTCATCTTCGTTCCTTATCTGGAAGGCTCCCGCTAGACAGAGATCTCACAGTCTTCCAGGCCATTCAGGAAGCTATGCCTCCACCCTGGGCCTGAGATACAGCTCAGATGCCATTTTTTTTTTTTTAAACAATCAGGAAAACTTGCTATCTATTGGACTTATTGGTTTTATAAATAATTGAAACTATTTTTCAAGAAACCTTGTTTGCTTCTTTGTTGTTTGTTTTGTTTTGAGACAAGTCTCACAATGTAGCCCTGGCTGGCCTAGAACTCTCTGTATAGACTGAGCTGGCCTCCAACTTGATCCAAGC
Organism: Acomys russatus; assembly: GCF_903995435.1. NCBI lineage: Eukaryota > Metazoa > Chordata > Mammalia > Rodentia > Muridae > Acomys > Acomys russatus. The sequence continues at coordinate 4,431,468 of NC_067166.1, read as the reverse complement.
ATTGAGAAATGGCTCAGCGGTTAAGAGTGCTAGTGGCTCACCCACAGAATGAGTTCTTGTCTCAGTGCCCCTGTCACACAGCTCGCTGCCTTCTGTAACTCCAGCTCCACGGGATCTGATACCTCTGGTTCATAGGGCACCTCTGTGTGTGTGTGTGTGTGTGTGTGTGTGTGTGTGTGTGTGTGTGTGTGTGTGTGTAGACATACATACCTACACACAATTAAAAACAAGATAAGTCTCAAAAACCACACGTTGAAAGGTGCAATATCTAAAAGCAAAAAAGTACGAGAAAGAAAAGATTAGAATATGCAGAAGAAAGAATTAGTTGCAAACAGACCAGCTGGGATTGTGCACTGTGTGGAAGGGAAAAGAGAGAAGAAAATGCAAGTAAGCAAGGGAAGAAGAAAGGAATAAAGGAAGAAGAGGAAGACAGAGAAAGTGACCGTGGTAGCATATACATGGATGGGAATCACAGGAGAGAGGAAAGAAAAGCAGAATAGGAAAAGCATGCTTGAAGAAATGTCACCTGAAAAATTTCCAAATAGGATGGAAAGTATGAAAGTTCTTACTGTAGAAGGTCATGAACTCCAACTGTGTGAAATCCAGAGAGTCAAAGGCTGAAGAAAAAAGAGGCGTAATAGCAGGGCCCACACTGCTACCATGCAAGGAGTTCCTGACATCAGCAGGTGACTTCTCGTGAGACCTCACAGTGGTCAGAACAGAACAGATTATCTAAACTGATAAAGCAAAAAGACTTTCAACCAAATGCAACAAAATTATACAGGGGCGGCAATAAGAAACTCAGATATTCTTAGAAGGTCTGTGAATTCTGTGAGAAAGTATTGCTACTAGCCCTGTTCTGTGAAGAAAGCTAAAGAAACCCTCCATCCTGAAAGGACATGACAGTGACTCAGATTCACCTGAAGGAACATCACTGAAATTATCTACATGCATGGCTGTAAAGGACAGAAAGGCCTGTTTTTATTTACAAGTTGTATCCTATTCAAAAGGCAACTGAAGCCACAAGAGTGGTGGATATATCGGTCATCCCAGAAATCCCAGGACTTTTGAAACTGAGAAAAGGGATTATATGGTAGAGACCAGAACGTTCTACATAGCAAGCCTTGAGCTATTCACCCAGGCCATGTCTCGAAACACCAAAAAGATAAAATGCAACTATATAGGGCGGTAATTATAAACCTGCTATGACAATAATGGTATGAAAGAGAAAATGGAAAAGAGTAAAAGGGAATATGACAATGAGGCTTCAGTTGAGCAAATATTTTATATGTCATTAAAACTAGCCCAATTTTCAAGACAAATATGGAGAAAATCTATTTAAAATTATGTAAAAGCAGCCACAATGCAAATACTATAGTATATTATAAACTATCTGCTTAACAGAACATAAGGCAATAGCAAGGAATAGAGAAACTTCCACAAATATTAACTCAAATGAATCATAAGCATAAATATAAGAAGAACACTATAAATACTCATTAGGAACACAGTAGTAAGTATTCACTGACTTGGATTACCTAATAGTGTCTGAGATACAATGCCAATAACACAGGCGATTAAAAAAATAATATAAAATGCAGTAATGCACAATTTGATAAGTTATACCTCAAATCCCACCATCAAAAATGAAGGAGAAGCAAGCAAGTGAATGCATTCCAGCAGGAATCAGGGAAATGTTTGCGAGTCAGTGAGCTGTGCAGCACTAATATCAAACACTACTATATAATTCATAGGTCAATAAGTAAAACAAGTGGCCTCATTTAAACACTAAAGCTGGAAACACAAATTTCTACAAAGAGAAGACAGAAGCAATTACCAAAAAGCATCTGAAAACATGCTAACGCCACTGCCTATGTGAGCAATGACCACTTGATGCCCACCAAGCCTGCTTATGAGACAGTAACAATAACTACCAAGAATGTAGATACGCTAACACATATACAGCTTTTCAAAAATATTTATTTAAGTATTCTGTGTACATGGGACTTCGTCTGCACATACATCTGCAGTCTTATATCAGAAGACAGCATCAGTTAGTAGTGAGCTGTCTAACTACTGTGAGACTCACTCATGGCGGTGCTGGGAATTGAACTCAGGACCTTTAGAAAGACCAGTGAGTGCCATTAACCACCGAGCCATCCTTCCAGCCCCATAGATTCTAAATGGTAGAGCCAGTTTAGAAAAGTCTCTTAGATTCTCAAAGGTCTACGTAAAGCTCTCCTAACATATACACGGAAGAACTGAAGCAGTTTTGCCACAAGAAGTCACATGTACAAACATCAGCATTATTCACAGGGATGGAGCAAACCACCCCAGAAAGTCATCAGTAGGTGAAGGGATAAAATAAGATACATCTGTTTACCGCAGTGTTTATTCAACCATGGGAAGAAATGACATCCGAACACGCGCTTCAGCATGAGAGAACTCGAGGAACACGGAGCGTGAGAAAGCTCCGCATGCTGAACGGACCACGTGCCCTGTCATTCCATGTGCATGCCTAGGTGGAACTAAAAGGAAAGACAGTGGGACTGGGCCAGATAGCTCAGTTTGTGATGTGCTTGCTGAGCCTGGATCCCAAGCTGCCTTGTAAAAGCTACCCAAGCACAGTAGTACATGCCTACAATCCCAGCACCTGGAGGTCCAACAGGAAGGTCTTTATCTAGGCAAATCAATGGGCTATGGGTGCCGTGGGAGACGGTGTCTCAGTACATAGTAAGACAGCAAAGCAAGTGAGGTGGAGAGCAGCTGAGGAGGATGCTGGGTGCTGGTATCTGGCCTACACTCGCCAGGCCTCCCACATATACAATGCATCACATGCACGCACACACACACACATGTGCACACACACACTTATGTGCATGCACGCACACATGCACGCATGCGCACACACACACACACACACACACTTATGAGCATGCACACAATCCACGGAAGAATACAGATGTGGTTATTTGAGAAAGCCCACTTATGCAGTTATGTGACAAATCGCAGTATGTTAGCCCTTTCTTCTACTTACTGTCACTTCTTCACAGACTTTTCAGTAATTTTGTCTTTTACCGCTCTGCAAATTAAAGAAAAGTTACAAAATTTTCAGAAGGCCTCATTAGGGAAAAAACAAAACAAAACAAAACATCATAGTGTTACTGTGTGATATTTTTTTCATGATTGACTTAGAATTTATTCTATCAACTTTAAGTCTTTATTTCACAGGTTCCTCATTAGGAATACATGTTTCTAACTTGCTTTAGCTTTAAGAAACCAAGTGACACATAAGCAGTCAATGGAATTGTGGCTGGAACTTGGCTCTGGAGTTTTCATGTTTTGCAATGAGCCTGCATTTTTAAGAGTTTTTGTTTTTGTTTTTGTTTTTTGTACAGAATTTGCTTTACATGGAGCAGGTATTTTAATTCTCTGTTTGGAGCAAATACACACAAAATATTTAAATAAATCTCTAGGACGCATCTGTTTCCTGCTCATTGTGTGCAATGCGTTAAAAGCCTTTGGAATGAAAAGTGGCCTTTGAGCACCTCAAGAAGTGACAACAGCAGTTGTGGGGATGTTTTGCATTGCTCCTTGGTCACGTGGAAACTGGTGATCTCAAAAGCCCTGAAGAAATCAAGCCAGCGTTGGGGTAGGGCTTGTTTAGAAAGCAATCTTTGAAATGATATGCCTTCCAGAAGCACTAGGTAGAGACTTCGGGAAAGAGCTCTGTGCTTACTCAGTTTCCATTTCTGATGCGTGATGCAGTGAGGATGCTATTCTTCCTTTTCCGGAGCACAGTCAAAGCCCCTGAACACAACCCTCAGCAGGTGACCACGTTCTTAAATGGTAGCATGTAATAGGCAGGTCACTAAGTTTTGATCTGAAAGAAAGCTTATTAAATTTTGCCTTTTGGAATAAATTAGTCAAAATAAGACCTTTGCCTTCTTTTTGTACTTTCATTTGTTTGGTTTCTTTTCTTCGGCATGAAATCTTTTTATGTATCTCAGGCTGAGCCTGATCTAAGTTAGAATCCTGCTTGTTTTTTTAAAATGTATTTAATTTATTTATTTACTTACTCATTGATTCAATGTGTATGACTGTTTTGTCTGTTTGTATGTCTGTGTACCATGTATGTTTCTGGTATCCACAGAGGTCAGAAGAGGGCCCCTGGTCACCCTGAACTGCAGTTACAGACAGAGGTGAGAAGCTGCAGACAGTAGGGTATTTGCACATGGAGGCAGGTGGGGGTGGGGAACAATTGGATAGGCATGCTGGTGGTCCAAGAACCCTTTCCATCCCTAAGCCTCAGGAACTGTGAAGCAGGGGTCCTTTTGTAGGCTCTCAGTTTCCTGGGTGAACTAACTTTAAAAAAACGGGCACACAAGGAAATGCAAGGACAATCTTATTAGAGAAAACACAACAGGACAGAGGAGTGGGGGGGGGGGGGGGCCCTGGGTAGCGGCCTGGGAAGAGATGAAAGGAGAAAAGGGAGAGAGAGAGAGAGTTATTCTTTCTGAGTCTGAGGCTCAAAGGCTGACAGGCTTAGCAATGGAGGCCTGTCAGCAGGTGCGTGGGGTGGGATGGATGGAGGTAGGATTTCCTTAGAGATAGACTGTAAGGATGTCCAGGCTGTCAGGACAAGTAGGCTTAGGATTTCTCTGTGGCTTGGAAAAGGCAGATAGAAAAAGTAGGAAGAACAGACTCCACAGTGGGGTCTGTCTGTCACCGCTTCGAGGAACAGTTATTTCTCTCATCGTGTCTTTGGGGGCATCGGCTTCTTGTCTCCTTCTGGCTTCAGGGTGTCTTCTTGAGGTTGTAAAACAAGATTTCCTCTTTATCACAGGAGCCTTTAGTCCCTGTCCAAGGCAGAGGATATCGTTCTCCTCTACATCAAAAGGTGTTATCAGCTACTGACCAGGCTGCTAACCATGTTCCTGGTGGCACCCCAACGTCTCAAAGGGGTCTCCACACACGGGTGGCATCTGCTGTCTGCATCAGAGACAGCCAGAAATGAATTGTGCTGTTCTTGCTAGAGGAAGTTGACATAGAAGAGATCACATCTCAAATGTTGCTTGGGAAGAAGGTGGTCGCCAAGAGTCCTTTCTCCCCTGACTTGCAAGCCTTACCATAGTCTCCACTCCAAGGCATATGGTCTCGTATCATCTTATAAAGGAAAATGGGTAACACCTCATTGCATAGCAGTGGCATCAACCTTGCCTCTGGATGCATCAGATCCATTGCCTTGTTAACTGTGAGGAGGGTGGACACTGTGGCAGGGGAGGACTCACCACCAGATCCGGAGGCTTGGCATCTGTTGCATTGGTGATAGGTACTGGAACCCCTGGTATGTAGTCCGGTGGGTTGCTTGGATTCTGAGATTTGGCCTCTAGGACTACTACTGAAGAGAAATAGTAAGTAAGCCCCCAGCTGGTTCACACTTCCAAATAGGAGCCCCTCAAACTTTACCTTCAGCGTTTGGGGAAATACGAGTCTTAACTTGGACAGGAAAACCAGGGAAGTGCTTAGCAAGACCCAGCGAGGTTCCTTTGAAATGTATTTTGAACAAGCTGGTGGGACAGGGGCTGTGGAGTTCTTGTGGCTGGTGGTCAAGTCTGTTGGTGTTTGTTATCTTTTATTTTTAACATTTGACTGACTGGTGTCCTTTTAAGTACATTGCACAGTAGTTGGCATAACGTTCTCTTCTTCGATTTGCATTATCAGTGACTAAGCTCGTTGCATATGCTTTCCTGCTGAGTGCCTATGACCACACAGATGCCTACAAATTCTTTCCTTTTCAAACGTTGAGGTCAGTTGAGACTCCTTAGGAGTTACCCTCAGGGACTTCTTCCTAAGGAGCCTGTGCACACCTTCAGAGTTTTTTTCCTTACTAGCGTCATCTGCAAGGATGGGTCAGAGCCTCTTTGGTCTTGTGGCTTCCCTTGGAGGAACGCAGGGCATTTTCCGCTATAATGATGTCATTGGGATCTCACAGTATCTCCTCCTGGCGCCTCCCATGCCTCGTTATCTCTACTGAAAGAATTCAGCTGAAACACAGTCTAGTATACAAAACAGGAAGAGCTTATTATGGGATGAAGCATGACACCCTAAAATGGTGAGACAGACAATGACCAGACGGACCTTGGTGCCAGTTTACATTTCAGAGGGGCCTACTCCAAACCCTCCAGAACAGACAGTGTTCCTGAGGAGAATTTTCCTGTCCAGGTAAATGGCAGACTCATTCCAAATGACTGTTACAGGAAGGGACACTGGTATGTAAAGCTAGATACATATAAGATTTAAGGTGCCTATAACCAGATGTACGTAGATATAAATTAACCAGCTTCTGAGATGTTCAGGATGTCATGTTTCCTACCAAGGCCAAAGATAGGACTCATGTCCCATTCCTGTAACCAGTAACTAGTGTTTCATAGTTTCAATCACTGGTTTCAAAGCTACACAGGAGAGAGGTCCAGTCCTAACATCCTTCATGTCTGCTAGTGCCTAACTAGTTACTAATAACAGCAGTGAGAGGTAAAGTCTCAGACAGGCATTGCTGTTCAGCTGACACTGTCTTTATAGCACCAGGCAGACCATGACATTAGAAAGGGATAAAAGCCTACTGTTGTTTTAAATTAAAATCCCAGATTGTTCTATTTTACCAATCAAGACTCAGGAACCAGATGCGGGGATATAAAGCCTGCTAGATCAGAGAGGCAGAGAAAGCACCCAGCTGACCTTTCTACTCAGCTCATGTCCTGATGGAAAAGCCCAAAAGGCTCACTAGCTCAGCTGACAGCCCAGGAGGAAAAGCTAAAGGATTGCTAGTTCATAAATCCAAAGGCCAACGAGCTGTGGAGCTGAGGAGCTGAAGAGCTAAGGAGCTAAAATCTAAACATCTAAAGAGCTAAAGACCCCTTCTACTTCTACACACTGTCTTAAATACCCCTCAAGTCAAAATCTCTCCTACTCTTTAACCCCTGTCAGCTGACTTGCTCTGTCTCTTGACCTAGGGTTAACTTTATTAAATCCTATGTACAGAAGGGCTCTTGTGTTAAACGTGTGTGTTAGGGCCAAACACACCAAACAAAAGACAGGTTTTTACAGTTCACAATCTCAGGGACCACAATGGAATCAAAGGCAGGTTTTTATAATTCAGAATTTTAGGGAGCACATGGGATCAAAATTGTGTACAATTTTTAGCTTAAACAGAAAGGAGGACATTGTAGAGGAATGTTAATTCAGAACGTGGCTGTTCTGGCAAGGGATCACATCCAAAGACCTTCTAGGTCTGTATGATCCAGCTGGAATACAAACACACCTTTAATTCAGGAAACAGAGGCAAACAGATCTGAGTTCAAGGTCAGCCTGGTATATAGCAAGTATCAGGTAAAGAAAAGCTTAGCTCCAGGCATGGTGATATATACATTTAATCCCAAACAAAAATAAAGTTAGTTTGTAGAGAGAAACACCCATGTTTGAAAGTGATGTCTAATTGAGTGGCAGAAAAGGTGATGAATCAGAGAAGATTTGACAGACTAGGACACGCCCAACTCTCATGGTGAAGAGAGTGGAAAGCGAAGCTACTTAAGAGGCAGTTTAACAGAAAGAGAGAGAGAGAGAGAGAGAGAGAGAGAGAGAGAGAGAGAGAGAGAGAGAGAGAGAGAGAGAGAGAGAGAGAAGTTTTGCCAGGACAGTAAGAGAGAGATGGGTTGAAGAGAGAAGAAAGAGAACTCAGGTGAAGATAGATCATGCCAGAAAATGAGGAGGAGCCAGAAGATAAGAGCAGATTGCTGCATTGGTTTGAGGCCAAGTAGAGCAATTCCAGGCTAGGAGAGAAGGCAGATTGAATCAGTCAGCTGGGAGAAGAGTTTGAGCCAGAACAGCTGCGTTGAACCAGCCAGCTCAGAGCTCAGAAAGAACAAGTAAGGGTGAGCTTATTAAGCAGTAAGTCTCAGAGGCTAAAACAATATAGGCCTAGATTAGATTATACAACGGCTAGAAGCTTCCAGGACTAGGCCTAGGTTAGCAGAAGGAAGCAGTAAGTCCCACAGTCATCAGATGAGGCAGGAGAATGGAATTACTACTACAGCCTGCAGTAAGAGACTCAGCAAGGGCATAAGAAATACCAGTCTTGCTCTCTTTCTAGCCTCCAATACCCTACAGGTGGCTCTTACTGTCTTAACTTTAGAGGTCAAAGGAGCCTGGAAGATCCCATCCATAGGACCCAGTTTCCTACATGTCACACAAAGGGTAGAAAAAGGAAAGAATGCATCTGCCTGATAAGAGACCTTGTGGAGGAGAATCAGGGCTTCGTTGTCCTGCTGTGATTTTTGATATTTGTTTACACATGTAAGGATTTCTTCCTACAAGGCTGGGACAAACTATGCCTGGGGCGCTAAGGTTAGAGTGGGCATGGCTGGCTCTCTATTGGCCCTGTTCTTCATCCACCACATCTCAGAAAATGCTGGCAGTGCAGCTGTAAGGATGAGTGCATCCTAACAGATCCCTCTAAACTCCAGATCTTCATGACCCAGAGTTCATTGCGAGGTGAGTCAGGATAAAAGTCATCTTAAAGGGAAAGATTTCCCAAAGGCTCCTGTACAGCGCTATGGATGAGTTCACATCCCTAAAACCATGTAGCGCCCCAGCTCCACTGTAGACCCTCACCTGCGCGGAGCCACAGTCCTCTCAGTGAACTCAGTGAGGTCAGGATTCTGTGGACAGCTTGGCCCACATCCTGAGATAGAGAGTAGCACAGCGTTGGCTGTGCGTCTCATTCAGCAGCTAGGCAAGAACTGATTTGGGTCGAAGCTCGCTTGTCCAGAATTCTGACAATGTCTCAATAAAAATGATTCTATAAAATGAGCACATTTTAAAATCAAATTCTGCCTCTAGATCTTGATGAATGCTTGATACGTTCACCCCATCCTCTCTGATATGTCCTTAAAATAAACTTTTCTTAGTTACATTTGTGTAAAAGCTTTTGTTCTCATGTTAAGAAACCATCCCGCCAAAAGGCTCTGAAATTGTCCCTGAAAGAACATTTATTTGGCATCATATAAACAGGGGATAACATGAAAATAATTTACCATTATTAAACTCCTGTGAATTTGGTTTTTTCCTATTTTAAAGTTGCTTGAATGCACCTTCCTTGAAGGTCAAGGGACACATTGTGGCCCACATAGGGAATTCACTTCTGTATTCCACCAAACAATGCTGATGGTCCAAGGTTACTCCACTGAGCAGTTTTCAGAATGCTATCAGAAGATGGAGAATATTCAGAAGCTGTAAGTGATTATTATTACTATACGGTGTCCCTGTAAATAATTATTATTACTACATGATGTCCCTGTAAATAATTATTATTACTATACTATGTCCTTCTATAGCTACTTGTTTTTTCCTTTTGTTGAAACTGTGTCAATAAAACTGAAGAAGAAAAAAACAATCACAAAATCATTCTTCAAAAGATTTGAAGGTCACAAACAGGAAATATAGGCAACGGAATATTGGCTATAGAAATGGCCATGGCTGAATTCTGCTACGTCATGACAGTGTCTCCAAAATTGTCTTATCTGTCAGAAACTATACGGGATCATAACATCCCAGCTGGAATACCTTTGTCTTTAGGGGTTCTCACGGTTCTTCTATTAGTACAGATTCTGCACCCCTTTACAAGTGTTGGGGGCAGGCATTGAGTGCTGCAGAAAGACCCTAGAGTGGGCTAGCATGGGGCGTGAGCTCTACTGTCTCCGTGAGACACATCAACTGAGGCTGGTAGGGATTTGCTCACTTGGAGGGACCACATTCTGCTAAGATGATGTCGGGACGTCCTCAGTGCAGCTAAGTCCGAGGATTCAGAAATGCTCTCACACACTAGTCTGAGCTGGAGCTATTCAGTTTTTGTTTCAGTTTTATTTCGGAAACATCTCGGGTCAAGGGGAATATAAAATAATAATTCCATTTCTTTTGGGTGAGCTGATAAAAACAAAACAAAAAACAAGGCTAGACCGCAAGGACAGGGCCAAGTGACAGCAGGGCAGATGGCCAGGGACACAGGCCATGTGGATAGGGATGTAAAGGAAAGAACGTCCTTGTCTTATGGTCGTTTCTGACTTAAAACTACCAAGCATATGCATATGTTGATATTAATATTCATAAACCATTTAAATCTGTTTAGCATTAGGATCTCTCTCTTCTGTTATTTAGGGAGCTCAAAACTCTTTAGAAAAGAGCCATGAGGAAAACTTGTGTTTCAATATCCTGATCCATAGGAATAATATATACATACATTAATACTAATATTAATATGTATGAAGTAATGACTATATGCATTCTTACTATATACAGATGTTATAATATTTATTACTCAATATGAAAAATCTCCTTTTATTTAATTTTCTTTCATGCTGGTGTGACTACCAGCTACTTGTTTACATATTTGTAAGAGGAAAGAAATATTAGTATGTTCTATGACGATAACATTCCTGGAAAAAAAAAGCCATGACCTGCTCAGAAATTTCTGGATTTCCACACCGTGACCCAAAAACTGAGCCTTATAAACAAGGGTTTCTGGAAGCTCGATACACAAGGTCCTCCACCCATTTTCCTGTCACACAGGACGTATTGGCTTTTGTTGACATACAGCATGACACTAAATAGCTGGCGACCACTGAATGTCCACAGAGCTGCATTTACAGGAAATTCAATGACCTTTCAGATAAAATTGCCGATGCCAAATTTTAAAAAAAGACAATTTAAGGCTTTGTTGTGACAACTTTCAGCCATAGAGACTGAGTTTTTTACACTCCCAGGAAAGCTTTGTTCTCACATGCACAGTTTATTTAGGTATAGTTTTAATAATCAAGATTCATGAGCTTTATCATCTACTCCATGCCTTCTTAACACAATATCTGCTAGGTCTGAACCATCAAGGAGCAATGTAATATTTTAGCAATGTTGCAAACTTCAGGAGCATGTATTTAAACCCTTAAGCTCGGTAATTTATGAAGTCATACCGTCCTTTTGGAATATTTGTTTATGATCAGCACTTAAAATGTTTGTGAGTTTGTTTACTGTTGTGCATGTAATGGAGTTATGGATTCTGTACTGTTGGTTAACAAAACCAACCCATCATGTCTAACTTCCTGCTGACATCGAGTATGTATTCAACTGTGGGTTTCTTTTTTTTTAATATTTTATTAATTATTTCATATTACATTTCAATTGTTATCCCATCCCTTGTATCCTCCCATTCCTCCCTCCCTCCCATTTTCCCCTTACTCCCCTCCCCTATGACTGTGACTGAGGGGGAACTCCTCCCCCTGTATATGCTCATAGGGTGTCAAGCCTCTTCTTGGTAGCAACTGTGGTTTTCAACCTATGAATCACCAGGCCTCTGGGGGTCGAACAACCCTTTCACAGGAATTGCATATCAGAATTCTGCATATCAGATATTTATATTATGATTCACAACAGTAGCAAAAAAAAAAAAAATACAGCTATGAAGCAGCAACAAAAAATTACCACAGTATGAGGAACTGTACTAAAGGTGGTCTCAGCATTAAGAGGGTTGAGAACCACTGGTCTAACGAGTAAATGGCAGGACGGGGAGACAGGAGGATTAGTCCCATTGATGCCTGAAGACTAACCAGGTAGTTCAGTGGCTCTCAGGTCGGAGAGTTGGAACACATACTTAATCTTCAGCACTTCTTGTGCAGCCCACTCAGCAACTTAACTAAATGAGTTAAAGAACATCCTGTCCTCATGAAACTCTTTTTTTTTTTTTTTTAATGGACTGAGTTGAGAGAGGATGAGCAATAAATTACAAGTGAATAAGAAAACATCACACAGGAATAAATATAAACACATATAATTACAATAGAGTCACAGTGGCCACCATTGGGAGACTGAAAGAAGACCCTTCTGACAAATGACTCATAATACACTGTTTGAATGGCAGCCCTTGGGACAGACATAAGGATCTTTCCAGCAGAGGTTATGAACAAAGGCTACTGACAATGTCCTTCTGCCACACACTTCCCACTCATCATCCTGAAAGACTGTGTACATCTTTGCTCACAAATACTGGTGTATGTATACAGATCATAAATAAAAGTGTCACCAGAAAAAAAAAATAACTAATTGATGTGGGAGAGATGGCTAAGCGGTTAAGAGCACTAACTGGCTGCTCTTACAGAGGATCCAGACTTCCTCCCCAGCATCCATGCAGGGCAGATGGAAGCCGCTTATAACTTCAGCTCCAGGGGATCTGAAACTTCCCCCCAACTTTTACAGATACCTACATACATGTGGCATACACACAGACCCACAAACACACACAAAAAAATTTTTTTTTAATTCTTTTAAAAAAGACATAGTGACACATTGAAGGAGATCTATCTGTACAGGCGAATACGAGGTAACCCTGCGTCTGGACATGAGTGCGCAGATGCTGCATGAGAAAGAAGAGCATGGGCATCAAGCAGCCATGCCTTTCTCGTTCTTGTTTTTCTGTCTCCTGGACCTGGGAATGCAAAGAATTACCAAAGACGGGGACTTGAAGCAAAAGCCCCACAATTTGCCCCAGGAATGAAGGGGATTGGTAAGACATTGGATCGTTTTGTCCATGGTAAGAAGAATTTGTGATTGTACAGATTATGTGTTTGTTTCTAGCAGTTATTTGTCAATTGTCAAGAACAGGTTAGTAACAGTCTGTTTAAATGCATCTAGATTCTCCTTCCGCCATGGCTGCCCTCCCTCCCTATCCTCTGTTTCTTCCTTCCTCCCTCCTCTATTTTCCAATTAGTGGACTGCTATGAGAATGCTAAACTCCTCTTTCCAGCTGTGTTTTCTCTATCTTTTGACTAAATCTAAATGTGGAAGCCGTCACAGCATCAAGGCCTGTTAGGAGACATTCTCTGCTTCAGAGTCATTAGTAAATAGCTCTTCCTAATTGGAGGGGAAAAAAAAAACTTTCAACAACAAATTTGATCTAATTAACTCAAGCAAGAAAATGTATGAGCCAACTGTTTTCCAGTTTCTAACTCATGCTGTACAAACTGCAGTGATGAAAGAAGCAACCAGGTGAATTTGGTGTGTACTCAGAGCTTGACACCATGCCAGAAGAGTCCAGCCAGCTTGCACTTGGCATTTAGAAATGGGGTATAGAGTTCATTAGTATTTTGAGAACCACTGGCTGAAGCTGAAAAGTATATGTCTTGATTTATTTAACTTTATAACTATGTGGATTGGCTAAAAAGATAAGCAGTGGAACATTTTTGCATTATCTTATTGAATGAGTCAGGATTAATTAGCCAATTTTCTAACAAAATGTTTACGTCAATAATATTTGTTCTTCCTCTTCTGAGAAAAGAGGTTTATGTTCAATATAAATATGAAATTTATCTAATGAAATGAATTGTAGCCATAATATCAAATGAAGGTAACTATTAGTCATGATTATAATCCTTAAATCTTATTTGTTCAATATGTATATTTATAAAAATATAGTCACACTCTGTATATTATGTTCTTTGAATCTATTTTTCCACTATAAAAGTTTACTATTATAATATTTTTGTTTGTTTGTCTGTTTTAAGACAGGGTTTCTCTCTGTAGCTTTGGCTGTCCTGAACCAGGCTGGCCTTGAACTCAAAGCGATCCACCTGCCACTGCCTCTCTGATTGCTGGGTTTTATAATTTTTTTTAAAATACAGGGTTTCATGTATCCCAGGCTGGCCTTGAGCTTGTAACTTAGCTAAGGATGACTTTAAACTTCTGATCCAATTGTCTTCACTTACCAAGTGCTGGACGCACAGACACAAACCACAGTAACTCGTCATTTACATATTAATATGCATTAGCACGGTAACTTTTGATTATTATATTTCATGGCATGTATTTCTCATGCCATCTTCTGCTGGTCACTTCAGACTTTCCCAGCTTTTATTATAATGAATAATGACATGTTTATTCTTTAACCATTATTAATGAGTGTATTTGTTGATTCATTATTAACCAGGGGTAAGCCGAATGTAATAAAAGCACTTGATAGGGCCACTCAGGCCAGTCTGAGTAAGCCAGTCCAGTTTTTAGGAAGCTGAAAACCTCAGACTTGACACTTAGAAAGTGAGGGGTGGGCAACCCTTCTGCAAACGATGAGGGAGGAGGAGACCAAGCCACACATCATCCATCTTCAGTCTTAACGTCTCTTTGATCATTAATTAAATAGAGCAGTTTTGAAATGGCTGCTGAGGGTCAGTGAGAAGAGTAAGAATTGACCCTCAAACCGCAAAACGCAAGGATTTGACTCTCTTCCTCTTCTCTCTCTTCTGCTCTTTCTGTCTTGCTAATAAAACTGTCATTGTATGGGCGCAATACAGTGTGTTCCACCTCCCATGTCCCCGCCCCCACTCCCAGCTTCCAGATGTAGTCAGGGCACTGATTATGCAAATAAAGTATAATTTAAAAAAATTTTTTTTGAGTCAGGGTCTCTCTGTGTAGCCTTGGCTGTCCTGGACTTGCTTTGTAGACCAGGCTGGCCTTGAATTCACAGTGATCCACCTGCCTCTGCCTCCCGAGTCCTGGGACTAAAGGCTGTGTGCCACCATGCCCAGCTTTTAAAATATTTGATAATAGTTTGGTTTAACCAGCTCCAATGAATCTATCATTGACAAACAACTGGTAGCCTTTGTATGTACAAGGGATTGATGGCCTCAGAGTCCTCTCAGGAGAGTGGTCAAGTATCTATTCTGTGTTTACAAGCTTAAGTCTACATATGTTAACTAAGGTCTGTTCCTGACTGGCCATCTTCCTGCTTGTTTGAAGGGTTTTGAAGAATGAAAGTCTATCCACACCGCTTCATCTGTCTTCCTTAAAAGCATAACTATCCACTAAAGCACATTTCCAATGTCACCTCAAGAAGAAATCTTAAAGCCAAAGTATAAACCGTAGCTCTTGAGCACGGCCATGTCATTAGAATCCAGGGAGCTTTAAAGACAAGAGCAGAAAAGAATGAACATACTACAGCACAACAGAATAAAATACCATAAATTAATCTGCAGGCACAAAAGAAGTAAGGGGTGAGTGAAGTTTCAACAAGAAAACCAAGTTCCCGCACCGGAACATGGTTGGAGATAAGGCCAGAGACAATACAGAGACTCTCAGGTCTCACACAGCCGAACAGGAACACACTTGGCTCTAAAATGGCGGCTTTGCCAGCCTTTACTTGAGTCATGAGTTAAGTGGGGATTATGGGTAAAGTTACAGAGATATTAATGTATTTATTATAGATTTGGTTAGGATTTCTCGTTTCCATTTTAATTAGTTAATTAATTTATAATAATATATTACTGTTGTGTGTATGGTATAAGTAAAAGAGTGTGGGTACTCACATGCCAGACACATACAGGAAGGTCAGAGGACAACTGTCAGGACTCCTTTCTCTCCTTCCACCCTGGAAGAATTAACTTAGACGGTCAAGGCTCTTGCTACCTTGCTCTTCTGGTTGATGAGAATTTCAAGAGCTGGTCTTAGTAAACTGCTTCTGCTTGGTGCTTCTACTTTGCGTAGGGTGGTTGGGTACCACTGTGTCATGGTGAGCAAGAATTATAGCATCAAACAAACTGGATCCACTCAAAGTCAAGGAGGGAGGGAGGGGTTAAACAGAAACTAGTGGCTGGAAGAAAATAACTTCTGGGTGTGTGACTACTACAGAAAAAAAAATTTTTTTTTTTTTTGGTAAGTTCTTACTCTGTAACCCTAACTGGCTTTGGAACTCTAGGCCAGGCTGACCCAGAACTCACAGAGATCCAGCTGCCTCTGCATTCCAAGTGCTGGCACTAAAGGCCTGTGCTACTATGTCCAGCTAACTTTAGGAACATTTTAGCAACATTTTAAGAACAGTAGATGGATATAAACATTTCACAAGAAGGTTAGGGAATACAATCAAATCCTGTTATAGATTAAATTTAAAATTCAGGAAATAAAAGTAGACCAGGATAGCTTTCCTTTATTTAAGGAACTAAGACTCTCAGCCTTACACAGGGCTTGTGCATTGAGTCTGCATATTCAGTTCTGGTTTCTGAAATGGCCTGTAGAAGATGTATGACTGACCAGATGAAAGAAGGTGCTTGCCCTGGGCAGACGGCAGAGGATGCAGACTCTGGTCAGATGGCAGAAGATGCAGGCCCTGGCCAGATGACAGAAGATGCAGACTCTGGTCAGATGGCAGAAGATGCAGGCCCTGGCCAGATGGCAGAGGATGCAGGCCCTGGCGAGATGGCAGAAGATGCAGGCCCTGGCCAGATGGCAGAGGATGCAGGCCCTGGCCAGACAGCAGAAGATGCAGGCCCTGGCCAGATGGCAGAAGATGCAGACTCTGGTCAGATGGCAGAAGATGCAGGCCCTGGCCAGATGGCAGAGGATGCAGGCCCTGGCGAGATGGCAGAAGATGCAGGCCCTGGCCAGATGGCAGAGGATGCAGGCCCTGGGCAGACGGCAGAGGATTCAGGCCCTGGCCCAATGGCAGAAGCTGCAGACTCTGGTCAGATGGCAGAAGATGCAGACTCTGGTCAGATGGCAGAAGATGCAGGCCCTGGCCAGATGACAGAAGATGCAGACTCTGGTCAGATGGCAGAAGATGCAGGCCCTGGCCAGATGGCAGAGGATGCAGGCCCTGGCGAGATGGCAGAAGATGCAGGCCCTGGCCAGATGGCAGAGGATGCAGGCCCTGGCCAGACAGCAGAAGATGCAGGCCCTGGCCAGATGGCAGAAGATGCAGACTCTGGTCAGATGGCAGAAGATGCAGGCCCTGGCCAGATGGCAGAGGCTGCAGGCCCTGGACAGATGGCAGAAGATGCAGGCCCTGGCCAGAGGGCAGAGGATGCAGGCCCTGGCCGGATGGCAGAGGATGCAGGCCCTGGACAGATGGCAGAGGATGCAGGCCCTGGCCAGATGACAGAGGATGCAGGCCCTGGCCAGATGGCGGAAGATGCAGGCCCTGGCCAGATGGCGGAAGATGCAGGCCCTGGCCAGATGACAGAGGATGCAGGCCCTGGTCAGATGGCAGAAGATGCAGGCCCTGGCCAGATGGGAGAAGATGCAGGCCCTGGCCGGATTGCTGTAGAGTTAAGGTCCAATTGTGGAAGATGTTCTCAAGCAGCAAGAAGTGTGAAACCCATTTTAAGTTTTTGTAGAAATCCTTGAAAATAAGCCTCAAGATCTTTCTAGATAGAAGAACATGGCACTCCTTGGGTCTGGTTATACTAGAAAGTTCTGTATCTTTCTGAAATGAATGAAATAGCCCTACATCAAAGGCCTAGAAAAAGCTAACACAATAAAACCAAACTTTGTATCTGCTCTTGTCAATGAAAATGTAGAATTGGGATGAGAATTTGAAAAATGTCTGCAGCCTTTGTACAAACACTGAGTTCTCCTTACTCATCAGAATATGTCTTTTAGCACAAAGTCAGTTTAAAAAAAAACCTTCATATTTACCAGATTGAGTAAATAACACCTATGTTAATTTGACATGTTTTACACCTTTATTGGGTCAGACTTTACTAATTCAACAAATGAAATGCTCATGGTGCCTATACCTGTAGATATCTGGTTACATAATTATTGTTGGAAAATACACAGGGAGAAAATCAGCTTGTTTTAAAGGAAAAGCAGGCCACTCCCTGCCTCCCTATCCCTGAGCGTCAGTCCCCGTGAGTGGGTTAAGTTATCAGCCGGGACGTGCTTGACGGTGGCTCACTTGAGCACATGGTTTGTGGGGTTTCTTTGAATTCATGAAATGGGGGAGTTTGGAGACATGAGGCTCAGATGAGTGTGTGCTGCCAGTTAGGGGCCTTGGGGGGTGCATATCTTTGGCTGACAGAGGAAACAGGAAACCAGTGGCTTTCGGTTGCTATCTGTAAACTAGTCATTGTGCCTGGATAGAGCAAGCTGAAAACCCATCTGGATTGTTTTTCACACAGATACACATAATGCACATGCCCAAGTACTCATGGATAGTTTTAAATTTTAAAATATGATTCATTTTTCATTTTCGTTTAATTCAGGTCTGTCTTTACTTTCGGCTCCCTCTTAACCCCAGCACTTTTGATAATAACATGGGGATAGAAGCAGTGTAGTAAAATAAAAATGCAGATAAAATTAGATTCTACTGAAAGCCTAACATTTACGAACGAAAAGAGTGAAGACACCGTGGAGGACAGGAAACTAGGCTCCTGCAGGCGGAGAAGCTCATACTGAATCTAGCCGATGGTTTCCTTTCAAGATATGGGGTTAGTGTTACAAAAACTACCAATGTTTTATAAATAAGTCAGAACTTTGTAATATTTGGAAACTATGTAATTCGTGTTTGTTCTCTCTTAACCAAAAGGGATTCAGAGGAAATCCCACGAGACTGCCTCGTGGGTTTGAACCAGTTCAAAGGTCAACCGTTTGTAGTCACATCTGAAAGATGGCTGAGAACTCATTCTTGTATATTTTTAGTGGCCTGCAAAGTTTTTCTTCATTTGTGGTGTGTATACATGTGTGTGCATGTATGGATTCAAGTGTATACATACGTGTGTATGTTCAGAGAGGGGTGAAGGGACTACATCAGGTGTCTTTCTCAGTCACTCACACACACACACACACACACACACACACACACACACACACATGCAATCTCTCAACTTTCAGTGTTGGACAAGGCGATCTTTTGTTCTTCAAGATGCTCAGAAGAGTGAACTCAGAGACAGAAGTTTAATTGGACTTTATTCTCAGGTGCTGATGATGTCTCTTCCCTGTTGAGTGGAGTCTGACCTCACGGCGTCACTAACTGGCCACTCTGAAATAACTGTAGCACAGGAAGTGAAGGCGGAAGGGCCAAAGGGTCACTGTCCCAGCGGGAAAAGGTCACTGCTCCAGGCCGTCAGATTCCCGGAATGAAAACAAAAGTCTTACTTTGTGTGTGTGTGCACGGCTCTCTCGCCGTGTGTTAAAAAAATTACATAAAACTTTTATAAGGGTGTGTATATGTGTGTGGGAGTGTGTCTGTACTTGTGTGTATGCATGTATGTATAGCCCTAAATACAACCTGTTAAGTCTGGATAGTGATACTTGTGTGTATGTTTTCAGGGCCGAGCACTTAGTTTCTCCGCTGCCTGGAGCTCCTTAATTGGTTGGATTGACTGGATGGCAAGCCCCAGGCATTGCCTGGCCTCCTCTGCAGTGCTGCTATTACAGGCACATTGCCTCCACCAGCTTGTTCATAGGCACTGAGAACCCAAACTCAGGCCTTTGCCCTTGCCCTCACTCTCGCCCTTGCACGACAAATATTTTATTGACTGAGCTTTCCCCCAGCACCCCGTAATGCTTTCTCTCTGTAAGAAAAATGAAAATCTATTTTATCAGATATTAAGATAGTGCGATCTGCTCGAGTTCTGAGCCCGTTATTCTTGGAACTCTTTTATCCATTTTTATTTTTTCATATAAAGTGGTACATATCCATGAAAACAAGATGAGCTTTTTTTTTTTTTTGTCAAAAGCACACACAGATGGATTTTGTTTCTTAATCTATTTATCTAACCTGTATCTTTTGCTTGGGAATTTTGAGGTTATCGACATTTAAAGCTATTAATGAATGAAAAAAAGATATACGTTGAGCATTGAGTACTGTCTCCCCCCCTCCCCCGCCCCCGGCTTGAGTTCTCAGTTTTGCTTTGTGTATAAGTAACTTCAGCTTCAGCTTCTTTCTATGGTCTCTTGGCTATGTTTACTTCTCTCTCCAGTCTGACGTATGGTTGCCAGTATTCTCTGGGGGCCTGGCTTGGGGGACATGACTTACTTTAGCCCGTTTGTATCATAGGGAGTTGTTCTTTCTCCTTCAAGTATGGTGGATAATTTTGCTGAGTACAGTAGTATAGGTTGGCGCCTGTGGTCTTTTAGAACCCAGTGTACTTTGCTTTCAAAGTTTTCACTGAGCAATCAGCTGTTATTCTGGTGGGTTTTCCTTCTATGTGACTTGTGGCTTCCACCCCTTGTAGCTTTCAGTGCTCTTTGTTCTGTATGTTTGGTGTTTTGGCTATAACGTGCTGTGGGGAGTTTCCTCTCTGGTCTTATCTACTTGATGTTGTGTGTGCTTCTTGTCTCTGTATGGGAGTGTCTTTCGTTAGTTTGCAAATGTTTCTCCCATGATCCTGTAGTAGGTGAGGTCTGTGTCTGACCTGAGATTTTTCTCCTTGTCTGTAATTTTAGTGGTTTCCCAACATCCCTGCATATTCCTTTTGTGCAATCAGAAAAAGGTAGGAGAGATGGTTCAGTGGTTAAGAGTGTTTGGTACTCTTCCAGAGGATCCAGGTTTGATTCCCAGACAGAGCCCACATTCAGGTATGCATGTGATGCAAAGACCCAGATGCAGGTAGAGGACAATGCACACAAACTTAAAAGGTAAAAATAGTTATTAAAAAAATATTTTTGTTTGAGTGATACAGTTTCCCTGCTTTATCTTCAGGTCCTAATATTGTGTCTTCTGCTCGATCCATTCTCCTGGTAAGGCTTTTCCTTGAGTTAGTCATTTGGATTATTGAGGCTTTCAATTCTGTCTTCATTTCAACTTAAGTTCTTGCCAGTATCTCGATCTCCACCAGCTTCGGTTTCAAATCCTGTAGTGTTTGTCACTAAATTAAGATGTTTGTTTATTTTACTAGGCATCACATGCGTGTTTATTCCTATCTTTTTTTTTTTTTTTAAGTCTGTTGAGGTTTTAGTCATGTCTTCTTTAAAAATCCTTGAATCCTCAGAGCACGTTTAGAGTCATTCTTTTAGATCCCCTGTCCTAAAGTTCATGTCGGTGGTTCTCATTGGAGCACACTCCTAGAGGGGAAGTGAGTTCTCTGGCGATACCGTCATGGCCGTTAACATGCTTTTGTGATGTAACCTTGGCATGTGGACTTATTTCATTACGTGTATGTCTGATGTGAGATTTGTGAGAACTTACTAGGCAAGGCCAGTGTACAAGCTGTATAGCTAGATGTAGACCTGGAAGTTTGGAGACTGATTGCAGCACCCACGACTTCTCACCTTGTATAATGGCCTACACAGACTCCTTACAATGAGCCTGTGATGTGTCGCGGTGTAAGTGCAGGCGTACTTATCTATGCGTGCGCCTTTCTTTTCTGTTGTTGTGATAAGACACTACAGCAAGACAACCGTGGAGGGAGATTTTATTGGGTGCTTGCAGTTTCAAAGGGCGAGTCCATGACCATTGTGATGGGAGCCCTAGCAGGGTACAGGGAGGCCCAGCACAGGGATCGGAGCCGAGAGCTTCCATCACTGTGAGGCAGAGTGGGCCAACTGCAAAGAGTGTGGGTGTGGGCTTTTAAAACCTCAAAGCCCATTGCCAATAATACATCTCCCCTAGCAAGGCCACAACTCCTAATATTTCCTCAGCACTCCGGCTGACTGGGGCCAAGTGTTCAAAGATGTGAACCTATGGGCCGTTTTTATTCAAACTACTTCAGCGTCTATGTATGTTTGTATCTTTCATCTTCCATATATCTGTTCTAATCTAATCCAATGTAATCTATCTATCTCATCCTTTAGCTTGGTTTTTCTGTGTAACTCTGGAAAGTTTACACTAGAGATCTGAAAAGTGGACTTGTTTGGGACAAGAGAAAGAGTTAAGGATGAGGGAATTTTGATTTTCAGTAAATATTCTTCACACAATAAAACACATAATTAGAACTTGAAAATACAGTAATCTGAAACCTGGATATGTGAAATAAGTAGTTAAGCAAAAGGATACTTGTTGTTGTTTTTTGAGACAGGGTTTTTCTGTGTAGCCTTGGCTGTCCTTTGTAGACCAGGCTGGCCTCGAACTCACAGCATCCGCCTGCCGACACTGGGATTAAAGGCATGTGCCACCACTCCCACCTCAAAAAGACACTTTCAAATCACCCATGTTTACAGTTACTATGCAACTTTGAGAAGTTCATTTCTTTCTCTCTTTTTAAAACATAAGTAATTTACTTATTCACTTTACATCCTGATACTATCCCATCCCTCCTCTCCTCCTGGTCCCACTCTCTCTTCCTCTTCCTCCAACATCCCTCCCCTATTCCTCAGAAAAGGGGAGTTCCCCTACCCACCCACCACAGCTCATCAAGGGGTTTCAGGACTGAGCACATGCTCTTCCCTTGTGGCCTGGTAAGGCTGCCCTACCAGGGGGTAGTGATCAAAAAGCAGGCAACTGAGTCCATGCCACAGACACCCGCCACTCACCTAGGGGACCCACATGAAGCCTGAGCTGCCCATCGGCTACATCTGTGTAGGGGGCCTAGGTCCAGTCTATGCATGGTCTTTGGTTAGTGCTTCATTCTCTACAATCCCTGCTGGACCCTGGTTAGTTGGCTCTGTTGGTCTTCTTATGGAGCTCCTGTCACTTGTGGGTCCTTTTTTCCATTCCCCCACTTTTCCCGCAAGCCTCTCTACCCTTGGCCCAATGTTTGGCTATGAGTCTCTGCATCTGTTTGGATCCAGTGCTGGGCGTAGCCTCTCAGAAGTCAGCTATGCTAGGCTCCCATCTTCCAACAAAGCAGAGTATCATTAATAGTGTCAGGGGTTGGCTCTCTCTCCCACGGGGCGGGTCTCAGGTTGGGCCAGGCATTGGTTTGACGTTATCTCAATCTCTGCTCTATGTTTATCCCTGCACATCTTGTAGGCATAGATTGTTGAGTATACGTTCCTCTGTTGGGGTGTTAAAGAGGACTAGGCATCAAAGAAGTAGCAATTAGACTTTTATTCTCTATATACGATGCATTAAAGACAATGTCTACATAGGATATCATGCAGACATTATATTTACTTCATCAGATAAGGTACGAAATACAGTATTAGTAGGAAATAAACCTAGATATAGACAAAATATAATTATAATCCTTCCCACATGTCTATGACCAATTCATCATCATAATAAACATTTCTGGGTCTCTCTCTCTCTCTCTCTCTCTCTCTCTCTCCTTCCATCTCTTTGTTTCTTGCTATGATATTCCTTGGTGCTTATGAGTTGATAAGCATTTACAGTGTCAAAATTATAGGAGTAATATTTAGAAGAAAGAAATTTAAACAACAAAGCATTTTTTCTATTGGTTTTATGTTTTCAGAGAATTGCAAAAAGAAAAAAAAAAAAAAAAGAATCATCCAACTCAGTTTTATTGTGGGAAACTGACCCTACAACAGACCACATCAAGAGCTAATTGTGTCCCTCCTGTTACACATATCGTGGGAAGCATCTGCAGGCTGCTGGAGTAGGAGATCCCTAGCATCCTTTCCAGATACATTCTATGCATCTCTATATTTAAAGTGTAGCCACACAACATCCATGTATTATTAGTCGGGAAGAAATTTTGTTAAAACCAAAACCAAACCCCAAAATAGCTCTGGGCCACTTTCTCTAAATTAAAGTCAAGGGAAATAAACATTGGAAGGGCAGTGAAACTGTTTCAGTGTGTGGAAACTTTGTCCCTTCAACCAAGCTTTTCCAGGTCTTATCTACCCTCCTATTAATTATGCGAGACTGCTTTACACTCGTCTTATCATCTATTAGTGTATGTGTCCTGGGGACGTAGTAAGGCGCAAAGGAAAGAAAATTATGTTAAAATGAAGTTTGTATTTCGGTGGAGAGAAGTAGGAAACGAATAAAATATGGAAAATAAGAAGATAAACAGTGGAAGAAGGAAGATCTATCTTTGTCATCCTAGGCTGCTGTAGCAAATAGTATCTCAAAGACAAACAGCGTTTCTCATAGTTCCGGCAGTTGGGAATGCCAAGAGCAAGCAGCCAGTAGATCCAATTTCTGATGAATCTTCTTTTTCTGCTTTGCAGGTTGTACTGATTTTATCCTCTTACACTACGGTGCTGGGGAGAAAGAATCCTTTTTCCCACGTCCTTTTATATGGGTGCTCACCCTGCTGGGAGAACCTCATCCTTGTGTCCCCGCCCCCCTCAACCCAACTTCCAATTGCCATAATATTAGAAGATCTGTGTTCAATACCATGTCTTCCTGGAGAGGCATAGTCTATGATACCATCGTGTTGTAGGAAGCAAGAGTAACATGGTTATAGCAGGAGAGCTCTGGAGCAAGAGCATCCTTGGCATGTCTAGGAAACTGGCCTATGTGAAGTGAGGTGACAGTAGCAGACCATGGTAGGTGTGGTGACATTTTGTAGAAACTTGTGTCCACAGACAGGATTTGGTTTCATCCTGAGATGGAGGCCAATGGAGGACTTTTAGCACAGGCATGGGTTCATCTTACTTTCATTCTGTCATCTTTCATAACAGATGATAACATGGCAAGGACTGAAACAAAACAAGCAATGAGAAAACAACGGCAAGACTCCCAGAGCGGCATGACAGCAGTTTGGGTGACAGACAGTGCATAGGTTCCTGGTGTATCCTTGGAGTAGAGCTGAGCACTTTTGTTGAACAGGTCACACGTAGGTTGTGAGAGAATAGGAATAGAAGTGTCAAGTGTGACCTCAATATTACCTAAGCTCTTTCTCACTTGGAAACATCCCCGACCCAATCCTAACAGCTTGTTAAAACTTGTGCTCTTCTCTGTCCCACTTCAGAAGACTCACAAAGCTCGTGAGTCAGCTGTGAGAGTCCTTCAAGGTCCCCTACAACCTGGTGTTGGGCAAGCGCCTTCTCACCAGACCCATATGTTACTTTCTGCATGCTGCTTACATGTAGGACCTCATCTGATGCATGAACCACTTTCTTTTTTCTTTCTTTCTTTCTTTCTTTTTTTTTTTCATGAAGCACTTTCACCCACAATGCTGTAATCTCATGTACTCTTCCATTCCATGTCCAGTGTTCATCCTCATGTTTAACACTGGGCCCTCCCTTCTGGTCATTAGGGCAGCTCTACTCAAAACCAAGGCATGAACATGGAAGGGGTTGGTTATATGAGAAATAAGCTGGTAAGGTACGTAGGGATTAACAAATATTAGGAAATGGCCATGATTGTTACAAATATAGAGACTTATTTAAGGA
Organism: Acomys russatus; assembly: GCF_903995435.1. Taxonomy (NCBI): domain Eukaryota; kingdom Metazoa; phylum Chordata; class Mammalia; order Rodentia; family Muridae; genus Acomys; species Acomys russatus. The sequence continues at coordinate 4,406,415 of NC_067166.1, read as the reverse complement.
ACACTTACTATTCAAGAGTTTATTTATTCTCTGTATCACCTTGGTGCCCACTGCTGTAACCATGAAGTTACTTAGTTTCAATTAAAGATAATTAAAATGAAATGAAATAAAAATTCATTTCCTTAGTATTGGACATATTTCAGTTACTCAGTAGCTATATGTCACCATGGGGGCTGCTGGATTCGACACTGGAGATTAGGGGAAACCTTTGTTATTGTGTCAGCCCTGCTGGAAGGTTCTGGTACTGACTACAGAGGAAGGAGTTGAGGCTGAGGTCTCATTGCACAGTTGTTGCACACTGATTCTCATCTTATAGGACCTGTCCTACCTAAGTTACTCAAAGGTACTAGGGGATTTTGAAACTACAGATGGCCACACCCTCTCTCTCTCTCTCAAGGCTTCCAAATCCGTTCCTGTCTTAGGAGAGCACTTCTAGGAAATGAAGTGCAATCACAGCACTGTGGACACATGTATGTGCACGTGGGAAATCAGACCCTCTACCACAATCCCACGAGACACACATTTTTGGCTTTGTGTAGTTCTTATCCTTTTTCAGAGTGTCTTTTCCTGAACTTAAAAGAAATTAATGTACATTTTAAAGGAAATGAAAACCAGATGTTTTGATATATTTATTCTTCTTCTTCCAGCTTTTGATTTGAAGAAGATGACTGGTGTCTGAACAAAATCTTTGGGGATTTACAAATGAGGTTTAGTATTAGTTTTACCCTCCTGAAGAAGATTTGCTCATGGGTAAGTGATCACATGTCTCCAAATGTTGTATCTTGCCATCAAAGCTTGGATTTATTTAGTGTGGGTGTCAAGCTTGGCAGGAGATAGGCTTTGACTCATGGGGCTCAACCCACTAAGAAGTTCCTTCCTTCCCTTTTTCTCTTTCTTTCTTTCTTTCTTTTTTTCCTTCTTTTATAAAGGACAGTATTGCTTGATCTACAATAAAATGATTGTAATAATGTAAATTATATGTTTATGAAGATTATAAATTTCAAGCTATAGATCACATGGAAACTGTAGTGTTTCTTTCAAAAAGTACAGCTGCTCCCTTGGCAGTGGTGCAGGAACTGGTGGTACAGTTGTACAGCTGGCAGCTTTGAGGAAAGATCTAAAAGTACCTAGAAGAGCTGGAGAAATGGCTCAACACTTAAGAGCACTGGATGCTTTTCCAGAGGCTCCAGGTTCGATTCCCAGAGCCCACTTGGCAGTTCACAACCATCTGTAGGTTTTGTGTCCCTGGGTCTTCTGGTCTTTGTGGGAGCCAGCACGCCCACAGAGTACAGAGACACATGCAGGTAAAACACCCATGCGCATAAAATAAATACACATATGCACAAATAAATTGTAATAAAACCCACCTACTACCATTAGGTAACAGAACTAAGAGCCATTGCTAGGATGGCTTGTCCCATGGTCTGTATAGTCTGGTTATCATTGATGGGCCTACATTGGCCCAGAGTTTGTTCAGTGGTCTGCAACATCTAAAATGTTAACACCCACTCCCTATGCCAATGATGTCCAGCCAGGAATATCAGATCAAAATTTGTAATAAAGAACTGCCAAGGACAGCTTGCTTGTTTTGCAATCAATGAGGCTTTGATTAAATCCTTAGTTTGTTAGTTGTTTTTTTTTTAAAGCCAGGTATGGTGACTCATACTTGCAATCTCAGCACTGGGGGAGCAAAGACTTCAAGGTTGTCTTAGGACCTCCACAGGCACACATATGCACACATGTGAACCTACGCAAACAAAGCAGCATATATATTCAATACTTGTAAAAAGAGTTTCTACTACACATTGTGAACTCACCTTATAGTAATTATTATGTAAACACTTAAAATGTTATGCCTTGTGTAACTACTTTCGCCTATATGTCTTAGATACTCATTTGTAGTTGAGTAATGCCTATATACATGGCCACAAACAATTTTCTGACCAGGTCTCTGCATGGAATTTTCCTTGTCCTCTTAAATTGAACTTAAAACCTATAGAAGGTGCTGTTTGGATTGTAATAAATTAGATGCATAAACAGAGACAAGGTTTATTTGATCAATGAGGGAGAAAATATTACCTATGTGGAGAAAAAGGGTGAGCATCAGGGTGACTTACAGAGCTTTGACTCTCCTTGAGACTGGCGTGTGTATTCGTAGCTGTATTTGGGAGGATACCAGATCTGTCTATGCAGTTTTGTTGTTCTGTCAGGCTGTTAGAAGTGCTTGCTGTTCCCCTTTGGGACACCCTCATTCACCGGGAGAATTGCTTCAAAGCCTTTAAATCTGAAATCTGTCAATTGAACAACTCTTCTTTATCAGGCTAGTCTGATTCCTAACTTCCATGCCAAAGTAAACTTAGTCTTATGCATAGGAAGCTTCAGGAATGTTGGTTTCCTCACTTCTCTTTTTGACAATTCATTTAAGCCTAAAAATAAGTTGAAGTTTTTTATTTTTTCCTTCTAGTGTAGAACACAGCACTAGATTCTTCCTTTAATTAAAATTCCATGTCCTAAGAATTGCAAATTCCAGGGAATGCTTTCAGGACGCTATCGCAGTTCATTTGAGGATAAAACCATTGGCATTTGAACTCATGGGGCCATTTGTAGCCTGCTACAGCTTTGCAGGAATAGACTGCCTTGTCAAACCTTCTTTCTACATTCTTATTTTTCCTTGTACATTGTTTGGTAGGCAATTTAACTAAGTAAGAACATTGATATGGTAGCAATCATTTTATATTCAGTAGATTCTTCAATGTATCTATAGGAATAATCTATATCAGCTGTAATAGAGACCGAGCACAGTGCATTACCTAACACACTTAGTGTTAGATCTCCATACTTTCTTTTTCTCCTTCAAGAACTTGGAAATGTTGGGGCCTATCAGTCTTATTATGTACCTGTCTTTCCACACAGCTCTCTAACAGAATTCTAGTGATCTTCTGTTCCTTGAAAACTAAAAATCCCAGTGAACACAACACCTCTATCCCTTTCCTGAAATATTCTCCTATTGACTTGTTCTGGAAACTTTCTTCTCCTCCTCCACTGCCAACCAACCCTGTTATCTCAATGTATCATCTGATGAATACCTTTCTTATAAATATTCAATAACAGAAATTTTCTAGAGCCTTTGTATATAATGCGCGGGTGTGGAGAATTTAGTTACGGATGGGAATGCTCAGGCTTTCATGTGAATGATGTTCTTGGAGAAGACAGATATTAATCAAGTAAATAACAGATACTAGAGAGTTGTGTATGTGACCAACACTATTGTGCTATCATTTGAACCTGTAATTAGGAAATTTGGTTTTTTGGACATTTCTTTGGTATTTCGACAGAAGCAAGCATCCCCCTTCTCCAGGACTATGTGCATGCTTCTGTTGTTACAATTCCTGAAGTGAATTTAAATTCATTTATTTATGTACCTGATTTTGTCACAAGTCTGTGAGATTCTTGCGTATTCTGGATCTCTGTACCAAGAAGAATTGTTTGTACTTGTTGGACACATGTCACATATAATCAATAAGGCATCTGGTGGCTTAACATATAAGTTAAGACTCAGAGTATACAGAAGTATACAGAAAAATCATATTTTACCCCTGTTATTTGCTTTTCTCTTAGGACAGGACATTTAATGTTTGGTGGCTTTGCAGAAAAGAACACTGCTATCAAACAATTATAAACTTTTTAGTATTTCTTTCTTATAGGTCACAGACTATTTTAGCAGTTACTCATTAACTCTGAGGTTGGAAAATAAGGAAACAGCACTCAGTAGTTTAATTATGAATCACTGCAAAGGTCAGAGCACAAGGATTATGCACTACACAAGTGCTGTTCAGAGAGCAGAAAGTGATGGATGTCTACTTGATGAAAACGATATTGTAACGAGGAAAACAAAAATAGCCAAACCGCCATAGCAAACATCCATAAAATAAACGTGAGAACACTTAGTCGGTACTTAATACATCTGTGATCTCTGATACTGTCTTTTAAATGTTGTCATAATGGCCAATCAGAGAATGAGCCCTCACGACATGCTAGTCACTTCTTTACATGAAATTAGGTAAAAACACAGATCGTGCACAACCAAAATCATTCCCACCCGTTTCCACCACACCCTCTTTCATTTCTAACTAGGTCAGAGATAGAAATAGCACTCTGGGTTTGGATTCATGCTCCCTTCCTTAAGATCTGTGGGGTGATGCTCTAGGCAGCAGCTTTACACCCTTGAACACATTTTTTTTTTTTTTTTTTTTTTTTTAGCATTGTGGCTTGAATGATGGTGCCTTTTTTTTTTTTTTTTTAATTCCTGTGAAAGCTCAATCTGCAATGCAACACCATGAATGGGTGTAGCTTGTAAGGTCACTGAGGGTCAAGGGCTTTGCACTCATGACTTGTACCGGGTGTTTTTATCCATTTGTTTGATGGGACTAATTCGTTCTGTTTGGTTTTCTGCCTTGTTTCATACGAGGACGCAGCAGTGGCCATCTTGGAAGTAGAAAGAGAAGTCTTCACCAGATCCGAGACCTTCTGGCACTTTTGCTTTGAAGTTTCCACCTTCAGAGCTTTGAGAAATAAATCCCACAATTTCTAAGTTTTCACAGCACGGATAAGACACCTGGCCAGCACATGATCCCAATAAACTACCAAAGAGTATATTAAATAGTTGAAATAAACTGAAATTAGGTTAGGCTTGAACCATAGCACCATCAGTAACTTATAATTTTGGCATACGGCAAGTTTTGTGAAGTCTTCATGCTTCTTTCTGAAAAAAAATTATAAAGGACATGTAAGGGCTGTATCTGACAGAATACACTTAACTCAGACACACAACACATATACATTAGATATAAAACTCTCTAGTAGACATAGACACATATATGTACACTGCGTTCTTACTTGGCAGTGGGAAAGTCAAATTTACACCAGTGTCACTCACTGTGCTTGAAACTACCTGCTCATGAGTAAATATTCAATAAAAATGCATTATTAGTTTTATTGTTCACGTCAATAATGTCTTTATCTTTCTTCCATTTTTTTTTTCTTCTGACATAAAGACCCACGGGCCTCACCTGGCGACAGTAGCAAGAGGAGAGAATGGTGCTATTTTGAGGGATGAGGGGCAGATGAGTGCAAATGTGGGGCTGTGTAGGCAGCTTTCATTTTGTTGCCATTTTGCCCTGTCACTGATGCCCCGCCCCCTACAGATCTGTGCTGGTTCTGCCTTCGTTGGTGGTTTTTGGGCCTCCAGCCAGGCATTGTATCAGCTTCTCAGTTCTGAAGGTTATAATGAGAGTGGACACAACCTAATCTCTTGACCTTCCACTAAGAGGACCCTACCACTCTTTGCGGGAACCTACGTCTCCCCGTAATGACAATATTTGGTCAAGAACACATAGGGGGGTGGGAGTGGGGTTCTCCAACACACACATTCCACTAAACACAGTTAGGTTTATTCTGTGACCTACAGACGCTACATTTCAAAACTCATCCTGGAAGTGAGAGAATCGTCCCAGTAGGTAAGCATCCTTCTAAGAGAGGCTGTGCATCATTACTCAGGTTCCCTCAGAATGGCAGAGCCCATCACTTTGATGCTGACACTTTTAACGGTTATGCCTTAACTGAGTTGTCCTCTAACCAACCCCCACCCCCGCGCCCTGCCCTCCACTAACTCCTGAATCATGACAGGTTGGTGTACACGCCCTGGTCTCTGAGCCAGCCATCCAGATTTGTGGTTTCTTGAGATCTAAGTTAAACAGCACTTTAGCTCATATCCCGGTCTCTCCCTCCTCCTCTAGAGAGGTCAGTCCAGGGACATTTATCAATAAGCTTCCTGCAAATACTCATCTCACGCGGTGGCTGAGAACCATGCCTAAGATGACCTCAAACTATTCTCGGATTTTATGAGCAAAACAGGGAAGGAAGGATAAAAGAGAAAAAATGGAGAAAGTGCCCTTTGGGGTCTCCTTCCCTCAGCTATCCCAGGTGCTCCTGATTGCAGTGGATCCTGGGGGTGGGGGTGGGGGTGGGAGAGTCAGAGCCAGAACAGCCTGGAGGGAGGAGAGACTTCAGGTGCTCAGGTGGCAGTTAACATGTGAGAAAGATTTCCCAGGAGACAGGATTCAGTGATTAAGGAGAGCGGGGGTGGTGGGGGTGGTGGGTGGGTGGGGTGGTGGTGGGTGGGGGTGGTGGGGTGGTGGTGGTGGGTGGTGGGTGGGGGTGGGGGTGGTGGTGGGGGTGCGTGGGGGGTGGTGCAAAGTCTACTTAAACCGTTGGGGAGTGGATAAAGGTTTTTGAGTTGAGTTTACCTCATTGGCCTGGGGTGAAGGTGCTGGGAATGCCTGATTTGCTTGAAGAGGAATTCCAGGTGCTTGCTGGACATTGCCTTCTAAGGAGAGAAGAAATTTAACCTATAGCCTGGCTCTCAGGCTATGTGACTACCACAAGGATAGCAAAGGTGAGGCCTATAAGGCTCCCTGGGCTGGGACATGCAGGCCCAGAATAGTGAGGGAATGGTCCTACCCCTGCTGGTCTCAAGATGAGATATTTTGTGGTTTGGACACACCTTGACCTCATTTTTGTCCCAGGCCGGCTCCCCTAGGGCATGCATCTCCCTGGCTCCAGAAGTTAGCACTTTGAAAACGACAATGCCAAAGCTTTTGTTTTCAAAAGCCTCCAAAACCCTGCCCAAAATTGTCCGTAACCGCTTGGCCAACAAGCCAGCTCTGCTTTGTATGTCTTTTAGATACTTGGTAGAGAAATATAATCCTATTATTGTTATTACCTTAAATTATAAGCTAACAAATGGAATCATTTTTGCTTTTCGCTTGAGTTGAGTGGCTTCTCTTAATGTAGGAGATCTACACAAATCCTTGGATGAAAAAAAGACAACTAAAGTGGAAACCAGCCTCTGATGGGCTTGTTCGTAAGTCTTTAGGAGCACATAGTTATTAGCAGATGAGGTCCTATGACATCAGTGACTGGAGGGCAACAGAAGAAGAACAGGCCATACTGAGGGGGTTGGTTATGGCAGAGGCAATGGCTGATGTTCAGTCCACTAGGCCAAAAAGAACTGGACTCACATGAGAGATAAGACACAAAGGTATTCAGCACAGAAAGTCATAGGGAAAGGCAGCCATACTGAGATTACATCCGTGGACACGCCACCTTTCCATAGGTTAGCCTCAGTTATATTTTTAAACACCGTGTGAAGGAATCACGTAGCCACTCCTTTCTAACTCATCTTTGATCCAATCGGTCCTTGTTCAGGTGTCAATTATCTTATGGAATTCCCCCCCCAGGCAGATACACACAAATGTCAGTTCTCTCCAGATGACTCCGTGACATCTGATTCACCAAAAATCTATTCTTGGATGGGAGTTGGATCACAAAAGCTGGATCCCTTGAGTTTCCTCCATGACTTTAAGCTAAGCCCATTAGAAAATTTTCTATGCTCTGCAATTGTTACTGTTTATGAAAACGTGGGGAGGAGGTCGTGTAAACTTTAGGAACTTCCTAAGACTTCTCAGTTTTGTTTACTTTCTGAACCTTCTACATTTTAATTATGCTACAAGTCTGAATAAGCTTTCTCAAAGAGGGAATGGTTCAACCCAAAGGGAACTGCTATACAACACTACAGATGATTCAAAGTCAGTGGCCTCGCTGACAATACCATTCCAGTATGGACGACCACTCGTGAAACTCCATCCTTGAAATTTCCTACATTCATCATAGGCTGCAACATGGCTGGCTGGAGAGTCTACACTCCAGAAACTGTGGGTCTTGTATGTTTCAAGGGTTTCCCTGTAACTGTGAAGTTTCTCTACTCCCCTAGCCTTGTAAATTTTGTTTAGTTCTTGAGTCTTAAGAGTCACCCTACTCTCCTCAGAATGGAATTTTTTTCAATTCGTATAAAATAGTTGCACAATATGGGGGAGGGGAGGTCTCCACCATAACTTAGCCTTCACACAGTGGTGTCTCGAGACTTCGTGGTAGCATACATTATGCTAACACACATTATCTGGCTTCAAGGCTCTCTGTAATCTCTGTGCAAGACGCTATGCTCTGAGATCCATTTACTCCAGAACTTTGTGCCTAAAAAACCAATACCATGTGTATGGTGTCCTCAAATTATATTTTTTCTCTTGGCTTATAACTGCATCAATTTCTGTGTAAGTTCCCTAGGTTTTTGCTGTTGATTTTCACTTTAGCAGAGAATTTCTGGGACAGCATTCTCAGGTTTGTTTTTCCTTGTCCTTTCAACCACATTTGATGAGGTTTTGGATACATCTTGCCTTCCATGCACCTTTCCTGGTTCCATTGAAGAACTCAGGTTTGCTTTAATGGGGCTACTCACTGTTAGATTGCAATTATTTGGGCAGCAAAGTTGTCTGTATCTTGCACACTTTTTTCTTTTTCACCACTTGGCTTGCTCCTCATTCTCACTGTGGACTCAGCTGACAACAGTGGACAGGAATCACGATACAGTCTGGACATCTTGTGATTTCCTCTGCCAAGGAAGCTAGTTCATTGATTTGAATTCATCTTCACTCAGGGTCTCAGATCGTGGGCAGACTACAGCTATAGTCTTTGTCAGAGTATGACACAGATCACCCCAAACTACTTCCCACTGGAGTTTTTTTTCCCCCCTGAAGCCCCGTAGGCACCGCCTCTACTGTCCGTACTTGTCGTGGCATTCGGGTCTTCTAGAATTCCAAAGTGGCCCGCCAAACTCTGCTAATCGCATTTTGGGGCTTTTCTAGACTATGATTCATGCTCCTTTTCTTTCCTTTTGCAAACTGGCTCCAGAGGCCTGTGAACTTTAGTCTGATCTCCTTGGTACCGCTCTTCCATGTCAACTGCTTTCCAATCGCTCTGATCAAATACATGCCAAGAAATAACCACAGTGGGGGAGGAACTTGTTTTGTCTTACGATTTAAGCAGGGATAGACTCTGTCATGGTGGGGGAGTCATGGCAACAGGAAAGCGAGGTGCCTGGCGGTATTGCTCTCGCAGTCAGGAATCAGAAAACGCACAGGAAAGTGGGACTACATTAAGAAACATCCTACCCCAATGATGTCTTCCTACCTCAAGGCTTCAGTTCAAGGCCCATTTCCAGCTTGGGACCAAATAAAAAAAACATTAGTTTATGGGGGAATATTTCACATTAAAACCACAATCAGTAAATAATAACATTTTCTCTTCTGAATTTCAAAATTTATCTCTTATTTAGTGTTTAAAATATTTGTTTTTCACTATGATATCTTCATAATGTTCAGATCATTGGCACCCACGTTAAATCCAGGTACAGTGGTGCACACCTGCAAACCAGCACAAGGGAGGAGGAGACAGGTAGAGCTTGCCACTGGCAAGCCAGTTTAGCAGATTCAGTGAATTCCATGTTGTATGAGAGACTCTATCTAAAAGCATAAGGCAGAGAGTTACTGAGAAATCACAGCATCAGCGTTGGATGGCCACACACACATATACATAGTCACGTGCACATATATATATATATATATACAGACACACACGTGCTCACACACATGAACATGGACACTCACACCTATGTTACCCTCCCCTATACACTTGCACACTGAAGGAGTCATATCACTTTCTGGGCTGAACTCAGCCTAATAATGAGAATTAAATATAGCAACCACTGACCTTTCTATATGTTAAAATATCGAAATACAAACTAATATTCTGGGTTAACAAGCTCCATTCCATGCATATTAAGTGTATGTAAAAATGTATCACCTTGAATATGTTTTATTCTATTTTCCTTTAGTAGTGGTTTGATATGGTTTTGCTCTGGTTTTGGTTTCTTAAGGATGTGATTATTCGGCACAGCTCCCAGTTATATTTGGCATTCTGCAAGTTGAGTGTTCCTTAGAACTTCCTTCCTCCCCACCCATGGCAATTCATCCAGCAATACTTTACTAAATAATATCTTTGTAGTTTTGTATCTTTGTGTGTTGTCCAACAGCTACATTTTGAGGCATCTATGTTAGCCAGGCAAAGGTTTAGTCCCTAGAAATTACAGAAGTGACAAGATAGAAGTATTTCCTTTAAACAACCTTATGGTGATTTGTTAAAGCTATAAAAAGTAAAACTTCAGCCTTTAGTAGCAGATAAAATCATACACACACACACACATACAGATACACACACACACGCACACTCAACTTGCAAAAGGCCAAATATAACTAGGAGCTGTGCCAAAAATTCACATTCTTAAGTTTTATATATATATATATATATATATATATATACACACACATATTTATTGCTTATACAGGATATATCATATGATAGATGTGTATATACACATGATCTATATGATATACACTTCCCTCCTTTTATATTTAATTTTTGCTGTTGTTGCAATTGACATGTGCACATGTGTGTGTATGTGTGTGAGACGTGTGGCATATTAAATGAGTGTGCGTGTTCTGGTGTGTGCATGTGGGTGTACTCATGGAGGTCGGAGAACAAACTCCCTGTGCTGGTACCCAACTTTCCATGTGAGACAAGAACCCTTCACAGCTGCGTAGGCCAGGCTAGCTGAGCCAAGAGCTTCCACGGAGTCATCTGAGGCAGACCTCCATATCTTGGTGGGTTTTTAGATGCTGGGCCATTCTGTAGGTTCTGAGGATTGAACGCAGCATGTCAGGCTGGTGTGGCAAGTGCTCTCAGCCACGAAGCTAAGTCTCCTGGAATTTCGTTTGTTTTCACTTATGGGAGGCATTTACAAGTTAGAAGCTGGACATTTCCTGTTAAAAAACCTGCAGTCTCTTCTTCCATATCCAGCCCAGTTCCAGCTTCATGTCTGAGGGTGTGATGTTCAATTTTTGCAGTTTCCCCCATTGTTACCTTAGTATTTATAAATAATATTTCTAACTGTTATTTTGCTTTCATTATTATTTATTATTAATATTCAAACAGCACATATTTATGGAATTCAGTGAGATATTCGCGTACATACATATAATGTACACTGAAGCAATCCAGCCAAATCTTAATGGTCAACCCTCATCCTGCTCTCAGCCTCCAGTAGTCACTGTCATACTTTCAGTGCAACCGTCTTTAAGCTTCTACACATTAGAACGAACACCTGCTGCTTGACCTTGTGCGGCTCGCTTCTTTAGTTTACTGTAGTAGTTCACCGACCCGCCTGTTTTGCCACATGGCAAGATTTCTTTCTTTCATTATGAATATATATCAAATTATTATTTGTTCATTTGTTGATGGTCACATAAGCTGATATTACAGCTCTATTAGCTATTTGAGCAGTGCTAAGATGAACAGATAGCTCGTTGGTATGTTTATTGCATTTCTTTTGGAGATATGCCCAGAAGAATGTTCTCTGGACCATATGGTAGAGTCACATCTAGTATTTGGAGAACCCGCCATTGTGTTTTTCATGACCGTACTAATTCACAGCACGGCCAACAGTGTCTCTAGTTCCCTCTTCTCCACTTCTTTGGCAGTATTTTTTTTTCTACAATTTCCATTCCATGAAACCACAGCACGGCATCTTGCTCTAGTTCTACTTTGCATTTCCACTATTGCTAATAATATTTAGCTTTTTCTCCATATAGCTAGGAACTGTGTTTCCTCTTCTGAGAACTATCTGCTCATACATATTTTGTCATTAAGTTCATTTAGTTCCATGTATATTTTTGGTAACAGCCTTTTTAAAAAAAGATTTATGTATTATGTATACAGTACACACCAAGTCACATTATAGATGGTTGTGAGCCACCAAGTGGTTGCTGGGAATTGAACTCAGGACCTCTGGAAGAGTAGTCAGTGCTCTTAACCACTGAGCCATCTCTCCAGCCCAGTGATAGGCTTTTGTTAGATGAATTTTGGCAAATATATTCCCATATTTTATAGGTTGACATTTTTGTTGCTATGACATACACACATATACATATATATGTAATTGCACACATATATTTATATACATATAAATGCATGTATACTATGTAAATACACACACACACACACACACACACACACACACACACATATATATATATATTTATATGAAGATAATTTCACATAGGAACGAGTTACTTTGGTTCATTGTTTTATTCCATGGTCAATTGACTTTACTACATTTATGTTGGGGGGAGAAAAGCTATTTATTTCATGGTAGGCAGGAGGCAAAGAGAAAAATGGCCAGGACTAAGCATACACACCAAAGACACAAGCCAGAGATCAACTTCTTCCAAGCAGGTTTGATCTTTCACATTCCACCACTGCCCAATAGCCTATTCAAAATTCGAGTCAATCAAAGGGCTGAAACATCGATTAGATCAGAGCCTTTGTGATCAAACTTTCTTTTACAAAACAGTCACAGACTCGCCTAGACATGTGCCTCATGGTATGCTAATCCAGCCGCATTTGCATTATCAGTTAGCACGTCCTTGCTCTGCAGAAACCTTTTGTTAATGTAAACGCTGTTCTTTTATTTCCTGTGTTTGGGTCCTCTCATCTTGAAGTGTCTTCCTTATGTATTGATCTTTTGGGGCCATCAGTTCTTGCATTATGAACTGGATCAATGTTTGTATGTCTAGTATGCCAATACTAGGAAGTCTTAGCATCTTATTACAGTAACTAAATTTTCATGCTCTCCAGATTCTCCTACCATCACAGATGCCCACAAACCTTTTTTTCTTCCTCCTTGTGTGTTTCTACCGCAGAGGCATGTTGACATGACTATGCTTTTGCAAATAATAAGAATTTCTGACCCAAGTTAGCAGACAACACTCAGCTTTTGTATACTTAATAACTGCCCATTTAAAATAAAGCCCCCAAAGTGCGTAACCTCGGATAACTTTTATTTTATTATTTTTAAAATCTGTGTACCTTTTTATATTCTTGCCTGTCCTGTTGCAGGGAGAGAAGAATTCCCCAAGCTCCTCAAGGGCTATATAGAGTTGATGAATCATTTTTTTTCTTTGGTGATTTTCCTTTGCGGGGAGGTATCTTGTCTGTTGCAGGATATTTGATCCCAATGTGTTCCCTGAGACTGCGATTTGTAAAAACCTGTCTGTTGTGTGGTGTGGTTGAGCCCTAATACACACCTTTAACCCAAGAGCTATCTGTATACAGGATTTAATAAAGTTACCCATAGGTCAAGAGGTGGAGAAAACAACCAGCTGACAGGGATTAAAGAGTAGGAGGGACTTTGAGCTGAGGGGTATTTAAGACAGTGTGTAGAAGTAGAAGGGGTCTTTAGCCTTTGGCTCTTCAGGCTTTACTCTTGGGATTTTTAGCTTTAGCTCTTTAGCTTTTAGCTCTTTGGCTCTTAGCTCTCTAGCTCTTGAACTCTTCATCTCCCTGGACTTTGGCTGTTTGGGCCTTGAGCTAGCAAGCCTTTGGCCTTGGGTGTTTTGGCCTTTTCCTCCTGGGCTGTCAGCTGAGCTAGTGAGCATATTGGGCCTTCTCCAATGGGAGATGAACCAAGTAAGAAGTTCAGCTGGGTACTTTCCCTGCCTTTCTGAGCGAGCAGGTTTTTAACCACAACATCTGGCTCCTAAGTCTTTATTAGTAAAATAGAATGATCTGGGAGATTCAATTAAAACAACATTTGCCACTTCATTTGCTCTGTTTGGTCAGTGACTGTTTCTACATCTGCTTTCTATACTGTAATTTTAAAGATACTTGGGAACAAGAAAGTTCCTAGGTATGGTCATCAGTCCAAACACTTTATAAAAATTTACTTATGAGGTTGGAGAGATGGTTCGGTGGTTAAGAGTACTTGTGGTTTTTCTGGAGGACCTGGGTTTGATGGTCAGCACTGACACAGCACCTCACAACTATGAAAGTTGAGTTATATTGTATGAGTATTTGCTTACATGTGTGTCTATGCATGCGTGTCTATGCATGCGTGTCTATGCATGCGTGTCTATGCATGTGTGTCGATGCATGTGTGTCTATGCATGCGTGTCTATGCATGCATGTCTATGCATGCGTGTCTATGCATGTGTGCCTATGCATGTGTGTCTATGCACTTGTATATCTGGTGGCTGTGGAAATCAAAGGAAGGTCTCTCGTGGAACTGGAGTTGCAGACAGTGTGAGCCACCACTTGGGTGTGAGGGACCAAACCTAGGCCCTCTGCAGGAGCAGTAAGTGCTTTTAACCACTAAAACATTGCTCCTGCCCCGTAAAATTCCTACTAAGAAACTATTTAGTTCAGTTTTGTAGATTCAAGATTGATAGGTCTTACCAACTTGTCCCTGAGGCAGGCTCACTCATATGTCATCTCAGGCAGACAGTGGGACATGATATTATTTTCTTCTTGCTTTTTCTGCCTGTATCTTTTTTTCTTCTCATTATTTTTATAGTGGTCTGAGAGGGAGGGAAAGATATTGAATACATAATGTGCTCATAGAGTAAAGGTTCTTACATGCATAAAAACTCTTATCTACGTCACATATATGTATACATGTTACACATGCATACATACACCATACATTACATACACATATGTACATATCACACATGTGTATATTTTATATACGTATACACACATCGCATGTGCACATACACATATACATGTACATACACTATATACATATGTAAATATATTGTATGTACATATGTGCACTTATTTTGCATGAGAAATCAACCAGACGCCAGTAACGTCCTTTAATCACAGTTCATTCTTAGGAATGAAGACTGTTGAACTGATAAAGCAGCACAAACTATGCCAGAAAGAGGTAAGCCTTCATATTTCAGACTTCTGAGGGAGTTATTTATTTTCACTCTATAGTCACCGATGGCCTGGATTTGCGTGCTGTTGTACCTGGTTAATTAGATGGAGTGCCCGTCTTAGTCAGGGGCTGTTGTGTCAGAGAGCTGGAGTCTACAGAATGAGCACTCAGCGAAATTTAAGCTGTTGGGGACGAGATGGCAGCGCCTTGCTAGTCTAGCGTCCCAGACTGCCATATTTCTAATTTCTTTCAGTGGCATATGTGTCTCATCAGGAGTTCCTGTATAGCATACAGGGAAGAACTCTAGTCATAATTCACCTGGGCAAAAGCTGTTACTGTTTACAGAATAAGAGTACCATTGGGTGCCAGGCAGTCGGTAGCACACACCTTTAATCCCAGCAGTTGGGAGGCAGAAGCAGGCAGATCTCTGAGTTCTAGGCTAGCCTTGTATATAGAGTGAATTCTACGACAGCCAGTGCTACACAAAGAATCCCTGTCTCAAAACACCCAAAGAAGTACCATTGAGATCAGCAGCGGTAGCTGGGCATGATGTTACACACCACTCATCCCAGCGCTTGTGAAGTACAGACAAGTGCTGTGAGCTCTAGTCCAGCCTGGTTACATAACAAGTTCTAAGAGAGACAGGGTTATATAGTGAGTGGTCACTAAGGAACCAGCAAAACAAAAATAAAACAAGACCATCAGTGTTCAAGTTCGAGTATCTTGAAGCATGATGACTTCAGGAACTCTCTGTCTGTCTGTCTGTCTGTCTGTCTGTCTGTCTGTCTCTGTCTCTGTCTCTCTGTCACTCTGTCTCTGTTTCTCTCTGTCTCATCTCTCTCTGTCTCTGTCTCTGTCTCTCTCTGTCTCATCTGTCTCTGTCTCTGTCTCTCTGTCTCTGTCTCTCTGTCTCCGTCTCTGTCTCTCTGTCTCTGTCTCTGTGTCTCTCTGTCTCTCTGTTTCTGTCTCTGTCTCTCTCTCTCTGATAGCATAGGGTTTGACATATAGTATCGAAAGACCCACTAAAATTTGACACTTGGATGTCTCTAACTGATGGCCTCTAAGCAGTCTCACTTCTCCTCCCATAGCCACACAATTTCATTATGAAGGAAAGGGCAGTGGAATCTCCATAGTAGTCTTATGCCGGTAGTTGCCCATGAACTTTAGAAAAAGAAGAAAACAAACTATAAAATGTGGAAATTAATGGGGAACTTTTGAAGAGGGTCTCAGGGCAAGGAATGAGGGAACTAGTCTGTCAGATGGCATGGCTTCTCATGGGGACTTGGGTTTCAAACAGCAGTGTGAAAGTTGAAGGGTAGATACCGTCCTCTTCCTTGGCTGTATTATGAAGTACAATCGGGGTAAATTTCAGCAAACTGAAATTCGTTATTACTACCAAAGTCACAATGGCTGCTTGGATATTATCCTGTCTGTCCTCCACTATGTCTCAGATTCTATGAAAAGCAGAGACCCGGGAGTTATTAAAGTGGAATCCATTCTTGGAGGCTTCAGGAAATTAGGGCATGTCAAAGGAATTTCTCAAGTTCAAAATAGTATGCATTTCAAGGTTCCCAGCAATGGGGCTGGAGAACTGGCTCAGTGGAGAAGGGGACTGGTTGTTCTTCCAAAACACTCCAGCAATTCCCAGCACCCACACGGCAGCTCCCAACCTTCTGTAACTCCAGTCCCACAGAATCTGATTCCCTTTTCCTGCCTTCTTGGGCACTATATGTATAGGGTGCACAGGCACACATGGAAGTAAGATATCCATCTAATTTAAATTAATTTTAAATTAAAAAGTCTATGCTAGTTGACTAGATTTAACATATAAATTAGGATATGTTATTTCAGTAAGGCAATATCGCAAATTGATATCCAGTCTTTTTCAAGATCATCAGAACTTTCTACAAAGGATTCTGGAGATTATATAATGAGAGCCTTTGTTACTATATTTCTTTTTTAAAATTATGCTTCTTTTTTAATGTATACATTTATTACACATGAATAAAATAAACTACATACAGCAGGAAGAACCACGAGACAATCAGGAATTATATAAACGTTACATTCATAGTGATTTGGGTATTTGTATTTTGAAGTAAACATCTTTCCTATCTTGTTAGGTGCAAATTTCTGAATGAAGATCAATATCTATCATGTCTCATCTCTTTTAACATAAAACATCTATTTTGATCTAAAAACATCTTAACCTCTAACCTAGTAAGCTTAATTGAAAGACGAAACTATCTGGTCTTCAACCCCATCAGAGATTTGAGAAGGAATAAAAGTTAAATACCAGAGTGAACCAAAAAACCCAATTAAGAAATGTGGTACAGAGCTAAATAGAGAATTCTCAACAGAGGAATATCGAATGGCTGATAAACACTTAAAGAAATGCTCAACATCCTTAGTCATCAGGGAAATGCAAATCAAGATGGCTCTGAGATTCCATCTTACACCTATCTGAATGGCTAAGATAAAAAATTCAAGTGAGGGCACATGCTGTAGAGGATGCGGAGAAAGGGGAACACTCCTTCGTTGCTTGTGGGAGTGCAAACTTGTACAACCACTTTGGAAATCAATCTGGCGCTTTCTCAGGAAATTGGGCATAAGCATTACTCTATTTCTATATCCCCCCAAACACACCCATTTATTAATATGGAACAATACTTCTGAGCATATCTGGTAGGTATGCCAGATTGACTCTACATTAGTTCTTCCAAGCAAATGTGTAGGTACCACTTTGACTGTTCCATGACTATTTCCACAATTTGTCCAGTCTTTGACTCTCTTCCACCATTTATCCCTGGGCTATGATATGAACATTCGGTGATGAAATGGTCTTAGTGAAGCCTTAATCATCAGACCGTCCTGGGCTTGCATGTTGCATTTTTATCACCAGCTTCCTACGTAATCTGGGATCTAATGCATATTTTGTCAGTGTCATTATTCTCCTTTGCAGAATGGAGATAGCAATATCCACACAAGGTCATTGCCAAGACAAAGTGAAAAGGTGTGAATCAAGAATACAGCACAAGGTCTGGATGGAAAACGGCATATGCTGGCTTACACACAGGAACGCGTAAAGTCGTGGTGTTTTGCCATTCTGGAAACAATGTAAATTTAGCCAACACTTCAAGCTAGAGGAACACATGCAAGCCGCATGCAGATGAGGCCTCCCCACATGGAAGCAAATCAGAAAACATAGCTTCTTCCTCTATTTAAAAGGAAAATGCCAAAGGAGTCCAGAAGCAGTGGTCTGTGTGAGATTTGAGATACCGATTCGCCGTACTCGGTTCTAGTTTTTCCATCTGTAAAATTAATATTTAGTTGTGAGATTTCTGTGTTTTTTCACATCCATATGTTTAAAGTGTCAGGATATTATTTAATCATCTTATAATTTTCATAAGAGTTGAGAACATTAAACGTCAATTTTCATCTAAGAACACTATTTTAGTCATGTGTGTTGCACAGAATGCTTGGGAGGATGTGTAAACTTCAAAAGTATATTTATTCTTATGTTCATTCTATCATGACTACCTGAAGCATAACAAAAGCAGTCTGTATTTATGAGGCTTGATGCCTAAGACCAAGAAACATGTGAAAACAACTATACTATTCTGATCAAACTACTGTAAAATGTCAGTTCGGAAAACTGTTGAAGTTACTAGTCTGTTTGTTAACTTACTATTGGTCTCACTAGTATTACTATTATCTTGTGGTTCTTGGAGGTGTGGTCTAGGCAAGTGCTCTATCACTACTTTGTATCCCTAGCCTGATAGTCCCGTCTGTCTCTCCGTCTCTGTCTCTCTCTGTTCGCATACGTGTTCAGGTGTGTTCGCGCGTGTGCATACATGTATGCATGTGGAGGCCAGAGGTCCTCCTTAGGTAGCTTCCTCAATTGCTTCTCTATCTTAGTGTTAAGACAAGATCTCTCACTGAACCTGCAGCAAACCAATTTGGTTTCTTGGTCAGTAAATCCCAGGCATCCTTCTGTCTCTGCCTCCCGAGTGCTAGGATTGCAGGTGCACATTACCACACTCAGCCACAGACACGCATGCTGGAAATTTGACCTCAGGTCCTTATGATTACATGGCGAGCTCTTTACCAACCAAGCCCCCTCCCTAACCCTTCCTGTCTTTTACAGTAAAGTAGAAGAAACTGGGTTAAAAATGTGAAAAGATGCTAAGTGTATTCACGAGTAGAAACCCACGTTTTTTGTTTTTTGTTTTTTGTTTTTTTTACTTGAACCCTCAAGTTAAATGCTAAACTCTTCTCAAGGTTTACATGTATTTCATCTGAACGACTCGATGTCATTCCGGATCTCAGTTTTTGCTATCTGTAGCGTAAGCCGCTGGAAACCCACTGGGAATTCTGGGAAGGAGGGAAGGCATGAGTGCCAGAGTTTCCAGGTGAGTGGAGAAAGGAAGGAGGTGTTAAACTGGAGGCAGAGTGAGGTCCTATGCAGAGAGTCTGGGAGCAGAGATGGGGGTTGGGCTGACGCGCAGAGGGTGCAGCTGTTATTACTTAAGGCTAACGTCTCTGGCCAGCAGAGCAGAACAAGAAGGGCACAAACAATTAGATGACAACAGATAGGCAATTATAGCTGACTCAGTGGAACAATGAAATAGGTGCAGCCCAGAGGCTGGCATCAGGGTACAGTTGCACAATTACCAGGACTGCAACTGCAGACAGGAGTTGAAGAGATAAGAGAGCCATGAACCCAGGGGCAGCCCACTCAGCTGCAAATGCGATTTCCCATCTGCAGCAGGAAACAGATGATGTGTTCTGTAGGACAAGAGCTCCCCAAGGCCTGGGGAGTGAGATCAATGTCACAGTCCTAACCAGCCCAGCGGGCAGAAGATTGCCTTTGCCACTCAGAGCTAGGCAGTCGATTTCAGGGCATGTAATTACATTTTTCCAAAGAAGAAGGTGTTAGGGGGGTAGCTTGATATTATGGTATGGAGTCTGACCATAAGACAGAAATGTTAATCTTAGTTTTATCTCAAAGATTCCAAGCCAAACAACTGCTACAGTTATTATCAGTTGGATAGAGTAATTGTTTCTTTTTTTTATGCAATGTGAATAATTAATTATCTTACAAGTATTAACTCCAGACTCCCTCCAGAAGTGATTAATGTAACCCATGGTTCCAACAACAATATAATAAATGTTTTTAAACACATCTTAAATTAGGATAGAATTGCTTGGGTAAAGTCATCATGGCCATAAAAACAAAAACCTCATTAAACTAGGAAAACTTCGTTTCCTATTTCACAGAACAAATCTGCCACTGGAATATTGAGTACTAAAATAATAAGTGTTAAGATTCTACTATTGAAAAGACAAGACATAGAAGAGTAAAGAGAAATTTGTATATATGTGCATGTGTTCATGAGTATGTGTGTGTGTGTGTGTGTGTGTGTGTGTGTGTGCGCGCGCGCGCATATGCAGAGGCCCTAGGACAACTTCAAGTGCTGTCCTTTTTTGAGATGTTGAGGGTCTTTCATTGGCATGAAGCTCACTAAGTACGTTTGATTTCTCGCCTGGAGAACCCTGGGAACACCCATCTCTGCCTCCCCAATGGTGGAACTGTAGTACATGCTACCACATATTGGCTTTTTTTTTTTTTTAACTGTAGGAAAGAATTACACCCATTGAGCTGTCTGACCTACTGCCAAACACTGATTTTTTTGACCCTAAAATGGTAGCTTAATACAAGGCCAAATATTGTAGCTTAGCAGTGATGGAACATGCCAAGTCACTTCCAGGGTTGTATTTTGAAAAAGACCTTTCAGTTTCAAGTTCCATTAAGTCAACAACGCCAGACGTCGGTAGGGTGGAGTTTGATTGGCAGCCAATAGTAATAACACTTGTGCAAACCCCACTGTGCTCCAGAAGGGTTTACTAGCAACTCTAGGGTGTAGAACAGTGAGGCAACTAACTTGAAAGGGGCGTGTTTGCAAAGGCCAAACAAGTAGAAATGCCCAGTTTTACTGTTTGTGATCAATTATTTGGAGATAAATTTTAAATGCTGTCTCTGAAAAATGTCATTCAAATCAAGGCAGTAAATGTACCTACGTACGACCCATCTGGTGACCGCACCGAGCAGCACGCATTCCTCTGTTAAAAGCATCATGTGTAAATACAGACTTGCCTGGACTGTGGTCATAGACTCCTGAGAAGTAAAAGAAAATGCCTTTCAAAGCAGTGTTGCTTTGAACCTAGGTGGTTAGCAGTCTGGTGAACTGATGAACCTTCCTGAATTTAGCAAAGTAGAAGATCCTTTAAAAAGTCTCCTTTATTCAAATGTGAAAGTAGCTTGGCTTGTGCTCACTCTGGTCTACAGAAAGGGAAGGAAAGGTGTGGTGATCACCACGGTCAGTTTGCACAGCACCTGCCTAAGGTGGGGAATAGCGCCTGCCTGAGGAGGAGTAGCACTTGCCTGAGGAGGAGTAGCACCTGACTGAGGAGAAGTAGCATCTGTCTACCGCGGCAAGAGCAGCTTCAAGTAAAGTGCCTCGTGATGGGTCACAGAGGCTGTTTGTTCTAGCATCCAAGATGTGCTGATGTTCTTCTCTGAGCCTTGTGAGGGATCCTGAAATCAGAACCCCCAGCCCACGGGCCTCTGCTGATTGTTAATCCTTCAGAGTTAGAGGGCTACAGTAAATGAATCTTCTGGCTCAGTCTTTTGACGGAGACTCAGAGGAACTGTGTGACTTGGGTAATTTTTGTTTCTTTGTTTGTTTGTTTTTGTTTGTTTTGTTTTTTCAAGACAGGGTCTCTCTGTGTAGCTTTGGCTGTCCTGAACTTGCTTTGTAGATCAGGCTGGCCTCGAACTCATGGAGGTCTGCCTGCCTCTGCCTCCCGAGTGATGGGATTAAAGGTGTGTGCTACCACCACTGGGCTGATCTGGGTTATCTTGATGTCGGTGAGGAGCAGCCAAGTGAACTTCTGTGACTCTTAAAGGTACTGTGAGCTGGGGCAATGGTCAGCTTCCTGTGGAAGTATCTCTGCTGGCTAGTTTTTGCCAAATTGACACAAGCTGGGGTCACTGAAGAGGAGGGAACCTCAGTAAATGCCTCCATAAGATCAGGCTGTAGGCAAGCCAGAGGGCATTTTAAAAATTAGTGTTTAATGGGGAGCACCCAGCCCATTGTGGGTGGGGCCATCCCTCGGTGGGTGGTCCTGGGTTCCATAAGAACACAAACAAGCCAGGAGGAGCAAGCCAGTAAGCAGCACCCCTCCATGGCCTCTGCATCAGCTCCTGCCTTCAGGATCCTGCCCTGTTTGAGTTCCTGCCCTCACTGCTACTGATGATGAACTGTTACATGGAACCGTGAGTGAAATAAAGCCTTTTCTCCCCAGGTCGCTTTGGGTATTGTGTGTGTGTGTGTGTGTGTGTGTGTGTGTGTGTGTGTGTGTGTTTAGGAGTCCCAAATTCCAAGTTAAGATTATTTATGAATCATTGTCTGGAAACCGTTTTCCTCTTGACAGTTTTTTTTGTTGTTGTTGTTGTTGTTTAATCACTTTACTATGAGAGATAGATTTAAAATTTTTTTTTCAAGGCAGGGCTTCTCTGTGTAGCCCTGACTGTCCTAGAACTCACTCTGTAGACGAGGCTGGCCTCGAACTCACCGAGATCTGCCTCCCAAATGCGCCACTGCTGTCCGGATAGATTTAATTTTAATTACACTTTTCCCCATTGTTAAGTGTTATTTCATTTGAATAATTTCAACTCTTTGTTCATCTTAGGTATAAATATTGCTGTTTGATGATGTTTCTATTTTCAGATTTGCTCACTTTTGCTCTCTGATACTTTGGAACTTAAAAAAAATCAATTATTTAAAAAATTTCTACTGATTTTATTATTCTTTTTACACATGTCAATTGAATTACGATCATACCATTTCCTCCTTCCCTTTCTCCCTCTAGACTTTATTTTTTTTTATTTAAATTAGAAGTCCACTTATCATTGACTTTTCTCTCTGAATTTCCATCATTATAAACATGTTCCTACAAACAGCTTGCCTTTTCTCTTTCAGAGCTGGTTTTCTGGCTGCTAATTGAGAAAAGACCTTGGCCTTTGCTTCTGCTTCCTTTCATGCTAGGAGATAAGATGACACGAAGGATGTCACTGTCCCAGCTGACTCAGTGCCAGCCTTTGGCTCTGCAGTTGTTGGGTTTTCTCTCACTGGCTCTCACATTGTACACATGACCTGTGAGAAGCACAACTTCGTGGGTCTGCTTTTTCTTATTTCCTGCTTTTGTTTTCTATCAACCTTTCATGGCTCTAATATTAATATCCTCAAAAAGAAAATAATTTTATTGTATTATTCCAGAATGTTCAATAACCTGAATACACAGAGAGGTAGGTATAAAGGTTCTTAGGAAGGGGCCCTAAGCCACTGGCTCGCTAAACCTTGGCTTTGTAATTATATTTTCAACATGGGTAGGGACTAGCTTTACAATCTCAGCTCTACCTGGTACCGTGAATGGCATTTCTTCAGGATAAATATGACTAAATTGCACATGTGGGACTTGGATTGACATGATTTGTGGTACACACCTACCTTTCTTTGTGGGAAGAGAAGGTAAACATAAAAAAACAATAAAAATGAATGGCGAGGTCTCCAGGTATTTTGTGACTCAGGCTTCTCCATAGTGGACTGGTAAGTGTTTGGTTTCCCTCTGTTTTGTGCCCCAGATGTGAGCATCAGCTTCCGGTAAAGATTTCCTAGAGTGCAAATGTTCATGACAACATCATGGCGATATGATTGAGACACTTACGTTATATGTTGGCAAGATCCATGGTCTAGAATGTCCTCAGGCTGGCCTCTCCAGACCTGAGTGACAGGGAAGTATCCATAGAAACAGAAGAAGGGATGGCTAGCTTCTAATTCTGCATCAGGCAGCTCAAGTGTTTATATTATACTGTTCCTCTTACATAGCATATTTTCATAAGTTCGTTATTTACTCTAACTAAAGAATGAATACAGTTTACTCTTAGTTACTGTCTACCAAGTTTCCTTTTGTC
This sequence comes from Acomys russatus, assembly GCF_903995435.1. Lineage (NCBI taxonomy): Eukaryota > Metazoa > Chordata > Mammalia > Rodentia > Muridae > Acomys > Acomys russatus. The sequence goes on along the minus strand of NC_067166.1, from coordinate 4,382,650 downwards.
TGCCTTAGCAGCTCATCTCTTCAACACACGTGCACACACACACACACACACACACACACACACACACACACCACGAAATTTCAATAGGTTTAGTATTCAGGGTTATTCAGTCTATATTTTCTTTTCATATTTTGAGTATGTCCTGGCATTAGAGCAGCCAATTTAAAACACGCAGACAATAAAGCAAGGGAGAAAAATCTCCCCTCCCCCATATTAATTTTAGGCTTCATAAACAAGACAAAATACCATTCATTGGTGCCCCCCACCCGATCCCCAAGAAAAACTTTTGACTTCATAATGAATGCAGAAGACAGCAATGAGGAATGGTTTAAGAGAATCTGTGATAAATGCTGCATAAGAACGCCACCATTTCTTTTCTCTGCTATTCGGCAGGCGACTTGTACTAGACTTTTCTCAGCTTTCATTCTTTCAGTAGAGAGCTTTGTTGGTTTATTACTTCAAAAATGCTCCTTCCTTAGATCCATCCTACTGAAAACTTGCCTTTAGAGAATAACAATTGCGACTTAGCTGGAGCCTGGTGGAGGGCTTCTTGAAATGCCACATTCAATTTAAGTGGTGAAGAAGGGGCCAGATCACTCTTAGCATGGGAACCTGCAGCCCACTGTCAATGGCTTCCTTTCCCCCACCCCTCATGTTAAACTGCCATTGCCATGGTTAAGTGATAGGTAAGAGTTAGGAAATATTGTCTGCCATAGAGTATTTTTTTTTATGCTGCAGTAGCTTTATTTCATTAAGTTAAAGTAAATTCTATTTGTTTCAATGATTTACATTTTTGTAATACCTAGGGTCTCATACAGCCGATCTTTCTGGAGACATTTAGACAGTCATCATTCTGCGCCTGGATAACGGACACAGGGTGTCATGGGATACCTAGAATGCAGAAGAAAGGCCAACCATGGTGTTTCGTGATGAAATACAGAGCTCTCACAATGGAATGGCTGTCTTATAGTTCGACCAACCCAAAGCTTAAACTTGGCATGCATTTTAAAAGTCTTTTGCTTCTGTTTGAGCACACTGCTTCCTTGTTTTAGCAATTATTTGGAAAGTCTGAATCATTTATATTAACAGTCAGCCTTAACCTGTTTTGTTGCTACATCATTAAGGAAGCATTTGGAATTATGTAAGCCCTGATAAATGTTGATTCCTGTAATTTGAGGAGAAATACAACTGAGTTGTGCCTTAAACAGAACCGCGCTCTGTTTGCGTTCGTAGGCAGTCTACAAATGCAGGAAATACTGTGCATTTATCTGCTTGCCTGGGTTTTGTCATGTGGGAAACTCATGGTAAGTAACAGCTGTCAAAGATAAGCAGCATTAATACTAGAAGATTAACGCCCTGGGTGACAGATAGCACACATGTGCCTGCTCACTTGTTGGACAAGTTGGTAAATTGTAAATCGTGTGTCATAGCACATGGATTTTCCAGGGCTATGGTGTAAAGGCAGCATTTGGCCTTTGCATTTAGCTCAGCATTAGCTCTTCCATATCCAACAGGGCTGTGGAAAGATCTGGGAACTCCTAAGCCAGGGCAAATGTGATGCAACCTCAATGAGAAGAGGAGGTTTCATCAAATTAATAACTCAACTGATGGCGTTTAGAGACCCTATGACATGCCAACCACTGTTCTAGTAACTGAGAATATGGACAAAAAATCTCTTCGCTAAAAAAAAAATCCTTTTAGTATAATATGATGCTACTACCAAGTAGAAAATAGTTTTGCATCTTATTTTCATATACACATTTTCTTGAGCATAGTTTATCACCACTGGATGATTCAGAATCAACAGCTTACCACACCCCGCTTCCTCGATAGACAGAGAAACCAAAGCACAGGCCCAGAATGATCTGCTCACACCATGGATCCCTTAGTAGCTGACTCAGGGTCCATGCCCAGATGTACTTGGTGCCTAGTCACAACTGAGTGCAGCAAAGGAGACGCTCTGTGAGCTTTCGTTCCTGTTTTCTGTTTATTCTGGTTGTCATAGTATTTCATCTACCTTGAGACTCAAGGCTTTTATACCAAGAGCTGATAATATGATACAAAAAAAAAAAAAAAAAATATCAATCGTAAACAAAGCATGTCAATATACTAGCTTTGTGACTCTGGAAGATTGTGTCAACCTTTGAGTTCTAGTCACTAGACTTGTAGAGTGAAGGAAGCACCGTGTCACTAGTAGGGTGTCTTCAGACTGAAGCACTACGACTTATGTGTGTGCACGAACACAAAATATTTGGTATAATGTGTATCACTACATGCATGCTAACTCTTGGTGTTACTATTTATTTTCTAGTTACACCAAGCCTCTTGTGTGTGTGTGTGTGTGAGAGAGACAAGTCCCCAGGATCTAGCCATCACTTCCTATCTTATGGTTTCTATTGCTTCAAAGAGACACCATGACCACTGCAGCTCCTACAAAGGAAAGCATCTAATTGGGGCTGGCTTACAGTTTAGAGGCTTAGTTTATTATTATCATGTCAGAAAACTTTCTACATCTGGATAGGCAGGCAACAAGGAGAGAGAGAGAGAGAGAGAGAGAGAGAGAGAGAGAGAGAGAGAGAGAGAGAGAGAGAGGCTGAGTCTGGCCTATACATCTGAAACCTTAAAGCATACCCCCAGTAACACCCTTCCTCCAACAAGGCCGCATCTCCTAATCATGCTGCTCCCTAGTGACCAAGAACTCAAATCTACGAGCCTATGGAGGCCATTCCTATCCAAACTACCAGACTCACCTTGTCTTAACTGCATTGCAGTTCAAACAGTGAGCCCTGGGACTGTTAAATTATGGGGAGATACCCAAGGTATTGGTGATTTCCTACTGCAGAGTGTGGGCCTTACACCCTGGAGTCTGGCTGCCTGGGTACCAATCTGGACTATACAACTTAAGGCTCTGTGTACATCTGAATTCTGAATGATAAACATATGGCAGGCCTTCAATAAAAAGAAACGTAATAAAGGATTCATTTTTACTGTTAAAAAAATCACATTTGAATTGATTTCTCGGAGATTTGTCATACCTACCCCTCTGAAGTGCATTCTGAGTTTTTAGCAGGCTAGTGTTATATGTGGCCTAAAGGGATCCTAACCAATCTCTGGCCCCAACAAGACTCTACCCCGTCCTTCCTGTGGGGTAAAGAAGCAGTTTGCAAGGGTAATCAGCAGGAAGGCCTCCGGGAGCCCTCTTTTTCATCGTCTCTGACTCATCACTGATTTTTTGGTCTTTCTCAATTTTCTCACCTAGGGTTCTACAGCTACCTCGCAGAAAAATAACACACCACATGAACCCTGTAGCCCAAGCTTTCCTAGAGAAGAGAGAGTAGTGAGATCTCTCTGGTGATCTGTAAATAGAATATGTTTTAAAAGAAAGCTTCCACGCCATTTGTAGAAAAAAAATTCCTCTATGACAGTAGGTAGGAAGGCACATTTCCAGTGGCATTTACCTTCTTTATTTCTTATAGCAATTGCCTTTTAATTTTAGAATCACTTTGCTGTTTTTGTTTCTCCTAAGAATTTATTTTGTACATGTAATTGTGTGTGTGTGCATAAAGAATGATTTTGTATTTTATCGTTACCATTACAAAAGGTCAGTTGTTAAACTTAAAAACATTAAGATGTGCCTTGCAAATACATTTTATAAATGTTTTTATATTGAAATATTGTTGAATGAAACATTCATCAAAATGTTCATATTGCTGATAGTTCATGAAATAATTGTGGGTAGCAGTTTAGATAAAAAAATAACTGATATAGCAAAGGCGAACAATGCTGGGTAAGAAGTGTTTAGGACCTTGTTAAGCCCGTACAAGACTGATATTCCATTAGGGAAAGGTTCAAAGGGTGAGAATAGCATGGTCAAGCCTGGTCAACACACCTAGGTCTTATAATACCAACTTAGCTTCGTCCCCACATAAAATGGCTCTGTGTATTCTCTGTTACACAAATCTTTTTATGTGACAAAGACAACCAAGCGTCCCCAGCTCTGAGTCCCTCAAATCTTCACACACAGGAAGTGGGGCTTTAGGAGTGTGCGTACAAGGTCATGTAGAAGACTTGAGAAGCGGTGTATAGTCTCCTCTTTTAGAGAATCATAACCGCTCTCTTCTCTCTCTAAATCTTAGAATAATGCTTCAGGAAGATATGTCAAGTGTAGGAACTGGATAGGGAGGGGAACGAAGAGGGTCAGGTGTCGGGTGCAGAGGGGAAGGACTGGGAGAGAGAATGGAAATTGGGCATCTCTGGGATTGGTGAAGTTCCTGGGAGTCTATTGGGGTGACCCTAGCTGAGACTCCTAACAGTGGGGCATATGGAGCCTGATTTCAACACCTCCTGTAGACAGGTAGGAGTTCCAGTGGAGGGAGGGGGACCCCAACCCACCCACAAAATCAACCCACCCCAAATTTGTCTTGCCTACAAGAAGTGTAGGGATAAAGATGGAGCAGAGATTGAGGGCCAATGACTGGCCCAACTTGAGACCCACCCTGTGGGAGAGAGCCAGCCCTTGACACTGTTAATAATAGTGTATGCTGTGCTTACAGAGAGGAGCCTAGTATAGCTGTCCTGTGAGAAGCTTCATCCAGTAGCTGATGGAAACAGAGGAGGAGACCCACAGCCAAACAATAGACTGAGCTCAGGGAGTTCTGTGGAAGAGTGGGAGGAACGGTTGAGGGAGCTGGAGGGGTTGAGGCCTACAGAATAAACTAACCTGGGCCTGTGGGAGCTTACAGAGACTGAACCACCAAGCAAAGAGCATGTATGGCCTGGGCCTAAGCCCCCTACACATATGAGGCAGATATATGGATTGGTCAATATGTGGGTCCCCTAAAAATTAGAGCAGGAGCTGTGTCTGACTCTGCTCCCTGTCTTTGGAGCCCGTTCCCCTAGCTGGGCTTCCTTGTCTGGCCTCAGTTGGAGAGGATGTGCTTAGTCCTGCTGAGACTTGTGCCAGGGTGGGTTGCTACCCATGGATGACCCCTCTATCTTTGAGAAAAAGGAGAGGGAGGAGTGGGGGAGAGGATGATGAGGGTAGGACTGGGAGGAAAAGAGGGAGGGGGCTGCAATCAGGCTGTAAAGTGATTAAATAAATACATTAATGGAAAAAGGGAAGCACTCATGTTTGAAAGTGATGTCTAATCAAAATAAAAAGAAATAAAGATTTAGATGGTGGGATTTTCCTTTTAAAAAAAAAAAAACAACAATAAACAGAGGCAAAAAGGCCAGCATTGGAGCCATTTGTGGGTCTCGCAACTTGCTAGGAGAAATCTTCGTTATTCTACTCAGTGGTGAGGAGTTTGTCATTGTAAATATTTTATGACATTCTAGTATGTTGAATATCAAACACCTACCATTTGACTTTTAACATTGGATAGAATCTAGTAAATAGTTAATGTGTTTTAAATTACCCTTTGAATTTAGATGAATTGTCGTGATCTGAATTGATTTGTCAAAGAATTAAAAGACTTAGGAACAGGGAGTTTTGTAACCAGAAGGTACCAGTATCACAATAAGATCTGACTTTGAGTCCCAAGCAACAGAAGGCAGCACGAACCTTCCCACTCACAGGAAGGAGGTGTGGGGAAGGCATGGGAAGAGTCCCAAAGCACGTCCTGGGAAAGCCCCAGCCACTTAGGAGACCAAGTTATGTTTCTGGTTGATTTTAAGACATGTTGGAAGTACAGTCCATCATAATTATCTTCTGAAGTCTCATAAGATAGTTATCTGAGATTGAGCATCAAGGAGCATACATCTCCATATAAAACCTAGACTGAAGAAAAGTGCTCAAATTCTTGTGACCTACAGATGGTGACGTGGTTGTCATGTCTCCTGCATCCTGATGCTGAGTTCTCCCAACTCACTCCGTGTTGCTTTCCCAGGAGTCACATGGTTTTAGTGTGATTGGAGGAGTCTTCTGGGTGGTAAGTCAAGTGTTTTGTTTTTTTTTTAAACATACAAACTAAGTAAAGGAGTTCATTAAAGTTATGGACACAACATTATTGCCACCAGCTGGTCTATCAAGAGCTGTTGTGCTATCTCAGCCTTTAATTTGGAGAGACTGGTACTTTAAAATGAGCAAGTCATTTAGGTTTGAATTTAATTAAAATGCAATAGTTCCAGAAAATGGAGAATACTTTTACAAGAACTCCTTTTTTTTTTTTTTTTTTTTAAAGTAGCATAATTTTAAACAGCTGGAACCTATTTGTTATGTTGTAGTCTACTCCACGTCCTTTTTCTTTGCCAAGCAGAAACAAACCTTTCCAAAAATTCTGAACACATCATTCTATTTGAATACGAAGGATGACAGCTTCTTGGGGGAACCAGTCCTGATGGGCAACCTGCGCCTTCTGTCTCCACCTGGGTTTAGCAGCGTACAGTAAACATGGACTAGAGGTCTGGCTGCCTGCCAGGGCACCATTGCTTATGACTTTTTCTTTTTATTTTTTCTTTCTTTCTTTTTTTTTTTTAATTTAACACTCTATTTCTGCAATTATTGATGCAGTCGGACTTTATCAAAGAGCCTAGGCATGCCTCATCTCTCAGGTCCATGTCATACTGAATCTGCAAACAGGAACAGCAGAGATGGGGAAGGCAGAAAGACTGTTCTTTGCCTTGAAAACACAGTAAGCAAACTTTGTCCAGTGCAGAAAACTAAAAGCCCGCAGCACACCTCGGATGGTCTGCTGTGGTTTGTTTTATATACCACGGCATCCTGTATGAAGATAGACCTCCACTTACCAGAGATGAGAGAGAGAGGGAAAAAAAAAGACATGGCCTTAAGTGACTTCCCACCTTGCTCCTTATCAGACTGAATCTGAAGAAGAAAACAACAGGAAGTTTTGCTGGAAGTGTTAAGTGGCTGAGCTAACCAGAACTAAAGGACCTGCAGAGGTCATGAAAGGAAGCACTGGCCCTGCCCACCCACCTTGAATCTTTGGCTCCAGAGAAACACTCTTTGAGTGCCTGGTGGTCTAAAATTCCTTTAAATGTTCTTGAGAAATGAAAATATAGCCAACAGTTCACATTTCCCCCAATATTTATTTCGTCCCCTCCACCCCCATATTTATTTTTCAAAACTACACATATTTGGGCCTGGAGATTGTGGATCTGATTTAGGCAGTGCTGTGCTCCATGAACTCAGTGGCAAGTGTCTGTGGTCTGACTCTAGGGTGCTGACCTCATGCCACTAGGGTCTCTGCCTCATTTATTTCAGTTCCTTCCACATAGATCACCTGTGTTGTTCATCTTTGCTTTTCTTTCAGTCTTACCGAAACCACTGTGTTAATCACAATTTTGCCTTTTCCTCCAGTCCTTTCATTCTATTTCCTTGCAAGCCTCCCCTGTGCCCCAAACATCACACATACATGCCAGACAGTTCACTCATCCATCTCAAAGAAGAACTAAGTTGGAAAATTTTACTTACTAAAAGCAAAACCAAAACACACAAGACCTTTTAAGGATTTCCTGTAGGTTGACAATGAGACCATCCACTTATTAAATTACAAAATATTGTTATAAAGTTACATCTGCATGGGTGTATTTTTGTGTATATGGATATGTGCATCTGTGTGTATCTGTGTGTGAGTGTGTGCATGTGTGTGCTCACATGTGAGTGCGACCGCTTGAGGAGATTCAGGATAAGTTTATACTAACTCTATACAATCACTTTCATATGACATATTCCCTAACTGATGTAATGAAACCAGTGTGACCTTAATTCCTGAACTAGAAGGAGGCACTTCAAGAAAGGAAATTAAGACCCTCATCTCTCATGGATACAAAGGAAGAATTCTTTTTGAAATATCAGAAGAATTTGATAAATACAAATAAGAAATTCAGACACTACAGTGAATGAAAAATTCTCCAGAGCTATATTTGACAGCTTTGCCTTTCAAGAGAGATCAATGAAGGTCCAGCAAAGTGTATCAGCCAGCAAAGGCACCTGCTGTCAACCCCGATTGCCTGAGTTTGGTCCCTTAGACCCAAGTGATTGATAGAGTGAGAGAACAGAATCCTACATGTTGTCACCTGACCTTCCACAGGGACCGTGACATTTGCACCTTTCCATAAAGAAAAAAAAAATGCATTTTAAAATCAATTCATTAAACTCTTGGAATACAGGCAGCCATTCTTGGCCTGAGAGGGAATACCTGCCAATCCCCAACAGGAAGAAAGAATTTGTCCAGGAGATTCTAGAGCCCCTAAGCTCAGGGACAAGCCAAGTAGACTATCCCTCATGGATGCTTTTGAAAATGAAATTGAAAACGTTATGTGATGCAGTAGTAGAGCAGAGCAAGCAAAGATGGTGAAAGAAGCAAAACTCTCCCATTCTCACACGAAACCATGATGCGGTATGTGGAAAAGTTGAAAGGTCAACTCCAAACCAAAAGTGATTAGAAGTAATAAGTGACTGAAACAAGGTTATTGGATGCAGGGTTAATAGACAAGAGCCAATCAATTTCAGGAATAATGAAAAACTACACTTGGCTTTAGAAACACAATAACACGTACAATGGCATCTTCTAAAATTAGAAACTAGGTTTAAAATCTGACAACATATGTACAAAATCCATAAAAATTTAGTGAAAAGTAAAAGAAAAATTAAATAACTGGAAAGACACTTGAAATACATATATAAGATAAAAAGACTCAATATCCTGAAGATAGTAGGCTTTCCCCAAGTGGATATATAATCAGCACAGTTTCAGTCAGGACTCCAGAAAACTTTCTAGATACTTAGAGAATGACTCTAAAGTCTACATGGATGTCCAATAAAACATTGAATAGTCAGCACAATTGAAGAACAAAGATGGGAGACCAGTAAAATCTGGGTCAAAGTTTAGCAGAAAGATTCAGTAATCAAGACCGTGTCCTGCTCATGAAAGACAGGCACATGAACAGAACAGAGTAGGGAGCCCAGAAACAGACCTATAAAGATGCAGTTGAGTGATCTTGACCAACTCGCAAATGCAAGAAAATGTGGAAAAGAGTCTTTTCTAGAACTTCTGATAACTTTTTAGATATGACAATGAAGGCATAGTTAATTATGCCTTAGAATTAATTACAGGGTTCTCTAAAATTAAAAATTCAGGAGTGGATGATAGGAAACATTGGGCAATCATACCTACAGCACAAATCTGACAACTTGGCTTTAGTCTCCAAACTCATGTTAAGGTAGAAAGAGAGAGCCGACTTTATAAAATTGTCTCCGCATGCATGCTATGGTGCATGAGTTGTGTTCACCACTCAACATACAAGTTAAAAAATTCTGTTTAGTCTAAGACAGTGTTAAGATAATGCCATAAACTAAAAGAAATTATTTGCAAGAAATATATCTAACAACGATTAGTATCCAAATGTGTGGGGCAGGTGAGCTATGTGACCAAGGATTCCAGCCCACAGTGAGAGTGAGGTCAATATATTTCCCCAAACCCCCAAATCAAATCCTGAGACCAGCAGCAGTAAGGACTGATCCCTCCCTGTTTTTTGCCTACATGGCCTGGTGCACATAGCTTCGTAACCTCAACCTCTGTCACCCTTGAGGTAGTCAGGTAGCATGGTGGCCAGGTTTCAGGCTACAACTTCTTATTTCCTTATAAGGACATGCCTGGCTAGCACCTCAAAGTCCTCTTCAGGTAAATGAAGCATTCCCAGCACCTCAGGCCTAGCCAATGATGTGCACTCACCCTCAAAACCCCTATCCATGTCCTGAAGGTTTATACAGCCCTGATTCTCTGCAATAACGGAAAGCTGTTTCACTGAAGAGCATCTTGAAGAAAGCTTTTTCTCCCCACACTCACCAACAGACTGAGATCCTTCTAACCCACCTACCTGGCTTTAGCTTCATTCCTCCCAGTCTAGCCTGGTGCGTACGTATCTGGACACCCTGAGACTTGGACTGGCAAATATATACAAAGAATATGTCTTAGAATTCAATATAGACAAGGTATCTTACATGTTGAAAAACTGGGCCAAACCTTAAATATTTATCTAAACAAATAAGAAATACAGATGATAAATAAAATATAGACATGCTTTTTACTTCTTATTTCATAAGAAAAATGAAAATCAAGACAATAGTGACGGTGCAGACCTATTTGTGGGGAGTGAACTGAGTCATTTGGAGTATTCTGTGAGCCAGTGGGAGTGTTCTGTGGGTGAGGCAGTGGGAGTGTTCTGTGGGTGAGGCAGTGGGAGTGTTCTGTGGGTGAGGCAGTGGGAGTGTTCTGTGGGTGAGCCAGTGGGAGTGTTCTGTGGGTGGGCCAGTGGGTGAGCCAGTGGATGTGTTCTGTGAGTGAGCCAGTGGGAGTGTCCTGTGGGTGGGCCAGTGGGAGTGTTCTGTGGGTGAGCCAGTGGGAGTGTTCTGTGGGTGAGCCAGTGGGAGTGTCCTGTGGGTGGGCCAGTGGGAGTGTTCTGTGGGTGAGCCAGTGGGAGTGTTCTGTGGGTGAGCCAGTGGGAGTGTTCTGTGGGTGAGCCAGTGGGAGTGTTCTGTGGGTGAGCCAGTGGGAGTGTTCTGTGGGTGGGCCAGTGGGAGTATTCTGTGAGTAGGCAGCCTACCTGTTCTTCTGAATGGAGTAAACTATACTTGAGCATAGGATGGCTGCCAGAATTGGGGGTGGGAAGTAGGGAGGAAAATGTACAGTAGAGACTGGGTTGGTGGGAACTGAACCGTGGGAGTGGGAGAGTTCTATGGGCTGGTGGCCTACCTGTTCTTGTGCATACCTAGTTGAATGGACAAGATTAAAAACAGATAGCAGTGAGTGCTGAGAAGGATATGACATCACAGGGAGTCTCATGCATTGCTGATAGAAAAAGTAAAACCATGTATTGCTTTGGAAGACAGTGCCAGTTTCTATGAAACTAAGCATACAGTAGAATATGCCTCTGCAATGGACCAACCTGGTAGTTCCTCAGGTTGGAAATGTTAACACCCGCATAAACAACTGTGTGTGCAAATGGACTATCAAGATTCAAGATTCCCTTTAGTCTATGGGCTCGTAGCTGACGGTGTATGGAGACAATAGCTTATCAATATCACCTGTTAGTAATGAGAAATGAGCTATCAAGCTATGACAAAACTTGGAGGAAATCTAGTGGCAACGGCTGATTAAAATAAGCCAATCATAAAGGCTAATCATATTTTTTAATCCTACCATATGATACTTGTGAAAAGCTGAAACTATGCAGACTTTGGCCACACAGAATTCCTTTAGGCTGTTGAAACAACTCCGTATGATTCTACAGAGATGGATGCACATGATTCACTCTACAGTTGTCCAGCCTCATAAAATGCACAACTCCGAGAGCAAAACATAGTGTACACTATGGTGTTTGGGCAGAAACAATTTGTGATTTGATTCCCTTTGGTAATGAAATTACCATTCTGTTTGGTGCTGGTGATAATAGAGAGACCGTGTAAAGATTTCAGATGTGGCAAACAAGCCACTGGGCAAAATGTCCTCGTTTCCTCTACAGACAGAACCCTACCTAAAAAGGGGCAAGCTTGGATGCAGGTGGAGTTGACAGCCAAACTCTGCCAAGACAAGGTAAGCAAGACCTCAATAGCTCCTGCCTCACAAATGTGTCTGTCAGATATATTGGGCCAGAAGGCTAAAGAAGATGCTCCAACAGAATAGAGAGTTTTGGCTGACTCTTCAAGGCAGCAAACTGTCTCTGACATCTTCTCATTTTGGAAGCTGCTAACCTGCAGTCCCTGTATAGTCAGGTAATTAATTTTATTCCTTCTCAAGTCTCTGATGGGGTTGATAGTTTAGTTTTACAATTAAGCTTGGTTGTTTAAGGGTTAAGATGTTTTTAGGTATAGATAGACTTTAAGTTGATAAAGATGAGATATGATAGATATTGATTTATACTCAGTATTTTAGACACACCAATATAGGAAAGATGTTTTCCTCAAGGCTGCCAAATACAAGTAGCCAAAACACTATGAATGTAACATTTATCATTTTGTGGTTCTTCTTGCTACAGATAGTTTATTGTATATACATGTAATAATATAAATATATATGTAAAAAAAAAGATTTGTAGAGTGGGAACGGAAAGAGGCTCAAGATGAAACACATTGATTTGAGACCTCAGCCAATATGTGAATAAAGCCTGGAAACTGGAAAAAGCAAGCAAACAAACAAACAAACAAGCAAACAAAACAAACCCCAAACATCTCAACTGTGGAACAGCACTTTAAAACCTATTAAATTGCAGACTTTAGAGGGTCTCTATTTGCTTCTTCCCACTTATAAAAGGTATGCAGACTTCAGCTAGAGCAGCAATGTGCCACAGATTCTGATGGCTTTCATTACTGTGTGTCACATATACAAACAAAACATGGTTGTTTTTAACTGTCTCCTTTTTAGAATCTCTTTTGGACTTTGAAGCAGAGATTTTACTTTGAAGTTCACAATGTTCAGTGACAAAATACAAAGGGAGAAATTGTGTAACGTCTATGAGTAAGCATTTCCTACGCTGTGTCACTAGCCATTCTTGTAGCTGTGCCTAAGGTGATCATTTGGCAATGCCTAAGGCCATTTTTGAGCATGAGACTTAAATATTCTGATCTAAATTAGCAATCTAAGTTTAATGCTAAGTTAATTATCATCGTAGTATGCCTTTTAACCAGCTTGGCCTATGTTTGCTTCTTATCTGCCCATCAGCTGGTCTCTGCTTCTTCTAGGCTGTTCAGCTTGTCTGAGAGTGACTTTCAGTACTTTTTCCTGCTTATATATTCTGGAGGAGACGGCTAGTAAAGCTATCAGTTTCAGGGACTTCCTGAAACTATTTTGAGTTGCTTTCTTCTTGCCCTAATGAGCTTCCCTACAGGATGGAGTGTGTCATCCACACCACAGGACATCTTGCACTTCATCTCATTATAAATATCCTGTGCTAGAACAGCCTGTTGTTCTGCTTCCGTTTTGTATCCTATGTTTTATGATGTTTCCACTTAAGATGGAAGATTTTTAATCTTGGAGGAAACTACTGTGCTACATAGACATGCTCATTTATTATACTTTTTTTTTTTTTAACTTCATAATGCCTTCTTGCAATTGTGTGTAGCAGTGACAGGAACTGGAGCTGGGTGTTTGAGGACTTTGCCTGTAATTCAGATTCTAGCACCTATTCTGTAAATAATCTTGCATAATTTTCCTAAAACTTTGTGGTTTATATTGCTTATACAAAAGCGGAATGAGAATGGTTCTTAATTTCCCCATTGCTTTTTAGACTGTGATAAAAGCTACAGGTAACCTACAAAGAACACCTCATGGATGCAGGCCAGCAAGACGCCTTGGAGACAAGTGTGCTTGCCAGGCAAGTTGAAGGTCTTGAGTTCAATCAATTCCTGGAACCAAGAGAGTAAGGAAAAAAATTGACTTCCAAAAGTTTTTCTCTGAGCTATACATGCATGCCTGTCATGGTGTGCACAGACCTGCAGACACACACACACACAGACAGACACACACACACACACACACACACAGACAGACACACTCACACACACACAGACAGACACACACACACAGACACACACACAGACACACACACACACAGACAGACACACACACACACACACACACACAGACACACTCACACACACAGACAGACACACACACACACACACTCACACACACACACACAAACACCACGCCCTACTCATGCATGCAGGCACATATCCACACACTGCTAAAAATAAGTAAATACTAAAATTGAAGGTAATGATTATTACATTAAGTTTTGCACACTTTTGAGGATGGCTATAGATACTGTAAAGATACATGGACCCAAGGGCAGGAAACAATGGGCATAAAACATTTAACTTTATACTTCTACGTTATAATTTGAAAAAAAAAATCACCTCAGAATTGTGCATACTTGTTTACAAATTGTCCTGTTTACAAACTGTCTTCCCGATCAGTTTTTCTCTAGATTTTTCTCAACTGGGTTTCCTTTTGCCACCAAACCTCCAACCTGGCTTCCTTTTCTTTTTGAGATTTTATTTTTATTTGTGTGCATGCATGTGTGTGTGTGCCTGTGTGTGTGTGTGTGTGTGTGTGTGTGTTCAATGGGTAGCTGCCTACAGATGCTAGAAGAAGGCATTAGATCACTTGAGCTGGACTTATTTATACAGGCAGCTGTGAGCTGCCCAGCAGGAACTGGACTTGGGTCCTCTAGAAGAAAACTGGCTTCCTCTATAGCACCAGTTCTCAACATGTGGGTCAAGAACCGTTTGGGGGTCAAAGGACCCATATTTACATTAGGATTCAGAGCAATAGCAAAATTACAGTTATGAAGTAGCAACAAAAATAATTTTATGCATGGGGGTCACCACAACATGAGGGACTGAATTAAAGGGTCGCAGCATTAGGGAGGTTGAGGACCACCGATCTACAGCAATCTTGGAACTAGAGCATGGTTCTTGGCTGCCACATCATGGTTCCACATCTTGTGGGATCCCAGCATATCTCTGAATTACCCAAAGGAAGTATGTCATTGGCCATGGCTACCCAGAGGCCTGAAACCCAACCGAGTCGCAGCTGACAGGAGAACTTAATGTGGTTACACTCTCCTCTGAGATGATATTGGAGAGTATAGATTCTAGAAATATTTGTCCAAATACACAATAGCCTTAAAGAGGCTAAACTTTCCAATTGTTTATAACCAGATTTAAAGGCAAAGCCCAGATTGTGTCATGCTTATAGTTTGGAGTCATGACTTGTGGATCACAACTCAAATTTTCATGCTGGTGGGTGAAGCAAATTAGAAGAAGTAGGTGGGGCGAAGAAATCTAGTAACTCTACCCCAGAAGCTGTGTTCACAAGTGGTAGGGCTGTTCCACCAGAGGAAGAGAACCTTAGACCTTAGGGCATCTTCACGCAAACCATGTACAGGGAGGCTAGCCCACTCTGAGTCCTTGAGATCTGAATCAGAAGATGGGCAGATTTAATGCTGTGGAAGGAGTGCTTTTTTTTGTATTATGTACTGTGTATGTGGGAGACGATCTGCTTTATAAGGGTGTGCTGGGCAACACCAAGAGATGAAGCAGAGACAGCAGGATTGACTCATGAGGAAGATGATGAAAAAGGTCCAATTTAGGCTTGGTGTGTGGGTGCTGAGCAGAGCAATGATTAATGAGAAAGGGACTCAGATGAAATTTAAATATATGTTTAATATATAATTAACATTAAATAGATATACATATATGTTTGTCTTTGAGATCTTAACTTCTTTCTTTCTTTCTTTCTTTTCTTTTTCTTTCTTTTTGAGGGTGTGTGATTGATTGGTACTTCAGGGAGGTAATTACTACAAATGTTCAAGCGCCTTTGCATGGCAGCCGCTCAGGACATTTTGTACCGCCTATGCCTCTGTCTGGCGAAGCTTCCCGCTGGCCCAGCCCCTCCACCTCACCCTCTCCTCTGCTGTAATGTACAGCTGACAACAACACTGACCTGAATTGGATGAGGGTTTTTTTTTTTTTTTTATGCCAAGAATAAAATGAGAGTTGAAGCATAATGATAACAAAGGGTGTTTTTTAAGTGTGCTAGGAAACAGGGGTTAGTAATGTGCACCTACTGAAAGAAGAATGTTACTATATGTTTAGAGGACACAAGCTAAAAAGTTTATAAAAATTTTAAATAAATTTGAGAGCATAACTTGCTCTCAATATATTCTTAATATATGACAATGGGAATTGTTTTTCTTAGCATTGCAAATGGTATTGTTATAAAATACCGGTGTCACAAAAATAAAAAGAAAATAAAATGTACCATTTACAATGAAGACCACATACTTCTTAATAAAGCTACTGTCTTTTAATAATTGAATATAAATTGTAATACAATTACTGTGATTATTTCCCTCCGCCAACGCCTCCCAGATCCCCCCACCACTTTCCAATCACCCAATCCTTGCTCGTCCTAGCTCTTTTCTCTCTCACTAGGGAAAAAAAAAGCAGCTAAGATAAAACAAAAACCAGGAAACAGGAAAAAGCAAGCCAGAGAAAAGGACAAGAAACACATAATAATGACAAAGACCAACAAACACACACACATGCACCAATGGGGGGGCACACGCACCACCCATACTCACACACAGCATCCCCTCAACCAAAAACGCAAATTGAAAAACTAGAACGTAGCAAAAGAACCTGTAAGTTAAAGCAAAACAATCTCAAAAAGATGCCCATTTAATTTTGGGTTTTTGTGTTGCCCCATCTGCTGCGGGGCATGGGGCCGACTTTGTGGCTATAATCTACTCTCTTTTCATGTCTTTTTTGTGTTTTTTCTTTTTTTTTATCCTTGTTTCAGTCCTAAGAGGTTCATCAGCAATAAAATTCATGTCGACGTCTCAAACCTCAAAGACTTGACATTAGTTCATATATTTTTGGCAGCTTTGTGTTTTTTTCTACGTCTCCTCATGTCATTTCAAATCCTAAGACCTAAAATCTGCATTCACTGTCCTCCAGGATATTTTTAAGTTATCCAGTTTCAAAAAAGGATGAGGGAACAACTCTTTCAAGTTATCGAAAGGAGGGAAGAATAGGCATGTGTGAAGAAAACAATTGGGATGTACCTGCTGCCACTCCTCTTTTGGTTCATTCTGGGTCTGTATTTTTGCTCGTAGAAGCTCAAACAAGTGCTCAGGCACACGGGCCACAGACAAAAGATCTCTACAAAAATAGCTAAGGGCACTGAGAACTGGTCTAAAAACCCAGAACTGCCCTGGCATTTAAAAGAGTTTTCCCCTTTTTTTTGGGGGGGGAAAGGAGGGATAAAATTTTGCTAGAATATTATTCACCCTGATAATCAAAGATACAGAGCAATTTTATAGCACAGGAGTTTTGATTTTCTTTAAAATAACCGACTATGTTCTCAGGGATTATTTAATAGATGAAAGTATGAAAATGAAAATAAACATATTCATTTTTTTATTTTTTAATCGAATTTTATTACCATGTAACAAAGAAAATCATAACATTGATAGTGTTTTTGCCCAGGACAATTTTTACCATTGCTTGCGTTAATAAGATTTTTTTTTTTTTACTTTATTTCTGAACATTTTTACAAGTGCCCGATTAGTTTTGTACAATATGTATTCCTGTTTTTATACATGACGTGGAAAAGAATGTATGGATATTAAAATAGGAATGGGCTTTCTTTGAAAAAAAAAAAAGAGGTAAAATCACTAATGAAAAGACATAAATAGGACCATGAGATGTGTAGAACCAACTTGTGCCTGCCCTCCTTTTGGAGGAAATAGGGGAAGAGTGTTCTTGTTTTAGGTTCTAGAGCATTTACTGTGGCGGTATCGTTTACCATGGCCAAGTTGCGAAAGAAACAAAAGGTTTGCCTTTGATAGCAAATGTCTTGCTAAAAAAATAAATGGGAGAATAATTTTGATAGATGCACAGAACTAATTGCCTACTTAGTATAAGTGAAGATCTTTTATTTCACACAAAATAAAATATTTTGCGTCAAACTAATATAAGAATGCAGTTTTAGGTGATAGTTCAAACAACTGCCATAATTGGTCCTTCTCAAAGCGATGTTTTGAGGGTTTTCATGTAACTTTACATAGTTTTGCATAGTTATTTAAGGTGGAAAATTTGCATATGAAATGAGATATACTTGTACTTAATTGTTGTTTTTTTAAAAAACATTTTAAGTCATTATGAAAACTTTGTAAAAAACAATTAACCTTACCTTTATTTAAAGAGAAACACGGAATAAATGTTTCTGTCGAATTGTACTTGTGCCCATTCGGGAAATGTAAATCCTTACCAAGAATATAGGTAAAAGTGGGCAGAGGGAAGAATGGGAGGAGGCAAGGGACGGGATAATCAATTTAGATGTAATATGAATAATTAGTTAAAAAAGTAACTTTAAAAAAATAATATCACTGCCACCAGAGACGCTAAGTAAATGCTTGGTGAGCCTATACAGACTGGAAGGCTAGCAGTTCTGACCCAGCCTAGTAAGCCCATGAATAGAGTGTTACCTTTCCCCTCCTGGCAACAGAAAAGCCGTGCTAAAGAAAAATAAATTAAATGCAATATTTGGCTAAGCAGTTCACTGAATGGACAAAATAAGTTGAAGAACATGCTGTCAAGGTCAAAGGGAACTGAGATACACTAGATTTTCGTGGCAGGAGCATGCTTGGGAGAAGAACCGTTTTGCAACTAAAATAAAGATAACTCACTGTAGATCGGGTTAGGAAGAAATATAAATGAAAAAATCACTAGAGAAATCCTCCCCCACCGAAAGCAGTCTCAAGGAAAGACCAAAAGCATTACAGGGCTTGGAGCAACGCAAACTCGAGCCTCAAGGGTCAGGCGGTTGCGAAGAACTCAGTGACGACTGTCCTTTCTGAAAAGAACTTCAGGAAACCTTTTTCACAAAATTAACTCTTGCATAAGAGTTGCACAAATTGCTATCAATTAAACCTCCTGTGTGGAAAAAGTCACGGTTTGTCATTCCGTATAAATAGAAAAACGTTTAAAATCTTTGGCTGCATTAAAACAGTCGAAGGCAACTTGCCAATAATTTCAAAACAACAAACCCTTAGCTTTCATTAATATAGTAGAATATAAATGAATTATGATAATTGAGAGACATATATCTATAGTTTAGAAATCTTAGATAAAAAATCTTCACTTAAGTATTGTTTTTAATGTTCAATTTTAAATTATGGTCATGGTTTTTGAAATACTACATCAAAGTGCCTTGATAATATTAAGGAATGTGGATAAATAGATTTATTGCTATTTAAAAACCGTCAGCGGATTTAAATTTATATTTATACATGCAAATGCCACATGTTATAATAGGTGGTATATACACACGGCTATACACACAATAGGTTTTCAGTCATAGTTTTATTTTCAGAAAAACACCACAATATTTAACATAGATGTCAAAGAAAAGTTATCAGCTCAGTACTAAAGTTGTATAATCAAAGTGTCTAGATAGCACAGAGGTTTGGCTAGTGTCATCATGAAGCTAAATCCACGTGGTCATCTGAGAGTCAAAACACCCAGGGGCAACTAACCATATTTGGATAGTAGCCTGAGCCTAGATCTTAGATAGTAATTTTGTTTTGATTTGGGGTAAAGAAAATTAAAATAAAAAAGAGATTGGCTAGCCAGAATGACCTCATTGTCATATATTTGCTTCCTCGTAGTTCCTAAATCTAATGAAAGTTCCAAATCTTTTATTGGAATAAATGTTTTTTATGTTTATGCATATATGTTGCTGATCTAAGGAGACACTGGGCAGTTCTATCGTGGCATATTAATTCTACAAAGGCATATCAGAAAACTCAAAGTTCTATGAAGTAACTGTAAGAAACTGTGCGAATTTGATCTATGCTTTTTTTTTTTCCTTCGTTATGTTCTTTAGATTTGTGTTATTGAAATTGGCATTTAAATAGGAGTGCTTAGGAACATTACGTTCAGAGCATTTTATTCATTTTAAACCATAAAGAAAATCAGAAATTGAGAATCCAAGAAAAAAACAATTTGTTGAATCTTTTATTTTTAATCCTTCTTTGTGCAACCCACTGTCACTATTTTAAGTTTAACACCGTGGTCCGGTTTGTTCGTAGATTTGCTTGCTGTGCTTGGAGACAGAATATTTGAATGACATAAGGCAATAAGGGCAGCGGGTTGAGTTTGTTTTAGGAATTAAAGATTGAAACTCCCTCTCGGGCCCAGGTAAAGTAAAAACCAAAACGCTGAACGAATTAACAATGACTGGGGAACATACTGGGGGGAAAAAACTAAACTTTATACCTTGAGTTATGTGCACTGACTTTGTACAAGACCGCCGTGTTGAGTATACTTATCACATGAGATAGATCTTGAAAACTCAATGGTGAAGATAATGGAGAGGGGAGGTGTTGTAAAACTTGAACAAAAATAGCATCCATAGTGATGATCGCAGGCGACGCAAAAAGGAAAAAAAAAAAAAACTCTAGATAGTGTGCATTAGTAACATAATTTTGGGGAGCAATGCCAGATCATACAATCCATAAGTAAGAATTCCCATGGCTACTTATTGGGGAAGATTATTATCGGGACACGCGTGGGAAA